>NC_139678.1:132395033-132995033 GCF_964106915.1 Podarcis gaigeae
GGGATGATTGCAGAGAGTTGATCTGTATCCTAAATACAAGGGGAGAAAGTCCTCTGTTTTCATTTTTTAAACCCTGTTTTTATATCTGTGTTTACTCACATAGCAAATTATATTTCTTTCCAAATTTACTGTGTTAGTTGATGGTACTAGGCTTATGTATAAAACTTTGGAAGGTTGACTGGTTTCCTGCTTTAAGGACCTCACTCTCATAAACAGCAGTAAAAAATATAGCCTGGTAGGTCTCCTTTTCAGTTTCTCAATTAAAGCAGGCTGGCTGCTGGTGGTGTTTGGAAGTGGGAAAATTTTGTGCATTGTCCTATGCTTGCTACATGTGCGCTCTGCTTTTAGTGCTTAGAATGCACTTACATGGATAAAGGTGAATTTCACAGGCTTCGGCTCTCAAGATACCTATTACTGCATGTAACAACTCTCATGAATTGATTTACATTTGCTCTGCAAAAAGTGTTTTTCTTTAAAAGTACTAGAGATGTATTAAAAGAGCTCGAAACGATTCTTGTAAATCTTTTAAAAATGCATCTTGGGAACCCAGAACCACTCAAGAAGGTTCATCATTTGTTACTACTTGTTTTTTTTAATAGCATTTTGAAAGCATTTGTAAATATCTATGCACGTGCATCCCAGCAACGTCAACATCCACAGGATGTGGTCTGGATTATTTATTTATTTTTAAATCCAATTCATTCCACCCCACGCCATACGGGCAACAGCATGTTAAACCTCTCTAGTTCAGGGCATAACAAAGCAGCATTAGAAGCAAGTGAGATGCTAGTGCTGTAAGGAATCCATTGGTTTAGAAGCTGGTCCTGTCCCAACGGAGCAAAGCTTATGAGCGCCCAGCAGAACGATAAAATCCATGAACAGCTGGGCTGGGGAAAGCAGAAACTAGAAGGAAAACAGCCCTGCAAAGTCCACACAAGTTATTGGTTCACACATTGTTTTAATAATTCCCCTGACCCTTGTGAGCCATTATGGTATAGAAAACAGAGTTGTGTACATGGAACAAAGAGATCCAAATGCCTACTCTGCTCATCTTGAACCAGCTACTATTTTCACTCTGCCCTACCTCACAGGGTTGTTGTGGCATTTCAGTTGTGAAGAAGGAAAAAAATTCCCAGTACAGTGGTACCTCAGGTTACATACACTTCAGGTTACAGACGCTTCAGGTTACAGACTGCGCTAACCCAGAAATAATACCTCAGGTTAAGAACTTTGTGTTATGTATTGAAGTTCTCACCCTGGCCACCAGGAGTATCGTGTATATAGTTTTCACTCAGGTCCCCGCCAGTTACTTTAGGCGGGAAACCCTGGGTTGTTGTTGCTACAATGTTGACAGCCGGCTGCCTATAAAAGCAGGCTGGCTGAGCTGTTTGCTGCTCAGTTCTGTTCCAGCTTACAAATAAAATGCTGCTTTGAAGAAATTGCTGCGTCGTCTGCTATGTCTACCCACTATTCAACACTTTGCTTCAGGATAAGAACAGAAATCGTGCTGCAGCGGCGCGGCGGCAGCAGGAGGCTCCATTAGCTAAAGTGGTACCTCAGGTTAAAAGCAGTTTCAGGTTATGAACGGACCTCCGGAACAAATTAAGTACTTAACCTGAGGTACATTCCACTGTCGAACAGCTCTTACTGTCAGGAATTTCTTCCTAATGTTTAGGTGGAATCTTCTTTCTTGTAGTTTGGATCCATTGCTCCGTGTCCGCTTCTCTGGAGCAGCAGAAAACAACCTTTCTCCCTCCTCTATGTGACATCCTTTTATATATTATATATTTTATATCATATCACCCCTTAACCTCCTCTTCTCCAGGCTAAACATGCCCAGCTCCCTTAGCCGTTCCTCATAAGGCATCGTTTCCAGGCCTTTGACCATTTTGGTTGCCCTCCTCTGGACCCGTTCCAGTTTGTCAGTGTCCTTCTTGAACTGTGGTGCCCAGAACTGGACACAGTACTCCAGGTGAGGTCTGACCAGAGCAGAATACAGTGGCACTATTACTTCCCTTGATCTAGATGCTATACTCCTATTGATGTAGCCCAGAATTGCATTGGCTTTTTTAGCTGCCGCGTCACACTGTTGGCTCAGATTCTATGATTCTATGACCTCTGTATAGAATCGCTGAATCATAGAAATAGAATTGGAAGGGGCCCTAAGGGACATGCAAGAAATGCAATGCAAGAAAACCAAGTGGAGATTCCAGTTGTGCGCTTACAACCTATGCTTACAAAACAAATAGTAGCTGTTAGTATAGGCATTCCCCTGTGTGCTGTTCTGGAGCTACCCCTGCAAAGCTGACTTCAGAGGTTGTGCAGGAGCAGGAGAGGGGCAGCGAAGGCCCACCGCACACAGAAAAGGCCTTGCTCAGGGCTTCGGCTGATGGGGTGTGTTTGGTGAATCCCACCCTACGTCCTCTCTCTGCATCTTTTTAATCTGCACAGTTTCTACAGTTTCACAATTCCACACAAAACCGGGTGCTGGGACCCTTGAATATTGTGACACTGAGCATTCGGAGCCATCCCACCCATGAGGCAGGGTGAAGCAGCTGCCTCAGGTGGCAGAAGGGCAAGAGGCGGCACCCCACCTGCTCCACCACTTCTGGCAGGCCGCATCGCCTTGGGGCAGAGCAGATGAGCGACAAGGCCTTGCAGAATGCCCCTCCTGCTGAGTTTCAATGAGAGGAGGCACTCCAGCCGAAGTGGGGTGGGTCAGTGGGTGGGGCAGGGAGCAGCACATTCCCTTTTCTCTTCAGGTGCTGAAACAGGACCCGCAAGCCTGACTCCACCCCAACTCCTTTCCCCACCTGTGCATGTCCCAGTGAAGAGCACGGCAGCCCAGACCAGAACCTGTGCCTAACCTTAAGCAATAATTTAAAACAGATTCAGACATTGGTCGTTGGATTCATTCAAAGCTTGCTTCCTTAATTTTATAGCAGCAGCACAGAATTTATCCACTTTTAAGATAATCTCTGGTTCCCTGTCCTCTATTAAGTACAGTGGTACCTCAGGTTACGTACGCTTCAGGTTACAGACTCCGCTAACCCAGAAATATTATCTCGGGTTAAGAACTTTGCTTCAGGATGAGAACAGAAATTGTGCTCCGGTGGCACGGCAGCCGCAGGAGGCCCCATTAGCTAAAGTGGTGCTTCAGGTTAAGAACAGTTTCAGGTTAAGAACAGACCTCCGGAACAAATTAAGTACTTAACCCGAGGTACCACTCTATTTTAAGCAGTAATCATCAGTTAAGCTTCAGGTTTGCTGCATGATTAGAGTCAGTGCTTTTTTTTCTTTAAAAAATGTTTAGGGGTACTCTCATTTTGACTCAAGAAAATCACTATTTTATAGTTCAGATTGGGAAAAATACCGGTAAATACAGTAATTGGACAGAAGTACAAAGATTCACAAAATGTTTAGTAGTATCTGTACCCCTGCGTGCCCCCCCCCGAAAAAAGCACTGATTGGACTTCTAAATATAGAATGTATGTTGCTGTTTAGTCGTGTCCAACTCTTCATGACCCCCTGGACCAGAGCACGCCAGGCACTCCTGTCTTCCACTGCCTCCCGCAGTTTGGTCAAGCTCATACTGGTAGCTTCGAGAACACTGTCCAACCATCTCATCCTCTGTCGTCTGCTTCTCCTTGTGCCCTCAATCTTTCCTAACATCAGGGTCTTTTCTAGGGAGAGTTGTTCCTTTTGTCTCTTGACTTCCTATTTTAGCATTCCAATCCCCTATAATGAAAAGAACATTCTTCTTTGGTGTCATTTCTAGAAGGTGTTGTAAGTCTTCATAGAATTGGTCAATTCCAGTTTCTTCTGCACTGGTAGTTGGTGCATAAACTTGGATTACTGTGATGTTAAAAGGTCTGCCTTGGATTTGTATCGAGATCATTTTATCATTTCTGAGATTGCATCCCAGTACAGCTTTCACCACTCTTTTGTTGACTGTGAGGGCCACTCCATTTCTTTTATGGGATTCTTGCCCAGAGTAGTATATATGATGGTCTTCCGAACTGAATTTGCCCATTCCCATCCATTTTAGTTCATGATGCCCAGGATGTCAATATTTATTCTTGCCATCTCATTTTTGACCACATCCAGCTTACCAAGGTTCATAGTTCTTACACTCCAGGTTCCTATGCAATATTTTTCTTTACAGATTTGGACTTTCCTTTCGCTTCCAGGCATATCCGCAACTGAACGACCTTTTGGTTTTGGCCCAGCCGCTTCATCAGCTCTGAATCTACTTGTACTTGTCCTCCGCTCTTCCCCAGTAGCATGTTGGACGCCTTCTGACCTGAGGGGCTCATCTTCCAGTGTCATCACTTTCATATGCCTGTTGTTTTTGTCCATGGAGTTTTCTTGGCAGGGATACTGGAGTGGCTTGCCGGTTCCTGCTCCAGGTGGATCACGTTTAGTCAAAACTCTCCACTATGACCTGTCCAACTTGGGTGGCCCTGCACGGCATAGCTCATAGCTTCTCTGAGTTATTCAAGCCCCTTTCCCATGACAAGGCAGTGATCCATGAAGGAGGTAGAATGTATAGCCCTGCAATAATGAAAATGTACTAGAGCATGAGTAGCAGTTTCAACTTCCTTCAAAACACATAGGCATATTCACTCTGAATATGGTTTGCCTTTAATGTTAGTGTTGTTTTATACATTACAAATGCTGTAATACTTGGTGAATACTACAATATAACTTTGGTTGCAATTGCGCTGTTTAGGTTTCTTTTTCAGCTGTTTTGTTAATAGTGTTTTATAGATTATAATTGTTTAATTGATGATTAAACAGTTGTTAATTGTTAATTGTTCTATAGATTTGTGCTGTGTTTGTGATATTCTATTATGTTCTATCATGTCATTGCTATTGATTGTTTGTAAGCTGCTTTGGGATTCATTTGAATGAAAAGCGGCACAGAAATATAATCAATCAATCAATCATTTGTTCGAGGCCAGCTGTAATGATAATGTCCTCAGATGTATTGGTTTAAGTTTTGCTTCTTTTAAATAGATGGGCTTATCACTGGGTTTGTTGGTTGTTGTACTGAATTTAATAGCTTTAATCAGAAATATTGTGAACCATCCTGGGGTATTGAAAATTTGCTAAATAAACAGAATTGCTGACTAAGTGCTAAAAGAGGCCTGGGGAAACATTGGCCCTCCAGATGTAGCTGGACTACAGCTCCTATCCTACCCAGCATGCCCAGAGTTTGCTGGGAAGAGGGAATGACCGCTAATCCACCCTAAGAACTGTAGCGGTGGGGGGGGGGGAAGGATAGGGGGTCTTCTAACACAGTGTTTCCCAACCTTGTGCCTCCAGCTGTTTTTGGACTACAATTCCCATCATCCCTTGCCACTGGTCTTGCTAGTCAGGGATGATGGGAGTTGTAGTTCAAAAACAGCTGGAGGCACAAGGTTGGGAAACACTGTAATCTAACAACTTTCAGCTTCTTTAACAAATAGCCACTCCCAGGATTCTTTGGGGAAAGTGGTAGGATAGTGCTTGAAGTGCATGGCATGGATGGGACCTTAGTCTCATAACCAGGGACTCACCCACACTTCTTTTGTTCTGTGCCTAGAAAGCACAGTTCCTTTTGCTTCTCTTGTGCTTTCTAGGGATGGGTCTGAATGGTTTTGCATTTGCTCTGCAGCTTTCCCTGCGAAAACCTGTTCTTTACCGCTCAATTGGAACAAACACAAACAGCAATCTGCAGAAAACTGGTTGCCGTTTGGTCCGGTTCGGTGGTAAAGGGCAAATTTGAATGCTGCATGTGATGGAAACGTCATGAGATATTAATGGTCCACTAGAAAAACTTTCTGTCTGGGAAAATACATTTCTTCATGTTAGAAGTACAGCAGCAGGGATCATTCAGTGCATGTCTTTAGAGGTTAATTTTGTTATCAGTCTAGATCAGTGTTTCCCAACCTTGGGTCTCCAGCTGTTTTGGGACTACAACTCCCATCATTCCTAGCTAGCAAAACAAGAGGTCAGGGATGATGGGAACTGTAGTCTGAAAACAGCTGGAGACCCAAGGTTGGGAAACACTGGTCTAGATGACAGTAGACTATCACTGGCTGGAGAAAATGGCAAAGCTTGAAATGCACCAGGTCATTTTGTAAGAAAAAACCCAGCCTGGCTATTTTCCCTTCTGTTTTTGTCACAAGTTTGTGCAGCTCTGTTGTTGCTAGACCACTATTACTGTACAAACATACTTCCATTTGCAGAGGCATATACAGGCATACCTTGGAAGTCAAACAGAATCTGTTCCGGAAGTCCGTTCAACTTCCAAAATGTTCAAAAACCAAAGCGCGGCTTCTGCAGTCAATTGGATGCCCCGTTGGACGTTCAGCTTCCAAAAATAGTTCACAAATCGGAACAGTCACTTCTGGGTTTGCGGTCTTCAGGAGCCAAAACGTTCGAGAACTAAGCTGTTCAAAATCCAAGGTACGACTGTACAGTCGTTCTGGAAAGCATGGTGTGCCTTTTCTGAACAGCAACTCCAGGGCAATCCTGCAGAGTTGGAAAGAGAAGCAGCCTTCTCTCGACTTTCTGCCCTACAACATTTCAATCATATTGATAGTGCAATGCTAGCAGGGAGGAATGTGAAAAGTTGTTGATGATGATGATCATTTTGCTATTGCATGGCCTCAGGTTTCTGTTTTTTTTTATTCAGCAGTTAGGCCTGGTGGTCTTTCGACAAAACAGCTCTTAAGGGTTTTAATATAATCAGCATGCTGCAGCCTGTCTATGTTAGTTTGTGCACCACTGGCAGAAGTTACATTGCAGATGGCATAAAGTAAATAGTAGCTCCAGTGGAGCATTAATCTCCATCCTGAGGTTATTCTTCATGGCACATTGACCTATCTTGAACCTGCAGTAAATCACAAAGTATTATTGATAGTCCATCTCATTCCCAAGATGCAACATAAACATGGTAAGTGGCACCTTCCCTTCTGTGTAAACAGACTGCACAACACTTTAAGTAACAGTTACAGCCCACATCCTGGTGGCGGCTCTACATTCCCTCCAGTATTGCCTCTGACAGAGCCAGGGCCCCACGTGCAGAGTGCTAGAGATGGAAGCAAAGAGTCATTTGCTCCAGATGTTTAGCTGACCCTTAACAGCACTCATAAGTGAAAAGCTATCACTGCCAGTCAAACACACACTAATGCCCATTAAAAAATATTTACATCTCCTTAAGAAAAAGATAATGGACACGGGTGTCACTGTGGGTTAAACCACAGAGCCTAGGACTTGCCAATCGAAAGGTCGGTGGTTCGAATCCCCACGATGGGGTGAGCTCCTGTTGCTCGGTCCCTGCTCCTGCCAACCAAGCAGTTCGAAAGCACGTCAAAGTGCAAGTAGATAAATAGGTACCACTCCGGCGGGAAGGTAAACGGTGTTTCCGTGCACTGCTCTGGTTTGCCAGAAGCAGCTTAGTCATGCTGGCCACATGACCCGGAAGCAGTACGCCAGCTCCCTCGGCCTTTAAAGCGAGATGAGCATCGCAACCCCAGAGTCGGCCACGACTGGACCTAATGGTCAGGGGTCCCTTTACCTTTAAGAAAAAAGATGTCTCCCTAGGAAGTGTGGGTGTGGGTGTGTTTGTTTGTATGTATGTATGTATTTAAGCAAGCCATGTTAGTTTCACAACTGCAGCAAAAGTTTGCCTTCATGCACTTATGGAGCTCTTTCGGTTCCTTTTGCATTTGCCTGTTCACCTGGTTTTGTAGTACGAGATCTCTCAAACTGAGGCAAGAACCACAAAGATACATAAACAGATGGGATAGGGAGGCATGAGCTCCATGATGATGTTCTGATTTTGCCAGGAGGGTGGTGTTGAAGTGGAGCACAGGTACATGTGAATCTGGCCAACTCTGGTCTGCTGGTCATCATCCAACAAACAGTCTGGTAACAAGAATTGATACTGTGTCCTCTATCTTTATACAATATGAACAGTTCCCAGTCTTTTTTAAAGTCTTCATTGTCATTGTCTCTGAGTCTTCCTGTAAGTTTTGCCATTTCTGCGTACAGTGGTGCCTCGCAAGACAAAATTAATCCGTTCCGTGAGGCTCTTCGTATAGCGGTTTGTTCGTCTTGCGAAGCAAGCCCATTGACAGCTTAGCGGATTAGCGCTATTAGTGGTTTAGCGGCTTTTAGCGATCAGCTGTTAAGCGGCTTATCAGCGGATCAGCTGATAAGCGGCTTAGCGGCTTAGGAAAAGGGGGGGGAAGGGGAAAAAACCCACAGGAACTCGCAAGACATTTCGTCTTGCGAAGCAAGCCCATAGGGAAATTCATTTTGCGAAGCGCTTCCAAAACACAAAACCCTTTCGTCTAGTGGGTTTTCCGTCTTGCGAGGCGTTCGTCTTGCGGGGCACCACTGTATTCCATAAGTTTAACTTGCCATTCTTCTTTTGTTGGTATCTTGTCGTCTTTCCATTTTTGGGCTATTAGAATCCTAGCTGCTGTTGTAGCGTACATGAAGAACTTCTTCCACTCTTTTTGGCAGTTCCTGCCCTATAATGCCTAACAAGAAGGCTTCTGGGTTTTTTTAAACAAAAGTTATCTTTTTTTAATTTTGGTTCCTTTTCTTTAAGAGAACTCTATATGTAAACTATTTTTCTTTCTTATTTATTTATTTTATTGATATTGCTTCTGTTGGTGACAACCACCACAGTCTTTTGTTCTAATAAATCTTTATATCTTTCCCAGGCTTTTAGAAGTGATCTCCTGATTATATGTTTATAAAATCCTTTATGCACTTTATCATACGACAAGTATGCATGCCATCCAAATCTATTATCATGTCCTTCAAGATCTAACAAATCTGTATTTTCTAATTTAATCCAGTCCTGGATCCAAGCAATACAGGCTGCCTCGTATTATAATTTCAGGTCTGGAAGAGGAAAACCTCTTCTGTCTTTAACATCTGTAAGTAATTTATATTTTATTCTTAGCTTTTTCCCTTTCCAGATAAATTTTAAAATATCCTTTTGCCATTTCTTAAAGCATGCTGCATTGCTTACAACTGGCCCTAACTGAAATAAGAATAACATTTTTGGCAATACGTTCATTTTAATCACTGCAATTCTTCCTAACAATGATAAATTTATTCTTCCCCATATTTCTAAATTTCTTTTTATTTCATTCCATTTTTTTCATAATTATCTTTAATAATATTAATATTTTTGGTTGTCAACCAAATTCCAAAATATTTCACTTTTTATGGATCTTTATTTCTATATTCTGTTGCAATTTTTTAAAAATCATTTTCTGGTAAATTTTTCACTAACAGCTTTGTTTTATTTTTATTCAGCTTTAAACCTTCCACTTGCCCAAACTCCCGTATTTTTTCTAACACTTTTGGAAGAGAGTTCTTGGGATCCTCAACTGTAATTACAAGGTCATCTGCATATGCCTTTAATTTATACACTTTCTTCCGCACTGTAATTCCACTGATAGTTTCATCTGCCATGCTATTTCTCGTCAGGACTTCTAAAATCAAAATAAGTAATAAAGGTGATAATGGACATCCCTGTCTTGTTCCTTTCTGAATTTTACAGTTATCTGTTATTACCTGATTCACAATTAATTTGGCTTTTTGATCAAAGTATATCACTTGGACCCCTTTCCTAAAATTTTCTCCAAAAGTCATTTCTTCAAGGACTTTTTTCATAAATTCCCATGAGACATTATCAAATGCTTTTTCCGCAACTATAAACATCAACGCTGCCTGTTTTTCATTTCTTACTTCCAGCTATTCTATGACATCTATAATATTTCTTATATTATCTTTCATTTGTCTGCTTGGAAGAAAGCCTGCCTGATCCTGTTGTATAAATTCCTTCAATATTGTTTTCATCCTATTAGCCTATATATTAACAAATAATTTGTAGTTGTTATTTAATAACGAAATAGGTCTGTATTTTTTTTTATTGAATTCAAATCTGTATCTTGCTTTGGAATTAAAGTTATATAGGCCTCCCTCCATATCTCTGGGATCTTCCCTAGCTTTAAAATTTCATTCATTGTAGCTTGTAATGGTGCTAATAGTTGTCTATTTAATTTTTTATAGTATTTAGCTGACAATCCATCTGGTCCTGGTGACTTCCCTATTTTTGCCTGATTAATTGCTTCCAATACTTCTGTTGGTGTTATTGGGGCATTTAGAATTACTAATTTCTCATCTGTGATTTTTGGTAGTTTACTTGTTCTCAGATATTCCTCTATTTCAATCTTTTTTCTGCTCCTGTCCTATATAAATCTGTAAAATATTTGACAAATTCTTTCCTGATCTCTTTTGGGTTGTCTATAAGTTTTCCCTTGACTTTAATCTTATTTATAGTATTTTTCATCTCATTTTATTTAATTGCCATACCAACAGCTTCCCTGGTTTATTGGCATACTCAAATTATTTGTGTTTCATTTTTTTAAAAAATTCCACTCTACTTCTTTGCTAATGATCATTGAATATTGTGTTTGTAATAATTTAACAACCTGCCTTGTACTCTCTTTATTTGGTTTGTATGTTAACTCTTTTTTCTTTTTTATCAAGGCATCTAAAATTTCCGTTTTACTCTGTTCTTTCAATTTCTTTTGGTATGCATTTTGTTTGATAAAGAAACCTCTCATCACTGCTTTACTAGCTTCCCAGACCATCTTAAGATCTGTTCCTTTATTTAGATTTAGCTCAAAATAATCCCCTAATGTTTTCTCTGCTTTTTCTAGCAGGTTCTGATCTTCTAACAAGTCTTTATTCAGTCTCCATCTAAGAGTGAAATGTTTTTCATTTTGCAATTCTAAGATTAAAGGATTATGATCTGATATTGTTCTTGGCCTTATTTCTACCTTTTAAACTCTTAATTCAAATTCTTTAGAAATCCACATTGCATCAATTATTGCGCTACTTTCATGCACATGTGAAAAAAGTGAACTCCCTATTTAATGGGTGTTTGGTTCTCCATATATCTATCAAATTTAAATTCTCTACCATGTAAAAAAAAACTTGTTGGAAGTCTCCCTTCTTAAGTGTCTTTAGTGTTCTGTCTATTTCAAGTGAAAACACCCAATTTAAGTGACCCATTAAAATAATTTTTTTGGTCAGCAGATTCCAGTAATTCTGTTTCTATTTTTTTATATATATAAAATTCTGCTTTCTTTTCATTTGGAGCATAGATTCTGACTAAAATAATTTTTTCACTTTGTACTACAATCTGTACTGCAATCACTCTTCCTTGTAAACAGTGTTTACAAAAAGATGTTTAATAGGGAAAATGTGGATAAAAATGAATATATTAGTAAACATAACACACACAAATGCACTATAATAGGGGAAATTGCTTGCAAAAATGTGTACATTAGTCAAAACTGCATATAAAATGTATTTATGATGATAAATTCATACTAAAATGCTGAGGATTTTTTTAAAAGAAAAAAAATCAAATTGCTGCAAAAATTAAACTGAATTTTAGGAATGAGATACTGAGAAAGCCAAAACTGACAGCCCCTTCCATTCCTACTCTTCATTTGTTTGAGTGCAAGACAATGACTTTCTTGTCTAGCTAACTGCTGAATAAACTCTCCTGATTAAGAGAACCAAAACTCATTAGGAAGTGCTTTTTTTGTTCACCTTGTCTTCTGTTATTTTTGCGGTCCCATTTTGTATTGTTATTATGCAAGGTAGCTAATACACAGGAGACTAAGATTAACACAGGTGATGACAAAAAGCCCGCTCTCCCAATCCCCTTGATGGGATACACGATGAAGAACTACCCAAACTCTGTTGGCTTGGGTTATAGTTGCTGTTTTTTACATCTAAGATTAATTTTCGTAGCTACTAGCATTGTTAAATTGTTCATGTCATCCTCACCTTAATAGTCTATCAACTGCTTTGCACAAAATAGGCATTCAGGGTATTTCAAATACCATTTCAAATGCACCTTTTAAGGAATGTCCATCTCCTCTCTGAAAATATGGACACTTATTCACTCCTCAGACAGCTTCTGTCTTCTTTGAAACATTCCTTTGCAAGTATTTGGCTTCTAGCATATAATAAAAATCCACCCACACGAATAAGCTTCTGTCCAGTTTTTCATATAACAATCCCAACCATGTCTACTCAGAAGGAAGTCTGGGGCTTAGTTCCAGATAAATGGTGTTGGGATTGCAGTCTTGTTTCCAGAGGAACTGTTACTCAATTACCTTGGTGTAAGAATTGCCACAAAAAAGGATCACATGGGCCTAAACAGTCTAAGCTGAGGACAAAGTAGGAAAAGCAGGTTGCTAGCACATCTTTCTCAAAAGCCTTACAGATAGCCCACTCCAGCACTGCAAACAACCCACAGATGATATCTCCCCACAAAAAGTCCGAGCTGAGTTAGCCAGTAGCGCTTGGTGGGCAGGTAATCTGTTAAGCAGCCTGGCTTGGGGGGAATTCCTTGGTCCAGCATTATGGTTAGAGCCTCAGGTGAGGCTGAGGATGGTGGCAGCAAGCTTTTACTGGCTTCAGCAGGATCACCAGCTACACTCTATCCTGGGTAAGCTGGGCATCACATAGCAATCCATGCTGTATTACTAGAAGAAATTATGCATATGGTTGCCTTTAGAAAATGGCTGCAGAACTTGTGGTCCCCCTCATATTGCTAGACTTCAACTCCAGCCAAGGATGGGAGTTGCAGGGCAGCAAATTAGAGCTCCATAGGTTCCCTGCCACTGTTTTAGAAGACACAACTGGTACACAACATTGCCATCACGTTGCTGCCTGGGCTCAGTTGCAACTGCTGGCTTTAACTTTTAAAGAGCTGAACAGCTAAGGACCCGAGTAACTAACAGAGCAGTCCTATACAGACTTACCTGGGAGGAAATCCCATTGGATTCAGCATAACTTACTTCTGCCATTTTCCTCCGTTATGTGTCACCCTGTATATTCTATTCAACACCAGAGGCTTTGCTCTCCATCCCTGTACTGAATGAGGGTTTTATTCAAGAGGGGAAACCAGCATCAGAACACCCGAGCCCAGAGTTTTCAAGTGAGATTTTCAGTGTTACAGTGACATTTTGGCCTTTGACTTTTTGCTATTTGATTGATATGGATATGCGTATTAAGCAATTAACAGAGTGATGTGTGACCTTCAGAAACTAGTAAATCAGCTTCTTAGTCTAAAATCACTGGAGAAAATATTGGGCCCTTTGAATACAGAACTCTGTAAGGTATCAGGTTATCAAAGTAGCATTTCTAATACAAGTCAAATTCCCCTCATTTCTAAATATTTCAGGTTTTAGTTTCCTTTGACTACAATTACAAAATGATAACTGGTTGCTTAAATCTTAACATGCACCCACATGATGCTTAAAGCCTGCCCAGTTCCCTCATTCAATGTGTGTACAAACCACATCTGCCTTGAAAGTGCAATGAGAGGCCTTTTATATGCATGCGGACCAATGCCGTCTAAACTAATTGCTAAGCTGTTTGATGCATCAGTACTGGTTAAACTTTTAAAAAAGCATTTGCTATTTGTAAAAGATGCTTGGCACCTTTGAGCCAAGTTCTGCTGAAAAGTTCAAGGTTCTTTTTTCTTTTAGTACATGAATGTTGTTCTTGTGCTCTCTTTGGATTTTTATTTGCTCTGGGCTTAACTAATCTTGATCTTTAACTTCATCATGTTTCAAACAGTAGTCAATGGGGTCATTGACTTAGCTCACCTGGGTTTGTTTTTAAGGTCATCTCAACTCTTTGACCTAATTCTGAACCATAAGCATATTCCAAGACTCCTTCATGAGATGTAAACTCCTGCAATGTGGTTAACATTGTAATGAACTAGCAATGTATTGTCTACATTAAATAATAAACAACAACATCAAGCCAGACAGAGCCTCCCCATATTATTACCCCTTATTAGGGTCTTGGAGTTTACACAGTTGGGCATAGGAAGTATTTTACAAATGTATTTTCATTTTTAAAAGTGCAAAGGTTTCCTGTTATAAACTTTAGTATTTTGCAGAAATAGTGAAGACAGTCTGGGTGATTTGAGAGTTGGTGTCAGTGTAGCAACTAAAAGCCAGAGCTATGGATCACAGAATCACTGATTTAACTCTCACCTCTGCCCTGAACTGACCAGGTTGCCTTAGGTAAACCTCGGCCCCTCCCCCCGTGTGACTCAATTACTTTGGTGTAAGAATTGTCATAAAAATATATACAATAAAATCAGTCAATTTGAGTTGTGCCACTCAAATTGGGTCTACTTACTACACCTTCATTTTTTAAAGGAATGTGGAGTAACGTTGCTTCTGGGGCCCCTCCAGGATTGGGGCCCTGAGGCTGAAGCTGCATGTGTTTCATGGTAGATCTGCCCTGGCAGGAGTCTTTCCAAGCCCTAAGTTGAGATGCCACGGACTGATCCTGGGACCTTTTGCAGGCATAACAGATGCTCTACCACAAAGCACTGGTTCCTCCTCAAGTGTCAGGCATTTGTGGGTTAAACCACAGAGCCTAGGACTTGCCAATCAGAAGGTCAGCGGTTCGAATCCCCATGATGGGGTGAGTTCCCGTTGCTCGGTCCCTGCTCCTGCCAACCTAGCAGTTCGAAAGCATGTCAAAGTGCAAGTAGATAAATAGGTACCGCTCTGGCTGGAAGGTAAACGGTGTTTCTGTGCGCTGCTCTGGTTCGCCAGAAGCGGCTTAGTCATGCTGCCCATATGACCTGGAAGCTGTATGCCGGCTCCCTCAGCCAATAAAGCGAGATGAGCGCCGCAACCCCAGAGTCGGTCACGACTGGACCTAATGATCAGGGGTTCCTTTGCCTTTACCTTTAATGCTTCAGTGTACAGCAGGAAAAGAGAGGCTGGAAACTGGACAAGCTGGTGAGAGCAAGAGGGGTGAGAGTCTTTCCTTGTAGGCTGCTGAGATCACCTTGGAGCAAGGGGAAACAGAGTTCCACAAAGGCAGCCTAGATCCAAAATGGGTGTAACTGGCTTCCCAGGACAAGGCAAAGCTTTTTCCAGCCGAAGCACAGAGCCAGGCAGGGCAGGCACCAGATCAGGGCTCCCAAGATCACTCTCCCAAAGCACAAGACTCTTCATCTCAGGCTCGTGGCCCCAGGTTGGGCAACAGATTCCTGCATGGCCAGAGCTTGGACTAGATGACTCTCATGGTCCCTTCCAACTCTACAATTCTATGATTCTGTAAATGGGGGCAGAAGGCCATAGATAAGCACTGCATTTTTGCTAATTGGTTTGCCAAATGCCCATGCCACTGCTTATTATTTATTTATTCCACTTTATTTATTCCACTTATAGCCCTGAGAAGTTTTCAAGGTGATTGGCAAAATGTTATAATTAAAAACACATTCAAGTCAGTTATCAGGAACAGAAACAATACGCTGTCCCTCTGATACAACTTCCTTGAGTGAGTTTGACAAAACTATAATCCTGGCAAATTGTGGTCCAGCAATCTCAATTTTCTCCTCAACAATGCCAGCCTCAGTGGCTCAAGGGCTGCTTCTCACACTCTGGCTTGTCTAAAAAGAAAGTAATATAAAGTTATTAACATTCCTTTGGTCATTTGCGATTAAGGAAGAAGATTTTGCTCATGTGACTGAGGCAGAAAGGTTCTGGAGGTAGAGGCGGAAGTCCTTATTCCACACTGCAATTTGCTCCAGTTCTATACGTCAAGATAACTTGGTAAATGTTGTTTGCTGTTGTCTAAACAACACACACACATTTACACCCATGCTAAGGATGACAATATGTTGCATTGCTGAAATGCTGTTTTTTGTTTGCCTTGTGAAATGTTCTATTATGCACCCTTAGACAGGCATGATTCTGGCATAATCCAGGACTGGGCATTTGGACCCAGTAATCCAGGGCTCCCTTGAAGCCCTAATACTTTCTAGTTCTACTCAAAATGACAGTTCATTAATTGGGGCCCCTTTCCAAGGCAATTTTGAATGGCAGTGAAACCTTTTAGAAATAATGATTAGATTATAAACTGGTTACTCTAAAGATTTTCTTAGCTAAGTGCAATAACTGCTGATGACAGAATTTCATGCTTGCTCAGTATCCTCCTTCATCCTGTGCTGTCACAGCCCATTGCCTTTTCAAGTAAATTATGTCAGTGACAGCAAATTATGAAAGTACCAATGACATCCATAAGTTACACTTTTATTTAGAGGGCAAAGGCTTAGATGGGGGGGGGGGGGGCTGGATTACAAAGCGGGGTCATCTACAATAATTAGTTACATGGGAAAGATTTCTAATTATGCTGAAGGTTTTGGGCTTTAGCACTTCAGAAAAAAGGTTTGCCCATTTATCTCCTTTTGCCCTTCTAGAAAGAAATGCCAAGGACCAGCAACATCAAAGCATTTCATGGAAGGAACTAAAATATCATCTGGATCCCCCCGCCCGCTATAAAGATCTGCCTTATTTCTGAATTGGTCCGCTCAGCTCATCATGAGACCTGATAGCATCTACAGTTATGAAATGTGCACATAAAAAAAAAGCAAATAGCAGGTGCAGATCTGGACCTCTACATTTGCAGTTCAGGTTGGAAGGACAGTTTCCACTGGCATTAACTGAAGTGCCTCTTCCAATGTACACAGCAGGCTTGAGGACCTTGATCTGGATCGGGACCACAGCAAAGAGAAGGAAAAAAGCCTCTCTGCCTCCCACCTGCTAGTTCCTTTGTTTGCACTGTTAATTGCTGATTGTGTGATTGGTATGTCTAAATTGGCCCACCTGCCTCAGAGCAACTTGCCAAGCCACTAGTCTTATTTTAACACACACTTTTGTCAACTCTAGAGTATAGGTGACAGCAGGACTCTCATGTGGGAATGTTAAGGATAGTAGCAAGGGATATACAGTGGTACCTCGGGTTACATACGCTTCAGGTTACATATGCTTCAGGTTAAAGACGCTTCAGGTTACAGACTCCGCTAACCCAGAAATAGTGCTTCAGGTTAAGAACTTTGCTTCAAGATGAGAACAGAAATCGTGCTCCGGTGGTGCGGCAGCAGCAGGAGGCCCCATTAGCTAAAGTGGTACCTCTGGTTAAGAACAGTTTCAGGTTAAGAACGGACCTCCAGAACAAATTAAGTACTTAACCTGAGGTACCACTGTATTGAATAAGTATTATCCTTTATTCACTCACGCTAGTGTATATATGGTATATATACCTTTATATACCATATATATGGTATATAAAGGTAAAGGTAAAGGTACCCCTGCCCGTAGGGGCCAGTCTTGACAGACTCTGGGGTTGTGCGCCCATCTCACTCAAGAGGCCAGGGGCCAGCGCTGTCTGGAGACACTTCCGGGTCACGTGGCCAGCGTGACATCGCTGCTCTGGCGAGCCAGAGCCGCACACGGAAACGCCGTTTACCTTCCCGCTGGTAAGCGGTCCCTATTTATCTACTTGCACCCGGAGGTGCTTTTGAACTGCTAGGTTGGCAGGCGCTGGGACCGAGCAGCGGGAGCGCACCCCGCCGCGGGGATTTGAACCGCCGACCTTTCGATCGGCAAGTCCTAGGCGCTGAGGCTTTAACCCACAGCGCCACCTGCTGGTATATATAGCAGAGCAAATTCCCCTCAAAATAGCAGGAAGCTAATTTGCAGATTCCTTTGAATCTCTTTAGTTAAGTAATCCAATCTGGTTTGCCTAGATTGATTATTCCTGGTGTCCCCTTTTATCCCTCTTAAAAGAATAAAGACACAAGAGTCTTTCCTTAAAAGTAACAAGAAGTTTACTCACATTTCACTTCACGCTTTGATCCCTGAAAGGCTGGCTTTACTGTGCTTAGTAGCTACATAACCATCTGTGAGTTCATCTCATATGGAGATTGAGATCATGTGCTGCTGGCTGAGAGCCAGCAGACAGAACAAAATGGCTTCAGGAGAGCAGTAAGCAAGAGATCAGCGCGAGAGAGAGATCAAGAGAGAGAAAATGGTTGTGTGACTCGGCTCTTTTATGGAGTCACGCTCATCTCTCAGATCACATGCAGGGAGAGGACGCTCCAGACCAATGGAACAGGAAGTTACACTGACTGGAGCAACCCCCCTCCCTGCCTGGGACTACTCTAGGAAAATAAGGAGTGTTGTACTTGACTATTCCAATGGATTACACCCCACATCTCAGCTCAGTTCCCACTGTTCTTTGCATTGCTTCGGCATCCGTGTGTTTCATGCTCATTGATATTAATCCTGCTGAAACTCAAAGTCTTATTCTGGTGTGCTGAATCCTTTTACCCAAAGGATTATTTAGCTTAGAAATGTGAAGTGTGGATGAAGGTGATGGACTACATGGAACTGGCGGAAATGACTGGCAGAATCCGAGACCAGGGAGAACAGTCGGTGGAAGAAGATTGGAAAAAATTTAAAGTTTATCTACAGAAACATTGTAAAATTAAGGAATGTTAGAAGGATGTTGGAATGAAGCTATGTGGTTTTAGCAGAAACGTTATAAAGGATTAAGTAAAAATGGATTGGTAATTAGTGAAAGAGGAGAATGTAAAATTATAGTATATCAAGATAAATTTTTAGGATAAAACCAAGATGGAAAGGATTTGCTGAAATATCTAATTGAACTAGAATACAAAAAAAGGAGGTGTGAGGAGGTCAAGGAAATAAGCAAAGGAAAGAAAGTTATGTAAAGGTTGGATTTGTGGTTTTTTTTGTTTTTTTCTTTTCTTTTCTTGTTTTTGTGCTTTGTTTGTTTAACTTTTTCTACTTTTCTTTCTGTAACCTTCAAAACTTTAATAAAATCTATTATAAAAAAAAGAAATGTGAAGTATGACTAAATAAAAAAAGCAAGAAAATGCTAGAAGCGCCATGGGTCATTTTAAAGGGTGATGAAGAATTGTGTGCTCTGGCTGACACAGCTTTGTTCAGGGAGGCTGGGTGTGCCAGTGGCCACCACTGTAGGACATTGGAGAGAGAGAGTCTAAGGTAAACAGTGCCTGAATAAAACTCACCTAAATGTTTCCAGCAGCCTTCAATCAGGTTTGGAAGAAACCAACAAAAGCCAGGCAATGTGCTCCACAGCTTCCTTCCATCTTCACTACCTCCTTTCCACCTGAAAAGGAAATCCACTGGCATAAAGGACACAGCATAAGAGCACTCACTTTGGATCGCCTGACATTTGTGGGAGAGGGTGCTTAACTTGACTTAGACCTGTTTGGGGGCAAGAGTTAAATTCCTTTGGCCATCTTGTACTGTAATGCCCTGCAGAATAGAAACACAGTACAGCAGGCATTAGCTTAGATAAAATCTAGCACCATTAGTCATCAAACATTTTCACTAGAATGACAATAAACCCATACTCTTCCATTCATTTCCCTCCCTTTAATACAGGCTGAAGAGAAACCTGAATGATGCAAGAGAGAATAGTAGTGATTTGGGATAGAACATTCTAGTATAAAACAGCAAGAACCTATTCTTGACGGACAAAGGAGCTGGATATTCAGTTTGATCTTGTGTTTATGAGACTAATTCTATGCATGTTTGATCTGAAGTTAAGTGCCTCTGAGTTAAATCAGGTAGGCTGTCAAATAAATGTGCACAGGCTTGGAGACTTGCCCTTTATGCATCTTTACTTGGAAGCAAGTCCTGATGCATTTTTCTTGGAGCTTCGTCCTGCATAAATGTGCATCACATTGCCATCTTCATCTCTCTCTCTCTCTCTCTCTCTCTCTCTCTCTCTGTGTGTGTGTGTGTGTGTGAGAGAGAGAGAGAGAGAGAGAGAGAGAGAGAGAGAGAATTGTTGTGGAAGTGCCATGAAAAACCTATTGGAGAGAAAGGGTTCTGAATAATCAGCAGCATTTGCACTGTAAAAAATGGCTTGTTAATTTTTTTCCCTTCCCTCATATTCATAGAAACGGGTCAAATTTCTGCACACATTTCAAATGTGTCTTTTTAATCTTTGAATTTCATGCTTAATTTAAAAGTTTGGTATCAGTTACTCCCTCCTCCTGGTCTAATACTTTTACAATAGAACGTATGTATATATACTTCAGGGACGCGGGTGGCGCTGTGGGTTAAACCACAGAGCCTAGGACTTGCCGATCAGAAGGTCGGCGGTTCAAATCCCCGCAATGGGGTGAGCTCCTGTTGCTCGGTCCTTGCTCCTGCCAACCTAGCAGTTCGAAAGCATGTGAAAGTACAAGTAGATAAATAGGTACCACTCTGGTGGTAAACGGCGTTTCCGTGTGCTGCTCTGGTTCGCCAGAAGCAGCTTAGTCATGCTGGCCACATGACCCAGAAGCTGTACGCCGGCTCCCTCGGCCAATAAAGCGAGATGAGTGCCGCAACCCCAGAGTCGCCCACGACTGGACCTAATGGTCAGGGGTCTCTTTACCTTTACCTATATATACTTCTGTTTAATTCAATCTAAGATTCAGGTGGAGTTTTTTTAAAATCTGAGACAAACTGAAGACAGCAATGTAGGAAAGGTCCTTTTTGGAACTAGCTGAGGTGGGCAGTGATGGGTGTGAGAATAGGGCTAAGGTCTTGAGATTGTCATCCACATACTCTGTAAGTATGCCAGTGTGCCTTTCTCTCTACTGGTGGGATGAGGAGCCATGGATCTCGCTTGCATTTCTGATTCCAGCATCACTGAAGGAAGCTGGGAGTGAAGAGATATCTTAAAGCTGCTGTACTTCCATAGGAAGCTGCCTTATACCATGATGGCTGGCCATTGAGTGGCAGTGGCTTCCCAGGTCTTTCCGCTGCCTGGAGATATTAGGGATGGAGCATGGGCCTGCCTTCTGCAGTCAGCGCATGGCTGTGCTCCTCCCTTTCTGTGTGTCACTGGGGGTGCAAGTTACCTCTTTTGCATATATTGGGGTGGTGCATGTGCAGAAATACATCCCCCCCCCATGCATGGATTACCCCTCTCTGGCCTGTGACTTTACTAATTCATCACTATAACTAAACTAGGATTTGAAGCATGATCTTCGGCAGCAACACCTCACTCTCGAGACCCCTGTAAAATTAACATTTTTGCAGCACCTCCTGTTGTCATGTTGTATGTTTGGTCATAACTGAGATTTTTAAAATCACTGGGTTCTTTCCTACTCTAAAATTCATATACAGTGGTACCTCGGGTTACATACACTTCAGGTTACATACGCTTCAGGTTACAGACACCGCTAACTCAGAAATAGTACCTCAGGTTAAGAACTTTGCTTCAAGATGAGAACAGAAATCACGTGGCAGCAGCAGGAGACTCCATTAGCTAAAGTGGTGCTTCAGGTTAAGAACAGTTTCAGGTTAAGAACGGACCTCCGGAACGAATTAAGTACATAACCAGAGGTACCACTGAACTGTATATAAACTGTTCAGGATAGATTGTCCCACAGAGATGTATTACTGAGTTTTGGAGTTTTGGAAGTGGAGTTTCCCCACTTCCCGGTTATGCTGGAGCATCTATCTGAATGTTCTATTCAGTGAGCATTCAGTAAAAAACAAAACAAAACAAAAAACACCTCTTGAGCAAAGGACTGAACTGAATAATCATCCCCAGGCCTATATAAGAAGCCTAACATTTATGTAATATTTATTTAGAGCTTCAGCATGTTCAAAAACCCAAGGCTAACCACAGCTGGCAGACATGATTTAAATTAATGCTTATTCAAAATGCTTATTTGTTATTAAAAATGAGATTGTTAAAATATGCAAAATAAAATTTCAAACCAAGGTATTTCTGTTTTTACTCCCACATCCTCCAAAAAGTTAACCATGTTCATGGGACAGTATTGCTTTATTCAAAAGTGTTTGGTGCATGCCACCCACATGTACTGGTTGGGCGTTTTATAGCTGTCATTGCTGTTTCAAAAGCTTCGCTGTGTAGGTGTGCTTGGCTTGCATCTCACAATTTATATTGTCACTAAAGTGAATGACTGTTTAGCTGGTATTTTCCCTGGGGAGGAAATTTTTGAGTAATTGAAGTGTGCTTTGGATTTAATTGTACAGCAGAAAGTGTGTGCATCTTGATGTTTTATAAGTTGGTACATTGCAACATTCCTTGTTGTTAAGTGGGATGTTCTAAATGCTTTGCTTTTAGTTCCCTAACAGCCAGTAGAGCCCTGAGCTGATTGGAACTGGCAATTCTTTTTACCCCCATGTTGCTTTTCTGTCATTTGGTCCAGGTGTGTTTGTTATCCTCCATTGTAGAATCTTTTCAGATTTTGGTGCCAAGGGAAAATCCCTCCCTCCCTTGAAAGAAATATTTCTTTCTCTTTCTCTATGTGAAAGAGGCTCCATTTTATGAAGAGTCTTTCTGTCTATGGAGTAACTTCACTGGAGTTGTGAAAAGATTTGTGTGCACATTCATTCAAAGGAGAATGCATTTTAGAGGCTGAATGGTGAGATATAGATGCATTTTGACCTTACAGAACAAGAGTCAAGTTCAATGTAGATAGAACAGATTGCAGTTTCTAGTACCTCACAGAACCTTCATGTCAAATCAAAGATGCCTGGTATTAATTTTGAGTAACAGCACAATTTTAGGGACATCTATATTAAATGAAAAAGGATTTACCCCAGGTAAGTATTTCTAGGATTGCAGTAAGTCTTACGTTTCCAAGAATGAGTGCTATATTTGTTCATATTCCACTTTAGGAATGGAATTTATTTGAGCAAATAATTATATTTCAGCATTAATTCTCAATCTGTTATCCTGTTATCTGTATGCCAACCAAATGTGGAACTCAGACAATATACAGAGTCAATGTCTTTCTGAGTTATCCACCTGAAGCAGAAACCCTGTATATTTGTGGAAAGATCTAACATAACTGAAAATTATCCTAAAAATAATAATAAATAACAAAAATATATTTACCCAATAGGAGCTACTGCTTCCTCAAATGGGAATTGTGAACACATCTGGTTGTTGCCATGACAACAAACACTTGCATTAAATATGCTAATTAAACAGTGACCAATAAATAACAAAATTTCTAAGCTGAATATGTGGCAATCTCATTTTTCACAGGTAGGTTTGAACAAACTGGATTCAGCCCTTCACTTAAATACGTACACTGTGACTAACTTCATTTGTGAGCCTAAAAAATAAGTGTGAATATGGTATATTCAAAATGTTTAAAATACGAAAGGCAAGTAAAAGATTTCTGTACTTTCAAATTTCATGATTTATACAAACCTCTTGTGAATTTGAGGGTCTGATAATTTTTCATATCTGGGATTGTCTATATTCCTAGCACAAAAAATGTGGTGACAAAGATTTGCCATATAACAGGGCAGAGAACTTAGAACTGTGTATATCTTTTGAAGACATTAGTTAAAGATTACAAGAAACTATCCTTGTTTTAAATAAGCCAGCTATCAGTGTGTTATTTACTGATCCTGAGACTACAAATGGAGCTAAATGATCCAAGGTGCTGATACGGAACCTGCAAATACACAAACGCTCTTGCAGGGATGCTTTTGGTCTTTGGGCAGATTCATAACTTTGGTACCGAATGCTATTCTTCTGGTGATGGTGGAGTGTTTTTGAAGTGTGGCCTCATTTGACTGGCAGCAGACACTAAAGATCCTAAAAATGGCTGCTTCCTAGGCCTCATGAAGAAGGGACAACTGCAGGCTGAGCCATGTGCTCACCCAAGCAAAATAATTCCCCTTATTTGTGCCCTTGCTTCCACCATGTTCATGCTTGTTTGTTAACAATACCTCTTGGAAAGAAAATCAGTAAACTGTGGCATATAATTACGAGTCTCCAAAATGGTGTTTCCCCAAAAGGAGGCAAAAGGAAGTCTTCTGTTTGAAACCCTTGGGAGCCACAGCCAGTCAGGGTAGACAATACTGAGTTGATTCCTATGTTCCAAAAATGAATGGGCGTCATGAACACTAGCAGCAGGGGTGTCTACCACCAGAGAAAGCCGCAGTGGTTAGGCCATTGAACCAGGATCCCAATCCCTGCTCAGCCACAAAGCTCAGATCTCTTAGGCTCTCTCTGAGCCTAACCTACCTGAAAAGAGGATGAAACAGAACTGGGTGACAGGGAGCGGCCGCCGAGACCATATAACACCGGTCTTGAAAGACCTACATTGGCTCCCAGTATGGTTCCGAGCACAATTCAAAGTGTTGGTGCTGACCTTTAAAGCCCTAAACGGCCTCGGTCCAGTATACCTGAAGGAGCGTCTCCACGCCCACCGTTCTACCCGGACACTGAGGTCCAGCACCGAGGGCCTTCTGGCGGTTCCCTCACTGCGAGAAGCCAAGTTACAGGGAACCAGGCAGAGGGCCTTCTCGGTAGTGGCGCCCTCCCTGTGGAACGCCCTCCCACCTGATGTCAAAGAGAACAACAACTACCAGACTTTTAGAAGACATCTGAAGGCAGCCCTGTTTAGGGATGCTTTTAATGTTTGATGTATCATAGTATTTTAATATTCTTTTGGAAGCCGCCCAGAGTGGCTGGGGAGGCCCAGCCAGATGGGCAGGGTATAAATAATAAATTATTATTATTATTATTATTATGGATGAGAACCATAAGTTTCTCCATATGACATCATAGGGTGGGATAAAAAGTGGTCAAAATAAGGAGCAAGGTAAAGTTGTCCTTGTCCCCAGGTGATGTAGGCCTCTGTAAAGGTAAAGGAACTCCTGACCATTAGGTCCAGTTGTGACCGACTCTTTGGTTGCGGCGCTCATCTCGCATACAGCTTCCGGGTCATGTGGCCAGCATGACTAAGCCGCTTCTGGCGAACCAGAGCAGCGCATGGAAACGCTGTTTACCTTCCCGCCGGAACGGTACCCATTTATCTTCTTGCACTTTGGCGTGCTTTCAAACTGCTAGGTTGGCAGGAGCAGGGACCGAGCAACGGGAGCTCACCCCGTCGCAGGGATTCAAACCGGCAACCTTCTGATCGGCAAGTCCTAGGCTCTGGTGGTTTAACCCACAGCGCCACCCGTGTCCCTTATAGGCCTCTGTAGTTAGGACTAAAACCCTTCTGTGCTCATTCTTGATACCTGTTTCTTCCCCATGCAGTCGGCATTTCTCAAACTTAGGGCCCCAAACTGTTGTTGGACTACAACTCCCAGCATCCCTAGCTAGCAGGACTGGTGGTCAGGGATGATTGAAGTTGTAGTCCAACAACAGCTGGGGACTAAAGTTTGGGAAACACTGTACACTGTGATGTTAACTGAGTTTGAGCTGTCCACTCCAAGGAGATTTATGAACATTTCCGATGCACGCCTGGAGCTCTGCAAGGGGGAGGGCAGCTTGGAGGAGGAGCTGCAATGGAAACCTGGTTGGCAGGGTCCTGGCTCAGGGTCCTTGTTCCTTGGATGTTTCTCTGCTTCAGATTACCCACTCTCTGAGCTGCTTCCCCCCCTACAAGAATGGGTTGTCAGGGGTTTATTATTACATGCCATGCGTGACGTCATTCATTTTCATGGGAATTGTATTGTCTCTGCATATTTGAAGGACCTGTGCACAGTTCTCCTCGTTTGGAATAGAGCAAGCCCACAACTTCTGTGCCTGTAACTTGTGTGCATTCTGCTTTATGTGTATGGCAACTGGCTTACCTCTCACAGAGTTACAATCCACAGCAGTCATTAATGAACTACCGTGCCCAGAATTCTTGGGAGGGGGAAACTGTGCTTCCCATGTGCTTTGAAGGCCTGGTGTGTGCACAGCTGTACACCTTTGTGCTTCTGGGCTGCTTGTGTGCATTACTCATTAAACACTCCACTGTCTGCTATATGGTGCTTTTCAATTTTTATTTCAGATATCTGAGCTGGGTTTTTTTGTTTTAGTGTGCCTGCAGGTCAAAAGGTTTATTATTTCCTTTTAGGTTGGTGAAAGCATGTCACATATCAAACTACACCTCCAGAAGACCAGAACAAATACACAGGTCATTTCTGTTCCTGTGATGACCAACCTCCTACTTTTGGGGAAAACTGGGTGTGTGGGTTGTTCCGCTTATGAAATCATATCCTGCTTAAGCTCTTTTGCTATGCTTTTCTTTCCCCCTTTTTCTTTTAAAAAGAAGAATTATAATATATTTGTCCTTCATGACCCTCCACCTGATAGTTCATTTACCGGTATATGATCTGCTGAATGCTCAGCAGCAGTTTTCAACAGTTTTCACTTATGGTGCTCAACAGGTACATTAATGCAGAATAGTCCATAATGTCATGCAGAGATCCTTGGGGATCCTGCAGTTTATTTCCTTTTATTGCAGGAAATAAGCCATTTTCAAGCCCAAATCAAAATGTCAGAATTGTGGCTGCCCCTGTTCTTGAATGGAACTTGGTTTTGTTTTCATTTTTAATGGAACAGAAAAAGAGATTTGAGGCTGGTTGCCCTCCTGCTTGGAAATCTGCTGCCTGAAGCAACTGCTTTGCGCTGTTTTATAATAAGATTTATGCCTGCCATCTGCTTTCTGGTTTATTTGTATATGCTTCGCATTCAGGAATCCCGTGCCCACTGGACCAGAGTGTTTGTTGTCGTTCTGAAAGGCTGGTGTCGTTGAGCCGATGCTTCTCCTCACAGAAGCCATGGCTGACTCATCGGCTGCAAGTCTCGCTGCCCTTCTGCATGTGTTGTAACCATCGTGGCCTTTGTCACGTTTGCTTCCCATTTACCGGAAACACAGCTCAGGCCTTATCCTTTGTCACATTTATTTGCCGTTTGGTGTCTCAGCTACACTGCCAGGAAACAAGGCTGCAGGTTGTGGCGCATGAACATCTCTCCAGCTATCTTTCACAATGCAGACAGAGGCAAAGGATCTGCCTTCCTTCGGTTCTCCTTTGAACCTTTGTCCTCCAGCACTTCTCTGGCAGACTTTCTGCTTTCTAATTACTGGAAAAAGAATATTTATTATTAGTTATTATCAGAGGGTGGCAACTGGATCTTCACCTATGTGTTTGATTGCATTGTTGTTGTTTATCCATTTAGTCATGCCCGGCTCTTCGTGACCCCCTGGACCAGAGCACGTCAGGCACTCCTGTCTTCCACTGCCTCCCGCAGTTTGGTCAAACTCATGCTGGTAGCTTCAAGAACACTGTCCCACCATCTCGTCCTCTGTCGTCCCCTTCTCCTTGTGCCCTCCATCTTTCCCAACATCAGGGTCTTTTCCAGGGAGTCTTCTCTTCTCATGAGGTGGCCAAAGTATTGGAGTCTCAGCTTCACCATCTGTCCTTCCAGTGAGCATTCAGGAGTGATTTCCTTCAGAATGGAGAGGTTTGATCTTCTGAGCCAATTTCTGGCGGTGTTGGGAGAGCATTCTTCCCCCCACCTCACCAGAACTTTGACACACCTTGAGAGCTGGAGTGGCATAGCAGCTAAGTGCCCAAGGAAACGTGTTGGTTTAGTTTCCAACAGATCAAAGCAGCAGTGGAGGTTTGTCTGTTAGAGCAAAGGGGGCACTGCCCCACCAACCCATCTGACTGCCTCCGTGTGTGTGGCTGCATTTTCCTTGGCTCCCCCTGCTGTTGGGCCCCCAGTCCCAATTGGCACCTGGCACCACTGGCACTCATGGATCAATGCCGTAATTTGGAGCGGGGTGTGGGTGGTGCATTCAGACATGCAGTTTTCCTGATTTAACACCCCACTTCTACCTGCTATTTGTTTCATGTGGGAAATGTACACGTATTCATTCAAGTGAACCGAATAGCTGCTTGGCTATAAGTCACTTTGGATTGCCTTGGGCAAGATAACAAATGAAATAAAATAATAAAAATAAATGATAGTAACAGCAGCCTGGAGTCGTGGCAATAACAATGGGAGAAATGGCATGTGGAGGATGGGTTAAGGCCATAGCTGTCAACGTTTCCCTTTTTTAAAGGGAAATTCCCTTATTCCGAATAGGATTCCTCGCAAGAAAAGGGAAAAGTTGACAGCTATGATTAAGGCCCTCCAAGAGCACCTGCCTGATTTGTCACTCTTTTATACCATCATGTCAGATATTGATCTGTTAGAATCTTATTTCTGCCATGGACTCACCTTCGGTAACTGTCTCTGTAACGTGGAGGGAGCAATAATAAGGATCTACTTGACCAGTTTGTCGACCGAGTTAAAAGTACGCGAAGTGCTTTGAAGCAAGTGAAATGTTCCGGAGCCGCGAAGAGTTTCCACGCCGCTTTGGGGGAGTAGCTGCGCGGTCCAAGTTCAGCACATGCCGCATACTGAGAACGACTTGCAAATGAAAACTGCAGCCTTCCGGACAAGCGCACGTTGCGAACGTGATCCTAAGGCTGCCCTTGGATGGGAAAACCAGACCCGCGGAGTTGAAAGGACCGGGATCCTCCTGAGGGCAGGAGGATTTAGGATTTGCAGACGCGCCGCTTTCCCTCCAGTGACAAAGAAGACCGTGCGGGGCGCCTTCCCCTCTTGCAAGGATCGCGCCGAGAGGCTGCGAGGAGCCGCGCGGACGCCCCGGGCGCGCTCCTCGCTTTTTTGTTGCAGGATGCAGGTGCTCTCGGCCCGCGCGCAGCTCCGCGGAGGGAGGGAGGGAGGGCGCGGGGCGGGGCGGGCGCGGAGCGATCCGGCCCCCTCGGGGCTGTGGGGCGGCCCGTGGGCCAAGCTGCCCCCTAGAGGCGCCTTCCCGCCGCGCGCGCCCCGGCCCAGCCCCGCGCGCACCGATATAAGCGGCGCGGCCGGCGGCCCGAGAGCGCAGTGCCTGGCAAGCGGCGCCCCGAGAGGACGAGCGAGGCGCGCGGAGACGGCGAGGTAGGGAAGGGAAGGGAAGGGAGGGGAGGGGAGGGCGGCTTGCCCGGGCTCGTCCCGCCGCCAGGCTTCTTTGTTCGGCGCCGGCCATCGGCCCGGAATGTCTTTGTGCGCGGCGGCGGCGGCGGCGAGCGAGGTCGCTTCTCCGTCTGCGGAGCCGAGCGCGGCTCCGGCCCCCGAAGGGCGCGTGGCCAGGCAGGAGGGCAGAAGCGGAGCGCCGGGCCAGCCGAGCCGCGCTGCTTCCCGCGGCGCTCCTCTCCGGGGATCGGCGTCGCCCTCGTCGGATGGATGGCGTCCCGGGGCGGGCATCTTCCTTCGGGCAGCCTGATCTCCAAGCGAGTTGCAGCACTTGGGCTGCACGTCCATTTCCAAATGCATGATTTTGGGTGGGTCAGTGGGGCAGATCAGAAATAGGAATGAAGTGCCTGGAATTGCAGCCTGTAGCCCTATTGATAGGGACCCAGGTGGGACCATGCACACTGAAGAAAGTGAGGCTTACTTCTGAGTAAGCGTGCAGGGCATCAGCCTGCAGAGCTACAATGCTGACCACATGTCCTTGGGGACATCAAATGCACTGTGGTGTTTTGGAATGACATGGCACATGTCAAGGGACTCTCAGCAGATATGGGCTGCGGGCGACAGTCACTGCTTTCGATCCCCAGTGCTAGTCAGGCCAGTTAACAAAGGAGATTTACATCAATGCTTTGGCCACATCACAGGAATCTGTATGAGGACTGCACTCCTAAGCACACGCATTAGAGTAGTAAGTCTCATTTACCCTAAGCAAACATGCTTAGGATGGTAGGACTGAAACCAACAACTTCAAGTTACAAGAAAGGAGATTGCGACTAAACATCAGGACGAAATGGGCTCTCCTTCCTTGGAAGTATTTTAGCAGAGCTTGGAGGGCCATCTGTCATGGATGTTTTAGCTGAGATTCCTGCACTGCAAAGGGTTGGACTAGATGACCCCGGGGGTCCCTTCCAACTCTACAATTCTGTGAGTCAATGATTCTAGGATCACATTGCAGAAGTTTCACAAAGCCACACTTTGAAAAGCGAGAGAACTTGTCACCTGCTCCTTTGTATGCGTATCCCTGTTTCAATAGGAAGTTAAACACCCCTAGAGAAAGAAGAGCTGCTTTTGTGTTGTTGTTGTCATTTCTTGGGGTCAGGCAGTCTAGCGGAGCTCCTTAGCCGACAAGCATTCAAGGGATGGGCAATAAACAGCCACCCTGTAACTTTCAGCAGTAATGAGGAGTTGTAAAGTTACTCTGTTTAGTTGCTAAAAGCAGGATAATGAGGGTTAAAAGAAAAAAGTCAGAGTGCCTCATTAAAAGTTTTATGATCCTCTGAAAGTATTAGTGGGCATTCCCAAGAATATTTTATTCTGCAAAGTTTCAAGGCTATGGCAACTTTTTGTTTGTTTGTAAGTTTAGATGTTGCCGTTGAGTCTCAGACTTGCAGGGGAAAGTGGCAAAGAGTTGTGCAAAGAGGCCTGTGTTTCTCTTCCCTGGATTTTCCACCAGCAGAAGGTCTGATTCATTGCCAAAGGGTTCCAGGAACAAGTTTTCTTTAAAAAGAGAAAGGGACTCCTCCCTTGCCTTGCACATTTCAGATGTTTCTGTGTGTTTGCCACTGTTTTGTTAAATAAGCTACAAAGAGTGAAATGTTAAATGTTCTTTTTCTGTCAAATTTTGACTAAACAGAGCAGACGTTAGGTAGGAAGAGTCACGTGGTTTGATGGGGGAAGAAGCAAAATGTACCACAAAGACCTTTCCACAAGGAATCATTTTTCTTTGAACAAGCTGATATACTTCAGCAGACAGAAAGAAAGGAGCCGTGCTGTTATTTTAATTGACTTTATTAATAGGTAGCAGCATTGCCTATAAATGTCTTCCAATATCACATGCCATCTAATATTGTCTGCCTAGTTTTGAAGGTGTAAAATGGTATTAAGTTGGGTTCATGCCCTCTTGGTTTGCTTGATCTCAGTCACAGAATCAAAGTTGGGGAGCTGTTGGCAGGACAGCTTTGTGAGCTTGTGGAAGAAGAGCTAAAGGAAATGACAACTTCAGAATATTTAGCTAAGACGTTCTGTGGGTGGTTGAGAAGATACAGAGCAACTTTCATGTCTGTTTTTCAGATACACTGCATATGTTTGCACCCAGCCTTAACAACACAAATAAGACTATCTGATGTAGAATAGGCTGCAATTTTTTTCTACAGCTCCTTTATCATGTCTGTTTGAGGTGATTCTTTAGGGCATTGGACTACTGTTTTTCAGGCATGCTTAATAAAAGTGAGTGATGTGTTTGACCTCACACTGAGCTGCTTTTAATTCTCTTAATCCAATTGTTCAGATCCTGTTCTTACAATGGATGGACTGGACTTGGTGGTTCTGGCTTGGGATGGCAGTCAGGTGGATTCTTACAAATACTTCCAGAGTTTTGCTTTTAACAGTTGTAGACAAAGAACATCAAGTCGCTCTGAAAATATTATTGAATATTTTAAAAACCCTTCAACAGTGGATAAAGATTTCAGATTTTTAGACCAACAGAAGGTATGCCAATAAAATAAGAAATTTTGTCTTTGTTTTAATATTAACCATAATAAATGTTGTGTGGAATCAGGTGTGTGTGTGTGTGTGTGTGTGTGTGTGTGTGTGAGAGAGAGAGAGAGAGAGAGAGAGAGAGAGAGAGAGAGAGAGAGAGAAATGTGTAATAGGAACATTATAGGCTCAGTATTCTACTCCTTATGCAGAATGAAATGATAGGCTGACATGGCAGAATTCTGGACTGTGTCATTTCGGATGGCAAGTGTAGTTCTGTATTTTTTAAAGCTCCCTCTCTTAAAAAAAACCACTTCGTTTAGAAAAGTAGTGCCATTGGGATAAAGACTTGCCCAGCCCCAGCCCTTGATGTATAAGGTAGGACTTTTTTTACATGGGAAACATTCAAAATAAGAACCCATCCTGCAGTCTGAATTTTACCACCTGATTATCCATAATGTGCAGAATGATTTGAAGTTTGCAGAATTGGGTTCTGCATATTAATTCCAAAATGCCAAAGGCCATGTTAAAAGTAAATTTGCAGCTATGCAGTAACAAAGGAGTGTGCTTTAACTCCATCATGCTTTGCTTCTTGAAGGCAAAGGGCACAAGGGGAGCTATTTGGCTGTGTGATTTGGTTACGGCAGCAAACATCCTCTCACAGAATCAAATTCTTTCTGGGGCAAAGGAAAAGGAAAAGGCGCACTGGGAAAGCAAGTGCCTGGGAGGACTTGGGTTTTTATGCATGAAGAGGATGAATGACTAACAGGGAAGACTGTATAGATCTTTGTTTTCCTGCTATGATTCCAGATGTGGACTTTTTCAGAAACCTGATTTCTCAGTCATCCAACCCACCTGCAGTTCCTTTAAGTGCAGCCTTACAACAGTTACCCAGCCTGCCATTCTCGCTGCCCTTCTAAAATGAGTGTAAGGGGCAGAATAGCTCTGGTCTCCCTGGCCAGAGGACTGAGACCCCCCCCCCCCCAGCTCTGCTTACTGGAACAAGCCCAGACAATAGCCTTTGGATACTGCAATTGTCTTTGGATATGGCTGTCCCTGATCTTCAATATCAACAGCTAATCCCCGTGGCGATTTGAGCATATCACTTTTCTGGCTGCGGCTGAGCATTGTTGGCATGCAAGCATCTAAATAGCATCATGGGGTCTTGCCACACAAACATGGAGGTGGCTGCAGAATAAAAGTAGACCGGGCAGCACAGTTTCTTGAGCCTGTCCTGGGAGACTTCTGACTGGCATGCAGTAGGACCTCAGAGCCATTCATTAACAAAGAGTCAAGATTGCTTTGTTTTACGTTTCAGCTGGCACACTGGGCTAGACTCCCTTGCTATTCTGGGGTGAGCACTGGCAGGGGGCCACAAAGCCTACAATCAGCTTAAATCCTTTTCTTTCATGGGCTGTTATTCTATCCCATTGCAGCGAGGAGGGGCAGGGAATAGTAACTCACCCAATTGTTGATTTCACCGTGTTGATCTAGCACTACCCTTGATCAATCTGAGCTCCTTTTTGAAAACATTTGCTTAAAATTCACACTGAAATTCTCATTGCATTAGTTGGAATGTGATGCTTTTAGTGGAACAGTTAAAGTGTAATGAGCTGTTGATTCCACAACATTAAACCAAGTTACTTTTAATGTGCTTGACTCAGTCAGGAGATTCCTTTTTCAGTTTCTATTTCCATTGTGGTGATAAGCCAGTACTGTCAGCTGCAGTAAGCTGATTAAGGCAAGTCAAAGCAAACATGCCAGAATCCTGCATATAAGCAAGTAAAACTACATTTTATTTTCTAGTTTAAGCATGATTAAAACTTCTTTTCCACTCACCCCTTCTTTTCCACTCACTCCTTACAGATTGTAGAGTATTAGTAGTAACTTAATTCTTTAAAGCAAATAAATTATTTTACTAGCTAGTTAGTATTAGGAAGGCGACGCAGGTGGCGCTGTGGGTTAAAGCCTCAGCGCCTAGGACTTGCCGATCGAAAGGTCGGCGGTTCGAATCCCTGCGGCGGGGTGCGCTCCCGCTGCTCGGTCCCAGCGCCTGCCAACCTAGCAGTTCGAAAGCACCTCCGGGTGCAAGTAGATAAATAGGGACCGCTTACCAGCGGGAAGGTAAACGGCGTTTCCGTGTGCGGCTCTGGCTCGCCAGATGCAGCTTTGTCACGCTGGCCACGTGACCCGGAAGTGTCTCCGGACAGCGCTGGCCCCTGGCCTCTTAAGTGAGATGGGCGCACAACCCCAGAGTCTGTCAAGACTGGCCCGTACGGGCAGGGGTACCTTTACCTTTACCTAGTATTAGGAAAGTAATGGGCAAGATACATCTTGACAATTTAAAATAGATATGATGAACCCCTTTGATGAATAGGCTAAATAAATGTGTTGATTTCCTTCATTTACACAAGTTGAATACTGCACTCCAATTGTGCAAGTTGCTTGCATTGTTTTTGCACTGAATGTCAGAGAAGAGATAGGAAGGGTAGTAACTGAAAGCCCTCCCAAGGTATAGAAGTCCCAGGGCTACAGTCTAAAAGTCATGTGAAGCTAAGCAGGTTTGGACCCGTTCAGTACCTGGATGGGAGGCCACCTGGGTAACATATGGATTCCCTTCTTTAGCTTCCTGGTGAAAGGGTAGGATACTAATAAACTTTCTCTCTTAAAAACTTAACAATGAGGATTAGAAACTTATTTTATTTTGGGGGGAGGGGGAGGAATTGGTTATAGCTCTAAAGCAGGGTTTCCCAAACTTGGGTCTCCAGCTGTTTTCGGACTACAGTTCCCATGATCCCTGACCAATGGTCCTGCTAGCTAGGGATGATGGGAGTTGTAGTCCAAAAGCAGCTAGAGACCCAAGTTTGGGAAACTCTGCTCTAATGAGTCCCAGCTTCTCTGAGTCGTGTGGTTGTAAATGACATGGTTTTTTTTCTTGCTAATAAGATTTTCTTGTTGGTATAACTTAAATTTTTTTTAGTATCAAAACGAGTTGAATGCATAGAAATATCGCATCTCTGCCCCATGGACATGCCATTAGATGTCCAAATCAGCGGCAGCAGAAGCAGTTAGCAGGGATGAACAGGGATGTAGAGAACTAAGTGACATTGGTGGTGCAAGCAGGTAACGTGGGTAGTTTCATGACAAAATTCGCACTCTTTTTATTCCCTTGGGAAACATGTATTTTAAACAATATTGTTTGTGTGAGGCCTCCTCTGTCTGTTTTCATGAAATATGAGGAAGATGGCCCTGATTCCCTGATAGCCACCTGTTTGTTTACTGATACAGTGGTACCTCTGGTTATGAACTTAATTCGTTCCAGAAGTCCATTCTTAAGTTGAAACCGTTCTTATCCTGAGGCGCGCTTTTGCTAATGGCGGCTCCTGCTGCGCGACTTCTGCTCGCATCCCAGGGCAAAGTTCGCAACCAGGAGCAACTACTTCCGGGTTAGCGGTGTTCATAACCTGAAGCATGCGTAACCAGAAGCACTCGTAAACAGAGGTACCACTGTATCTAGAACTGGGCCAAAATGACCCAGAAATTCCTAGGCAAATGTTTTTTTTTACAGAGACATTTCATTTTCTCACCAACCTGCTTTTCCTCTGAATATTCTCCATTTATTTGTGTGCCACCCCCTTCCTGCTTGATCTGGGACATTGTGGAGGATGCAAAATGGAGGCCATGTTGCCCCCATGGTTGCTGGTGCTGTTGCCAGTTGCAAGAGCAGCAGTACCCAAAACAACACCACCCCCAGTTGGGAGGGAAGAAAATAAAAGAAGTCGTTTTACTGCCACTGCTAATGGTGAGTCTCACACTCAAGCAACTGTTTAAGAATTTATGTTTCCCGGGATAAATGTCATGAAATGCACTTCTCCTATATCCCAAAGTTTCTGCCCACAAATAAAGTGGAAAATGTCTGAGAAGCCTTTTGCACACTTGTCAGAGATGTACCTAAGCTCCCTTGCACTGCTGGCAAGGAGGTGTATTTATGCCCCCCCCCATCCCTTGTGCCCTTGGCAAGGAGATGTACTGGCACCTCTGAAGCCAGGAGAGACCATGGACAAGAAACTCTAAAGTGTTGCTTTTCATTGCCTTTCTCTTGGGAGGGAGCCCTGGAGGGCTGCTGAGATGGCCCATACCAGTGACCGGATTCCTCCACCGAGCCGCCCATAAGTGCCTGTGTGCCTATCAAAGCCACCCAGAGCAGTGGGGGGGCAGCCAGGGAGTAGGCAGCCCCTCCAAGCCAGAGGGAAGAGGCTTGATTTTTGTGTCCCCTTTCCTGCTGGGCCTGTGCCTTTGGTGGTGGCCAAGCTGGCCAACCCCCAGATCTGCGTCTGCACATGGTGATATGTCTATTGATTGCTTTTAAAACTAAAGAAACCTGCAAATCTTGCAGAGGTTGTACCAGAATTTCTGATATATATATATTTTCAGTAGAGGGCAGTATATTCTGAGTAGTTGTACTAAAACCAATCTTGCTTTGCCAAGACAAACAGTGTTCCTTTCTCTGAAAAAGCATACAGTTTTAACATTTGCAGGCACACACGCAAACACACATACGCTATGTATTAATATCTTGTTAAACACCATTTGACAACAATAAGAGTGGGATTAAAATATATTGCAGGGGTTGGCAACATGAATAAACAAGGGATTACCTCAAATCAAAGAGAAGTGGGTGAGTCTTTGTTGTGAAGTTGGATGAGCTCTGTGGCATCTGTCCAGGGTCCTGAGCCTCGATGATGTGTGGATGTTTGTCTGTCTTGTGAAAAATCTCAGTAAAGAAAGATAAATCAGATTGTGTTAGGGTCAAACTAGGTGTGACATGGTAGATCTATGAGCTTTATGCTCAGATAAACAGGTTTCAGTGGAGGTAGGCTAAAGAAGCACAATGGGAGAAGGTATAGAACCCGTGGCTAAATTTGCCTTTTCACCTAACTGAGTACACTTTCCGTACTGGATCTGAGCAGTGGAGAAGGTGACGTTTGGAGGACAGACCTTGTATGTGAGGAGGGCTACCCTCCTCTCCACACATGCAACCCCTTTGCTGCTAAAATATAGCTTCTTCCCGGTGTTGGGAGCTCTGGGTTTAAACAACAGATTTTCTACCATCGTGTTTCTAGTTTGGTCCTCAGGAAGGACATTGGAGAACCCAACTTCTCTTTATTTTTACTTTTTGTATTAAAACTTGCCTTATCAGGTCAGCTTACAGTGAAAGATTTAAAACACCATGCAATAATGACTACATAAAGATAAAACAAAAAGAGCAAATCTGTGCGGAGTTGGTCCCTTTCTGATCCTGTTCTTTCTCTTATCCAATAACACAGCAGCTTGTGGAGGAGCAGAGAAGAGAAAGAGAAAGAACTTGGCAATTTTGGAATGGACAATTGTGGGGCATAGATTTGTTGGTGTTTTGGAAATAAACAGCTGCTGCACCTTATACACCCTAGAATTAGTGAAGCAGTTGGGCTGGGCATTTAAATTGCATCTTAAAATTCAACGTCTGTATAAACACTATTAATCCATAGATTTGTCCAACCAGCAGATTAATAAAACAACTTCAGTTCAGTAGCCTCACACCCCAGGATTTTTCGAAAGATGAAAGGGAATTGACTGGATTGGCCTTTTTAGAAGGGGAGAAAGCCACCATGAAGAATATCCGGTCCTTTTCACTAGATCACCAGGGCATTCTGAGTGGGGTGTTCCTTGCCAATTGGGGGGAGATAGAAGAGAAGGTGTTCATTCAGACACCTTGATCCTGACAATTCAGAGAAGCCTTTCTGAACCTTGGGTTCCCCAATACTGTTGGACTACAACTCCCATCACCCCTGACCAATGGTCTTGCCAGATAGGGATTATGGGAGTTGTTGTCCAACAACATCTGGGGTCCCAAGGTTGAGAAAGGCTGAATTAGAACCTGAAAGGTTTTAAAAAGCAAAGCAGACCATATTGCTTCTAAGTGTGCCTGCAACCTGACCGGTAGCCAGTGTAGTATTTTAAGGGCAGATGTAACATGCGTCCACCATTGTGACGTGGGTAACTTGGGTGATGCTGCCATATTCTGGACCAGGTGCAGTTTTCAAACTCTCTTCACAAGCCATACCACGTAGAGGGCACTCCAAAACTCCAATCTTGAGATCGACAAGGCATAGCTCCTATTAGCCGCTTCCTTCTTAGGTGGATGGAAGGCAGCCGTGGTTCTACCCCTAGGAGGAGAGGGTTGAGTTTCCAGCTCCATGCCTTACCTTGACAATATGAGGGGTGTTTCTCATTATAACTAACTGAATTGTGGCAGGGAGTAAAAGAAAGCAGCTGGTCATGGTTTTGTACCTCCTACATAACCACATCTGAGCTGCCCACAATTTTTCACTGCCCTCCTCTGTTCAGAAGACTTCTCTTTTGCTTCAGTTGTCCACAGTATGCATTCCCAAAGCAGTCTCCTGATGGCTGCAGATTCAGTCCTTCCTGATGCTATACGAGGAGGAGGCTTTATCCAGTGTTGCTGATTTCATTTGGTCTTTGGTCGGTCGGCAGAAGCACGCCTTGGCCATCTTGCCAGACTTTCCATTACCAGGCTGATGTTTAATGGGGAAGAGGGAGCTCCGAGATGTTCATAAAAGGAGGCTGCCAGATAAGTACTTTCTTGGCTTCCACATGTAACTGCTTGCTAAATCAAATTAACACTGCCCCACAGGCCAGAGTAAGCAGAGAAGGGAGCAGGTTACTAGTTCAATAGGCAAGTTCGGTAAAAGTTGGGCCTGGCAACCATCCAAACAGGGGTAGCGGGTGTAGACAACTTTGCATGCAATAAGTACAGTCGTACCTTGGAAGTCGAATGGAATCCATTCCAAAAGTCCGTTCAACTTCCAAAATGTTTGAAACCAAATCGTGACTTCTGATTGGCTGTAGGAAGCTCCTGCAGTCAATGAAAAGCCATGGAAGCCCTGTGGGACATTCGGGTTCCAAAAGAACATCTGCAATCCGGAACAATCACTTCTGGGTTTGCGGCATTAGGGAGCCAAAACGCCCGAGTTCCAGGGCCTTCGACAACCAAGGCACGACTGTATTGGAAGTGCATAATCTAACTCTTAAAGGTGTGGTTGGGTTGTGTATGTTTTCAAAGGGAAGAAACAAATGCGGTCATTTTCAACCAGTGTTTTGACTTCCATACCTCCATGTCTGGGGTGGCGGACCTTTTACAGCCTAAGGGCCATGTTCCTTCATGGGCAGCCTTCTGGGGGCCACAGTAGTGAGCAGAGTGACAGGTATTATTCTTACCTTGTACAAGAAATGTTAGTGGTTTCTATAAACACCCCCAGCATGCACACACCATCTCACATCGCCCCCACCGTTCCAGGCAACCCAGAGTCCAAGAGCCCATTTCCAGTTGCGCAGAAGCGAGCTACAGAGCAGGGCTTCTGAAGAGGGCATGGCCATGGGGTGTGTGGCCTGGTAACAGCCCCAGGGACCATACTGAGAGGCCTGGAAGGCCATGTTCAGGCCCAGGCCTAAGATTCCCCACCCAAGCTCTGAAGTGCCCAGCAACATTACTAAAAGGTTTCCGCCTTCTGATGCGTAAGTGGCAGGCATTCTTTTGAAAAGCTCTAAGGAGCACAAATCACAGCATCTCTCTCTGTGTGTAGGCACATTCCAGATCCTAGAATACCATGCACTCCTCAGCGACTCAAGCATCCCATATGACATTAAACTATCCTGAGTTTGGAGAGCAGTTTGTTCGATGAAACTGCTGCCAGTGTGGAAAGTTGCTGGGTGGAGAGGGGGCGTGGCATGTCCACCTACCTGAGGAACTGAAATACACCTGGCTGGAGATAGTTTTACCACCCCCACTCAAACTAGGCTCAAAATTGTGATTGTGCCACAAGGCCAGAAAGGCACATCTTTGCCTCTGTGTCTGGGCACACATGCCTGGAATGCAGTGAGATCTGCTGTGAAGAAATGGTCGCCTTCTGTCTTTGAGCTTGGGGGGTCATGAGGCGCTTGCTCTCATGTTGGCACAGCGCCACCCAGAGGGCACCACTGCACTAGCGCTCCTTGGAGCCATTCAGCATCTCTCTTTAGGTTTTGCTAGGTCTGTTGCCACCACCGTCTGATAGCAGCACAGAGACTGGCCACAAAAGGAGATCTGAGATGAATGAAGGAGAAGGGCTGGATTCTGGTTTCAGTGCCATGAGTTTAAATTTTCAGAACTCTTCTGAGCCAATGATTACAAGGGGATAAGACAACCTGCTGGAGTTGCTCAAAGATAAAACCATTGTTAAATCAGAAAAGAGAAGTTTCTGAAGGCTTTTAGCCATTTCTCATCCTGACTGATTCTCGTAATAACTGCTGCTTCAGATCTCTCAGTTCCAATATATTTATAGCAATGAGATTCAGTTAGTTTTATTCTAAATGCTTAGAAAGCTGAAAGAAATGCCAAGCATTCTGGAGAAGTCTCAATTGTAAGTCTTTTTCTTTCTTTACATATTTAGCTCTCAGTGGTACTTCCTAGTATAACACTATTCCTCACTTTCTCCTATACTTCCAGCCTTCACAGTAAACCTTTCCACTTCTGACTACATAAAATCCCACCACTGCCCCTCTGTTCTGTGAAAAAGCTTCACCTATTGAATTTCTGCCTAATCCATAACGTTTATGCACATTTTTCTAGAAAAATGAGCAAGCCACACCACTGCATCATGACAATCTATGTACAATATACCCATATTTAGAAGACTATGTGCAGTATTAAAACCTATATTTCAGCAAGTGGAGTCTAGCTAAAAACAGTGTGTTATGGGGGAAAGTCTGCCTTTCTCAAGAAGTCAGACTTAAGACTTGCAGTGCAAGTGGTGTATCACTTGCCATACAGGGCAGGAGGGGTTGAGAACCTGCCCCCCGGCTTTTTCTCAACCCCCCCCCCAATTGTAGAGGAAGATTTATATAAGCTCCATACTGGCATCAAGGAGGAGTGGGAAGCCTGAGGTCTCTGAGACAAATAAAGGCTGCACCTGCCTGGATGTGGAATAGAATAGAATAGAATAGAATAGAATAGAATAGAATAGAATAGAATAGAATAGAATAGAATAGAATTTATTATTTATACCCTGCCCATCTGGCCGGGTTTCCCCAGCCACTCTGGGTGGCTTCCAACAAAGTATTAAAATACAGTGGTCTGTTAAACATTAAAAGCTTCCCTAAAGAGGGCTGCCTTCAGATGTCTTCTGAAAGTCTGATAGTTATTATTCTCTTTGACATCTGGTGGGAGGGCATTCCACAGGGCGGGTTCCACTAGCGAGAAGGCACTCTGCCTGGTTCCCTGTAACTTGGCTTATCACAGTGAGGGAACCGCCAGAAGGCCCTCGGAGCTGGACCTCAGTGTCCGGGTAGAACGATGGGGGTGGAGACGCTCCTTCAGATATACTGGGCCGAGGCCGTTTAGGGCTTTAAAGGTCAACACCAACACTTTGAATTGTGCTTGGAAACACACTGGGAGCCAATGTAGACTGGTGTTATGTGATCCCAGTCACCAGTCTAGCTGCCGCATTCTGGATTAGTTGTGGTCACCTTCAAAGGTAGCCCCACATAGAGCGCATTGCTGTAGTCCAAGCGGGAGATAACTAGAGCATGCACCACTCTGGCGAGACAGTCAGCGGGCACGTAGGGTCTCAGCCTGCGTACCAGGTGGAGTTGGTAGACAGCTGCCCTGGATACAGAATTGACCTGCGCCTCCATGGACAGCTGTGAGTCCACTAGCTGCATCATGGAGGAATGGTGGGATATAAATGTCAGAAAAGCAATCAAAGTAAAAAAAAAGTTTTATCATTGATAAATGATATGGAAAGGAAGACCAACTATATAAAAACCAATCTGGTCTTCATCAAAACACTATTGCACAGGGACATCCAGTGAAATTAACTGCCTGCAGATTTGGGAGAAGCAAGTGTGAGTACTTTTTCACAAAGTGTGCAATTGGTCTATGAATATAGTTGCTGCAGAATGTTCTAATAATCACCAGCACAAATAGTTTTTGAAAGTGCTACATAAATTTGAATAATTTTATCAGTAGTTTATCAATCGTTTTTCAGTAGTTTTTGACTATAATCTGTGGGGAAAGAAACTCCAGGCATTTCCCTTCTGACTAGTGTATTTTACCTTGGGCAAGTAGTGAGAACAGTCACATAACTGGGTTCTCTAAATTTGTACTTGTATCCAGATAAGGCGTTCCTTCTTATCATTCGCTCTCACAAATTCTTTGTGTGGAAAGGAACATCCTAATACTGTAAAAAAGCATTTTGCCAAACCATTCAGTCTGTGCCAAGAGAACCCAAGATAAATACATTAAATAATTGCTGCCACCATCACCTCACACAACTCACGCAGAAGAACTTTCCAGTGAAAGTGTCATGGATCAGATCTGTCTGTCATCAGTCTTGCCACCCTTAATGGCATTCCAAACCGCTACTTGACTTAATGTAAAGACTGCTGTCTTTCTCCAAGGTTTGGGGATTTACTGGGCAAACATTGCACTACAGTTCTCAATTTTATGCAGCCTCATCAAAAATCCCACTAAAATTGTAAACACCTTGAACACTATAAACTGATGGCCCCATCCAGCAAGATTTGATTTTAGTGCTTTCTAAAGCAAGGGATGGGACGCAGGTGGCGCTGTGGGTTAAACCACAGAGCCTAGGACTTGCCGATCAGAAGGTTGGCGGTTTGAACCCCCGCAAAGGGGTGAGCTCCCATTGCTCGGTTCCCTTCTCCTGCCAACCTAGCAGTTCGAAAACACATCAAAGTGCAAGTAGATAAATAGGTACCTCTCCGACGGGAAGGTAAATGGCGTTTCCGTGTGCTGCTCTGGTTCACCAGAAGCAGCTTAGTCATGTTGGCGTCATGACCTGGAAGCTGTACACCGGCTCCCTCGGCCAGTACAGCGAGATGAGCGCCGAAACCCCAGAGTCGGCCATGGCTGGACCTAATGGTCAGGGGTCCCTTTACCTTTAAAGCAAGGGATGACAGTGTTTGCCAGCATTTTTCAAACACTTTGATGGGTTTATTCTAGTGGGAAGCCTGAGTATTGCAGGCTAACCTCTTAGCCTAGAATTGTAGTATTGAAACTACTAGGGTAAGCAGATAGGATACATTGATTATATTGAGAGCTGTATGATTTAAGTTATAGATAACAGACACCCAGCAGTTATTTAACCCTGATATCTTACAGCCAGAGACTGCAGTGCAGCAGAACTATCACTTAAAGAAAAAGTGTACAAAATGCCCATGTTTCCTTTCTACTGTTTTCTGAATATTTTTATGGCAATGGTGGTAGTTTGTTTAAAATCTGAAGGGTGTCGTGTAAGATGCCACTTAACCAAAACATTCAGTGCACAAATTGTCTCTGGACTGGTGGTCAGGTTATTTGGGATGAAGGCATTTGTTTAAAAATGGCTGTTTTTGTTAACCAAGATGCTTATCCTTTCTCTTCTTGCTGCTTTGTTTTGCCTTAGGCTGCCTCCATCCCAGATCGACCAGCTATGAATACCATTGATTTGCCAAGCCTATTTGAACATGTGGAAGGGGAGAATTTCACTGAAACCAACTTGACTTGTGGCAGTGGAGACTGCATCACTGTGGACTCCTTATCGTGCCCAGCTATGCTCAACAGAAATGCCCTGCTTTACACCCTCTCCATCTTTTATATATTTATATTTATGATAGGCTTAGTGGCCAATTTTGTGGTTGTCTGGATGAACTTCCAAGCCAAAACAACTGGCTACGAAACTCATCTCTATATCTTCAATCTAGCCATTGCCGACTTGTGTGTGATCATCACTCTTCCAGTCTGGGTGGTCTCCCTTGTTCAGCACAGCCAGTGGCACATGGGACAGATCACATGCAAGATCACTCACCTCGTGTTTTCCATCAATCTGTATGGGAGCATCTTCTTCCTGGCATGCATGAGCGTGGATCGATATCTCTCCGTGGCCTGCTTCACAACCTCCGGCAGTGTTAAAAAGAAGAGGATCCGCCGTTGCATCTGCATCTTTGTCTGGCTTTTTGCTTTCTTTGTGTCTATCCCCGATACCCACTACCTGAAGACCGTTTCCTCCAACAATGAGACCTATTGCCGCCCTGTCTACCCGGAGGAGAATGCTAAGGAGTGGCTGGCTAGCATGGAACTGAGCTCTGTCATTCTAGGTTTTGTCATTCCTTTCCCCATCATTGCCATTTTCTATTGTCTCCTGGCAAGAGCCATATCTGCCTCTAGTGACCAAGAGAGGAAGAGCAATGGGAAAATAATTTTTTCCTATGTCATTGTGTTTCTGGTCTGCTGGCTGCCGTACCACGTCGTGGTCTTGCTTGACTTGTTGCTGACCTTCCATTTCCTTCCCTTCAGCTGCCACATGGAGAGCTTCCTCTTTGCGGCTCTTCATGTCACTCAGTGCTTGTCTCTGGTTCACTGCTGCGTCAACCCCATACTCTACAGCTTCATCAACCGAAACTACAAGTATGAGCTCATGAAGGCGTTCATCTTTAAGTACTCGGCCAAAACAGGCCTCACCAAACTAATCGATACTTCCAGGGTATCAGAAATGGAGTACTCTGCTCTGGAACAAAATGCTAAATGATCACAGCTTCATAAGAGACTTTTTCTGTGCTCTGTCTTTAGCTGGACAATAAATTTGACCTAATATAATACAAATACAAACATGACTGTGCTTTTTTCGGAACAAATCATGTACCACCAAAATACTGCATTTTAAATGTTTTCTTGTGTTATTTCTGCCATTAGCTAGTCCACACTGTTCAGTTATGCTATTGGGAGTGGGAGGGAAATATACAGTAAACAAAGCCATCTTGTGGTAAAGATGTTCCTTATTTTATTATATACCACTTGGGGAGCAGATAGTCCCTTCCCTAGCTACCTTGACTTCACTGTATACATTTTTACAGTGTGTATTTAAAGAAAGCAGACCTCTATTTTCTTGCTTTTGCAATTATACTGGAAAATCAAATATATTTAATCATGCGTTTGAAGCTTCTTGTCATCCAATATAGAATGCTGTCCTTTTAATGTTAGAATTCCATTCAGTTCACTGTTGTAAGAGTAGTAGTTATAACAATTGTTAAATGAAAAATATATGTTCTTCTCTTCTAAGATGGCCTTGGCAATTTTTTGTGTGGCAATATAGTTGTAATCTAGATTTTTTTAAAAAATATAATGCTCATTATACCATGTGATTATTGTGTAAAGATGTGTTTCAAAACCCTCACACACTTATTTCATTCAGTGTCCCATCTCCTTATTTGTAAATTATTTTTTGAAAAAAATAAATATATTTGAAAACGAAGTAGGAGTAGCATTTCATTCATTTATTTTACATTTACTTTATGATTTTTACATTTCTTTCTGCAAAGGAAGAATAATCAGATACTCTTTTTAGAGGGGGACAGTGGCGTCTACCTCCCAATAGCATCTGCACCATGGTAGCAGTAGACAAGGCAGGTTCTCTTCTGAGGGATTGTGAGATTTCCCGTGAGATTCCCAGAGGTATCTTTTGGAAATAAAAGGACCTTATCTATCTCTGACAGCCTCCCCCTCCGTGGCTTGCACTATGGTCAGTGCAGGAAACCAAGGGAAAGATTCCTTCCTTCCTTCCTTCCTTCCTTCCTTCCTTCCTTCCTTCTTTCCTTCTTTCCTTCTTTCCTTCCTGCTGGACCTGCCTCAAGACTCTTTAAAGTGTTGATCTGTAACTAACAAATATAGGTAGGTAGCCGTGTTGGTCTGCCATAGTCAAAACAAAATTAAAAAATGCCTTCCAGTAGCACCTCAGAGACCAACTAAGTCATACCATACCAATACTCGTATCAATAACAAACTTAGTTGGTCTTTAAGGTGCTACTGGAAGAATTTTTTTTATTTTGTTTCGACTAATGAATATGTTAGTCCTTAAGGTGCCACAATTTTTTTTTCTGTTTTTTGCTGCAACAGATTAACATGGCTGCCTCTCTGTCATTTTTAAACTCCAAATTACTTGTCCTTTTTACTTTTTACTTGCTGTTTTTACATCCGCATGTTGATGCTCCAAACATTATATTTTGAATGCTAATGCTTCATTTTGTAGTTAGACATGCTGTGGCATTCACTAAGCCACAGCGTTTATACATTGCAGAAGGTCAGAGGTTTCTCTTCACTGAATGGTGCAATCAAACCGTACCATAAGGACAGCAACCACAACCCCTACAGCAACCACATGAAGTAAATATCACAAATCAAGTAACCAAGAGGTTGACTTTCTCACTTGGTTGGGAGTCTTCCAGTCTTTCTTCCTCTCACACTTCTGGCCACTTCCAGTCTACTAGGCTCAGTCGGGAACCATTCCATTGGAGAAGACCAGTGTACTGCTCCTCATCACTCCTTTGTGGCTGTAATCATGCTGGTCTGATTTAATGAGATCTGCTTCACAGAGGTATGGTCTGATATAGAACTCATATCAAGGACATCATGGATGGACCATGCTGTTTCTTAAGGAAGTTAGCCTTCAGACATTGGAGGCTCCTCTGAATGCATACAGGGCATGGGTGGGTGGGTGGGAAAGGAGTCATCGTCATGTGTCTTTGTTTATATAGTGCCTTAGCAAGCAATGGAAGTGCCTGGGCACCTCCACTGCAGCTGTGCCAATGAATATGGCACAGCCAGGGAGAAGCTGCCTCTCACCCAAAAGAGGGCCATTATTTATTCCATCCTCTCCCAAATCCATATTCCAGTTGGCAGTGTTTATCCTTTTAAACTAGCAGGTGTACTTGCAGCCATTACTCAACTGCAGTATTTGAATCCCTCAGGAATATTCCTACAAAAAACTGAGCAGGGGTTAACATGGGGAACAAATTATTTTACTGGCTGCAAAGATCTCACTCACTGATGTGCTCAGTCTTTAACAATAAAACTTGCATGACCAAAGGCTTTTAATCTACTACACCTAGATAGCTCAGAGATGACTGTATACAGTCCCACTGATTTCGGATACCTTACTCCAGTGTAACACTGAATCAACCTACAGTATAGTAGTGCCATCTGGTGACTACTGCTCTTAAAAATTCTCCATGGCCAGAGAGTAAAACAGAAGAGATTTTATTCACACTTTTAGGAAACGATCACTAGTAGCAGCTTTAAGCAACTACAATGAACTAGATTTGTAAATATTGAGGGATCAGGAATCTACAGTGCAAAGTCTGGGATCTTTGTTATAATTCTGAAATGTGGCTTTGTGCATATACCCCGCTTTCTCATAGGTGACCACAATATACCTATGTTTTGGTGAAGTTCACGCTTACAGTGAATGCTAGCAGTGTGGTTAGACTTACTGAACCGGTTCAGACATAATGCTAAATGTTTAGTGCTGTGAGAATGAGTCCTGGTGAGCCTCAAATTAATATGCTCCTCATCTTTGGATTCAGCTGCAAAGAGAAGTTTAGAACATTTTGCTTCCATTTTAGATTAATCCCACTTTGCTACATCATTTGAACTTGACAAACTATGCTTAATTAACTGGTTTGTTCAATTCCAAAACATAGAGTTCAGAGGTTACGGCTGTAATCCTCCACACAAGCTTCAGTTTAGCTTGTGAAATTCAGCATAGTGGTAAAAAGATTATTCTGCCAATGCAAGCATTCCTGCTTGACCGATGGAAGGAGCTTGTCTCTCCTTGCTCCACATGCTATTCTGGGGGTTCTCTCTATCCCTGAGAGCAGATTGGAGGGAGGGGGCATATCTGGGGAGCAGGGAGGGGGAGCCCCATTGCACTAGTGAGAACTCTTGCACTAGTTCCCAACAGTGGAACAGCTTAGTTGAATCTGGTCCATAATCTATCCACAGGACTGTGGACTTAAATTTTAACATTAATTTGACTGTTAGATGCATATGCCCTTTAAAGACAAAAAAGTATAAATTAATGTAAGTTGATCTGTGTAGACACCTCTGGATATCCAAACATAATTACATGGGATTCTAATTAAAAAATGTTTTCTAAGATTTAAACAAAAGTCCAAACAAAATGTTGGCTACTAAAACTGGTCACCAAGCAACTGGGTTAAAAACATATGAAAACCAAAGCTGACATTCCTTTTTGTTGAATTCTTTTTATTGCAGCATTCCAAAGCATCATGATTCCTCATACACCAAATGTAGAGATGATACTCAGTTGAAAATTCATCTTCTTTTTTTTTGATAATGTGCAATGCAGTCCTATTTTACAAATACAGCCTTCTTAGCTTTATCAGCCATAAATTATCTTCAGATGTTGCCACGTGGCTACTAATAAAATTTCCTTGGCGATCATCTAGATAACCTACTGTGAAAGGTTCCAGAGATTTACAGGCGTGCTACTCTTTTACCCATCAATTCCTGGATGGAATATTGCTGACTTTAGATACCATCTTGTGATGAGTTCACTGGGCATAAAAACCATTTAAATTTTCTCACAAGTAAGAAATAAATCAGCTGTGAACAATGTGCTAGGCAGAAGACATTGCTAATGTGCATCACACTTTTACTATCACAGTTAGCTGCCATCCATTCTGAATGGGCTCCGTTTAACATTTGGGCCAGGCAGCTCTCTGGGGATTTAAGAAGAGCCTGAGCTAAGGTGGGGGGGGGGGGCAAGGAGAGATTAGAGCTGAGCCCCAGGTCCCCTCCCCCATCTTTAAAACTTGCCAGTGGAGCATATTTGAAGGTACAAACTGAGCAAGGCCCGTGTCATTTAAAAATGCTGAAAATCAGCCTAATAATAGTAATTGGAGTAGTAAACCAAAGTAATTTCAGTGACTGGGGTCCCATGGTATGGAGATGAGCAGCCTGGAGGTGTTCATCTCTCCTGAGCAGAATTTCTTCCCTTTCTTCTATTATCCATCTGTTCTTAATCTCTATGGCTTTCACCCTCTCCATTTCAAGCTACATCCTGGACTGCTCTTATACGTTTTAAGATCCTTACTTTCGGGCATTTTCATTCAAATTTAATTCTGGAGTTTTCCCAATGTCTGGTTTCTGTGCACAAATGCTCATCACAGGGTTTGAAGTCATGAGAAAACTGATAACATCAAGGAAGGCAAGAAACTTAAGACGAAAAATATTATGAAGGCTTTTTATTCATTAGATTTCTAACTGTGAATTCAGGCTGGGTAACAAAAACCAGATAATATTTTATATCATACAATTAAAATAACACCGCATCTAGATCTGCAACCCAGCTCCTGAGAACCTGCTTAAAGGGTATTGCTCTACCTGTCTGCCTGTTTCCTTCCTTCCTTCCTGGCTAGTTTCTGAATGCTTTTCACAGGGAAGGAATGCCTGGTACACAGCAGCACGTGAAAACATCTCCCTGCAGACTTAGCTGTTAATATTTGACAAACGATTAAGGATGTTAAGAACATACATGAGGAAAGAAAAGCACCCAACCTGTCCAACTAAAGGAGTGAATAGAACCTGAACATATAGGTGTGTGATCAAGAACCCTGCAAAACACGGTTTCCTCGGTTGTGTGTACAGAGCCTTTCTGCATACAGCTGTCCATTCTGACTTTCACGGTGGCTGGGGACAGAGAATGCAATCTTGCTTACTTCTTCATGCATTCACTCTGCATGGAGTTGTATGGCGAGGCCCTGGGGTCTCCAGTTCCCCTTAGGTAATAAACACACAGACACAAATATTTTGAGTTAATGGGATAAATAAGGCCACAATTTTATTGGTTACAGATGTGAGCGCTTTGGATTAGGCATTGGGTGAAACCAGACTATAGCCTGACTCCTACCCATCTGCAGGAAGTCTCTGAAGGGTCAACCACCAGTGGGGGAGCCCTATGATATACATCAATTAAGAGCACCCCCAGGGTTCCCAATGGGGTCGTGCCATGGCCTAGCCCACGCCTAGGCTTCGGGACAGGAACCACGTCCCCGGATCCCGTGAACAAGACTTACCCAATGCCTAACCACCACTTGAGCCCCAAAGGCTTGCTGCCAACACCCTCACACCTGCAACCAATCCCTAATGCCCTTAACGATATTGGCCAGCCAAATATAATTTCCCATATCAGAAAGTTGAATGCCATCATTGCAAAACAAGGCCTCCTGGTCAAAAGTATTGGTGGGGAACTCTGTCACCTGACTATTCAATAGTTGCACCTCCTTGCCACTGTACAATTAGCAATTTTCTTGGCCATTTATTGCTGCCGGGTGAGGGCAGTCATGCCAACAATGCCTCTCCAATAGCTGGGACCAGATTAAAGGCGAATCTGGGTACAAGGCAGCCAGCTTATCACAGTCCTCTTTGAAGTTCCAGGTTAGGACAATGCCCTTCCTTAGAACCAAGTTCTCTCCACGTTCAACAATCAAAGTGTCTGGTGGGCCATGCTAGATAGCTCTGGCCATCACAATTGGCATAAACTCTTCCCATTTCATGCCACGCCTTGTGATCCAGGAGACTCTTGACTTATTCTGGAAGCCCCAGGCAGCTGCCCATGGAGTACCCAGGAACGTCTAATAGTTTAATTTAATTTTACATTTCTATCCCACTTTTCCACCAAGGGGCTTGGGGTGGCGTACATAGTTCTCCTCTGCCCGACTCCATCCACATGGCAACCCTGTGAGGTAGGTTGGGCTGAGATTAGGTGATTGGCCCTCCGTCACCCATGGCGGGAAAACGATGTTAGAATCCAAACACAACAGAACAAAGGAGTGGAACAGCTGTGCTACCCTCTCAGAGCACGAAGATTGCCTGAAAAGGACATTGACAACGGCTTGAATATCTTTCCAGAAACAAACCCGCCGGTCCTTGAAGTCCTCAAGGCAGAGGTGGACAGACACAACTACCGTGAAAATCCAAGAAGGTTAAGGCACGTGTGATGGAGGTACACCCACCCCCCCAGCTGACTGGCCTCTGTTGTGCCTGCCACATCAGATTTCACCTGGAAATCATTAAACACCCTCATATTATCCTACCAAAGGGAGAGTTCCTTATATTAAAATAGGAACCTAAGCCATACCCTCAAGTCCTCCACGACTGTTTTGGAAAGGCCGTGAGTCTTGCTAAATAGGCACAGAGGGGCGACCGCATGGCAAGCCAAGTTCAGATGCCCCACAAGCCATTGAACCTGCCGGAGTAACTTTCCTAAGAGGGAGCAATGGAGAGATGGTATCCTTAAGGGATGCCACTTCTCTGGGGGAAGGCATGAGGACTGAGCCACAGTGTCCAGATCAGTGCTCCCTAACTGACTTCTGTCTAGGCAGATCCTTTGAGTTAAGGGGGGACAAAACTAGTATTCTAAAACCTTGGGAAATGATCCAAGGGTTCCTCGAGAGTTTGTGAGCTGAACTTCTGGCCTCCCCGAAAGGCGCCTTGCTCATATGGCAAAAAGCAAAGGAAATCCCTCATGCCTGATGTTTGCTGGAGAGCATTCCGCCACCGTAGGCAAGTCACCCATGGAGTTTGATATATGGCGGCTTTGTGATGGAAATCCACATGCTGACCAGGAATCAAGCCCAATATTGTCTATACTCACTGGCAGCTATGTGGCTCAGTGTTACCCACACTGGTCTGCAGTAACCTGCACTGCTTAATCGTGCAATAATATCCTAAAAATGGCACAACCAAAATATCATTAAACCAGCAAATAGACACATATGACCACAGGCCAACCTTAGCCTGAGGCTAAGCAGCCAAGGGCTAAGCACGAATTATAATTTATTATTATTGTTATTGTTATTTAAATCCAGTTGTATAATACATAAAGAAATTGTTAAACAAACAAATAACCACAACCAAAACCACAAGCAATAACAGTAGTTTGCTCCTGTCTATGCCCCATGGCAGCAATGCTTCAAGGGGGTCAGGGTGATATTGCTAATACTGGACAGTGGCAAGCCACATATACAGAATTAGTATTGTCTACACCAATTGGCAGCAACCCAGCAGCCGTCTGTATTAATATTGTCCACACTGACTGGCAGCTATACAACTCAATATTGTTTACCTGTGTCTATCTATGTTTTATATTATTTTGATTAATCCATTTACAGTATTAATTTTATTTATTTTTTGGTTAATGTGATAAATCAATATTGTCTACACTGACCCGCAGCAGTGACCTAGAAACAAAATCAGTGGAAAATACGTCCTGGTAGACCATTTAGTATTGCCTACAGTCACTTCTAAATCTGTTATTGGCAATAACAAGAGGCAAAGCAACTGAAAGCAAGAAGACCAACAATTCAAACGGAATCCCCAATGCAACTAAACACCTATTTATTTCTGTATTCTGTTATTTGTTTGTTTGTTGTTGTTGTTGCTACCCTAACCGACGACAGCCCCATGCTGGGTTGCAGCAATGGCAAATGAAAAGAAATTAAAGCAGGGATTTTAATGTATGTATGTATGCATGTATGTATGTAGCAGGTATGTAATAAAGTAGTGATTTCCCCAGCACCATGTGCAACCAAAGATACCGGGCCGTGAAGAAGAAAATAAAGCAACCAGGGTAAAATAACATAAAATGTATGCTGCCAATTAATGGCACAGCTGCTTAGGCAAAAGCTGCCTCTCCTATTATTTACTAATGTTTGTTATGCTACGTGCCTCATCCAAAATGGCCTCCAGAGAGGCACAAGGGGCAGAGCCACGTGCCTCACCTAAGATGGCCGCCAGACATGGCTGGTAGTCACAGGGAGGTCCCGGGTGCTCTCCCACAACTCCACCCCCAGGAAAAGGGAGTGGTCTTATCTGAATAGAGCTTGAAATTCTGTTGTTTACCATTGTCCTAGGACTGGTTCATATGCATATTGGGCAACATTCCACATTTCATCACTTGAAGAGTTAGTGACCAACTTCCAAAATTGTGAGCTGACTCCATTGAAAGGTGTTGTGTTTTCAGTGATGTCAGCTGATACAACAGGCCTGTTTGCAATACTGTAGTAGATGTGAAGTCCATTTCACGTGTACAAGTCTTTGCCTGGTGTTGTGAGTTATTGACTGATTGCCGTGTGAACACATTCTAGCAAAGAGAGTTTTTAAATATTCAATAGGTTAAATCCTGAGCTGAGTGTATAGTTTTCAACAGAAAACAGCCAATCAATGGAGCAACGATGATACAAAGCAGCTGGGAATTTGCCCCCTGACCTGTATATGTTTTCCCCCACTCAGCCGTCTTCTATCCAGTAGTTTGAAGCACAACCTGATGACTGATAAGTTTTCCTTTACTTTACACACCACAAAAACACATCGATGCTCTCTACTGTACTATTTTCAGAATAAAGAGAAAGAATTAAATTACACTTTAACAGCACAACACTGTTAACACCAAAGGTCAGGAAACCTTTAAGTAAGGTCACCGTATCGATTGCAGCACTGAAAGGATTAACATCAAATACTTGGCCATGAAAGGCTGAAAGGAAGTAAATTCAGCATGATATATTGAAACTGGTTTCTTTCATACATAGCAGAACTACTGACATAACAGGTTTATTGTTCAAACCAAGTTATGTTGCCTTGCCAACTTATATTCTGAGCTATCCAAGCAGATTTAATGTTTGTGCAATAATGACATCTCTCCCTCTTTCCCTTTGTTCCTTTCCCTTTCTTAAATTGTTAAAGAAGAGTTCGCGCCTACCTAGGAAATGACCTTAATCAATTTAGTTCCAGAGACAAGGATGAAAACTGCAGTTCTTGGGTTTTTTGCTTCTTCACAAGAGTAAATCACTATTGTGATGATCAAGGTGTAAGAGCCGCAGCTTGGCAGAAACTTTTGTTGCATTTCCCAGCAATTCAGTATTCTTGTTTTGTGTCACTTGGATTTGATTGGCAGGTATTTTGAATAGCAAGCTGATAAGCAAATGATACTAGAAATATCCTGGAAAGACGCAATACCAACATGCATATTTTGGACAGTGACTCTGGCCTGGTCTGGCGTATTTGGGTGTTTCCTAAGTGAAGCATTTGACTGACACAGGCCATTTTGAGGAGGTGCCATTTTACTAAGGCTGCCATATGTCCTGATTTTCCAGGACATGTCCTGGAATTTGCCTCCGAAAATGGTGTCCTGGATTATTTTTCAGAAATCAGGCAAATGTCCTGGAAAACTGTCAACAGGGGTTATATTGTGCCAAAAATGCATTAAAAAGCTCCAAAACTAAATTATTGTAGCTTTCAATTTAAAAAAGCTCAATAATTTTGGTGGTTTCCTAAAAAAAAAAAAGTCAACAATTTTGGGGTCTTCCTTTAAAAAAACTCAGGAGTTTTCAGGGTGTGCTGGTTTTTACTTTTTGAAATATGGCAACCCTACATTTTGCAATGCTTAAAATCCTGAAAAATGGTCTTGGCTTACTACAATGTACAGTATGTTGCATTTCTTTTGTATATTCTGTCCAAAAAAACCCCACCCAGAAACTTGCTATCCTCTAGTTACTTACTAATTGGAAGTTCAGATGTCTAGTGTCAGTCATGCCTTTCCCAGATCAAACTGGTATTTCAGAAGCCCTGTCTCTTGTTGACCTTGTTTTGTTCTTTGGTCCAATTCTGGTTGGAGAATCTGGATTTTCAAATCTAGGGATTTGAGACTGCTTCTGCTGTGCTACATGTTTCAAGAGCCTTGTGGCAACAGCCTTTTTCAAATGGTCTGTGCAAGGTATCTGGATAATAAAAGTATGTTATTCAGATTCCAAAAATCTTTATGCAAGCTTTTCTCCAGGTTTTGGTGATTTTTTGGGGGGTAAAATATATTGTATTTTGGTACTTCTCCAAACCTTTGGGTTCCACCAAGCCTATTGATACCTTCCTCTGGTATATGGATAGTGCTGATTTGGTTATGTAAGGACTGGTACTCAGACACTTGAGTTACACATGATTATATATGATGATGGATCCCTTAGTGCTCATCTTGGGATGGTGAAGATAGAAGAGGAATCTTTTCTTAGGAGCATTCTGAAGAGGTGGCACTCACAACACATGACCCATTTAACCGGTCAGTGGGCTAGTGATAACCTGCATAACACTTAAGTATGTCTAATGCTAAATGGCTTCTTCACAAGGAGACAAATTAATGCTCATTCCCTTTCATGCCCAGGGGCCGTGTACCTGCCACCATCGGCTGTAACAGTAAACATAGACACAGACAACACTGTTGAGTTAAAATTAGGCCACAACTTTACTGATTACAAATGTGAGTTTTGGCTTGACATTGTGTAGTCACCAACTCCTCCAGCCCATCTGCTGGAGGGATAACAGAGGTCAAGCCTGATCTGGGTTTGACATACATCAAATAGCTGCAATCCCTACAGATTTAGGATTAGAATCGTAGAGTTGGGAGGGATCGCAAGGGTCATCTAGTTCAACCACCTGCAATGCAAACATCTCAACAAAAGCATCCCTGACAGGTGGCCATCCAACCTCTGCTTAAAAACCTCCAAGGAAGGAGAGTCCACCTCCAGAGGGAGACCATTCCACCTATGAACAGCTGTTACTATCAGAAAGTTCCTCCTGATGTTTAGTCGGAATCTCCTTTCTTGTAACTTGAAGGCATCGGTTTAGGTCCTACCTTTTGGAGCAGAAGATAACCTGGAGTTAGTGAGGGCCCTGCCCTCCCAGGCCAGGTGGGAAAAGGCCTGCAAGGCAGGGTCTTCCAGGACTCCCAGCCACAATAATTTCTTGGCAAAGGCCATTTCCCACAGTTCCTGTCATCTGGAACTGGCTTCTCCACCACCAGCACCACCACACTGACTTCTAGCAACTTTTTTTGGCCAGGGCTGGAAGAATAAATTCAGCAGATGAAGTTTTTCACACCACTGTATCTCCATGACAGAGAAGCGTTTGCTGCCAGATTTCTGATTGGATATACAATGGATTAAGATAGTTGAATTCAGAGAAGTACTGAGAATGATCGCGAAAAGGCAGTTTTTAAAAAGGAAAAAGTTTGGGGTTTTCTATGAATAATAGTATGGGAAGTGCATTTGTTTAGTGTTTAAAATGGCAAAATCTTAAATTTACAGGAGGTTTAAGGAGAAACAGGTTAGCAGATTCAGTAGGTAGGAACTCCATGAAGGAAGTGGGATAATATGGCTTTAAAATGTAAGCTGCCCTGAGCCTAGAAAGAGCTAGATGTGAATGGGAAATAAGGAAGGAACAGACAAATATTTACACGGTAGCCTCATGCGTCATAAAGTCAAATATTATGCTCTTTCCTGGCAAGTAGTCCCACATGAATTGAATGAAAAAAATTAAATAAAATGCACATTCTTAGAAAAAACCAAGAGCAGTAGCATCTGCATTTTCTCCTGGCCCAGACAAGATTGGATGCAGGAGTATGTTCAGCATTCCTTTCTGTGTATAGGGCACAGTTTGAAGGGAATCCAGATGTGAAGGTCAGCTTCCAGATGTGGGTTGTATTTACTGGATCAGGAGTCTCAGCATAGGAAGTGTGTCAGCACTTTCTTCCAGTATCTTAGGCTGGTCCACAAGTGGGTGGGGACTGGAACATCGCACGCACGTGATCATTCCACCAGTGCAAGAATCTCCACTTACCAGAGCGAACCATCTCCCCACACACTGTTCTGGGGGGATATCCTGACCCTCCTGAGCAGATCTGGATAGTATGTGTGGGGCACATGGGTGGAGGAGAGGGAGTGAAAGTCCCATTGCACTGGCTTATGCAATAACTTAGATTAATCTGTTTCTTTTGTATTATTTATTTACAAAAGAACCAACTCACATGCAATTAGAGTTTTCAAATACTATGGTCAAAAATATTTTACAGCAGTTTCAAGACTGCAAAGAGGCACCAATAATGCCCAGGGTTGCTTTTTATAATCATTATCATTATTATCATTAATTTAATAAAGCATCTGTCAAATGAAGGAAAGTCATCATACAAAAGAAAAATGCAGAAACTCGGTATGAGGTAAACTGCCATGATACCAGTGTCTTCACCATTAAATTGCACAATGAATGAAGAGTATTCTCTTCTGGAACAAAGAAATGGCAACTTGCCTGATTAACCAATTCACAAATGGGGGAAAAGAGGTATAAATCCTAATGTTCCAACCAACTTACTGAAGCAAAAACTTTGGGTTCTTGATGTACTTATTAGTGGAGCTTAAAAGAAACGGTAGTCAGTGATCCCAGAAGTTTGCAGAATTGATGCTTCCAAGTGACTGCCTTTCTAAATCTGTTTGCTGCTTGATAAGAGTCTCATTCACCAGCCTAGAAGCCTAAAACGTTGAGCTACAGGCAGAATCAGCATCCGCTTGCTATCAGCAGGTATTCTCAGAATTCTTAACCCTGATTAAAGGCTGGGAGAGGTGAGAGAGGCTCAAGAGTCTTCACATGCTTGGATGAAACAGACACTATACAAATTGCTGTGATTAAATCTGAGCCAAGGCCCAGAGGGGGTCCAGTGATAAGACCTGTTTTGACTATCAGGCCTCCACCTTAAATATGTGAGCAAATAACATTGTACATCTGCAAATGCACAGAGTGCATTTCTAGCCCTATTTTTAACACATCTGTCTAGAACATACTTTACTAATTAAAGTCAACTTACCCTTTGATGAGGGATGTGGGTGGCACTGTGGGTTAAATCACAGAGCCTAGGACTTGCCGATCAGAAGGTCGGCGGTTCGAATCCCCGTGATGGGGTGAGCTGCTGTTGCTCGGTCCCTGCTCCTGCCAACCTAGCAGTTCGAAAGCACATCAAAGTGCAAGTAGATAAATAGGTACCGCTCTGGTGGGAAGGTAAACGGCGTTTCCGTTCGCTGTTCTGGTTTGTCAGAAGCAGCTTAGTCATGCTGGCCACATGACCTGGAAGCTGTACGGGGCCTCCCTCAGCCAATAAAGCGAGATGAGCGCCGCAACCCCAGAGTTGGTCACAACTGGACCTAATGGTCAGGGGTCCCTTTACCTTACCCTTTGATCAATATGGGGATCCTTTAGCCCTAGGTAGCAGCACTGTTGACCTTGGTCAGGCAACGCCATCCTAACACAAAGAATCAGATCAGTCAAGACAAGCTGATGGCATGTAGTGGTTTGTGGCAGCTAGACAAATCCATCCTTATTGAAATTCTTTTGCCCAAGGAGAAAACACTACAGTATCAGATAAGTGATATTGATTGCCACATTTGGGAATGCTGGGGGTGAGGGTGTCCTAAAAACTGTATTGATTACAATATGATGCCCCGAGGGCAGGTCATATAAATAAAAAGCTGGCTTCCTTATAAGATTTGTCCAACAGCTCCACAATTTCTAAGGCCTGATGATTCAGCAAAGTTGATGCACTTAGCTAAAAGATAGCAACAGTTTTCACACAAGGAATGAATGTTGTGCTTAGATGTACAGTCGTACCTCGCAATTCGAATGCCTTGCGACTCAAAGGTTTTGGCTGCTGAACGCTGCGAACCCAGAAGTGAGTGTTCTGGTTTGCAAACATTCTTTGGAACCTGAATGTCTGACGCGGCTTCTACAGTTTCCGATTGGCTGCGGGAGCTTCCTGCAGCCAATCGGAAGTCGCACCTTGGTTTCTGAACGTTTTGGAAGTCGAACGGACTTCCGGAACAGATTCCACTTGACTTCCGAGGTATGACTGTATTCCTATGCTACTAGCAAGGGTGAAGCTCTTGGGATGACTGGACTCTTTGTTGGTTAGCATGCTGCAGGATTGCTAATTGAAATAGTACTTTGTGAGTGGATTTGCACATTGCAAACAAGTAAGAGATATGAAGAAGGAGTTACCGCTGTGCCCTCTCTTTGTGTGCCTTCTGCGTATCTGAAACACATGAACTCCAGCTTCACAGTTACACAGAAAGCATGAAAAGAAGCAGCCCGGTGTTTGCGGTCTGGTGCCGCCTCCACTGCCATCCTCTGTCCCATGGTGTGGCTCCGGTGGTCATCGGGAAACACTATAGGCTCTCCCAATGGCCCCAGGATTCAAATTCACCTGCCTGCAATCTTTGACCAATCATAGGTGGACTTGGGGGCATTGCCATGGGGGGGGGCTGAGTCAGACTCCTGGAGTCCTCACTCAAGTCCACTTCCTGAGGAGGAAAAGCCAGGTTGGTCTCAGCCTGAGACCACAGTTGGCTTCAGATTTCTCTCCCACCCTCCCCATAATTCATTATATAGTGTTCTGCTTTGCAACTGTGCTGTTCCTGGATTGACCTTGCTATGGTTCTTATGGTCATCGTATTCAGGGCCAGGGAGAAATTTCTCCATCAGACAAATTGGGCCCTTCTGAGGGTTTGGCCTTCCTCATAGCAATTGTCATAGCTTCTGGTGCTTATGGCATTGGATAAGTCTCTAGTCTTTGGCAGAAGGGTAACTTGCCCCCCTTTTGATGGTGGGATATCATGTTGGAGGGATCCACAAGGGAGGTGCTTCTATCCTTGTGCCAGGCAAAGGCTCAAGGCCAGAGCACTCCCTGATGGTTTCCCTCAGGCCTCCACCCACCGCATGATGTCACAGACATGACTTACATTACTTACACTGGCAATATCACAGCTTGACTTATTATTTACTAGATTTTTTAAATGTGGGTTGTAAAACTGGTTCTTAACATTAGAACATTTACAGATTGTGGAGAATATTCTCCAGAGAATTTTCTAGCAGATAATATTCTCGTTCTCGAGAATATATTCTGGAGAATATTCTCACCTCACATCACTACACAGACGCAGGCCAGCCCCCTCAAAATTGGGCAGAACCCGGCACCTGTACTCTTCTCCATTCTTCTGCACCAGTTCTCTCCTCCATCTCTGAGTCTCTTCAACAATAGTCTGCCTAAACTGAATGTGCTGGAAAGCTGTGATTAGACAAAGCCAGAAATTGAGATGGTTGCTGACCTATGAGCCCATGGCCAGTGTCTTGAAACTGCAGATAGCATGTAGCTCTTGTGAAGATAGCTATACATACTTCCCATCCCATCTTCATGTCATCGTTGCTCATCATTTATCCATTTCTGAATATCAAATTAATTTTCTTTGACCGTATTCCACTAATCTGGCACCTTGAAGCTCACTCTGCTGAATCCCATTCTTATTCCCTCAGGGGAAGTTTCAGCAGGGTTTTTTTCTTCAGCCCTAAAACCAGTCCACTAAAACCCAGCCAGTGTGTAGAAATAGATGTCGCTTCATTTGAGACACCAAGAAATGGTGTCAGAAACTTTGATACTTTAATAAACTTTAAGAGATGTAAACAGCTCAATGACAGTAGCAGAAAAATCTTCAGAAACTGAAAACTTAGTTGTACAGGAAACAGTGCAAAGCAGTTTTCGGCCTATTGTTGGATTAAGGCTGGTGCAGAATGGATCTTCATGCAGAAGACACTCTCTACTTGAGATAGAAGGACAAAAACTGGGAGGGGTAGCTAATGTTGCAGAAGACAGAATCAGGATTCAAGATGACAGATTAGAGAACTAGGCCCAAACTAACAAAATGAATGTCAATAGGGCTTCACACTTAGGCAGGAAGAAACAGGTGCACAAATATAAGATGGTGAAAAGGATCTAGGGGTCTTCGTAGACCACAAGCTTAACATGAGTCAACAGTGTGATGGAGCAGCAATAAAAATCTAATGCTAATCTAGGCGGCATCAACAGAAGTATAGTGTCCTGATCAAGGGAAGTAATAGTACCACTCTATTCTGCCTTGATCAGACCACACCTAGAATACTGTGTCTAGTTCTGGGCGCCACAATTTAAGAAGGATGTTGACAAGCTGGAACACATGCAGAAGAGGGCAACCAAGAAGATCAAGGATCTGGAAACCAAGCCTTATGAGGAACAGTTGAGGGAGCTTAGTATGTTTAGCTTGGAAAAGAGAAGAATGATAGGAGATATGAGAGCCATCTTCAAATATCTAAAGGCCTGCCACATGGAAAATGGAGCAAGCTTGTTTTCTCCTGCTCTGGAGGCCAGGACCTGAATAAATGGATTCAAGTTATAAGAAATTATAAGAAGTTATAAGAAAGGAGATTCTGACTCAGCATCAGAAAGAACTTCTGAAAATAAGAGCTGTTTGACAGTGAAAGGGAAGGTGGTGGACACTCCTTCCTTGGAGGTTTCTAAGCAGAGGTTGTATGGCCCTCTGTCAGGGATGCTTTAGCTGACATTCCTGCATTGCAAGTGGTTGAACTAGATGACCCCTGGGGGCCCTTCCAATTCTAAAATTCAATGATTTTATGAAAATATATGAGGTTGGACAAACCGGTTGAATGCCTTCACAACTTTATCAAGGATATTTGTATATAGAGAGAGAGCAAATAGGCTGAGCCATGGCATTTTGACTGATGTCTTCGAACTGAGCAGTACATGTGGAGCCATTTAAAAAATCAGCAGTGTCCCAATGGTGCGGCCATTAAACCTCAAGATGGATATTCTGGTGGAGAGAAATAAACAATTTCCAGTTTTTTATGCTTTCCATGCTTTCTTCTAACCCCCCCCCCCGCTAAATTTTCAATGCTACAATGTAGTGATGCGATGGATGAAGGAAGTTGATTTGTCCCATTCATATTGGCGGAAATTAGGCATTAGTAGTTATAAATATGAAGAAAGAGACTGCCAAATATATGATGGTACAAAACAGCCACATGATTTGTAAGAGACTGGTACAGTTTCTGCAGGAGGTAAACAAAGCCAGCAGAAAACTAGACATAAATGCTTCCTAATGGACACTTTATGGTGTGAAACCACATGGAATTCCACAGCAGTTGAATGACAATGGCTGTGGAATATTTGCTTGCAAATATGCAGACTTCATCTCCTGGGATAAGCCTACTGCATTTGCAGAGTAGTTATTTAAATTATATTGCCACTCAACCAATATTTATTTATGTCTGCACCTGGAAATTTTGTTAGAGCTAAAACAGAAATTACAGGTTTAAATTTGCTGTTGAATTTGAAAGCTGCCATTGACAGGTAAACCTCCCTAGGAAACTGTAATTGGTCAGAGCTCAGGGATACACCTTGTGCTTTCCAACGTGAATGCTGAGAATTCTGAAGGCTGTCTGAAGACAGGCAGAGAAAGCTGGAGGAGAGCAGAGGCAATGCAAAGGGAAGCAAAGGAACACATGGAAAGCCTGCTGGATGAGGCCAGTGGCCTGTGGGAAACCTATAAGCAGGACAAAAGCACGACAGCACTGCCTTCTTGTGGTTTCCAGCACCTGAGAAGCACTGCATGCATTCCTCTCCATGGTTTGTTTTTGTGCTCCTTTCCCTCCCAATTCAAAAGCACCTCAAAGTGCAAGTAGATAAATAGGTACCACTCCGGCGGGAAGGTAAACGGCATTTCCGTGTACTGCTCTGGTTTGCCAGAAGCGGCTTAGTCATGCTGGCCACATGACCCGGAAGCTGTACGCCGGCTCCCTCGGCCAATAAAGCGAGATGAGCGCCGCAACCCCAGAGTCGCCCACGACTGGACCTAATGGTCAGGGGTCCCTTTACTTTTACCTTTACCCTCCCAATTATCTGCTTACCAAAATTAACCACTAAATGTGTAACTCCCATTCATTTAGAGTTTCCTCTCTTTTTGTCACATACGTCGCTTTCAGTATTTCTTGTTAGCTGCCCTTCTAGCTTCCTCTGCCTGTCTCTGGGGAAGCCTCCAGAATTCCTTACAGACAGAGCATGGCTACATGTGGCTACTTTTCACATGGCTTCATAGACAGGGCCGGCCCACCCATGAGGCAAGGTGAGGCAACTGTCTCGGGCTGCAGAATCCACTGAGCATTAGATCTTAATGTATATCTTTATTCCTCCCTTGTTCCTGATGTAGATCTTCATTCAGCCCTTTTTTTCTGGTGGGGAGTGGGTCCCCTTTTATGGGTCACCTCAGGTGACACACATGTCTGGCCGTGTTCACGGGTAGTGAGGATTCAAGGCTTAGATCCCAGATTCTACAGTGGAAAATTGAGCCGAGGGCCCATGACAGCTTCTGCTGCTCCTTCTTCCATTGTGCTGAGATCCAGGAGCAAAACCTAATGTAAAAAACCAATTGTCTCAAGGGAACCTCACATAATGTTTTGCTGAAAGAGTCACTGCAAGTTTTGGGAGGGAAGAATCCTTGGGACTTATTTCATTGAGATACTGTCTTCAAAGAAAGAGATTCCACACTTTGACAAATCCTATCAGCTTTCTAACTATGATAGGCCAGACCTATCATTGCCCTGTGCTACGTTGATTTATGTCTATTCCATTTTGGATTAATTTAATTTGGGTGCCAGAGGGAATATCTATGCCAAAAATTCAATTGGATATAAGTGCATAGTAGGGGACCATTACATTTCTGAAAGTTTGGCTGTCTTTTGAATTAATTTGGTTAAACTTAAATTACCTGCTGCTATAGTACTGTAGGCCTGTCCAATGTGGTTCATATTCAATTATGTTTTAGCTAGTATTTCTTTTCCTGTGCAGTGATTAAAACTTCTTTGTATATTTGAAATTTGTCCCCTGGTGAAATTAGGCAGTCATTTCTTCAATTAGAGCAACATAACCAGTTTCATTTTTTCATATTTTTTTTTAGTTCCTGTGAGACAACAATGCTGTTCTAAGGTTTTTAACTAAAATTAATAGGCAGTGTTTGGAGAGATCCCTTATTTTAAGTGGGATCCTCTATCCAGAGCCATAGCTGGGTGATCTTGTGCCCCTGGCAGAGCCATCCAGATTGCGCCCCCAGCCACGGACAAATTAGCTCTTCTTTCCGCCTCTCCTCCAACCCTCCACCCATTCAATTAACCCTCTATTTAAAACCTTTTCTTATGAGGCAATAATCAATATTTTTATTAGGAACATATTTTAAAGCCGATTTTGCGCCCCTCCCTTGCCTGCGCCCCTGGCCAGGGCCCACTTCACCCGCCCTAGTTATGGCCCTGCCTCCATCCCAGAGTATTATAGTTTGATAAAAAATAATAATGGATCACCTTTCTCTCAAAATATTGCTGCTCCTGCTTAGTTTGTGAATAGACTCTGCAGCCCAACAGCCATTTTCAATAGCTGAAATCTTTTAAAAATCTCACAAATCTAATCTTGGGATAGATCCACCAGCGCAGAATGAATAAAAATATTTTATAAAATATTTTCTCTCTCTCTTGCAAGCTTCAGGATTTGCATGTGTTAGGTACACACAAAAGGAAGCCCAACTAAATGGTAGGTGTAGAACCAACTTCCACTCGTGCAGTGGGCTTTCCCTTCCTCTCTTCCCAATACGCCCTCAGAAATCTGCTCCAGGGGGCTGGGGACACTTGGGATGCGCTGGGTGCTGAAGGGAGGAGAGGAAGCAGAATTTGCATTTCCAGGTGGAGTAAAACCACTGGTGGTGGGGCCAAGGCAAGATAAAGTTGCAATAACAGCAGGACAACCAACCATGATATAAACAGGCCTCAGTTTTATTGATTACAGACGTTAGAAGGTTTTGGCGCAGACATTGGGAGGTGTATCCTGAACTGACCTGTCTGCCGGTTGATTATTTGGCAAGATTACCCAAAGTTAAGGATCGCCCTATGATGTAAATCAAATCAGGGCAACTCCCCCCCCCCCATCACGATTTTTGGGGGTGACATGACCCATCCACCCTCCCGGTCTGTCCCACGGAGGACCTTAAGGTCCATAAATAGCAACACCCTAGAGGTCCTGGGCCCTAAGAAAGTCAGATTAGCCTCAACCAGAGCCAGGGCCTTTTCAGCACTGGCTCCCACCTGGTGGAACGCTCTGTCTCATGAGACCAGGGCCCTGCAGGATCTGATTTCTTTCCACAGGGCCTGTAAGACAGAGTTGTTCCGTCTGGCCTTTGGCTTGGATCCAGTTTGATTCCCTCCCCCTCTTTCTTTTTTCTTTTTCCTTTCTCCTCCTGCGATGAGGCTACATTTTAATATTTTAATGTTTAAATATTTTAATGTTGTATTTTAATTTTGTTTTTAAGTTGTATGCATTCAACTTATTTTTATTATTGCTTGTTAGCTGCCCTGAGCCTGGCCTTGGCTGGGGAGGGCGGGGTATAAATAAATAATAATTATAATTATAATTATAATTATTATTATTATTATTATTATTATTATTATATGGGGTGTCCAGACAGATGCACCTCCCTGGATCCCTTTAAGGGGATCCCCTGATCCTTTGGAGTGAGACCCCACCCCTTGGCCATTTGGACTAAGGACCCAGCCTTGTCCCCATCAACTTGTGACAATGACTACGAGGCAGACAAAGCCCCCAGACAGGCCCAATTTGTCTGAAGGCAAATTCTTCCCTGGCCCCAAAGCTGGCGAATAAAGGTTTCCATAGCAAGGTCCTCTGTGGGAGCTGCCTGCTTGCCCTCGGGCAGCCCCACCACATCAGGAGCAGGGTGGGCAGGCAGGGAAACCAGCGACAACTGAGCTGTGGCCTGGGTGCCCTGGGCTTCTATAGCCAGAGAGTCTTCCCTCTGACCAGTTCCCCAAACCATGCCCCATGGCTTCAACTGTGGGTGAGCCCTAGCAGTCAGTGGACCCAGCAGAGGAAGAAGGGAAGTCTTTCCCCAGCTGCACCAGAGCCAGGAGGCCGTTCCCACTTGTGCCAGAGCTCAACTTCTACACTGAATGAGTGGAAGCCTGTTCTGCTCACAAAACAATAGTGATGAGGGAGAAATAAACTTAGGTTCACATTTTAAAGTGAATTTGCACCGTCCAAAACAATACACAAATTGAAACAAATAGTTATCCTTTGACATTTGCACTTTTTCAGATTTGACAGTGCATAAGCTCTGTACAAAACTGTGTGAATTAGGAGAATGTGTGCATGAAAATGCATGCATTTGGGAAAACAAAATTTTTAAAATGTATTATATTAGAGGCAAATTGCTTGCAAAAATCTTCACATTAGATAAACTTCCATACAAAAATGTGTATTTTAGGAGAAACTTGCATTTTCATGTTGATGAATTCTCCTGGGGATTTTGTCTTCTTCTTCTTCTTTTTAACGCAATTTGAAGTGGAAATGTGGAAAACAAAACTTCAGACTTGAAAAATTAGGAACTGAGAAAAATGAAAATTGACAGATTTGTCCATCACTGTGCAACAGTAGTGCTGCCTGCAAGGCCAAAAGTCTTCTCCAGTTTAAATTAGGGTTTTGCAAATATATCCCACCCTTGTGGGTTGATTCAGAATGCATACAGAACCACAGATCACGTGCTGAACTTCCACATTCCCTCTTATGCAGGACTGTCAGGTATTTGTTATTTTAAAGGACGCCCCCACTTTACAGAGTGTAACAGATGTTATTTAATTTCCAACATGCCTTACCCTATAAAATTCAACAGAAATGGTATTGCAGCTTTTACCTTTAAGGAAAATTAATCTGTTTGCCACTTTGACATATGAAGCAAATGTTATTTGTTTTGGATATGAACAGCCAGAACCTCCGACTTTGCAGAACTGTGATCCATATACGTTACTGTTCCCCAGGACTCAGAAGCCTGCCTGTAGATCATTAGTTGACCAACTTGGTGTAGAATTCAAACTCTAAACTCTCCTTGCTTTTTGCAGATTATACAAGTGCAAATTATATAGCTGTGCATCCAAATGCAATAACGGAGGAATAGTACAAAATGCTTGATTATTCAGGTTCAGTGCCACAAACGGAATCCACATGAAATGTTTGTATAATGGCAGAAAATGAATAGCTGTGGTATGAAATCAGTGGGCCACTATCATTGGGTGAGTGGCTGCAGTTTCATTTATTTATTTCTCAGTAGATTTCAGTGGGGTAAACTCCTGAACTGATACTGTACATTCCCCTGTGTCATTTCTAGAAATGTGACATGGAACTTCTTCTTTTTTAGGTCCCAATGGATACAGCCACCTACAGTGGTAGCTGTAACTGTTCTTTGACTTGCCAATCAAGTGGAGTGGAAGAAGAAACCTTGTCCTTTCCCCTCTTCTAAAGCTTCTGGCACACTGCTAGATTTGAAGAGGTGTTTATAGATGACTTCAATTATGCTCCTCACATAGACTGGGGACACGTATTCTAGTCAAGACAAAGAGGTCAAACCCTAGAACAGTTGGTCATGGAATCAACCAGGAAGTATAGCTGTCTTAAGATTTACTTTTCTAAAACAGAAGTATTTTCATAGTCATTAAAGAATTTAAAGCAGGCTTTGGAGCAGTGGTTTCTCATTCTGTATGCTTGTCAAACTAGCAAAGTGGCAATGCACTCAGATACCAGTGTGTGTTGAATTTTTCAGATTTCAGATTCCAAAAATGCAGGGTGCTTATTTTTTGTAACATGACTTGGGAATACAAAAGGTGTTTTGGTTAAACTACTGCAATTTAATTTTGCTTGGTACATAAAACATGTGTAAAATCAAATAGAAATCATTACAAATGATTGCCAAGTATGTGAAGTTATACATCATCACCATCATTATTTAGCATTACCTGACATTTTCAGAAGGGAAAATTAAAATGCTTTGATTTTCCAAAAGCAGTTTATATGCTTCTTTATCAAACGTAGGCATGCCAAGCTAAATGTTGTTCAGTCACAAAAACAATAGCAAATTTGAATTCCTCACCTCCAAAAAACGTATTTTAAAGACCACTCACTAAAGAAATGTGCAAAAACTAAGTTTCACTCCTTAAAATTGTAAGCCCTAGACGGCCAACCTGGCCACCTGTTCATCTTTATACCTTTCCTGCCTATACTGTCTATTAGAATCAAGACCTGTTTTGATGTAGTTACTAGACACTTCTGCTACTGAGAACTTAATTAGTGTTCAGTGTTTCTATGAAAATAAATGGAAGAAGGGGCGTATCTGACTGCCATAACTAGAAATTACCATGAATCTCTCCATTTTTAACCAACATTATTACAACAAACCCCAAATCCTTATTAAGAGTGTAGCAGTCAGTTGCATCATGCTGTATTCCCACTCGTACCAGCAGTGCGCTGTTAAATCATAACAAACTTTTTCCATATTCTTGTGAAAATACATCTTCCTTTTGCATAAAATATTGTTAAATAGCTCTGGGCACAAGCCAGAAAATGCTTGCCAAGACTGAGTTTATGTGAAAGCAATGGAATGGAACGTATTTGTGACTAAGATTGCAGCGCAACCCCATCACAGGCACCTATGAGAAAGTTACACTGAACTCAGTAGGACTAACTTTTAGGTAAACAGTATAAAATGGCAGTGCATCTTCTTTCATTGCAACTTATGAGTGACTAATTTTTGGATTGTGTCTAAAGTGATTGCTATTTAAACAGCCAGTTGTTGTTTTTTATATATCCAAATAAATTGTCAGGGACTGGGCAGAGGAGGAATGGGGGAGACCGCCTCCCCAGCCTGACCCTTCCAGAGAAGAAGAAGACAGTTCAGAATTACAACAGGGGTTTGAGGGAGGTCACAGCTCAGAGGCAGAGGAGAGGAAGCTGGGAAATAATGGGAGAGGAGGAGGAGGAGGAAGCACCAGGGGGGTGACAGCTGATGGACTCAATGTCTTTAGAAAGCATTCCAGAACCCCCTCCCAGAACCTGGCAGGCTTTGAAAGTAGGAGAGCAAAGAGCTCAAAGGCAGAGGGCACGTTTCACTTCTTCACTTCACCCGTAGTGATGACTCATGAAGAAGTGGGAGAGATTCACTAGGGACAACGTCATTATTCTGAGAGGCTGCATTCCCAAGCCTCTTTCTGTGAAAATTGAATAAAAGCAGATGGTAAGGACTTTTCCTTGTCTTGTCTGTTCCTGGCAACCTGCCATGGAGGTTGGCTCCTCTGCCGCCTGACAGAAATCTACTGTTCTGCTCCAGATGAAAAACATGTTCTTTATTGCACAACTCTAGTTTCAGCATTGAATACAGTGAGCCCACAACTCACGTGGGGCTTACGGTCCAAAGATTGTGCGTAAAGCCAAAATCATGTATAGTCAAAGCACACTGGATTCAATGGCGGATGGGATTGCCAAAGTCCCTTTTTCAGAGCCCCTCTGCCCTGATTTCCACCCCCCTTTTTTGCCACACACACAAAGCTGAATATGCGCAAGTTAAATGTGTGTAAGTTGAAGGCTTACTGTATCACATTAATTGCTTGCAGAATTGAAGCATTAGATGACAATACTCCAGAGCTATTCAGATTTGAAATTGTTCCCAGTTATGACACCACATTGAATGTTGCCATATTTGATAACCTTTTTGAATCACTAGCAAGTTCAGGTTAGGAAAGGGCACTATTCTCTCTGTCTCTCTCTCCCCACGTACATGCGTACATACACAATGTACTTAAAGGGAGAGGTTCATAGAAGAACCAATTATTAAAGATTGAAATGCTGAGAATGGATTTCCAAGCAAATGAAAAAGGAATGCTGTGGAAACCCCACTTTTATGATTCTTGTTTAGTTTTATAATTCAAAGCACATGGCTGGCCATCTGGCTATCCAAGAATCAAAGGATTTGCACTTAACAGTAATTTACTTGCCCTGAGACTTGTATGATCCCTACATGTGTTTTCTCCTCATCTTTAATATATGTGGTCTTCACATGCAAAATGCAGCAACTGAAACACTATCCAGACAGTTTACGGTGGCTGATTACAGAGCAGAACCAAGCGGCAATTTCCTCGAGCGGTATTTGGAAAATTCTCAGTGCCGGGTTTTATTTTCTGTTTGGATTTCTCATCCCCTCAGATAAATATTGGAACCGGCTTTGAGTAAATAATAGCTTGGCACTGGTAATACAATTCACTACAGCCATTTAAGACCTGCTATTCTGTGATGACTACACTTCAGAGCAAAAAGTGGTAAATCAGGAAGTAACTTATTGAATCCTGCCCCCCCCCCCAATATACAGTCATAAAAGAAGTCTTAAAGGAAACATGAGGTTGTTCCCCCCTCATGTGATTACAATCGCAGGAGGAGAGAGTGGGGCTGCCCCCCACAAACTGGCGCAGGGCAGAAAGATCCAAAGCCGGGAGTCTCAGGAGCCTTACCGGTTGGAGGGGATTGGCTACAGGGTTGAGAATCCTGCAGAACTAGAGTTCTGCATCGCTGTCAGGATCCTACCTGTGCAAGAGGCTGCCCATTTCTGCCTTTCCACGTCAAGAAGTGGATGAGGGTGACAGGCCAGCCAAGACACAAAAGTTGGGAGGGACCACTGAGCCCGGCCCCTTTCCTCCCTCGTGGGGTAACCGTCATGTTTCACTCTTCTGTTGTAAGGACATGGCTTCTCTCATAAATCGGTTAACTGCCATAACCATTTAGGCTATGTTTGGCTAGATGGGTTAGAAGCTGTGGAAGCCTGTTCTTCAGTTCCACTGTAATACTTTTTTGGTAAAGGATCGCTGTTTTCTTCCAGAAAAATGGTGCATTGATAATGCAATTTACATTGGATGAGCGGCATGTAAGCACATTCAGGTAACATTGACCTGGCCGTCCTTGTACAGGCTTTGTGTTGTTCTTGAGGATTCTGTACTCCACTTGCCACCCATCAGGAAAACTCAGCCTCGTGTTCACACCACTGAACTGACTGGTCCTTTCTAATTTTATGATGGGTTAAAACTTTTTATTTTTTATTTCAACAGTCTCAGACTTCTTGTCTGATCATTCTGGGTTTGCAGCACATGACAGATTGCATTGTATTTCCTCTTTTCTGGATTTCTTTGGGGGAGATTGGCTTTAATTCTTTTTTTAAGCTGCTTTTTGCCATCATTTTACAACATTAAATTTGGGGAACAAATGGAATAAATAAACACAAGCTTTCAAAAACCGCCACTCCCCTGCTGGGCTACTCATATTTAATGCCCTCTTTTATCCAATGAACATAACATTGCTAACACTTTACAACTTAATAATAGTAATATCATTCTTATGAGTGCAGATGAGGAATATGAGAAGAATTATTCTTAAATGCCCCCAAGGCATGTCTTTGAGAAGGCCATATATTTGTACAAACACGAGAGAACAAATAAAACTGCTTCACTCAGTTCTTTGGGGAAACATTTGGTTCCTGCAAGTTTCATTTTATTACTGACACTTCTTATTCTTTCACTTTATCAAAGGACAGAAATGTATTTTTGCTCACCAGGGCCATTTGGAGTGCTCCTTGATACATCCTTTGAGTTATTTACTTACCATCATGGAGAACTTCATGAAATGCACGAGTTCATTTCCTCAAGGTCCCTCAGGGGATGGATGCTACATGTTCAGTCCGTAATGTAAACAGGTATTTAATTACACATTTTATACAATAAAATCTCCACATCTCAAATTCACAGGTCAAGACACAAGTAGGACATTCAATCCAAAAACTTCACAGTGGAGGAGGGCAGATAGCAGGCTTATACAAACAAAGGCTGCAATCTTGCATGTGTATCTAAGTGCAGGAATCCAGCAAAAAAATTACACTCCTATACAGATTTACATAAAAGTAAATCCCTCTGAAATCAGTGAGACGTTGGGAGAGAAGCGTGAGATTATCAGAGCAAGCCCATGCATATTTATTCAGAAGTGCCACAGTGTTGAATGGGACTTAAGGTAAAGGTACCCCTGCCCATACGGGCCAGTCGTGTCCGACTCTAGGGTTGTGCGCCCATCTCACTTAAGAGGCCGGGAGCCAGCGCTGTCCGGAGACACTTCCGGGTCACGTGGCCAGCGTGATGAAGCTGCATCTGGCGAGCCAGCACCAGCACAGCACACGGAAACACTGTTTACCTTCCCGCTATAAAGCGGTACCTATTCATCTACTTGTACTTAGGGGTCCTTTCAAACTGCTAGGTGGGCAGGAGCTGGGACTGAAAGACGGGAGCTCACCCCGCCGTGGGGTTTTGAACCACTGACCATACGATTGGCAAGTCCTAGGCACTGAGGTTTTACAGCACCACCCGTGTCCCTGAATGGGACTTACTCCCTAGTAAATTCCTTTGGGATTGCAGCCTAAAGTGATTATTTGAACAAGAAATACTTTCAGATGATAACCCATAGGGCTCTTAAGTTGTAGGAGTTGCTCAAAAACAAAATTTGCTGTGGAAATTTAATTTTTAAATCTTATGTCACAATTTGTCAACCATTTTATGTTTCAGTGGGGTGGGTGCAGGGAGGACTTCATTACAGGAGGCAAGTTTCAATGCAAGAGGCAGCTCATTTGGGGAACACATTCTGTTATTATTTTTCCTAAATCCTAAAATACTAGATGAGGTCTGAAACTTGGGGTGGTTGGCAACCCTCCCTTCTAGGTGACATTACCTTTTCCAGCAAAACATATATTTCTCTGAATTCCACAAATCAGTTATCCCTCACTGTGAAGGGCCATGCCCTGGAAGTGTAAGAGTGGCCTCAGAAGTCACTGCTGAGCCCCCAGAGTTTTGCTGGCTAGGTGCCTGAGCCCCCTATCCATTTGGGTAAAACACAGCAGGCCTAAGACATTTTGGCACCAGAAGCAAACCACAAAATGGTGCCACCCTCTCCACAAGGGGAGAAGAGGAGAGTGAAGATCTACAACAATAACAAGGGGGAAATAAAAATCTGTATCAGGACCCGCTGCCCTGTGGATCCTGCTGCCCGAGGCAGTTGCCTCACTATGCCTCGTGGGTGGGCCGGCCCTAGACTGAACAAAAGGAAGGGGCTCCCTGACCTTCAACATGTGTTTCCAGGGTTTCCAGTGCTGAACCTGAGCTCTCTAAGATCCAAAGTGTATGTAGGGAGGAGATTCTTGTAACTGGCCCACTGGCTTGAAGTGGGAGCCCAATGGCAGTCTAACCTCCTTACATGAGGCAGGGAGCCTTCTGTTTATGTTTTTGAGCTGCCTTCCTTGCTTTCTCATTCTTTCCTTTCTGTTGTCTGCTGCACACTCTGTGCCTCATCTGGCCTGGCCTGGTTTCTCCCCTCCCCTTCTCCATGAGAAGAACCTCAAGATCCTCTTTGGTGGGGGCTTGGGAGGTTATATAGTGGCACTGAGGCACTTCTGGGCCAGCCGGTCATAGCCTCATAGCCATAGGAAGGGCAACAGTGGTGCAGCTCCTCTGTGATATTCTTCATTCTGACTTTTATGTTTTATTTCTTCTGCTTAAGGTGGCCGTAGCGGACGCGTGTGGCGCTGTGGGTTAAACCACAGAGCCTAGGACTTGCCGATCAGAAAGTGATGGTTCGAATCCCCGCTACAGGGTGAGCTCCTGTCGCTTGGTCCCTGCTCCTGCCCACCTAGCAGTTCGAAAGCACAAAGTGCAAGTAGATAAATAGGTACTACTCCGGCGGGAAGGTAAATGGCGTTTCCGTGCACTGTTCTGGTTCCCCAGAAGCGGCTTAGTCATGCTGGCCACATGACCCAGAAGCTGTACGCTGGCTCCCTCGGCCAATAAAGCGAGATGAGTGCCACAACCCCATAGTCGGCCACGACTGGATCTAATGGTCAGGGGTCCCTTTACCTTTAAGTTGGCCGTATGTCCTACTTTATAGAGGACAATCCTCTGTTTGAAGGAGTCTTCTGTCTGAAGCAATGTCTGATCCAAGTCTGGTTTAAAGATAAAGAACAACTGTGGAAGCGAAGGCCCAGAAAAAGCTCAATATGGAGGCCAAATGGCCAAAAATATTGGGAAATTTTGGAACAAGAGGGAGATAAATTAAAATTGCAGAGCTTTGAAAAACTAAAAAACAAAGTGCAAGATTGGCTTCATTATTATCAAATAATGGAGGCATATAATTTGGATAAGAAAATTGGCTTCCAGGTGGAAAAATCAAAATTAGAAACAGAACTGTTAGATCCCAAAACTAAGATTTTGTCAAGAATGTATAACTTGCTGTTGAAATGGAACACTCAAGATGAAACGGTGAACTCTGCTATGATTAAATGAGCTCAAGATGTTGGACACAACATTATGTTGGCTGACTGGGAACAGTTATGGACCACAGGTATGAAGTTCACGGCATGTAATGCCTTAAGAGAGAATATAATGAAAATGATATACAGGTGGTACATGACACCAGTCAAGCTTGCAAAAATATATCATTTGTCTGATAATAAATGTTGGAAATGTAAAGAGACTGAAGGAACATTCTTTCACCTTTGGTGGACGTGCGCAAAGATTAAGGGTTTCTGGGAGATGATGTATAATGAAATGAAAAAGGTATTTAAATATACCTTCCTGAAGAAACCAGAGGCCTTTCTCTTGGGCATGGTCGGCCAATTGGTGCCAAAGAAGGATAGAAATTTTTTTATGTATGCTACAACAGCAGCAAGGATACTTATTGCAAAGTATTGGAAGACACAAGATTTACCCACCCGGGAAGAATGGCAGATGAAGGTGATGGATTACATGGAACTGGCGGAAATGACTGGCAGAATCCGAGACCAGGGAGAAGAGTCGGTAGAAGAAGACTGGAAGAAATTTAAAGTCTACCTACAGAAACATTGTAAAATTAAGGAATGTTAGAAGGATGCTGGAATGAAGCTATGTGGTTTTAGCAGTAATGTTATAAAGGATTAAGTAAAAATGGATTGTTAACAGGTCAGAATGTAAAGTTACAATATATTAAGATAAATTAGTAAGATTAAAACAAAGAAGGAAATGATTTGCTGAAACAACTAATGAACAAGAATACAAAAACGGGAGGTGCAAGGAGGTCAAATAACAAGCAAGTGATAGATAAGATATGGAAAGATGGATTTGTTTTTAATTGTTTTTATTTTATTTTTTTGTATTTTGTATTTTCTGTTTTTCTTTTTCTTTCTTTTTTATTCTTGTAACTTTTTGAAACACCAATAAATATTATATATATAAAAAAATAAAGATAAAGAACAACTGGAAGGGAGAGCAGAGGCTGCCTATCAGCACATAAATCTGCATGCAAATTTTACACACATCTAAGTTTTCCAGAGCAGCAACAAAGTAATGAAATTGATGGGAGGGAAGGATGGGACAAAGGATTTGGCAGCATATGATGGAAAGAGAGGGAGGAAAGGAGAAGGGATTTGATTTCTTCTTTGGCTTGGATTAAAATCTGAGATGAGAAAGAACTTTTGGGATTCTGATACTATAATATTTGTCACAAGCAACAGGAGCCACCAAGATTCATATTTACAGGCTAGGAAATATGAAACTTGAGGACATCATTTAGAAAACTCCTGTTTCTCCCCATCATCTTTGCCAGTTTGAGGTATTCAATCATAAGAGCCTGCCATTCTATGATGGCAGGGAAAGTAAGAGGGCTCTCAAACCAGAAATTATACAAAAAATGGAAAATATTCAAAGATTACCTAAAAACATATTGTTCAAATAACAATCTCCTTGCAGAACTAAACAGATCCTTGTAAAACACAATGTGTAAATGTTAATTTACTAGAGTACATGAAAACAAATCAGGGTAATAGGAGGCTGTGTGTTAAACGTAAATAACAAAAATAAAAGTACAAGAAGAAGAACTGGAAGTCTTTTATTTAGAAATTCAATGAATGATTGTATAATAATGCAAATTCTTTTTTTTTTTTGGTATGTTTTCTTTCTTCCTTTTTCTTTTTTCACCTTAATCTTTTCTTTTTTATCTCAATGTATGTATATATAGAGGGACGCGGGTGGCACTGTGGGTTAAACCACAGAGCCTAGGACTTGCCAATCAGAAGGTCGCGGTTCGAATCTCCGTGACGGGGTGAACGCCTGTTGCTCGGTCCCTGCTCCTGCCAACCTAGTAGTTCGAAAGCACGTCAAAGTGCAAGTAGATAAATAGGTACCACTCTGGTGGGAAGGTAAACGGTGTTTCCATGCACTGCTCTGGTTCGAACAGAAGTGGCTCAGTCATGCTGGCCACATGACCTGGAAGCTGTACGCCGGCCCCCTTGGCCAATAAAGCGAGATGAGCGCTGCAACCGCAGAGTCGGCCACGACTGGACCTAATGGTCAGGGCTCCCTTTACCTTTTATGTATATATATTTGTATTTTAATTCAATAAAGATGACTAGAAAAGAAAAAGAAAACTCCTGTTTCTCAAAATCTGTTTTTGTGCAGCAAAACCTAAAAAAATATTCTATTATGTTACAAATTTTGTATTCTTACATTGTAGCCCACTCTGTGATTCTTGGATGAAGGGCGGTATATACAGTAAATCAAATGAATGAATGAATGAATGAATGAATGAATGAATGAACAACTTGGCAAAACCTTAATTCTGATTTCTACATTTCGGTGTCACACAGAACAGCTCATTCTGCCAGTTTCCACATTAAAGAAAAGAAAGTCGGATATACAAATGTTTGCAGTAACAAGAGCCCAGACCCCTTTTAAGGGTCATAATCTCCAAGGCTGCGTGACATGTGAAATTTGGCAGGTGATAGTATCAGAAGTACCATATATTTGCTGAAAGAAGCCTCCAGTGATGAAACACTGCATGCAGAGAAAGAGGCATGAGCCTGAGCAGGAGGAATGTGTAAGGAGAAGGAATCTGTGGAATGCGAACCTCTGTTGCTGCAACTCGTTTTTCTTGACTTAAGCGAAGAAGTGAAAGGTAGATAAGCAAAGCAGTGTGAAACTAAGGCTGTAATCCAGTGATGCTTACATGAGTTTGCTGCAGCAAAGAGGGCTACCCCTCTGGAAATGGTTGCTTCAAAGTAAGCCCCATTGAACAAAGGGGGCTTCTGAGCAAGCAAGACTCTTCACTGTCTTTTGGGTTGTTCTTGAACTTGATATCCTTCTGGACTGGACTGTGAGGTGGAAGAAGAATTACTTGTTGATGGGTTCTAAACTGAATTTATACATGTTTCCTCAGAAGAAGGTCCACTTTGGTTTCCTTACTTTCAGGTCAGTGTGCACAGAATTGCAGCTTTAGGGCTGGGCTGGTTTTTAGGGGCCCAGTTTCCTAGCTTTGTGTGCAACACTACATCCATTCAATGCTTCTCAGATTGTATATGCCAACTATATATTTGAGAAAATGTAACTGACTGTGCCAGCCTTTGCCAGCCTAATGCCCTGCAGATGTTTTGGAGGACAACTCGGCTGGGTCTGGGGGGGGGTGTTGTCATCTAAAACACCTGGAAGCACCAGATTGGCCAGGCTGGCTTATTCCTTTTCTCTAACCCATTGATTATTTCCATATGCATATTGGAGGCAAGGGAAAGGACCTCCATCCCCATCTAGCTAGCATAAAGGTGTATACTTACAGCAGGCTTTCTCCTTTCGCAAAAGTGTTATTTACACAGTGTGGGGAAGAACTAGACGTGGCCATCCATTTTCTCTCCCCAAAGGGTGCATTCAGCTGAGCTAGCAGCTCTTTGTCACAAATCACAGTGCCCCTTGGGGTGGGAAATAACGCTTTTATTGCATTCAAAACTTGAAGATCAGCTTGTAAACTCTCAGCACACCCTCCCACAGCATATTCTGGGTATGCCCTAAAGCTGCAATTCTATGCACGTTTACCTGAGAATAAGTGCACAGGGTCAATTTGCACACCTGTTTAACTCCATTATAGACGACTTTCATTTTTATGTCTTTGATTTGCATTTCTATAAGGCTGATTCCAGATGAAAGGCCCTGTCTGCTGCGACGAGTCTGCTTTCCTCTATTGTGCTACAGGCATTGTTGTAATACACTCATTTTTATATTATGAAAATGCATTCAACCACTCCCATACCCTCTAACATTCCTTAGATGAAAATAGGAACATTTCTCACTCCCCTGCAACTGACCCTCCTCGACCCCCATTTTGTTGTCCCACCCCGAACATTTCCTATCAGAAGTAGAGCAAGTGTACCACCACCACCACACCAATGGGGCACAGCGCACACGTCCTTCACCATCCTGAGAAAACCCCTTAATCCTGATCTTATTTTACAAAACCAAAAAACCCCACACCAATAAATAAATTTGAAAAAGGTCAAGATTAGACGCGAACACACATAGCATTATTATTTAAAAAAACACACTCCACTCTGCTGTGCCTTTCTTCCCACCCAGGGTGGCCCTGCCCTCTGCCTGCCCCTCAGAGACCACCGTCTCTTGTCACATGGGGCCAGGCCCCGGTGGCCACAGCCTCTTTTCCTCCGCCCCCTCTCTCCAGTAGTCTCCAGTAGTTGCTGCAAGCTGCCCAAGGGAGGAGGCTGGCAGTGGTGGCCCAGGAGAGGCAACGGGATGTTCCCTCACAGCTGAGGCCATTGTCACTTGGGACAAGTGCTTGCTCATCCTCCTCCCTGAGCTTGGTGGCAGTGGCACTGACAGGGGAAATCGGGGCATTCTGGGATCAAACTGGAACCTGGATGGCTTTCGTAATTCCAGGGCAGTGCCTGGAAAATTGGGGCACTTGGAGGGTAAGGCTCTATTTCCCTTTAAAATCTGAATCAGGAGAGGCCTTGGCTTGGTGGTGGGCTGGATGAACTCCAGTAAACTGCCCCTGAATCCTGACAAGATGGAGGCACTGTGCCTAGGTGGTTCCCAAGTCCAGATGGGTCCATTGCCTTTTGGGATAGGGTGATACTTCCCCTAAAGGAGCAGGTTAATAGTTTGCGGTTACTCCTGGGCCCATCATCTAAGGTGACCTCTGGTGGCCAGAAGGCCTTTGTAACAGCTTTGGCTGGTTATAGAGTTACAGCATTTCTGGGTCAGGATAGGCTGGTCACTTTCACCCATGAGCTGGTACAGCTTGCATACCTGTGATGCGTCATATGCGCCCTTGAGGCTGCCCTAGAAGTGGCAGCTAGTGCAGAATGTGGGAGCTGGACTGCTCAGTGGGGCAGAAGATCACCATCATATTTTCCTGCTACTGAAAGAATTCCACTGGCTGCCAATCAATGAGCTGGATTTGGTAGACACAGCTTGAGACCAGGATACCTAAAATATCATCTCCTCCCCTACATACCCAACTGATGACCACAGTGTTCTGCAGGAGGGAACATCTTGCAGATACTGCTCTATCAGCAGGTTCCTTCTGCATGAACGGGACTTCCGTGTGTTGGAATCAGGCCTTTAGGATGGAGGAACCTACCCTTAGGAAGTCCCTCCCGTTGCTTACCAGACAGGCACCTTCTTTTCAGTGCATGCTAAAGATGTTCCTCTTTTAACAAGCCTTCTAAAATCTTTTGTCTCAGTTGATATCTGTCTTGGAGTGGAATTGATTTTATATATGTGCTGTTGTTGTTTTAAAGTGTCTTTAGGCATGTGTGTAATTTTGCTTTTATATATGAAATTGTTTTAGCTGTTTCATATACTGTAAATAACCACTCCATATGTAAACTGTTTTATATTTTGCATTGCTTTCAGATGCCGCAAAGGAAGCAATACATGAACAAAAGAATAAATAACTTCAAATTTTAAAAAATATGCTTTTATGTATTGGTGAGTCATTCAAAATGGCAAGGGAGAGAAATACGATGCCTTATATTGATGTCAATAGATCATCCAATAAGTGCCTGTGATATCACTTCTGATGTGGGGAAGGGGAGGTATGTCACACTCACCATTACTAGGAGCAAGAATTGCTGCTTTTTAGGGGCTTTTGTTGAGCACATGGAAGCTGTTTTTCTCCCTTGCCAAACAGCTAAAACAATTTCATATATAAAAGCAAAATTACAAAAATTCCCAGCTTTGCTAACTGGAGATGCAAAGTCCTCAGTTTGAACTTGGAGAAAGCATGCGCTTCCACAGTGACCTGGGATCCCTCCCTGGTTTTGTTACACATCAATGATGAATCCCCTACACTGGAAACACATTCTGGGGCCATGTTACTTGACTGGTTCAGTCACAGATCAACAGTTATTCTGTCTCAAATGCAGTATCTGGTTAAGGCATAAATAACATTTTAGCCTAAGTCTCTGAACTTTCCTTGCACACTTTTGTCTCTTATGCTTAGTGTCATGACCCAGTAACTCACATGCAAGAGGGTCTGATATCAATTCACATGTGTATCCCAGGCGAGGGCTTGGAAACAATGCCTGTATTAGAATTAGTTTACCTGCCAACAAAATCTGTAGGCAACCCATGATTACATGCTGTTCCTATTTCTTGCCTTCCTTTCATCAAGCTGCTAAATCACAACGATGGAAATAGATTCATCACTGTCCTGGTATTAATTTTCCACATGAGCAACCGCTGCGGTTGTCACAGAGCTGCTACTGATCACCAATTGCAGGGGAGGTGTCCGAGTGACAACCTATCAACACTTCGGCCACCACACAGAAAGATTTGCATGATGCCCACAAGGAGTCAAGGCCACCTATTTAGATGCTTCCAGGTTCGTCTAAATTAAATCCTTTCTTTATAAGCAATGTATTTATGCTTCTGGGACTTGATTAAATCTTTCATACTTTGACTTATATCTTTGCCTGAAAGGTTCTATTTATCTTTCCGTTTTCTTCTGTAGATACCTTCCAATTAAAATAAAAGAAAACCAAACCAACCACTGGGAAATCCAGGCTCTCTTACTCCAATACCACTGTTTATGGTTTCTAGTCATCAAACTTCTTCTATTACTGAAGTCTCACCCCCACCCCGTAAAGAGGAAAGCTTTGATATTTGCAGAAAATTCAAACTTTACTTATGGTTTAAAAATACATGTGTTGAATTTTCCTGCGCGCTGTAAAATTACACATTGAAAAATTAATTCAATTATTGCAATTTTAGATGTAAAAGGAAGCTGTAACTCTGGCACAGAATATAGAAAAGAGTGAACAGTGTGTCTATTCTGTTCTATTCTATACTTCACACATGCACACACAAACAAACAAACAAACAAACAAACAAACAAACAAGCAGACTAATAATAATAAATAATAAAGTTGTGCAAAACTCTAGGAGTCCTCACCCCGCAACACACACAGCTTAATTCCATGCTAGCTTTTTAAAGTGGTACATTTATTTCATTTTTGGACAATGCTTTGGTATGATGCTGGCTCCAAGGGTAAAGAATTCTGTTGGCCAGGGATGAAGACTGCCACATTATGAATGAATTCATACAGCCCTCCCTCGTCTCCACGAATTGTTTCAAAAGACACTCAAAATTCTGTTTGCTGAAAGCCTAGTGGCACCATGACGCCCTGAAAGCAGTTTTCATGCGGATCTGTGACAGTGGAAATAAAAGCCACTTTCTAAAGAGGGAAATGTTTATCCACCTATCATATTCTGACTGCTCTGTTCTTGTCCTCAGGTGAGATAGTTGAGGTAGTGAGGAAGCTGCCCAGGTCTCCGCTTTGAAGAGGACATAAAGGATACAGCAGTCTCTTAGATACAAGGAGTCAAAGCCATTTTGGTAGCTAGCCTCTTTTTTATTACTACAGCTAGAATAAGGGTTTAAATATTCTCAATGACAGGACCAAAGAATGAAACTTGGCACAAGCATTTGTTTAGGCGTTTAAAGTAATATTAGAAGGGGCCTTCAGGGCCTCAAAGGCTTAACACAGATTTTCAATCAAATGTAGTGAGAGAATTACAATAAAGATGGATAATACCAGGATCTTTGCCAATACCACAGTCAGACACAGGAGGAAATTGAAGAATGCTGATAACACGGCTGTGGAATGAGCCTTGAGCTGTTGTGTTCATGGATAAAGGATTGTGGTTGTTGCTCGCTCGAGATTCTTCTGGGAAGAGGCTGCCCTGCCCATCATGTTCAGGCACCGGCAACTGGCGTAAACAGGGCTTCAGCAGCTCCAAGATATACAGACTCTGTGTTGATGATGAATCAGAGGATAATCAGTGCAGAATTACAGCCCCCCCCCCCCTGCATGCAACCTCCACACATTGGTTGGCATTTCTGCACAAAGCATAGAAATGTGCAAGTGCATGTGCAAAAGTCTTTCTGCAACGATCGGCTGCTGTGTGTGCGTGTGTTTCTGCAGGGGGCAGATTGCACATTCAGCTCATAAATGCCTAAACTTTAGCAGAAGAACCAAGTGGCACGTGGATGTTATGAGCAAGTCAGTGATCCTATTTCTCTCCCTCCATGACTTTTTTTATCCTCATAAACATGGAGGAATTGAGTGACAAATTCAAAATGCAGGGAACCCTGGGAGGAAGTGATCGTGTCCTCGTAGGTTTCATGACACAAAGGCAAGGGAGCACGGAGTGTAGTTGAATGTATGGTCTTTGGGTGCTTCAGTTGAGATTCCTGCATTCCTGAAGGGCCTTTCCAACTATGGTTCTATGATCCTTAGGTATGTCGTCTGTATAGGTTTAAAGCCTTCAAGGATGACAGTTTGCAAAGAGACTTGCTGGTTCATTGAGCGTGAACTCACAGCTGACTGTTATTTTTAAAGGTGCATCTTAAAGAATAAAAAATCACTTGATGGGGAATTAAACTTTTTCCAAATCCACTTTTGGGGCTGTTAAAATCCGTTGCTTGTCTCCAGCGCCCACTAACTGGAACTGAATCCCTGGTCTTTGCCAATTCAGTATTGCCATTTAATAAATTACTAGTTATAATGTAGCAATTTCCTTTAATTACTGGTTACAGTAATTTCTTAATTAGATATCTTATAATAGCTTATGATTAATTCAGAATTGGCTATCAGGACTAGTGTTCAATTTCTGCAGTGGTGGAAACAAATTAGGAGAGGTGGAGATTAATCACATCTATTAAATTTGAGGTTTTTGAAAAATGCCATCCACACATTATATGTTGTCTTTAAAGCACACGAAATACAATTTCCACTAGGTGAGCACAAAAGAGTATCTCTTTAAAACACAAAGACACCTGTCTGGTTCTCCTCTTCTCTGGCTCTGGGGTTGCCTGTCCTGGTCAAAAGCCACAGGCTGCGTGTTTCCATAGGCCCCCCCGATAGCGCATGACGAGGCCTGCCAGTATCTTCTGCAAGGCCTTGCAGCTGGACTGTGTGTCTCTGCTGAGCAGGCGTGGTGGTGGGTACCCTGCTGGACTTTAACTGGGGAGGAAGTGCCATGTTAGTACAGGCTTGAAACTGCCAAGCCCAATATGCCAATACGGTGGGGTATCAAGCGATCTCTATCTCTGCCAGTGCAGCAATGATGGAATTGCTCACATAACGGCAGAGAAGACCTCCTGCTCCTCTCGCCATCTGCATGGGCAGTGGTGCCCACACTGTGCCAAGCTCCTTCCAGCCTTGTTCCCCCCTCTCTCAGTAAATAGGAGGCAGGAGAACAAAGCAGCCTCACCTGCTAGGCCTGCTGGCCCCTCCCACTGCCTGCTATGGCAGGACCATTATGAAAAACGTCCTGGGTGTCCTCACACCACCCAACCTCAAGGACCCATTTCCTGTCACTTCTGGCAACGCACACGGAGATCCAAGGCTTTGCCACACAGCCACCTCCTTGCTTTTCCCTGGAAAAAGATATTTCTTTTTTTGTGGAAATAGCAAAGGGATATAGGAAACATGCATTTAAAAGTGATAGCTCTCAATTTTTCTTATCTTAATATGAAGCATTTCCAACACGTTACCTCATCTCAATATGAACTTCATGTAACTTGCCATATGTAAATGTTGTTTCTCACATTCCTGACATTGCAAGAGAGAGGCTATCTGCCTCCTCACTCTGCACCGTAAAGCCACTAATATGCAAGTTATTTCTTCCCTTCTTACTCTCCGCAACCACCAATCTCACATCATTATCCTCTCGCTTTACATGAGACACTTGTGCAGCTCACTCCAATTCACCATTACGTGATCTGGCAACCCAGTGGGAGGCAATGGGGACAAGGAGCAGTGCAGGGGAGAAGAGGCATGAAGGATCACTTCACATAGTTGTGCCACCCCCTGCCCCCACCCCCAGGGAAGCCTGAAAAGGTAGATTTCTCCAACAGAGTCATTATCTGCAGTGCAGATAATCCCACAACGCCTAGATAAAATAATACTTGCCCACACTGGGCAAATATCCCAGAGGCGGTGGAATCTGTGGAGGCTCAACAAGCTCAGTTAATTGCAAGAGACGGAAGAACTTCCAGGCTGCAGCCAATTTGGGAAATGGAAGGGGCAAATACCCCAGCAAAGGCCACACATTTCTCCCCTAACATAAGGAACTTCAGATGTGCATATCAAATTAAAGATGCTTATCTGTGCTTATCCAAATACATGAACCTTATTTGAGAATCTTGATCGTTCTGCATATCAGGGATATTTTCATTTATATTTTTGACTAGCAGGAAGTGCCAGTACCAAAGAAATAATGTATGGACCATGCAATTTGTGAGTGTTAGGGCACACACACACACACATGCACATACACCAACCCAGGGCTCTCTCCTGACCCAGGGAACACCTGACTCAGCCCCAAAGGATTGGGGGGAGGTAACCTCCCCAAGTCCAACTCCCCTCCCAACAAAGGCTAAAGCCATTGTAGCTCTGCCCTTTCATATACCAAGAAGCAAGGCTTCCGAAATGCTGCTTGTAGAACAGTGATTTGATTATTTAACATATTTAAAGTATCTCTAAGTGGTGTATAGAAAACGGAAGCAACAATGGAGAACTAAAACAAAAACATTACACAAATGCTCAGTAATATATAAATATGTTACAACAATTAAATGTTAAAAAAAAGAAAAGGTAAAGGACCCCTGGATGGTTAAGTCCAGTCAAAGGTGACTATGGGGTTGCGGCACTCATCTCACTTCAGGCCGAGGGATGAGTGTGTTTGTCTACAGACAGCCTTCTGGGTACTGTGGCCAACGTGACAAAACTGCTTTTGGTGCAACGGAACACTGTGACGGATTCCAGAGCGCAGAGAAACACTGTTTCCTTCCCACCGCAGTGGTACCTATTTATCTATGTGCACTGGTTAGCCATGTTAAGGGAATTTCTGGACAAAAAATTGGCATGCGGTTTCATCCACTTCCGGGTCGCTGCAGCGCACAACCCGAAAATACTTATCCCGAAGCTACTTCAACCCGAGGTATGACTGTATCTTTAAGGATAATTATGTAAGAACCTGGAAACAAATAAAGAAAAATATGGATGGGGAAGGATGAATTTATCACTATGGGGAAGAATTCAAGTAATGAAAATGAATGTATTGCCAAGAATGCTATTTTTATTTCAAACAATACCCATAGCCACTGGAGTGGGACACATCAAACAATGGCAAAAAGATGTTTCTAGATTTATCTGGCAGGGGCGAAACCCAAGGATTAACAGGTGTTAAAGAAAGAGGTGGATTTTCACTGCCGGATTTGAAATTACAGTGCTACCTCAGAAGTTGAATGGAATCGGTTCTGGAAATCTGTTCAACTGCCAAAACATTCAGAAACCAAGGCCAATCGGCCAACCAGAAGCCGTGGAAGCCGCGTCGGACGTTCCAGTTCCAAAGAACGTTTGCAAACCGGAACACTCACTTCCGGGTTTGCAACATTCAGGATTCAAAACGTTCAACTTGCAAGGAGTTTGGGATCCAAGGTATGACTGTATATTATGAAGCATCCTGCCTCTTCTGGCTGTGGGGATGGATAACTTTTTAAAAATATAGATATTCTAGACCTTGAGGGTCATGATAACAGATTTGGATGTCATGCATATTTTTGGTATGAGAAGACCAAAGTGCACAAAGTGCAATGGTTTTTAAATCATTTGGTTTGAATATCAATTTATGGTGTATGGGGAAAATATAAAAATCTGTTAGAACAGAAGTCACTATGGTGGCTTTCCCCATTGGAAGCGATATCCTTGAAAAAGATGAATGTAAAAAGTGAATGTGCAACCTATAAAGAGTTATTATTGGAAGTGGAACAGCAATTAAAGTTGAAAAGATTTGAGGATATAAGACATTTAGTAACAAATCGATTGCAATATCACCAATTAAATGATGTGTTTAAAATTGATAAGAAAAATATATTTAGTAAGGAAATTTCAAGGTTTGAAAAAGATTTATTGGAAAATAATGTGAAGTTGTTTCTAAAATGTATAAGTTGTTGCTAGAGTGGCACACTAAGGATGAAGAAGTTACCGGTAAATCAGTAATGATACAAGAGGCACAAGATATTGGGCATAATATTCAATTTTCATCTTGGGAAAAGTTGTGGAAGGAGAACCTAAAATTTACAGCATGTTGTGTGCTGAAGGAGAATTATATGAAAATAATGTACCGGTGGTACTTAACACCGATAAAACTGGCAAAGATTTATAGACCTGCTTCAAATGTATGTTGGAAATGTAAGGAAAAGGAAGGCACATTCTACCACATGTGGTGAACATGCAAGATGACAAAAGCATTATGGGAAATGCTTTGATGAGTTGGAAAAAAAAGTTTAAAATAATGTTTGTGAAAAACCCAGAGGCATTTTTACTATGAATTTTAGGAGCAGAGATACCAAAGGAGCAGAAATGAATATTTATGTATGCAACGACAACAGCACGGATACTACTGGCTCAGAAATGGAAAGAAGATAAAGTCCCAAACAGAGACAAATGGCTGATGAAGATGATGGACTACGCCAAAATGGCGAAATTGACCGGGAAAATCAGAAGCCAGGAAGAGAAGGACTTTAAGAAGGATTGGGAAAGATTTACAATGTATTTAAGAGAACACTGTGAACAACTGAAAACTTTGGCAGGATTTGAGGAATGCTTGTAATGTATTAAAAGCTAAGGTAAAATTGGATTATTTAAGAAAATTAGAGAAAAAAGTGAAGCAGTGGGAAAAGATTGAAAACGGTAACCATAGAAGTGTGGAGGGAATCCTAAATGATTATGATGATGTTTATTGTTTGAATTTAAATTTGCAATGTAAAACTCAATAAAAAGATTTATTTTTAAAAAAGAAATTACCCCTCATTATGGGGGGGAGGGGTCCCCCGCTTTTACACAATGACCTCCTAGACTCTGCCTGTGGTGTTTCCTGGGCTTTGAGGTCCTCTCCTTGTGCTGCCCACCCACTGCCTGCGTCCTGATTCCACAAAGGTGGAGGTAAAAGTTATCTTATGAATAAAAAAGAAAAAGTCATTTAAAAAGGGAAAAGGAAAATGCGGTTCTGTTGAATGGCCTGGGTTATTGGAATGTTAAATGTGCACTATATATCTGAATGAAAGGGAAAATGGTGGCAGGCAGGAAACATGGATTATTTAATTTTCAGAGTAAAGGCAGGTGTGAGCTATTTACGTGATAAATTCAGGAAAGAGAAAGCAATACTCCAAATCCAGTGGCCATAAACGCATCTCTAAAAATACAAGGGATTGATCCATTTATTTAAGCTGAGTTAGAGCTTTCTTTCGCAAAGAGAACTGACCAGATGTCTCTTTACTGCCACATACAATGCGCCACTCACAGTGCAACAATCCATCAGGGGTCTCGTACTGGCACTACAAAAAAGTCTCTGGCACATTTTTACAGAAAGACCCATATTCTCACAACTTTTGTGCATCTTTGCACTTGACAAATAGCTGTTTGACTCCGGTTTTGTTCTGATTCACTATTCTGTCAGGCACAGGGCTCCTATTCAAGTGGCCAGCAATGGTGGCCTACAATTTGCTGTTTTCTTTTCTTTTCTTTCTTTGTTTCCCCCTTGACAGACACTTGTGTACTTCTATCATGTATCTGGGCATCTGAAAAAAAAAAACGTTTTCAATGATTTTACAACAAAAAAAACCACACAGCATGTTAAAAAGAGGTCTGAGTGACTCTGGTAGGATGTGAGAAGAAACTGTTCATGTCACTAAGTTCTCAGGCTCTATCCCTCCCCCTTCCTCATATACTTAATATTGACAGTTAAAACTGGGATGTAAATAATCAACATGATTGCGTTTGTTTATGTGTTTAAGTTATAATGAATATTCTAGTACTAAAATTTGGATGGAAATCTTTTCATTGTTTGCATATTTTGATTGTTTGCAAATGAATTTACTTTTCTTGGAATCACACACTAAAAACTGTTTCCCAAACTGACACTTGGTATTGGGTTTTCTTGAGAACTTGTTTCCCCCACTGAAATGTGAAAACCAGTTTTTGGTAACCTGCATATTCATTTTACTTTTGGATTTTCAGACTCAGTCTCGGAAGCCTGAAAATGTTCTTAAAATGAAGATATTTGAGAATCTCCAAAATAAAATTGACTGAAACTTTTGAAGCAATTCAGTGTTCAGTGTTACTGCTTTACCCGATAAAGCAAAAAGTAGTGGTACTGAAATTAGGGCTGGCTGGCCGTCCTATGACATTCTGGGGTTTCCACGGTCATATGCTTAAGTCAATAAGATTCCTTGATTTTCCATTACCTTATTATATCAGGTCAAGTTTTTGGAATGGTTTTATGTGGTGTACCAAATTTGGTTCTTCTACCAAACAGTAGCTGAAGTTATTATTTTCCAACTCTTTATTTACCCCTTACCCTGCAATTCTTATGTTTGCCTATTACTACTGCTATTGTTATTTCAGCAAAATAATTGTATGAGTGGAATGACTTTTGTTTGCGCAACAGAACCTCCCCTCCTCTCTGGCCCCCTTCACCCTAAATCTGTTTTGGAGGTTCCCTAACCCTTTGGAGCAGATTTGGGGACAGGGCAGGGCCTGTGTGGCAGTGGGTGGGGCAGGGGGAGTCCTGTTGTGCAAGCGGAAGTTGTTCTGTTTGCTCAGTTATTTAGCTGAATATTGCCTTTTGTCTTAAATCAATTCTATGTTAAATGCATGGAATAACCCCTAGTTCTATTATTACAGTACATAACAAAATAAGAAATTGATTTACAACTTTTAATCTACCTGTGATTCAAGCAGACTTTTACTAACAGTAGGCCCAGAACTCCAGTCAAATGTACAAAAACCTACCACAAATAATTCCTGCTACTAAAACACCCCAATGTAAAATATATGAAGGCCAGAAAAAAAATGAGGTTGATGGGAGGAGAAACCAGGGCCAGCTCAATATATTTCAGTGCCTGAGGTAAACCACAAAATGGTGGCTCCTTCCTCGCCAGGAAAGAAGGAGGTAATGAAGACCTACATTAGGAACAATGAGGAAATAAATATCTACACTGGGGTTTGATGTCCTGCGGCTCCTGCCACCTGAGGCGGGTGCCTCACCTTGCCTTATGGGTGCACTGGCCCTGTGAGACCAAAACTCCCATGTGACCAGGGTTCAAATTCCCACTCAGCCATGAAACTCACTGGGTGACATTAGGCCAGTCACTGCATCTGAGCCTAACCCAGCTCATATGGCTTTTGTGAGGATGAAATAGAGAGGGGGAGAGCCAGTTATGCCACCTTGAGCTCCTTGGAGGAAGGGTGGAATATAAATGTAATAATAATGATGTTGTTTGTTGTCGTTTAGTCGTCCTAGTCATGTTTGACTCTCCATGACCCCCTGACTCAGAGCATGCCTTGGGAACTCTCATTTTCTTCTCAAAGCTTCTCCTTTTTTATGTGGATTGCCAGTTCCTTCTCCAGATGGATCACATTTAGTCTAAACTCTCGGCTATGACCTGTCCATCTTGGGTGGCCCTGCACAGCATCATAGCTCATAGCCTCTCTGAGTTATTCAAGCCCCTTTGCCACGACAAAGCAGTGGTCCATGAAGAGAAAGAATGATGATAGGGTTGTGTCAGGGAACTGCCATCAGAACGAGAGACGGAGGCAGGGCCACCCAGCGATGCCGGAGAGGGGACGAGCAGGGGGGAAGGATTTCAACGTAACACCCATAGAGAAGAGAGGGAGATGGAGGAATTGGTGACAGGGCTCCAAGACCCTTCCCCCGACGATAGTGGAGAGAGCGCTGGGACGCCCCTGCCTTCCCCTTACTTGCGCAGACGCGTTCCGTGCAGAGAACATAGGAGGAGACTCGGGGTCAAACAGCTTTTATGCTGGAAGAGGTTCAAGAGACGCCCACTCTCGGATTCTGCAAGTGACTAACAGGTCACGGAGGGCAAGCTCCGACCCTGGGCATGGTTGGGGCAAGCAAGCTAACTGAACTGAAGTACGGTTACGCACAAGTAACCCCTAACAACCATTACAGGTTGCCATATTTCAAAAAGTAAAAGCTAGGACACCCCAAAAGTTATTGAGGTTTTTTTTAATACAAAAATGCCCCCAAAATGTGATTTTTCTGGTGCATGATGGTGGTCACAAGCTCTCAAAGAATTCCTTTGAGCACTGCCCTTTATTCTCCCATAGTAGATTATGTTCATGAAGTATTGAAACTCCTCAAATCTACTTGATTAGGGACAGCCCTATAATATTTATTCAGAAGGAATGTCAGCTGAATTCACTGGGACCCATTTCCAAGATATTTGTGCACAGTATTTAAGTTTAAGATATTGAAGTGCCTTCGGAAGGCATGAAATACTGAAGGAAAACATTTCCCGCCCTGCCCCCCGCTCCAGAATTATAGCCTACACCGGCCTTTCTCAATTTTGGGTCCCCAGATGTTGTTAGACTACAACTCCCATCATCTCCACTCCATAAAACACTACGTCCATCGGGATCACAATGCCTGCTGGCCCACCCAGAATTCAGTTGACCCAGCCATTGCCATTGGATATAGTGGGCAGATGTGCCACAAGAGTGGGGAGTAAAAGATTTGCTCTCAGCATTTCACACCGTGTGTTGCAAGCTGGCCTAGTTTGACCCAGGCAGAAGCAGAACAGGGCTGGATGTGAAAGCAAGTCGCAACTAAAAACCTACCAGCAAAACCCTTCCTAGGCTATTATTAATCTTTTGAGTCCTGCCATTCCTTTTTGATGTTTGAAAAATGTGACTTGACCTCTAATGCTCTGTTAAAGCAAGGTGCTTGTTATTAGCTCACTGAAATATGAATCTCTGCATGGTATTTCTCTTGCAACCCATCCTGCACAGAAGTCAGAGGCTGAAACGTATTTGTGGCAGGTTAATTTTTACCTCTTAAATCTGGCAATATATTATGATTTATCTTTCCTTCAGTAATTTTTTTTCTGTTCTATCACTATTCTCCTATTCATGCATCATCAGTATGGAGATTTTGGTTTCTTCGTATGCACCTATAATCTTTCCAGCCGGTGGTTTATATGCCTTCATCCAAGCATCAAAACCATCTCATAGCTCATTGCAAAAATGTCTAGTATTATGAGAGCCTGGGGCTCTTCTGACAGCTGACAGAAACTACCTGAATGATCATTTTTTAAACTGGATCCATGATTAATCTTTGAGAAATAGGCTAGTTCATATCATCTAAGTGAATTTTGTCTAGTGATCATTATTAATTCCAACAGTAAAAGTGTGCCCTTTTCAGAAAGCTACAGGTTTGAGAAAGAAAACTTAAGACATCCCCCCCCCCCCCGCTATGAGATTTTTTGCATCCCTTTCTGGTTTGGAGGGAGGGATTACTTCAGAGCATCACCCTAACCATGTCTACTCAGAAATAAATCCAGTATAATTCAATGGGGCATAGGCCCAGTAAAATGAAGTTACAATTGGAAACTTAGTCTCCCAAAGAAGTAGTTCTATGAAGGTTTATGAAACAGTGAGTATGCAAACTGTTCTTGAGCTCCAGTTCTGTATTTGTCTGTATAGTGACAAGGTTAAGTATGCATTAGAATACTGGGAACATCTTCTTGACGAACGTTTAAGTGCACCATTGGGATGGGCTGCAACATCCCTGCTGGTGACATTCCTGTTCATTATCCCAGTCTTGGGATCAGTGATGCAGAGGAGCATGGGAAGGGAGAGAGCAGTTTAGGGTCCCCCGCCCCAGACCAGGAGCAATGATGTCATCTGCTGGAGCAACAGAGTACTGAATCAACCCTCCTTGCCTTGGTAAGGGTCCTCCTTGCACTGGGAAAACCCGATGCTAGAGGGGCTTTTAAGCTCTCTGCCTTCCTTGGGGAGCAAGGTCCTCTTGAAGCAATGGCTCCAGAAGGCATGGGATGCTCTTGTCAGATCTTGTGGGAACTTGACCGCCTCCAGTCTCCACTTCCTGCCCCCATTCATCTCCAAAGCTTTCATTTCACCTTCCTATGCCCATTTCTGAAGCTGCTTGTCTCTTTTATTCAACAGCCCTTATTTTCACCTGTTTTCACCTTCACCTCCTGTCCATGCCTGCCCCTTCTTTTGTGTAGCCTCCCTGGCACACAGGCCACTCGCATGGTCAGCTCCCGCACATTGCAACTGTGAAGTGCCGCTTTTCACCTTCCACCAATTTATGAAACCACCATTTCTATTCTGAAACCCCTTCTGTACTTCCACGCTTGTCTTAACCTCAGTTCCACTTCCTCCTGCTCTTCTTCTTGCAACCCCTCCAAGTTCACCTTCATCCATGCCCATAGACTGGCCTTCACCAAAGCGAGGTTCAACGTTTTCCCCTCCAACGTCCTGAGACATAGATTCTCAAAGGGCCAAGCCCCCGCCATGTGCGAATGTGATAAGGAGACACCGGAGTCGCTCCAGCACATTATGTTCACTTGCCCCCTGTTCAGTGTGCCACGGGCAAATTTGTTGGGATCAATCATACAGAAACTAGAGGGTACCCCACCAAAATTCCACCTTGCCCAAATCTTGCAGGATAAGGATACTCATACGACCCTGAAAGTGGCAAGGTTCCTGGTCGCTGTCCTTACCCAAAAGCGACGCCAAGGAGCACTACAAGCTAACTAAGGCGTAGTATGCCATTCTATCTTATAGTATTTTACTGTTATAGTGGTGTTTTAGCGGCTGTTTTCCCCACGTGCACAAGTTGTTATTTATGTGTCGTTTTTATCTGTATGGGCCTATGGCCGTAAATAAAATTACTTACTTACTACACCTTCATCCCATTCCCCTCCCTCCTCCTCTTTCCTTTTCTCTTTTCTTCCTTCCTTTATCCCTCTAAATCCTACCACCTGAAGCAGCTTGCTGCATATTCGGGCAATCCTGCTCAAAACTGACTCTAGCATCTGCCCATGATCACCTCATCTTTGGGAAGCCACCTGGGTGACTAATGCACAAAGAGTTCTGGCTTGCAGTTAAAATTCTGTTTACTGGCACACTCTTCTGGTGCATGTCTTGGAGAGGATTCCTGTTCTTACTTGGCTATTAAGCAATGACTCTCACCGAAAAATATGGGAAAGAGGAATGAAGACAGCATGTTGTAATCTCAAATTGCTTTAAAGACAGATGGTTCCCCTAGGCAGCCCTCACCATGACCTTCTGAAATAACTTAGTTGCAGGATGCATCCTGACTTCAGAGCCTCTTCAAAATGAAAAGGAAGGCTCCCAAGAGTGTCACATATAAAACCCAAAGAGAGTCACACATTTTCTGCCTAATAAAGGTAAGATTTTATATTAGATAAGATTTTATTTTCTTTCCCATGTGCCTTTTGTCCTCACAGAAGGAATTGTGTTCAAAGCAGCACACAATATATGAAACAAAACAAAAAAATACAAAAAACACAAATATCAAGGATCATGATAGCACAGTACTATCATTTCAAGAAATGCCAATAGTTCAATAATATTCCAGACAAAGATTCATTTCAAAACAAATTAACAATTTTCTAGGCCTGTCCAGTTGGAAGATTTTGTAAGGCATTGTATATGTCACAATCCATCCCCCAGAAGGTGCCTCCATCTCCTCCATCCACATCTTGGATGCAAGTGAAATGTTTAGCTGTGGAAGGATGTGGATGTGAGCGAGAGCTTGGGAAAGCTGGCTAACAAGGAGCCATGAGGAGAGGAAGAGCACACGTTGTTTGTGAAGAGATGTGTTTGTGAGCCAGGACTAAGAAGACAAGATGCTTCTAGACATGCAGAGAAAGTTGTGGAAAGGCTGCCTTGTACCCAAGTCACAGGTCTATGGGAGGGGGCTGGGGCTTCACTGTTACAGGCAGGGTGGGGGAGGTGAATAAGGGCAACCACCTTGCGTTCTGTGTTTTGGGGTGACCTGTGCCCAGCACTGGTAGCTGTGGCCAGCAGCGCTATCACCCACCCCCTGCCCCGCGAGGATCTCCACCACCTCCCTAACCAGAGCCATGCAGAGAGGGAGGAGGCAGAGGACCTGGGCAGTTCTGTGGGATGGCTGTGGTTGCAGGAAATGCATCCTCACAGGTCATGCTCTCTTCATTACACATCTCAGGCTACTTCTGATCCCCAATACTTGGCTCTGTTTCAGTCTTGACATAATTACATGTTCTCAATTGTACAACAAAGACTTCTGGCGCCATTCATATTGTGGACTAACTATGAAAACATTATAGTTTTAGAAAGCTGGATGCTTATAATATACATGTATTCTGAACAGGACAGCAGATGTGGTGAGAACATTCAAGGCCCACCTGCAGTCAGAAGTGGGGTAGACCTGAAACAGCTCCACCTGCTCCTCTGCTACCTGTGAGAACTTGGCTTCTCCATTAGATTGTGGCCCAACACTCTCTGAATTAATTCACCCATAGAAAGTAATCAGCAGGGGCAACTTCAGAAAAAACTACTGTTTTGGACAACCAGTGACTTCTTTGCCATTTAGCCAAACTATTAACTAGAACAGATAGAACTTGTAGCTGTCATTGATTATTCTTGTATAAATGTTTCTACAGATGAAATTCCAGCTTTACTCCATGCTATTTTTAAAAGACTTGCATACTTACTTCTCTGCATGGCAGCACATGTGTTTCCAAACGACGTCTTTTAAGAAGCAGATTTTTTAAAAATCACTTTCAGATGGTTTCCTAGCAGATAAAAGAAAGGCTTGAAAGTTCTTGAAGTTCTGCCCAGAGCTAAGTCCTGGAGCTGCAGGAGAGAAGCGTGTGACTGATTCTCCTCCTGCTCCCCAAAGCTTTTACTTAAGGAGAAGCTGGCTGAAGAAATAGCAGCGGGAATAACTGGATTGCCTAATTCTGAGAAATGTGTGTCTTGCTAGGGATGCTGGAGAATTCATATGAAAATGAAAACAGAAGTTGGAATTGGCAATGTTTACTTATTTATCTCATATCTGGAACAACAATCTGCCCAATTAATGTCAATTGGTATTTGCCCCTGTTATTGTTTTTGGTATGCAAAAAAACACACATAATTGATGACATCTTTCCATTTAAATTGTGTTTCCTTTGCACTGAAATGAATGGTGTGGAAATGATTTTGCCATTAATTACATTAAATCTGTAACTTACATGGATAATTATGTAAATTATGTTAAATAGCAAAAAGCAGGAAGAATAACCTAGGGTTGTTTTCAGTGTACTGCTAAGGTGTACTGCTTGAGGATTTCTCTTGTGCATCAAAACATTCTAAACCCCCCAAGCAGATTTGGGGAGGGCACTGGTTTCATGGAGGGTAAGGAAAGGAGTGGGGAAGTTAGTTGAATCCTGCTGATAGAATTTGGTGGAAATCGAACTGTAGGAAAAGGGGGACAGTGCTGATTGCGACAAACAGAAATCAGAGCGGAAGCGGCTGTTTTCTTACATGACTAACCTTGCACCACCCATTCTCTGGTGCTACTCAAATCCATCCAATTTACCTCTTGCTGTCCTCTATGAAACTCTATAACTTAGAATGCTAATTGCACTCTATAGAACTCTATAGCATCCAGAGGAGTGCAACCTCCCTGTATTAAAATACGGATCCCCTGAGAACTCTGCAGCTCTGAGGTGAACCCTGGACCTTTGCACCTTCGTTTGTGCAAGTCAGTCTTGAAGAAGGTGGCATGGTCCACTACATTCTTATTCAAATGTGCAAAGTTCCAAGAAGTTCTGATTAAAACTTTGAACTGGCTGTAGTAAATTCACATTTGTTCCTTGCCTCCCTGCCAAAATAAATCATTTATTTGAGAAAGATTACAGGTGGCTGAGTGCATCACTTAATGCCTTGGTCAGACCACACCTGGAATACTGTGTCCAGTTCTTGCCACCACAATTTAAGAAGGATGTTGACCAGCTGGAACATCTGCAGAGGAGGGCAACCAAGAGGATCAAGGGTCTGGAGACCAGGCTTTATGAGGAAAAGTTGAAAGAGCTGGGTATATTTAGCCTGGAAAAGAGAAAACTGAGAGGAGATAATTATAGTCATCTTCTAATATCTAAAAGGCTGTTCCATGGAGGAAGGAACAAGCTTGTTTTCTTCTCTGGAGGGTAGGACTCAAACCCATGGCTTCAAGTTGTGGTTTGAGGACCCGAACCCCGCGCAGTGGAATGAAACACAAGGACACGTGATATAAGGTTAATGGGCAAGAAAAGGCCACAACTTTATTGATTACAGCAAGTGAAAAGGTATTGGCTTAGGCATTGGATTACGTCAGCTGACTCCACCCACTTGGAGAGGGGTGAGTCTAAAAAACAAAGGGGGTTTATTCACCAGTAGGTGGAGCCTGTTGATGCTAATCCAACTATAGGCTCTCCCTGATGTCACCGAGGGTCGTGCCATGGCCTCCCGCCAAGCAGGCATCGGACAGAATACACGACCGCCGGATTCCTTTAACGGAATACCCAAAAATTGAAGGCGCAGGCGATGGCCACACCTAGCCCTTCGACACCGCAACACATTATTCCAATGCCTAACCGCCAACCGAGCCCAAAAGGGGCTCGCTGCCAATACCCTCACAGCTGTAACCAATCCCTGATGCTGCTGCTGATGCTAGTTAACCAAATGTCATTCCCTTGGTCTTAAAGATGAACCCCATCATTCCGGTACAAGGCTTGGTCGCCAATCCAGATACGGTCATGAGAGATGACTCGGCCATACAAAAAGTGCACCCAATGGGCTATTGCACGATTTAGTGAGGAGCCGGGGGGGGGGCTGCATTTGGCCCCTAGGAATGCCTGAGGTTCCTCATCATTGTTTCAAGAGGTGACTAGGAATCCAAGACTTTTAAGTCCAGCTGGCAATTACGAGTGAAATAAAGGAGTGTCCATTCCTGCTTACCTTTGCAGTGGACCTGAATTGGAATTAGGGAATGACTGAGCCTGGGGGCAGCGACTCCTGTACAACTAATAAGCAGGGCAGCTCTCAGCATCTCTCTGTGAGGGACGGCTTGGGGATGGGGGGGGCTGAGTATGTGCCTCATCCATCACAACGATATAATCACTAGCTAGGTATGTTCAAAGACTTAAAGACAAACAGAAACATGTCCTTCACTCCTTCCCTGTATCTTCTGGGCTTTGGGGAAATCAACCTAAAGCTTCTCTCCCCATCCTCACCCTGCCCAGAGCTGGGCTAGCAGGAGGTGTCTTTGTCAGCAGGGTTTAAAATCCCCTCCAAACAGCCCGGCAGCTGTTCATCAGGAGGTTAAGCCTGGCCGCTGGCAGCCTACAAGGATTCCTTTCAGAAGAATGTTTACGAAAGCTGGGATGCATCAGGACAGAATGGCTTCCACCCATGATCCTGAAGTCCTCCAGATCTTGGAGCTGGCACCAGGGGTAGGTGCTCGATAGATCAAGACCAACAGGAAGAATTTGCCAGTTTGTCACAGACAGAGCTAATGGTTTCTCTCTGGCCTGTAGGGAAGTGTGGCAGAGTGAAGAACGTTTCCATTTGAAACCTCAGACGAATTGGGCAGGAGCACCAGGATGGTTCTCACACAAATAATGCTTCAGCATTTGTGTCAAACATTTTTTAAAGAAATCTCTCACACTTCTTGACGCACGGCTGCTTTCTTTCTCCTCAGCAGGATTGGGCATGTGGCCATAACAGAATGGAAAAGCTTGATCTTTGGCCAACTCTGCCTCTCTCTGTAGATCTTCATTAAGACGATCTAGCCGCCTTTTCACCACTTCCATAACAAAGGAATCAGGAGCAGAATGAGTGAGAAAGCAGTATGATTTCATTAAACGTTTTCCTTGTCTTTGAGATTATTGACCCAAAAAGTCTCTAAAATAAATTTTGAAACACCACTCATCCCCATCTATTCTCTGTTGGATAAAATGTTGCATTATAATCACAATTGCTATTTCTTATATCCTGCCATATATATGTGTGTCCCATGAGGAGCCTGGCGGGTGACTAAGACATGCATAAACCAGGACAGTACTATAGTTACAAACAATATATAATATTATACATCATTTCATAGCAGTTTCCATTTCTGAAAACAAATTACAGAGAATATTTCATTTATGCTCAAAACAAACCTGTGAGGTAGGTTCCTAAATGTTCCACATTTTCAGATGGGGAAATAAGGCTGAAACTTGCCTGTGACCTCCCAGCATTTTCAAAGGTCTCAGGAATTTAAACATGTCTTTTCACAGTTTAACCCCTGGGCTAGACATTCAGCTTTTGCCTGACCAAGTGACAAACCTCTTCCTTGACTGTACCACTTCAGGCTGCAAGTGGGGATGCTTAATTTATGAATAGTCCCCCAAGTGGGAACAGTAAGTTATACAAAGAAAACTGGCATGTTGAATAAAAGGTTAGACTAGAAGGCATCATAGAAACATAGAACTGTAGGGCTGGAAGGTATCCCAAGGGTCACCTAGACAGGGAGGAGTTTTATTGTTTTGTTTTGTTCATGATGTTAATATGTATTTTGTGTTTTTATCTTGTGAATTGCCCTGAGATCTATGGTTGAATAACAGTATAACAAACAAGCAAACACACACACACACACACACACACACACACACACACACACTGACTCTCAACTAAAGGATCCATGAAAGATGCCTATCTAACCTCTGCTTAAACACCTCCAATGAAGGAGAGACCACCACCTTCCAAGAGAGTCTGTTCCATTATTGACCAACTCCTACTGTCAGAAAGTTCTTCCTGATGTTTAGTTGAAAACTCTTTTCTTGCAACTTGAAGCCATTGGTTCAAGTCCTACCCTCTGAAGCAGGACAAAAAAAGCTTGCTCTATCTTCCACGTGACAGCCCTTGGGCTATTTGAAGATGGCTATTCTATCTCCTCTCAGCGTCTTAGTATCTCAGGAACCAACTCTCTCAACCATTCCTCATAAAGCTTGGTTTCCAGACTCTTGAGCATCTTGGTCGTCTTCTTTTGCACACATTCCAGCTTATCAATATCCTTCTTGTTGGTTATATGAGGTTGGATATATCCCAGAAGCAGAACAGAGTGGTACTGCTAGTTCCCTTACTATAAAAGGTAGCTGAGTAGTTAGGTGAGTGAGTGGGATAGAATCTGTGTAGTAATGCAGCAGGCACTACTAACAGTTCAATTTGTGTGGATTTATTAAGACCTGATACACAGAGAGAACAAAAATGAGAGGTTGCCTTTTTTAAAAAGTTTACCACAAAATTTATTGACTAGTGCTTACTTAACAGAAATCCTAAAGTACATAGCAGACCATGCTGGCTTACAGGCTAATCCTGCAGTTCCATCAGTGGATGACAGAATTCCTCTGGGCCATTGCAGATGGAGACAAGCTGTCCCCCAAATCATGCTATGTTTCTGCTGTGTGCCAAAAAGGGGCTTAGAGTTGAGGGAGAGTAGCTGAATTCAATCAACAGGTGAAGTAAACCCTGCTTGGAGCAACACCTGCAACCTGTCACATACCTGTCAGTAACTGTGCCCCTGATGGACCAGGTGCGCAGCCTGGGAGTCATTTTGGACTCACAGCTGTCCATGGAGGCGCAGGTCAATTCTGTGTCCAGGGCGGCTGTCTACCAGCTCCATCTGGTACACAGGGTGAGACCCACCCTGCCTGCACACTGTCTCACCAGAGTGGTGCATACCCTGGCTTTCTCCCACTTGGACTACTGCAATTTGCTCTCTGTGGGGCTACCTTTGAAGGTGACTCGGAAACTGCAATTAATCCAGAATGTGGCAGCTAGACTGGTGACTGGGAGTGCCCGCTGGGACCATATAACACCGGTCTGGAGAGACCTGTATTGGCTCCCAGTACGTTTCCGAGCACAGTTCAAAGTGTTGGTGCTGACCTTTAAAGCCCTAAACGGCCTCAGCCCAGTATACCTGAAGGAGCGTCTCCACCCCCATCACTCAGCCAGACACTGAGATCCACCTCCAAGGGTCTTCTGGCAGTTCCCTCACTGCGAGAAGTGAGGTTACAGGGAACCAGGCAGAGGGCCTTCTTGGTGGCTGCACCTGCCCTGTGGAATGCCATCCCTTCAGATATCAAGGAGATGAGAAATTATATAACATTTAGGAAACATCTGAAGGCAGCTCTGTATAGGGAAGTTTTTGATGTTTTTAATGTTTTACTGTGGTTTTATAAATCGTTGGCAGTGACCCAGAGTGGCTCGGGAAACCTAGTCAGATGGACGGCATAGAATAATAATAATAATAATAATAATAATAATAATAATAATAATAATAATAATTTGAACAGACTTGTCCTGTTGAAATGCCTTTATTCTAACAAGAACAGGTCTTACAAATTGCTTGAACAGTATTACTGCACTGAAAGTATGAAAAATGCATGAAAAGCAAACAGATTTATGCATTCGCCCATGTGAGGAAAGCTGAAAATTCAGGATGAAATGTTTCCATTAAAAACATGGCTTTTGTGACTTGGAAATGCTCTGAATTCATGCAAACCATTTACTGTGGGTATGCAGAAATGCTTGTTTGTTTGTGCTTTAACACTTTTTCAGAAGGCATCTGCTCATTATTATTTTTGGCTATGATTACAATTGTGCAGAGCACAGCTCAAAAAGAACAACCCTTTTGTTTGCATAGAAACTTAAAATGAGGGCCTAATGTACTCTGCAAATACAACTTCTCAACTGAGCCACCTTCAGTAAGAGCTTATAGCAATGTGGTTTCATAAAAAGAGTTCTGTTATTAATACAACATTAAACCATTCTGGAAATTGTAGCTCTGTGAAGGGAATAACAACTCTCAGGACCCTTAAAAAACCACTGTTCTCAGTATTCTTGGGGGAAGCCATGACTGCTTAAGTGGTATGATTCTGCAGGGATGGCCCAAGAGGGTCAGTTCTAAAAACTATAAATGGAAGAAACCATTTATGGGTGGTTTTAGGCATAGGATGCAGTGTGCACATCAACAATAGAAGCATGAAATGTGCTTCTGTTGTTGTCAATTGATTTAATGTGTCCTGCTGCAGGAGAAAAGGTCCTTGCCCAGAGGGGCTTACCTTCTACAATTCAAAAGAAAGTGAAACAAGGATAGAGAAACGGAGGGAAGTGGTAGCAGGGGGAAAACAGGGGAAGAAAATGCAATTATTTCTCTTAAAAATACACTTAAGACTAGTTTCTGTTTGAATGTTATGTGGCAGTCAGGCAAAGCAGATTGCAGAGACAGTGACAGTTTGTTTCAATACAGTGGAACCTTCTTCTCGAACTTAATCCGTTCCAGGAGTCCGATCGACTCCTGAAACAGTTTGACAACCAAGGCGTGGCTTCCAATTGGCTGCAGGAGCTTCCTGCACTCAATTGGAAGAAGCCACGTTGGGCGTTCGGTTTCCAAAAAATGTTCGCAAACCGGAACACTTCCGGGTTTTCAGCGTTCGGGAGCTGATTTGTTCATCAACTACAGTAAGTCATTCGAGAACCAAGGTTTGACTGTACGCCTTTTTTATTATTATTCTCTTTTCACTTATTTCAATCATTAAATATACCTGTGAGGAGGGAATTGCTCTGGCATGAACTATAGAAATGTGATCCCTTGTAAAGAGTGCATAAAAATAAATTTAAACATCAGCCACATGTTCCCAAGATTTAAGATGTCAGAGCTGCTGACAAAGCTACATAGCACCACATTATATTTTAAGTATTTTAGGACAACCCTCATCTCATATATAAAAGTCTCACTTACCATGAGCAAAGCTAAACAGATTAAGCTGTCCTTTGCTAGTAATATTCATTCTCATATCAGCTCGGGAGTTGGATAGTACACATTTCATACAACTTAGAGCTCAAACTAATACCCACAATAATTCATAATTTGATCATTTCCCCAATAATTCCACTCCAAATTCAAATTTGCAATATCCAATTGAGATTTTGAATGTGATTTTTTTATTTTAAAACTAATCTTCAGTCTGTATCTGTATAAGAGCTTTCTTTCGCATACAATCTAGAGATGCAGGTACATTGCAGATTCCACTCTGAAATAAACATATATATTCAGTCTATTGAAATCTATGTGTGGCAAGTCTACACTTGGGTTGCAGTGAAGGAAAATTATAGAGCTGAACACAGAAGTGCAATACATTTGTAGCTAGGATTATGCTTGGTATGTACAGCAGAAATATAAAATTTTTGCCCACACTTCTTAAGATATACATAGACAACATGTTTTCACATAGGAGTGGAGGCATGGAATTTGGAATCTTTCCACAATATGCAATAATAACTAGGGAATTAGCTGTTACGTGTATTTGCCAGATGCTTTTGTAATTCACATTAATTTCAGTCGCACCAGTGTGTATATATGGGATGCATCTGTCCTTGGCACTTCACTTTTTCCAGGTGGAAACCCCTAACTAATCCAGAGGGCATAAGCAAAATGGGAGAGATATTTGATTTAATTAAAAGCAGGATGTTTTATTTGGGATTCTTTAAATATTTGTGCAAGAGTGGTGCCCATTTTTGGAAGCGCTTGGTTTTAGCTTTTATCTTTGTGATCTAAAACAGGTTTCAAATTATATACACTGCGTTTCCCTCTCCATTTAGTTCATTCTTTGCTAATTTATTCTTTCTCCTATATATCCTATAACAATTCCACTCCAAACCTCAAAACTCCATTGTGGTTACAGAACTAGTAATAGAAGATGCATGATTACTTTGGAGCAGTTTGACTCGGTTGTATAGGAAACACAATAGCAAAGTTGCCACAGCACTCAGCTGCATTCCTGGAGACTGTGGGGTCCAATCTTATTTTGTCTGACATTTATTCCACCTCATGGAAAATGTTCTCCAGATCCATTGACATGGAAAGGTTAAAGACAGGGGAACATGAGATTTGTCATATGACACCATGGCAATCTTAGTAACTTGTGTATGTTAACCTTGTTAACCAAACCGTTCTGCATCTCTGATTATATGACTTCAACATGTCACCATTCTGAGCTAGTACAGTAGTTAGTTGAGTCTGAGTAATGGGTGAGAGAATAAGGGACATTTTGGAGATTACTTTCTGATGGTAAGAGCTGCATGACAGCTGAGTGGACTCCCTCAGGAGGTGGTGGATTCTCCTTCCATGGAGGTTTCTAAGCAGAAGTTGGATGGTCATCTGTCATGGATGGTTTAGTTGTGATTCCTGCAATGCAGGAGGTTGGACTAGATGACATTGGGTCCCTTCCAACTCCTTAATTCTATGATTCTAGTTTTAAGTCAAGTTCACTAGCACAGTGGGTACACTTACAGAATGTTTCAGAAACCAGTAATATACCACCAGTCTTCATGTGCAGTTCTTCAGTCCTTTCCTCTGATCAGAAATTGGTAATATTTGATTGATCATAAATATAAGTTGCTTTTAACTACCTTTATCACCATTAACACTACTGAGCAAAGCATACTCAGTATATCTCCTGCAAAAGTTAACAATGGCAACTTGTTCTGGCCACAATTCAATATGGTTCTGATTATTATTTCATTTTATTACCCGCCCTCCACCATAAGGTTGTTGTTGCTATTATTAACAAAATATTAAAAACACAGTAAAACATAAATTATTTAAAACTTCCCTATACAGGGCTGCATTCAGAAGTCTTCTAAAAATTGTATCGTTATTTATCTCCCTGACATCTGATGGGAGGATGTTCCGCAGGGTGGGCACCACCACCGAGAAGGCCCTCTGCCTGGTTCCCTGGGCTGAGTGATGGGGGTGGAGACGCTCCTTCAGGTATGCAGGGCAATACAACAAATTAAAATGCAGCATTAAAACAAGTTACATTCATAGAACACTGGTCTTACCCGCCTGCCTGCTCACTGCGGGTGGCACTGTTGTCTAAACCACTGAGCCTCTTGGGCTTGCCCATCAGAAGGTCAGCAGTATGAATCCCCGCGACGGGGTGAGCTCCCGTTGCTCAGTCCCAGCTCCTGCCAACCTAGCAGTTCAAAAGCACACCAGTGCAAGTAGATAAATGGGTACCGCTGCGGAGAGAAGATAAATGGTGTTTCCGTGAGCTCTGGCACTCATCACAGTGTCCCGCTGCATGAGAAGCAGTTTAGTCATGCCTGCCACATGAACTGGAAAGCTGTCTGTGGTCAAACACCGGCTCCCTCAGCCTGAAAGTGAGATGAGCGCCGCAACCCAATGGTCACCTATGACTGGATTTAACCCTCCAGGGGTCCTTCACCTTTACTTTTTACCTTGCTCATTAACTGAGACCAGAAGCCACCCTATCTCATCCAGCTTTGCCTATCATGAAAAATGTACAAGATCTAATGAGAAGTCTTTTTCTGCATAATATTTTAGATTGTATCATGGCTTATCACATTTTACATGTTCATTTGAAAATGCTAGAGTTTCTTGTTGATAGCTCTGGAAATAATCTTATTACATTATTTCCTTTAGGAATCCTTATCTGATTGGTGCAGCATTAAAATTCCAGAGGGGAAACTAAGTGGTTTTGTGGTGTAGGTTTTTGACCCTCCTCTTCTGCAAACTCAACAAGATAACTATCGCACATGAAGTGTGCTCTGAAAGTAAGATATGTTAATCTCTCAACATCCTTGTCATTCCGACCTATAGTTTTAAACCAATAATGGACATGAAACTTCACAAGACATACACTGCTTGAGACTGCCAAACCGGATCATTATAAAGGAATGATCTATTATGCGGCTCCATATTCTCAAGGAGCTGAACTATACATTATTTGGAAACAAATCCTGTGGTTTTCAACAGACCCTGCATTCAAATGAATGTACAGTACCTTTACTTTCCCCCCTCCATGCAGTAAGGGACAATGCAGGGGTATTGTGAGTGAAAAAGACAGGGAGCAGGCAATGGGGACATTCACTTTGAAGGCTCACCACTCCTGTGGGACTTACTTTCTGGGAAAATGTATGTTCTTTTGAAAATACCTTCAGCTAGACTAAGGAAAAGTTTTCTGACCTTGGAACAACTCTTGGATTATTGTAAATCCACTTACTATCTTCCTCCTTACGACAGGACTTTTTTTCTTGCACCTACAGGAATAAATCAGATTACATGCTAAGAGGCATATTTATTGTCTCAGAAAGAGTGCTTTCTGTTTGCTTCTCAATAGCAATCTATAACTCTTCAAAGAATGACAAGACGGTTTCCTTTTATTACAGTGTGTCATCTTATGTCTTACTAAATAAATACAGGTGCACTCACAGCTCTATTCAGAAGATGCAGCAACAGGCTCAAACTCAAGCAGTTTAAGTATATTGATAAGTGCTTCTTGCAAATAGTGAGGAGTCCAAAGGCAGAGCTTCATTTTTAAATATATAGCAGGAGCAGCTGGGCCTAAGAACCATCTCTCCTGCTGAGATCCAGTTCCCTTTGTGGTAAGCCATTGCCTTTTAATAAGTACTATTAACGCTGATCATTAGAGCTGAAAAACATGTTCAGAAACATCACATGTTGTTGGAGATAAGCAGTGTCCAGTGCACAGCGGAATGATGAAAAGTACGTGCCAACATGCTCTATATTACTTTATTTACACTTCAAAGCTGGTAATTTACAGAAAAAAACATCTTCCCTCTGCCGGAGCAGAGAAAGGCATCCTCTCTCCTCTAAAGCACGGAGAGAATCACACTGAACTGCAAAGAACAGTGAAAAACAGGAAACCAGTGTACGTCACATCCAGCCTCCTTTCCCGTGAGAAAACCCAACAGCACTTGACTGTGGAATGTAAACATTGTCTTGTGACAAGCACTTCGCTGCTCAGTGAAGGAAGCAGAAACCAACATCCTCCCCCTTTCTGTGAACATCACTGGGCAGCGTGTTCGTACAATATTAGTACAAACCCAACTTCTGCACATAGGTACAGTGTTGATCCCTTGATACAATCTTGGACAATACATCAGCAGGAATTTCATTACCTGGCATATAGGACACCGTTACGAGTCCCTTTTGAATACGTTCCCTAGCATGTTGCAACTTCAATTGCAAGTGCTTCGTGCTTTGCTTACAACCTTCAGAATTCAGCAAAGCCAAACATGCTTTGTTGTCCTGGTAAACCTGGATTGGACATTTGACAGGAATTTTCATGTCTTTGCACAATTGTAACAACCATTCACAATCCTTAAGTGAATAAGACAGTGCATTCAGTTCAGCTTCACAAGTACTTAAGCTAACTGTTGTTTGCTTCTTGCATGACCAATCAAATAGACCCTGATTGTACTTATAGCAAACTCCAGACGTACTTTTCCTGTCTGTAGTGTCACTTTCAAAACTTGCATCTGCAAATATCTCAAGACCACCAGACTTCTGATTGTTAAATCTCAGTCTGTAATGCATAGTGCCTTTCAAATACCGGGCTATGCGTTTCAGAGCTTTCCAATCCTTAACAGTAGGATTGTTGACTTGTCTGCTTAGCAAATTACAGCTAACAGCAATGTCAGGTCTTGAACATCTGGCAATGAAGTTTAGCTTGCCTAGCACACTTCTGTACAGTGTAGTATCAGAAAATGCTTCTCCAGTGTCATCTACCTGATAACCTGTTGTCATCGGTGTGTCTACAGGGTTAGCATCCATCAGGTTTAGTTTGCTTAACACATCAGCAATTTTACGTGACTGGTGTACTAGAATGTTACCATCTTGATCTCTCTCTATTTCCAGAGATAGGTAGTTGTTTACCTCACCAAGATCTTTTATGTCAAAGTGCTCTTTCAATTGAGCTAGGGCATTATTGTACATTGTGACATCCTTCCAAAAGAATAAAAGATCATCAACATAAAACAAACAATACAGTTTCTTTTGCCCCTCCTCTTTGACAAATACACATGGATCAGCTTTCCCTTGCTTAAAACCTAGAGAAAACAATACTTCAGTGAGTTTTGTGTGCCAACACCGTGCACTTTGTTTGAGACCATAAAGGGACTTCTTCAGAGCACAAACAAATCCCTGTTTTACCTGTACGCCATCAGGTGGAAGCATATAAAATGATTCATCTAGAGATCCGTACAGAAAAGCTGTATTCACATCATGGTGACTAATGTGTAGATTCTCCTCTGCAGCTAGCTTGAGCATAAGCCTAATGCTCTCATACCTCACGGTGGGTGAGTAGGTCTCGTGATAGTCTTCACCTGGTACCTGTGCAAAACCTCTGGCTACCAATCTGGCTTTGTGTCTGACTATCTTGCCATTTTGATCTGTCTTCGCTTTGAAGACCCATTTGCTTCCAAGCAGTTTCATTCCTGGAACTACTGGAACAAGGTCCCATGTTTTGTTCCTTTCCAAGGAATCAAGCTCAGCCTTCATGGCATTTAACCATGGCTCAGCTTCCTTTGAATCCAAATCCTGGATTTCTTGGAAACTTGAAGGTTCAAACACCTTCTTGGAGCTTTTAACAGCTGTTACTGCTATCTTAGCAAACTCATCAGCAAATCTCTTTGGAGGTCTGCCTTTTGTTGCTCTCTGTGACCTGCGAATTAGCCTTAAGTCTTCAACACTCTCCTCTTCCTTCTTAGGAGAAAAGTGACCTATTGTGAACAATGGTTCCTCCAATTCTTGATCAGAGCTTTCAGAGGGTCGCATAGAGGCTTTCGCACTCTTGAAATCCTCTGAATCACCCGATTCAGTTTCAGACTCAGAATCAGAACCTTCATCAGTGGGTGTGGGTTGTTGCGGTTGCTTTTGACTATCCTCAGTTTCATCACTGTCATCAGGATAACATTGGAAAATTCCCACATTCTCCCCCCACTTGGCATTGTACTCAACACTTCTTGTGAGCTTAATTGTCTTAGAGTCAGTCATCATTATTCTGTAAGACCCTTTCTGATAACCTAGAAAGATACCATGCAATCCACGCTTGTCTAACTTGGAGCTTTGTGGTGAGTGAACCCACATGTCAGAACCAAAAATTTTCATGTGTTTGATGTATGGCTTCTTGCCAAACATCTTCTCATAGGGGGTACAACCAATCGCTGAAGATAACCTGCGATTATAACTGTAAGTGAAACATGAGAGAGCTTCGGCCCAATAACTCTCTGGAAGATTGGCATCATGCAGCAAGGTTTTTAACCCTTGAAGCAATGTCTGATTTGCTCGTTCAGCAAGTCCATTCTGCCATGGCGAGCGAGGACTAGACAAATCGTGTTGAATTCCTTTCTCAGTCAGAAAAGCTTCAAACTGCTGAGAAGTGAATTCTCCCCCGCGATCAGTGAAAAGAGTCTTTACCTTCTTACCATGCACATTTCCCAACCAAGCACAGAATTCCTTGAACCTTGGAAAAGCCTCTGATTTCTGCTTGAGATTGTACACATAAATATACCTGGAAAATGCATCAATGAGAACCATGAAGTACCTGTTTCCACCCAAAGAGGGCGCTAGTGGTCCAACCAAATCAGCATGAACAACCTGGTATGGTTCTGTAGCTTGCCTACTAGACACCTTACCTTTCGCAGCCATTTTTACCTTGTTTGCTGCGCATGCCTTGCACTTCATGTGGTACCTGCAGGGTTTAATAGTCATACCTTCAACCAAGGCAGGCATTTTAGATACTGCCTCAAAATGCAAATGACCAAATTTTCGATGAAAATCGTGAATACATTCTGCATGCAAACTTTTGTTAGAACCTGCAATGCAACAAGTGTCATCCTGCACAACATCATCAAAATACAAAACATACAAACGATCGACATATTCAGCATGCAATACATAATCATTTTTCTTTGTGATGATGCACCTTTTGTTCTTAAAGGAAACGTCAATTTTCCGCTCATTCAGCTGTCCAACGCTGAGCAGATTATGCTTGGCATCTGGCACATAAAGCACATCCTGTATCGATAAGTCCAAACTGTGAAGAACAACAGTTCCGTAGCCTTTACTGGGAATTGTGTGGTCATCCGCCTGGTGAATCGCACCTTCCTGCGGTGTAAAAGACACGAACAGTCGCTTATCGTTGCACATGTGATGCGTTGCAGCCGAATCAACAACGAAGAAAGATCTAGACGTCTTCTGGACCTCTGCAACCTTTGGAGTGAAGCGTGAGACCATTGCCTTGTGCTGCGTTGTCCTGGACACCGGACCTTTGCCTTTGCCTCGGCCTTTTCCACGCGATGAGCTTTCGCTGCGCTGCTCTGTCTTGGCCCTGGGATATCTGCATTCCCTCTTCATATGGCCTAGACGTCCACACGTGTAGCATTTCACTGCCTTCAAAGCTTTGGCGCCATCTGGTGGTTCCACTGCACTATGGGATGACGTCTGTGAAGTCTCCCCCTTGCCCATGCAGCTATCACCCTGGCGGTCTGCTTCATTCTGAATCATGGCAGTATCACAGGCTACTCTGAGCTGAGCATGTGGCTGATTGGCATCAAATTCCCCACTTGCCTCATCCAGCCTTCTGCAGCTAGCCATCATGACTATGGCATTAGCCTTCTGCGTCATCTCTGCTGCTTTAAATCAGGCTGCTTCATTGCTGCAGCTGCTTTACTTTCGATTTCCCCCAGCATAGGAAAAATTTATCCTTCTAGCCTTTTGCCTGTGCCACGGCAAAACCGGCTATAAAAGTTCAAAGTCCAGCCATAAAGCCATTAATTAGAAGCTGGCAGGCTGCCCGGAGCTGTAGCACATACCTCATCAAATCATCTTGACGCGCAGAGATATCGTCCGATCCGGCCCTCTGCATTCCGATCCTTTGCCGGCACTCCAATTCTTTGCTCCTTTGTTCCTTTGCCAGGAGCCCGACTTCTGGAGTCCATTCTCAAAACACTGCGTTTTTCTGGGCCCGGAACCAAATGTTGGAGATAAGCAGTGTCCAGTGCACAGCGGAATGATGAAAAGTACGTGCCAACATGCTCTATATTACTTTATTTACACTTCAAAGCTGGTAATTTACAGAAAAAAACATCTTCCCTCTGCCGGAGCAGAGAAAGGCATCCTCTCTCCTCTAAAGCACGGAGAGAATCACACTGAACTGCAAAGAACAGTGAAAAACAGGAAACCAGTGTACGTCACATCCAGCCTCCTTTCCCGTGAGAAAACCCAACAGCACTTGACTGTGGAATGTAAACATTGTCTTGTGACAAGCACTTCGCTGCTCAGTGAAGGAAGCAGAAACCAACCTTCTTCATCTGCAGTTCCCACACTTCTGCCAATCAGACACTTGCTGAAGACTTTGTGGTTTAAGAGAAAGGTAGACTGATTTCAGTCTCTCATCTATCAATGAGAGCCGAACCCATCTTATTATTTAATCGTATTATTTTTGAAAAAGCATGGCCCTGTGTGTGCACTCTTGCTAAGGAACCTAAGAATTGCCCTTCTAGGTCCAACTAGTTCATTGTTATTTGCAAGAATTCCAGCGAACAGTACATGTTAGGTGGTCCACCAGAAGCTGGTTAGTGATTCACCAATGGACCATCATCTGCGTTTTGCCATCCTCTAGTTTAGGAAAGAAAGAAAAGGTTGCTGAGGCTGAGCAACAAATGGAGAGTGTATTAAAGGGGTACATTCTGTAGATGTCTAGAGTTTGAGTATGGAGCTAAGGTCATTATGAATCCCAATTCTATATTCTGCAGCATTAGCTACCCCTCCCAGGTTGGTGTCTTTGCAAATTTGATTAGCTTCCATTCAGTTCCTTAATCCAAGTTGTTTATAAAGACGTTGAATAACAATGGGCCAAGGACGGAACCCTGCAACACACCACTTGTCAATTTTCGCCAGGATGACGTGGAACCATTAGTGAGTCCTCTTGGGGTTCAGTCAATCAATCATCTAACAGTTACCTCATCCAGCCCACATTTTACCAGCATCCTTGCAAGAATATCAAAAGTCTTACTGGAATATACTATGTCGCATACGGATTTTGGCCAAAAATGATGAGCAATATAACATTCATATATATATATATATATATATATATATATATATATATATATGGCAGCAGGTAGAGCTGATTTAATCATGCTCCAGAGAGCTTTCTTGTCCAGCTCCCGCTGTAACTTTATCTATTTTATTTATTTAATAAAATTTATATACTGCTTGATGAGAGGGACGTGGGTGGCGCTATGGGTAAAATCTCAGTGCCTAGGGCTTGCTGATCACAAGGTCGGCGGTTCGAATCCCCACGGCGGGGTGAGCTCCCGTCATTCGGTCCCAGCTCCTGCCCACCTAGCAGTTCGAAAGCACCCCTAAGTGCAAGTAGATAAATAGTACCGCTTTATAGCGGGAAGGTAAACGGCGTTTCCGTGTGCGGCGCTGGTGCTGGCTCACCAGATGCCCCTTAGTCACACTGGCCACGTGACCCGGAAGTGTCTCCGGACAGTGCTGGCTCCCAGCCTCTTGAGCGAGATGAGTGCGCAACCCTAGAGTCGGACATGACTTGCCTGTACGGGCAGGGGTACCTTTACCTTTAACTTTTTATACACTGCTTGATAGTAAAAAAAACAACAACTCCTCAAAGTGGTTAAAAAACAACAGCCATAAAATCAGGAAAAAAATTGCAACACAACAGATTAAAACCACCTCAACTTTCTATGCATCTCGGTAGGCTAGACTAAACAGATGTCAGAAAGAATACAGTGAAGGCGCCAGCTTGATCGCAATCAGCAGGTAATTCCAAAGCCTAGGTGCTGGTGTAGGTATCGGTAAAGACGCAGCTCAGCTGAAAGCGAGGTTTGCAGGTAGCCCCACTTGCCACCACTTGCAGAGCACTGTGCCTTTACAAGAGTCACCTGATTCTTGGTGATGTGCCAGTGAGCAGCTGGCCATGGGCCTTTGCAAAGGCACAGTTCACTCCCTGTCCTGTTTGATTTCAAAGGAGAACAGATCACCCAATATCACTCGGGTTGGCCCACAGGAGTCGGGGGAATTAAGGATCCAATCTGCCAATCAGATTCAGTTTTCCACCTTTCACTTAATGAGACTTTTTTGGGGGGGGGTTAGCTTTTCCTAGGTGCTTCAGTATGCCAATCAAATGCTATAATTTTAACTGAACGCTGAGGCATCAGGGACAAAATGGTTTAAAAAATAAATAAATCAACAGGCAGTTTGTTCCCTGGAAGTCCCTGCATTGAAGAAAGCAAAACTCTGCATGTTCACAGCAAGCAAGACACACTGTGCAAATGATATAGTGCTCTTCAATGGGCAATTGATCTGCAGAGTGCATGTAGTCCATGTCAGAATGCTCCACTAAATCTTGGCTCATGGGCTATTTCTTTTCACTGTGAGCTTATGAGCTGAGGAATGATGGTGGGTAATAGGGGTATAAAACCTCTAGGTAGCAATAGATTCTGCGCCAAAAGCTGTATTCTGAAATGCACAATATCCAGCAGAATTTTAGCCTCTGAGACCTAAATTGGAAAAAGTGGAATAAAGCTGTCTTAGCGAAGCAAGTTTTTGCACATCCATTTCCCATGAAAACCTGTTATTTTCTCAGTTTGTAAGAAGTTTATGGCATACCAAAAGAAGAAAAGAAACCTCAGTAAATGTAGAAGAGAGGGAGAATTGTATTGGTATGGAAGAGGTTACGCTCACTGTAATGCCCCCCAGTGTGTTAATTTTCAAGAATAATTAGAAATAGATTAAAGCTCTGAAGAAAAGGGTGAAATCTTTCAGGACATATTCACATTCCTCAGGCAGCGTATTAAGAGCAGTGCTGACAAGGTATTCTTTTCATGTGGTGTTATAATGCAGCTAAAAATCGTTTGTCATTTTGTGGCATGTGGCTTTATAATTAGTGAATATAACTGGAGGTTGAGCGTTTAGACTGGTTCTGGCCTCCGTTTTAATTAAGGCACTTAAAGGCATTTTTATATAACCTCTGCTGCAGGTCATCTGATAAAACTAATCTGGACATAATGCCCCAACCCTTCCTAACCTTCAATTGTTACTTGTATGGTTTAATGCTAGTTTTAAAGGGACATTACCCCATAAATTAGATGCCCAAGTACTAAGGAAGAGCCAGAACTGCTGCAAATTAAAATACTTTAAAGCTCTAATTGGACAGGCCCTTCAGACAGGCTCCCAAAAGACTTTCCTGGCAGCCTTTCATAAAAGATCACATTGTTTTGCAATTCTTCTTTCTAAAGTTGCCCATAAGCTTAATCCATCCTTCGGCTTTTAGATGAAAAAGAAATCTTACCACATTTGATCTAAGTCATGATATGGGTTATAGAGGGGATGATGTCTGCTTATGAACAATCCGTTAGCGGTTAATTAGGAGCCAGGATGGAGCTACAAGGAACCTTCAGGTCAGGTTTCAAACCCCATCCCATGTCAGGCTCTCTCTTTCACTGATCCTTTGTAAATTAGGACATGCATGCTTCCAAATCCTATGTTTAGGCATAATGCCACAACAGGGTGAAGGAAGCAACCCACTACAGTGGGTTGGATGCAGATTTAGTCAGCAGAACCTCCCATTCAAGTCAATGGGATTTAAAAGTTATGAATAACTTGTCCCATTGATTTCAATGGCACCTAAACTCATCTAATGGGTCCATCTGGCTGCAACCCAACAGACTAAACTGTTTACTATTTGTCAGATAGCAGCAGCAGAGCTGTACTTTGAAAATTATGAAAATAAGATAGCTTAAAAGTTTAGCAATGGTGTAAATATTTTTCCAGGAAAAATAACCTTGTTTTGTTGTTGTTGTAAGGGATGAGTGACAGCTTCCAGGTCTGCATTCTCACCAGAGAGAAAGGTCTGTACCAGTCATTGGAGGTTTGTAAACAGAAGTTGGATGGCCGTCTGTCAGGGAATCTTTAGCTGTGACGCCTGCACTGTTGAGGGTTGCCACCAACTCTACAATTCTGTACCCACATTCCAGCAATGCAATGCTATGTGCGCATACACAGAATAAAGTCCATTGATTTCAGTGGGACTTACTCTCCAGTATGTGCATGATAGGACTGTAGCCTAAGGCGTTTCAGGCCCATTTGATATCTACGTGCTTAAGTTTGTCTGTGCTGGTTGTGACTGATCTCTTCACCAGCTATAAATTGATCTGAGTCAGCACAACTGGTCTTGCCCTATTATGCAGCTTTGCTGCAAATAGTTCTCGCATTCGCACTTGTAAAAAGAGGCTGAAAGTTCAAAGGCAGACCTCTCAGAAATGCTTTTAAAATAATCTAATTTGAAATGGGAGCTGATGCAGTGTGGCTTAAGAGAGCGCGCTCAGCCAAAATGTCCCTTGTTCAATCAAACGTTGCCTCTTCCATGAACCCACTTGGTGGCCTTAGGCCAGCTCCTCTCGCAGCCTCTGCTCCCCCAGACTTGCCTGCCTTGCAGAGTGTAAGAAATAAAACATGTTCATCTCCCTGTAGCAAACTCAACACTCAGAAGTGACAGCGATGCTTCTTTAATCTATGAGCCAATGCACACATTAACAACTTCTGTGAGATGGAGTAAAAATCTTTAAATGAAAAGAATTAAATTATATATATATATAATATATAATAATATAATATAATATATATAATAAATATTTTTTATTATTTTCCAACACAAATATACAATTCTATCAGATTTTCACAAATTTGGTTCTTTTTAGACTTCCTTCAGCTTCTCTGACAATCATCCATATTTACTTCTCAGTTTACGCATTCCTCTGTTTATATTGCCATTAAACTTCCCTCCCACTCCTATTTCTTTTTAACAATATATCTCGACTTTCACAGTGCTTCTTGAAATCCCACCAGTGTTGTTTGCACATCACATGTTCTTTTCAGATATTCAACAAATTTCCCCCCAGTCCTTGATGAACTTTTGGTCTTGAAAATATCTAATTTTCCCGGTTAATCTGTCCAATTCTGCATAGTCAGTCTCCATTCTTCTAGTGTCGGTATTTCCTCTTGTTTCCATTTCTGGGCCAGTAGAATTCTTGCTGCTGTGGCTGCATATTGAAAAAGTTTACAGTCTTTTCTTCTAATTTCATTCCCTGTAATTCCTAAAAGAAAGGTCTCTGGTTTCTTTACAAATGTATATTTTAACTACTTTTTCATTTCGTTATAGATCATCTCCCAGAAGCCCTTCACTTTCTTACATTCCCACCACATATGATAAAAGTACCTTCTTTTTCTTTACATTTCCAACATTTGTTACACGTCTTATACATTTTTGATAATTTTACCGGTGTAATGTACCATCTGTAAAACATTTTCATGACGTTTTCTTTAAGTACTGTACATGCAGTAAATCTTAAATTCTCTTTCCACAGTTTTTCCCAGTCCTCGAGCTGAATATTATAACCAATGTATCATTGTATCATTACCGATTTAACTTCCTCATCTTTGGTATTCCATTCCAACAATATTTTATACATTTTTGACAAAATTTTACAATTATTGTTTATCACGTCTGTCTGGAACTTTGAGTCTTTTTCAACATAACCCCTTTCTTTAATATCAAATTATATTCATTAAGATTATGAAGAGAACATACAATTCTTTCTTCCAAAGAATCAGTGTTAACTTTTGATCATGGTTAAATATTTTAAACATCTTTCTGCTTCGGCTGCAAATTATTGGATCGGGGCCAAATCATTAGTTTAGTTTTGTGGAATGTTGCAAGGAAATCACATCAGAGTCACTCCTAGAATATAGGAAAGAAGTTTTACCCTCATGTATCCCAACTGGGAATAAACACAGAGATGTGAGTGGATATAAGTCAATGTGTGCAGATGATGTCATCCCCAAGGCAAACTTATTTGCACAAATTTCATTCAAAGAAGGGAAGGGGCTGATTAGCAGCAGAGACCCAGATTTCTGCCTGAAGGGCAGGCAGCTTTGGCATGGCACCACTTTCACTTGAGCCGTATTAGGAGTAAACTGGCAGGGGAAAAATTGCCCTAGCCATTGTGCAGGAATGGCTTAAGTTGCCACCATGTAAAGCAATTAGGAAGCTGTAATGTATAAACCGAGTAATGTTGTGAAAGCAAGTTCTCATGTTTTGGGGGTAGTGAGAAGTTCTGTTCATTTGCATATGCTAATTTTAATGTACCCCAATTAAAAAAATTCTCCTTTCTGCAGTATTAAGAAACACGTTTCTAATGAAGTTGGAAAAGAAACAAACTTAGAATGGGAGGGGGGGAGCGTCCAAAATTTAAACCTGTCCCTATAATTTTGAGAGGCCTTTAAAAATAAAATGCATTTGCAGCTTAAACCTCTGTTAAACCTGCTACAGTTCTAAAATGAATGTATATTATCTGAAGTAGTCATGCAGTGTATTATGTATTTTGTAAGTTATAGCCCATAAGCCTCAAACTAGCAACTTCAAGTTCTTTTGTCTCAGACCTGTACAGACAAGAACATGGCTGTACCTCCTGATGCTGCTACTTTTGTCATGCCACAAAATGTGAGGTGTTTTTTTCAGCACTCAAGGGGGACAGTTGGCACAAGGCCCCCGAGATGACTTCATCAGGCTGCTGTCTGGCTCCCCTGCTGTGGCAAAGGCTTTGTGCCACAGTGCCATATGGCACCTTCCCTGGGGGTTTGTGCAACCAGTATCGCAAGCGCTTCAGGAAAATCGCACTAAATGAAGCCCCCAGTGGAACTATAAGGCATTTCTCAATCCTCCACAACCCCACTGCCAAGCAGTAAGCACAAAGCCCTCTCACCCTGTTCCCTTTAGACATTTTGATTTCATAACTATTCATAAGCACCAGTTCATTCAGAAGACTTGCTTGAATTTGCGTTCTTCACTCCTTCTCCACATTTATTTTCCTTTCCACCTGCATCCTATCTGGATTAACACCTGTGGGTTGCAACACCTGTGGGGGGGGTTTCAGCTGGACAACAAACCCTCAAGATATAGCTTTTCTCTTGTTATGTGAGCTGAGATGGTAAATAAGTTCAACAGGAAATAAAAAGCACATGCATTTATAAACCTCCATTCGCCCCACCCCAACTCAAAGCCTGCCAAAACTGGTAAAATGGGTGGTGCTCAAAGTGGGAGAGATAGAAGAAGGTTGATGAACCTGGCAAGGAAGGAGGGGGAGAATGGCACAAACAAATGTATAGGTGCCTCCCAGGTCCAACTGCAACAGAGTACATATGGGACTCGGTTTCTCCTACTCCCCCCCCTCTCCACGTTGTCCCCCCCCCTTGGTGCTGCAGTGAGAAGAACTGGCTAGTCTAGAATGAAGCCTCCTCCAGAAAACAATGACATGCTAGAATAGGAAAAATTGTTGTTGTTGTTGTTGTTTAGTCATTTAGTCATGTCCAACTCTTCGTGACCCCCATAGACCAGAGCACACCAGGCACTCCTGTCTTCCACTGCCTCCCGCAGGTTGGTCAAACTCATGCTGGTAGCTTCGAGAACACTGTCCAACCATCTCGTCCCCTTCTCCTTGTGCCCTCCATCTTTCCCAACATCAGGGTCTTTTCCAGGGAGTCTTCTCTTCTCATGAGGTGGCCAAAGTATTGGAGCCTCAGCTTCACAATCTGTCCTCCCAGTGAGCACTCAGGGCTGATTTCCTTCAGAATGGAGAGGTTTGATCTTCTTGCAGTCCATGGGACTCTCAAGAGTCTCCTCCAGCAAGATTTAAATGGAGAATTCCTTAAGCTCAATGCAACTCACTTGCACTTGTCTCAGTAATCATAGAATCAAAGAATTGCAGAGATGGAAGGGACCCTGAGGGTCCAACCCCCTGCAATGCAGGAATCTCAGCTAAAGCATCCATGCCAGATGGCCATCCAACTGCTGCTTAAAAACTTCCAAAGAAGGAGAGGCCACTACTGACTGAGGGAGTCCATTCCACTGTCAAACAGCTCTTACACTCAGAAAGTTCTTCCTGATGTTTGGTTGTAATTTCCTTTCTTGTAACTTGAAGCCATCGGTTTGGGTCCTTCTGGGCCCATTGCTCCATATGACAGCCCTTAAGATATTTGAAGATGGCTATTCTAGCTTATGAGGAACGGCTAAGGGAGCTGGGCATGTTTAGCCTGGAAAAGAGGAGGTTAAGGGGTGATATGATAGCCATGTTCAAATATATAAAAGGATGTCACATAGAGGAGGGAGAAAGGTTGTTTTCTGCTGCTCCAGAGAAGTGGACACGGAGCAATAGATCCAAACTACAAGAAAGCAGATTCCACCTGGAAGAACTTCCTGACAGTAAGAGCTGTTTGACAGTGGAATTTGCTGCCAAGGAGTGTGGTGGAGTCTCCTTCTTTGGAGGTCTTTAAGCAGAGGCTTGACAACCATATGTCAGGAGTGCTCTGATGGTGTTTCCTGCTTGGCAGGGGGTTGGACTCAATGGCCCTTGTGGTCTCTTCGAACTCCATGATTCTATGATTCTATGATCTCCTCTCAGTGTCTTAGTATCTCAGGAATCACTATAACAATGTACTTACCTGGACTTTCCCCCATCAAATAAGGTGACTGCTAGTGAGAAGCCATTTTCAGAAGGGGTGCCCCACTTATGGAATGCCCTCCCCAGAGAGGTTATCCTGGGACCTATATTTTTGTCATTTTGGTGCTATCTTGCTTCTGCCCTTTACCCTGTTTGAGCTATAAGCTGCTTTTCTGGGCTTTTTGTATTTTCTTTGTACTCTTATTGCTACCAAACTTTAAATTTGATTTCACCTTGAGAGCTTTGTTATAGGGCAGCCTACACATACTTGGCCCAAATAGATAATAATAATAATAATAATAATAATAATAATTTTTTATTTATACCCCGCCCTCCCCAGCCAAGGCCGGGCTCAGAGCGGCTTACAAGCAATAATAAAAACAAGATGAATGATTACAAACCTAAAAACAAAAATAAAACACAACAATTAAAATAATGGAACATTAAAGATAAGGCAGGATGTGGGGGGCTTGGCGAAGATCCCTTGGTGAGTTTATGGCTGAGGTGAACCTTGAACTAGGAGCTTCTTTTAAGCACTAGGCTGCATAGGACTTGTACGGCCCTCCATCATAGGCTGTGGGGCTCAAATCAGGAGCCCTGCAGATCAGACAATGGCTCCTTGCTACCTGTGGCAGCTGAGCTGGGGGCAGGCAATTCCATAACCACCCATAACCTTCCTGGTTGGAAGTTAGGAGATAGAGGAAGACCATTCTGGTGATAATGGCAAGTTCAAAGACTTTGAGACATGCTGACTTCCTCAGGCTGGGCGATGTGTCCCAGAGGTTCTCCCTCCTCACACCTTTGGCCACTCAGCCCCAAGTGGCCTGCCTGAGCCTGAGCAATGGACTTCCCTTGGCATTGATGGCAAATCGTGCAAACAAACAGCCATTCTCAATGCACCCTGATGGCGCACACGCAGCGAGCTGTGCTTTGTACTGTCAAGACAATAGCCTTAATTCCCTATCAAACCTGAACCTAGATGGATAGTGGCAGTATTGCACTTCTTAACATGATGCAAGTCACTACCGTGACTCCCATGAAATATGATTGTGTTATGACTTGTTATGCCGTGTCAGCTCTCCCTGCGTAATTAATAAGAGATGATCTGATGCGGCACCAGTGGTTTTGGAATTGAAATTAAAAGTTGTCCGCGCACCACAGAACACATCTGCTTCATGGCATTATTCAAATTAACTTCAGGGGATTGACTCCATTTTAGTGTCTGAGTCAGGGACATCAAATATAAAGGAGTACAGGAAACCCTGGAAGCTTCTGTGGATTCTTGTTAGGCAGATCGCTTTAAGTAGCTGCTTTCCCTGCTAAATGACTGACGCAAACAATTTTATTTAATATGTTGTAGCACACCGAGTGTAATTCTATTAACAGGAACTTAATACTCCAATACCCAAATTGGTTTCTGCTCTAACGTGGCCCAGGGTACCAACTTTGTGCTTGTTCAGCACTAGAGAGAAGGCTTGAGGGAGGCAGCCATGACTTCCGCTGCATTTCTGAACTTTGCCCGGCCTTCTTGCCCAAGCAAAAGTCAAACCCTAAAGGAGACAAAAGTAGGTTCCACATATGTGTGAATGCAGAGTTAAACCATAGCTGGATGCTGCAGGTAAACAAAATCCTTAGTAGGAATGACATTGCTACAGGTGAGTTCAGAGCAGTAAGACAGAAAGTGCAGGGTGAATAAAAAGGAAAAACCAGGAAGAATGAGAAAATAGCATTACCTTTGCGGAATTTTTTTTAATGATGGGGAAAGCCAAAGAGCAGGAGGTCAGACATCAGTAGAAACATTTTGTCATTTATTAACTATTATACTTGCACCTCCGAGGACCTCAAGGTGCTGTGCAGGGTTCTTCCTCTCCCTGTTGTATCATCACAGGAAGGGGCAAACGAAGGTGTTGCGACACCCAGGGCAGCAAACCACTATGTATGGCGCATGTGTGGCATTGCTACGTACAGTGCATGCGCTGCACAAAGCAACACTGCACATGCACCGTACATAGGGGTTTGCTGACGCCACCACTCCAGCGCCGTATGGACGATGCCAGGATCCTCTGCTCATGGCTGCAGCTGCAAACGGAGGATCCTCCGTTCGCAGCTGTAGTGACAACGGAGGAATCCCACCACCATCCGCACGGCACTCCAGCAGCCTTTTATCTCTGTCGGGGTAACGGCCGGTCCTGATCCCCCTGTGACTCACCTCCCTGTCTTGCCCGAAGGCAAGCACTCCTCCTGCAAGTACTCAGGTCTCTCCTCTCTCAGACCTCAGTCTCTGCAGCTCGGGAGATGTCGGTGGGTTACTAGACCCAGAGGCCACCTCAGCCTCTCCTGACCCAACTGGTAGTGGAGCAGCTGTAAGTGATTCCACAGCTGGAGGCAACGAGGTCATCCCCACATCTGGAGCCAGGGCAGGCTCAGGCCCCTGACTTGGACCAGCTGGTGTTTGTTGCAGGGGAACCTGTGCAGACTGGGGCTCTTCAGGATCAGGCACCAGACTAGGTTCAGCTGCCACCTGAGGCAAAGGATCCAGTGCGGACTGAGACTCCTCTGGCTCCAAGTCTGAGCCCGCGTCCCAGGCCATCACACACTATCTCAGCCTCACCTACCTCACAGGGTTCTTGTGAAGATAAAATGGGGAAGCAGGAGAAAAGTGCATGCCACCTTGAGCTCCTTGGAGGCATGGTGGGATGCAAATATTGCTATTATTACTCTATATAATTCTTCTTAAAAGAACAGAATCATACAAAATGTAACAAGCCTCTGTAGGACCATACTCCAAAAATAATTCTTCCATGGACCAAAAGCTTGGCCAATGTAACATGCCTGTGGCCTTTTCTTAAAGATTTTCCCAGGGCTGGGGGGGGGGGGCACTGCAACAAGTGGGAGGGATCAGTATTTCTTCTTTATCCACTTCTGTTCCAACTGAGGTCTTGCAGCTCTTAGCTGTGGTGAAACTTGGGTCTTCCAGAGAAAATGCCCCACTTGAATGGTCATTTCAGTGACATTGCCCTCATGAAGGTGCTCCATAATCAGACATGGCAAAGAGATCCATGATCAGGACACCTGGGAGCAGGATTGTAATCCTTTCGCTGCAGCCAAATCAAACCCTGCCCTCCACAGATGCTATTAGTTGGGAAAGGACAGGTCCAACCTAATTTCCCTCCATTGTGTGTTCATGGGGTGGAACTAGGGGAAAGAACGGGGGTCAAGGACTGAAGGAATGAACCCAAGGAGGGTAAAGAAACTCTTCTATGTGCCAAAGAGTCAGAAAGAGCAAAGAAGTAGCAACAAAGACAAATTGTTTATTTGTTGGCAGTGCTCGTTCTTGTCCTCCAGAAGCAAACAAATCAGAGGGAAAGAAGCCGAGCCACATGGCCCCACAGCATGGAATTCTCTTCCATGCTGGGGAAGCAAAAGGATTGCCAAAAGGAAGCGAGCATCTCCTTGATTTCCCACAGTGAAATCAACCGCAGCAGACATTTTTCTTGCAGTGGCTTTTTGTGGCAACTTTTCTTTACTTATTCGTCAAAATTCCATTTCATATGTTTTGGACTCTGTTCTGTCCAATACACATAAATAGGCCAAATAAACCCATGCATAAATTTATCCCCCTCAGATCAATATAATATAAAAGTATTTCACTTGGGCTGTATCATGCCCTACATGTTTATATGCATCTGACTGAATCTTTCCTGCACTCCTTCCTCCCTCCTTCCACAATATTATGTAGTTAGAACTGTATGTGAGTGTGCAAGTTGTTGCATCTATACTCTCATAGAATCATAGAGTTGGAAGAGACCACAAGGGCCATCGAGTCCAACCCCCTGCCAAGCAGGAAACGCCATCAGAGTACTCCTGACATATGGTCGTCAAGCCTCTGCTTAAAGACCTCCAAAGAAGGAGACTCCACCACACTCCTTGGCAGCAAATTTCACTGTCAAACAGCTCTCACTGTCAGGAAGTTCTTCCTAATGTTTAGGTGGAATCTTCTTTCTTGTAGTTTGGAACCATTGCTCCGTGTCCACTTCTCTGGAGCAGCAGAAAACAACCTTTCTTTGAGCATAACTATATATATATTTTAGATTGTATACATTCTTTTGTGTGTGGTTGTGAAATAAACAGGGACGGCCATCTGTACTGAGCAGTGAGCTGATACACACAGGAAGGTTTCTAAGCTTCCACACCCACTTAAAAACATGGGATAAACTCCCAACATCACCTAACACATCATCATTACTCAGGGGCAACTTACAGTTCAAAAAATTGTAAGTGGAGGAAAATATTTAAGCAGCCCAGTGGACCTGGATGGAGACACTTGGATGTACCTAAAGGCTGTATGTGGATTGTGGCCTATGAATGTCAACTTTAGTACTGTTATATCCTGTTTTGACCACCAGAAACCAAGGCCTGTAGGTGGCTTAGTCAGTCAGTTTCAGGCTTGAGTTGCAGAACCTTGGCTAGCTCCAAGCAGTCAACAAAGCTCCTACAAAGCTCACTCACACCACAGTCACTCCTGCGAAGGAAGTCCACACACTGAAAGGGAAGTGGAATCCAGTCCATGACATCATACAGCTCCTCGGCTCCACCCCAAGATCTACACATTGATTATGGACATAGAGCTGTATGAGCATAGACTTACACATGACCAGAATCTTACATGACAGCATGGAAGCCTACATAGACAGACCTCCAGGCATTCACCACTGCAGATGTCCATGTGTGTTGTCCCAGGGTGACATGCGTTGCCATGGTCAAGGCCAGCAGGGTGCCCCCACTGCCTGTTCTGCTCATGAGGTGGCCCACCATGAAGTGGCCTAAAGTCTGAAAGTTAATGAAAGCCTTTTATTCTACCATTTTACCCCATTTTACCAATGCACAGTTCATGTTCCTGGGAATGTGGAAACTCAAGGGGTGCGTCAAGAAATAATTAGAGACTCAGAATTTCAGAACTTCAGAATTTCATACATACAAACTTGCACACACATTCATGTTAAAGGATGTACAACCCTTCCAGTAGTGCTCTATGAATGTTCATTTGGAAAAATCTGTGATTAACAGCTATAGTGGGCCAATTCACACAACCATTATTTTCAACAGTTCTGCTTATTCTTCTCCATCTGTGTTTACACTAACCTGAATATTACATCATGTGGCTAAATAGTTATTAGTCCTGGTAGTATATTCGACACAATAACATGCTCTTGCTAATTATATGTTGTATCCAATGCTGCACATGTAAAGTTCAGCTAATGCAGCAGGACTTCTCTCTCCTCCCCTCTCCCCATACATCCCCCAAGTCTGATCTTCAGGTGCAGCCCATCCATGAGGCTAGGCGAAGCCATTTGCATTGGGCAGCAGTTCTGACTCCTGCCCCGCCCCGCCCCCACCATCCCCATGCCACCAAACAGTGCCATTACAGTCACCACTCCCACTGTGTCCTTGCTCCCATCTTGGGGCAGCAGTGTGGATGCATCAACAGGCAAGGATGCAGCAGCAAGGGTGTGACAGTGGGGCAGGAAGGGACTGGCATAAGAGCCAGCCCTCTGGAGCAGTTTTTGAGGGTGCATGGGATGCTGCATGGAAGTGGAAGAGGGGAGGAAGTTCCATTGCACTTGTACAAGTCTTTTGGGTAGAACACTTGTACAAGTGTTGGGTAGAACCTCGTCTTTTCTTTCAAACGACAGTGTAGTGTTTTATATATCTTATGCATGCTGTTATAAATTTATAAAGGTAAAGGTAAAGGGACCCCTGACCATTAGGTCCAGTCGTGACGGACTCTGGGGTTGCGGCACTCATCTTGATTTACTGGCCGAGGGAGCCGGCGTACAGCTTCCAGGTCATGTGGCCAGCATGAATAAGCCGCTTCTGGCGAACCAGAGCAGCGCACGGAAACGCCGTTTACCTTCCCGCCGGAGCGGTACCTATTTATCTACTTGCACTTTGATGTGCTTTTGAACTGCTAGGTTGGCAGGAGCAGGGACCGAGCAACGAGAGCTCACCCCATCACGGGGATTCGAACCGCCGACCTTCTGATCGGCAAGTCCTAGGCTCTGTGGTTTAACCCACAGTGCCACCTGCAGTACCACCAAATGCTGCACCAGCTGAAGTTTCTGAAGTGTCTGTAGAGGCAGTCCTATGCATAGCATGTTACAGTATTCTATCCTAAAGGTTACCAAAGAATAGATGACAGAAGTTAGGCTATCCCTGTCCAGACAGGGGCACAGCTGGGCCACCAGCTGAAGCTGATAGAAGGCACTCTGGGCCACTGAGGCCACCTGAGCCTCAAGTAACCGCAAAGGATCCAGGAGTACCTGCAAGGTGTGCATGCTCCTTCAGAAGGAGTGTAACCCCATCAAGAGCAGGCCACCTCCCAGCCATCCGGTCTAGGGAACTGCCCTCTAACAGTACCTCAGTCCTATCAGGATTGAGCTTCAGTTCTCATGCAGGCCATTACCGAGGCAAGACACTGGTCCAGCACTTCCACTGCTTCACCTGCAGATGTAAAGGAGAAGTAGAGCTGTGTGTCATCAGCATCTTGCTGACAATGTACTCCAAACCTCTGGATGACCCCACCCAGCGGTTTCATGTAGATGTTAAACAATGTGGGGGATAGGACTGAGCCCTGTGGAACCCCATATTCAAGGTTCCCAGGGCTGAAAAACATTCCCCAAGTAACACCGTCTGGGAACGACCATCCAAGACAGACTGGAACCACCACAAAGCATTGCCACTGACCCCTAACTTGGACAGCCACTCCAGAAGGATTTCATGGTTGATGGTATCCAAAGCGGCTGAGAGGTTTGGGGGTGTGAAAGATAATTTCGTTGGAGGAAATAGCCAGACCCAAATTTGTATTAGGGCGTAGTAATGGTTGTGGTGGACCCACTGATATGTCTCTGTTATTAGCACATGTAAAAGCTACTTTTTGGGTGCTGCTGCGGTGAGACCCTCCATAAGTAGGCTCAGGTTTGTATATATGTGGAAATGAAGCCATATATACTGCAATCTCTGCTATGCCTAAGTAATGAAGAAAGCACAAACCCTGGTTAAATGCCAAGACCCCTGGAATTCTGTGCATAGAAAGATAGAAATGTAGAATTGTAGAGTTGGAAGGGGACATGAGGGTCATCAAGTCCAAACCCCTGCAATGCAGGAATGTTTTGCCCAACAGAGGAGACTGGGGTGGAATGGATATGTGCATTTTGCGCTGATGTTTTGGTTGGAGAACAGGATTACAAAGTCCATGGAAGTATGAATTCTGAAGGGTAGCTGTCTCTGTCTGCAGTTCCTAAAGTCCAAAGTTGGACCAAATAACCTTTTTTTGTATGCCTGGACAAAAGTAGTTTTCTATGGAGTGTGTTAAATTGATCCCTTTCCAGAATCTCACCCTCCCCAGATGGGATTTCAAAAAGGCTATTGCCAGAACAAAACTCAGAAGAGAAAAGGGATGTTTGAACTGATATTTACGTATTTAGGAGTAATGGCATTCTGGGTGGTGCAAAGGAGGATAAAGGCTCTCTCACCTTTAATCGTCATGTAGAAGAAGGAATTCTACAAAACAGGTGCAGATTTTTCACACCTTGTATGTCCAGCAGCACCTGCTAAGATTCCTCCCTCTATATTGTATCTTTAATGAAGTTACAGGGCCCCTGAACTCCTGTCACTCTCATTACACTGTATGTGCAAAATTAAACTAAAGCCATCGCCACATAATTTATTCATTATTTAATTAATTTATTAGACATCTGCTTGTGTCGAGGTGGCTTATGGTGTTGTTGTTGTTGTTTAGTCAATTAGTCGTGTCCGACTCTTCGTGACCCCATGGACCAGAGCATGCCAGGCACTTCTGTCTTCCACTGCCTCCCGCAGTTTGGTCAGACTCATATTTGTAGCTTCGAGAACACTGTCCAACCATCCCATCCTTTGTCGTCCCCTTCTCCTTGTGCCCTCCATCTTTCCCAACATCAGGGTCTTTTCCAGGGAGTCTTCTCTTCTCATGAGGTGGCCAGAGTATTGGAGCCTCAGCTTCAGGATCTGTCCTTCCAGTGAGCACTCAGGGCTGATTTCCTTCAGAATGGAGAGGTTTGATCTTCTTGCAGTCCATGGGGCTCTCAAGAGTCTCCTCCAGCACCATAATTCAAAAGCATCCATTCTTCGGTGATCAGCCTTCTTTATGGTCCAGCTCTCACTGTGGCTTATGGTATAAATATATAAATGGAATTTACACATGGACTTATGCAGGCAGAAGATGTAAACACAAACTGATCTAACAGCCAATAAAACAACCTGTCCCCTCGAGTGTCTACCCCTCTGGGTACTCTTGAATCTGTTTCTCTCCTCTTGCCAGATCTGAGCATTCACTGCTGCCCATGCTGGAATCATTAGGTGCTCTGGCCTCCTATCTTTCCCTGCTGGTTTCCTTTTGTGAAACAAACTCTCATCTTTTTGGCCAAGGAATGCCATCTGTTCTGTCTCTACAATCCAGCTGTTTCGCCCCCTTTAATCCCACCCTATTCCCCTGGTGCCTTGGGAAATGCTACTGTATTCCAGTTTGTTTTGATCTTGAAATTAAAACCTCTTTACACCCATGCACCCCATTCCACAGCTGCTCATTAGCCTTTGGATAAAAGTAAGGATTACTTGGGCCATTTTGAAAGGATGGGGTGGATGCCCAAACAGAGGATCCCCATTGTAATGTTAACACTTATATCAAGGTGCCTCTCTAATGAGCCACTCTGGGGAACTGTAATTAAACTTAAAAAATCAGGAGTCATTTTCTGATTTAATTTTTTCTGTACACTAAATCTAGGCTACACGTTTGTAGAGATGGGGCAGGAGAAAGTAAATAGTCCCTTTTTAATTTACTTTTTTTAAATAGAAAGCTGAAGTTTGGTTTAGGGCTTATTATTTCAGCAAGTTAGAGTTTGCTTGTTTCACTGAGATACCAGTCTCCAAATTCTCAGGTGAAGGTGTGGGAAGAAAGAATATTTTCATCCACTGGCTGCCTCCAATCTCTCTCAGTTCTGAAGTAGTATGTCAGCGTTTGCCCCTTGATTTGCTGTAAGCTGCCTGCTATATTTCTGTGGCCCAAGCAGTGAATGCAATTCACACAGTTTCTAAGGAACATGGCTTTTGAACATCTGTTGTCTGTGGAAATTTATGGATACAAAAAAGTGGGACTTCTGGGTTAGCACCGGCAGGGAGTGAGGGAGAGGAGCTGCTTCCTTTGAAACCCGGGAAATTTAAGGGACATCATCAATAAGGGACAGCAGCGGAACACAGCGCTGGGATAAGGGACTTTCCCACCAAATAAGGGACGGTTGACAGCTATGACCAGAGCATGTGGATTGGACCGGAGGGAGAAAAGGAGGGCAAGATAATGGAGAAGCTCAGAGAAAAACTGGAGGTGATGCAGAGAAAAAAGCAAGCCAGCCAGCATGCTCAACAATCCAGAGAGTTAAAGGAAATTAAACAGAGAATGGGTAAAAAAAAAGAACCACTGAGCCCTTGGGCTGCCTCATAAAAAGAAATGAAGGCAGGAGCACAACACGTTTGCAAACTTCATGGACACATCAACTAATTTGTATGTCTTTGTTCTGATCTGATCATGATCTGTTGGATATTGACCAGGGAGGTTTGCGGAGGTCACCAAAGCCTCTCTAGCCGGACCCTCAACTCGCGAGGATGGGATGGGGGGGGGGGGAGCCATGCACCCACCAGGGCTTCAGATGGCAGGACATACTGCCTCAGACCATCAGGTGCGTTCCGGTGACAGATAAATAGGCCTTGTGTGAATGTACTTTTTCTGGTACTTTTTTGCCTTTACTGTTTGGATTTTTTGTTCTGTTGCTGCTGGGTTGTGTGACTGATTTACTTTTTTAATGTTGTTTTCTGTTTCAATACAGTGGTACCTCTGGTTACATACTTAATTCGTTCCGGAGGTCTGTTCTTAACCTGAAACTGTTCTTAACCTGAAGCACCACTTTAGCTAGTGGGGCCTCCCACTGCCGCCACGCCGCCAGAGCACGAGTTCTGTTCTCATCCTGAAGCAAAGTTCTTAACCCAAGGTTAGCGGAGTCTGTAACCTGAAGCATATGTAACCTGAAGCATATGTAACCTGTATATGTTTGTGAGTTGCCCTGGAGGACCTATAGAGCAGTGTTTCCCAACCTTGTGCCTCCAGATGTTTTTGGCCTACAACTCCCATCATCCCTGACCACTGGTCTTGCTAGCTAGGGATGATGGGAGTTGTAGGCCAAAAACATCTGGAGGCACAAGGTTGGGAAACACTGCTATAGAGGATGGAAGATGAAAGACACAAATAATTTTGTATGTAAATAATTTTGTAAAATCCCGCTTGTCTGTCTGCTCAGATCATTGCTTTTTTCTTTTCTAATAATAATTTTTATTAGTTTTCAATTACAGTCCAATAACAGCCTCATTATAACAATACCAATTTATAATACAATTTTATTTCTGCATTCCAAAATCTAATTAATTTCAGTTACATTCTGGTCATAATAATTATTCCTCTTACAACAACTGCAATATTAATAACTTCTATTCATGTTAACACATTAAATGATTTGTAAAACTACAAGTGAGGAACTCAAACTATATCCTTGTTCTTCCTGTGTGTGGCAATTATTCTATTCATGGTGTTCCTTCCAGTTCTTGTAAGATGTTATGTCTTTCTTTCCCCCGGTTGTTGCTATTATCCGTCATGCCTTGGGTGGAGCTGTTATCCCATTTCCCCGTCGCAATGGCCTCCACCTGAGAGGGGCCGGAACTGAGTTCCAGAGAGTTCTGGCTGGAAAAGAAGCCCTGGTCATAGTGATTTGGATTGTACTCCCCTTATATCCATTTAAATTTGCCCCGGTTATAAATACAGTGGTACCTCGGGTTACATACGCTTCAGGTTACAGACTCCGCTAACCCAAAAATATTACCTCGGGTTAAGAACTTGCTTCAGGATGAGAACAGAAATCGTGCTCCGGTGGCACAGCAGCAGCAGGAGGCCACATTAGCTAAAGTGGTGCTTCAGGTTAAGAACAGTTTCAGGTTAGGAACAGACCTCCGGAACGAATTAAGTACTTAAGCCGAGGTACCACTGTACCAAGCAGGGAAATCTCTTCCATCTGATTGGGACAGTTCAGGTAAGCACTGGCAAACTTCAAGGACCAGATCCAGGAGATCCTGCCCCGCCCTGATATATGAGCCCTGCCTTGTGTTGTTTAGGTAGGTTTTTAAAATCATTTTTGTTCAGGATTGTGAGAGGGGTCAATAGGGAGTAGTCACTGTTCTTAGTCTCATATTGATGTCTTTGGATGTGATATTTTGGATCAAGTTCATTATATAGAAGTATTCAACATATTTTACTGCTGTTACTATGATTGTGATTATGCTATTTTTTACGTTACATGGTTTCAAGTTGTTTTGAGTTTTGTAAAGTGTCATGGATACTCTATTTTGTATAATCGCTCTAAATGTAAATAAATAAATAGAGAAAATAATTGTAATAATACTAAATTCTATTACATTCTGGATATATATGCAATTACTGAAATGAAAAAATCCATTTAACAGCATTTAAATTATCATTATTGATCAGAAGCGAAGCATCCACCAACAACTTTGGCTCATCAATTTAAACTTTCTTTGTGTGCTAAACATTGCTTGTGTGTGTTTGTGTGTGTGTGTGTGTGTGTATTTGGTATTTAGTAGCCTCTGTGAAAAGGATGAGTTGTAACTTGAATAAATAATCGAAACTGGAATTTAAGAATGGGCATAGCAGAAGTATATCCTGAAAATGGAATGACCAGAAAATGCTTGATAAAGGCCAGATGTGCTCATTAGGGCAAGGAACCCCCCGAGTTGGAGCACAGTTTTGTCTGTGTGAGCAAAGCTAACAGAAGGCCTATTGTAACCATGTAAGTGGTGCGAAGGCATAGGGTGGAATTTCAATGATCCTGAGGCAAGGGACCACTTAGAGATCTGCAAAACTGGCAGCACTCTGTCCAGACCTCACTGAAAAGACCATGCTTAGACAAAATGTTATGTTAAAGCAGATTTGTTTTTAATGCAAACATGGTAACCGTAAACTTATTTTAAAGGTGCTTTCAGGAATCATTTCTCCTCCATCCACACAGGAAGCAAATCTCTACAGCCTGAAATATCCTTTAAAGATACAGTCAGCTAACTGGAGACAGGGGGTAGTTATTATTCCAGTGTTCCTGGGGCCCCAGACACACTAGCAAGCTGAGATTTATCTACCAGAAAGAGCAGTGGCAGAGCCCTCATGTTGTTCTGCTACCCTTGTGACATTCAGGCCATGCCAATGTTGCTTTATATAGGAAGCCATTGTTGAAATGGAGCTTAATTCATAAAAAGGGCACTTCCATGGTGAAATGTAGCATATAAGTTCCCAATCAAATAGCAGTTGGCTACTCTTCCCTCTTTTTTACAGTTAAATAGTTCTGTTGATCACTTCCCCCTCAATATTACAGCTGATAACAATTCTGTTCAGGGGGAAAAACACAAAGGGAGAGAATCTTCCTTGCTTGAGGCCAATGCAGAACTGTAACAAGAGCAGTGTTAGTGAATGTGGGGCAACCCATGGCCCGTTTACACTTTTTAAAAAGCATTTCATAATTACATATTTTATAAGTAATTATGTGCTCTGCCCATGTAACACCAATCTTAAGAGATCTGTGCTGGCTCCCAGTGTGTCTCTGGGTGTCCTCTAAAGCCTCAAGTGGCTTGGGACTGGTCTTCTTCCAAGAGTTTAAGACCAGCTTCAGAGGACCTTCCGCAGGTGTCCACAGCAGGTGAAATTAGCACGGTGGCAACTAGAGTTAGCCTTTTCTGTGGACAGCCCTCCTCTAGCAAGGAAGGGAAGCCCCAAGCCTTCTATCATTCAGCCTCAGGGTCTTAGCAATGCTCTTGCTACAGGAGGACAAGGCTGTGGAACTGCTGTGCCATATCTAAAATGAGTTAAATCCCAGGGTAAGGAGACCGAAATGGCAGTGGTGGGAAGTTCTTTCACATGGTCCCTATGCTCCAGTCTTCTCCCATTCTGAAATTTGAACCACCCCCTTTTCTTTTTTCTTTTTTAAATGATATTTATTAAGTTTCCAATAAAACATATAAACACAAATACAAACCACAATAAAAACATACCAACAAACAAAACCAAAACAAGTATACGTTCAGACCTTATTTTCTAAACCTCACACCTCCCCCTTCTGTATTCTAATCTCATTTATCTTATCAGCAAATCCATTCCCATATTTCCCATAGTTTTTATTAATTCTATTCTTTTCCCTTGATCAACGCCCCTGCAAACCACTAATTTTTAAACCCATATCTTTTTAGCCTTCATTAATTTTATAATATTTATTAAGATAGTCTTTAAACTTCTTCCAATCTTCTTCCACTCTCTCTTTGTCCTGGTCTCGGATTCTGCCAGTCATCTCTGCCAGTCCCATATAGTCTATCATCTTCATCTGCCATTCTTCCAGAGTGGGTAGATCTTGTGTCTTCCAATACTTTGCAATGAGTATCCTTGCTGCTGTTGTAGCATACATAAAAAAAGTTCTGTCCTTCTTTAGCACCACATGGCTTACCATACCCAGGAGAAAGGCCTCTGGTTTCTTCAGGAAAGTATATTTAAATACTTTTTTCATTTCATTATATATCATTTCCCAGAAAACCTTAATCCTTGGGCAGGTCCACCAGAGGTGAAAAAAAGTACCTTCATTTTCTTTACATTTCCAACATTTATTATCTGCTAAGTGGTAAATTTTAGCAAGCTTGACTGGGGTCATGTACCACCTATAGATCATTTTCATAATATTCTCTCTCAAGGCATTACATGCCGTGAATTTCATACCGGTGGTCCACAACCTTTCCCAGTCAGCAAACATAATGTTATGACCAATATCTTGTGCCCACTTAATCATAGCCGATTTAACTGTTTCGTCCTGTGTATTCCATTTCAACAGCAAGTTATACATTTTTGACAAATTCTTAGTTTTGGATTCTAACAACTCTGTTTCCAGTTTTGATTTTTCCACCTGAAAGCCAATTTTCCTATCCAACTTATAGACCTCCAGTATTTGATAATAATGAAGCCAGTCTCGCACCTTGTCTTTTAGATTTTCAAAACTCTGCAATTTCCATTTATCATTCTCCTGTTCTAAAATTTCACAATATTTTGGCCATCTAGCCTCCATATTAAGTTTTTTCAAAGCTTTTGCCTCCATTGGTGACAACCACCTTGGGCAGATCTCCAGCAGATCTTTATATTTAATCCAGACATTATACAATGCTTTCCTGACAATGTGGTTTTTAAAACCTTTATGAGCCTTAACCTTGTCATACCACACATATGCATGCCACCCAAAGAAATTGTTAAATCCTTCCAAATCCAAAATGTCTGTATTCTCGAGAAGCAGCCAGTCCTTTAACCAGCAGAAAGCTGCTGATTCATAATAAAGTTTCAAATCTGGCAGGGCAAATCCCCCTCTTTCTTTTGCATCAGTTAGGATTTTAAATTTTATCCTGGGCTTTTTGCCCTGCCAGATAAATTTAGAAATATCTTGCTGCCAACCCTTGAAACAGTCCATCTTGTCCACAATTTGCAAAGTTTGAAACAAAAACAACATTCTAGGCAATACATTCATCTTTATAACTGCTATTCGACCAGTATCAATCTATTTCTATTTCTGGGTGATAGAGAGGCTGGCAATAAAGACATGGAATACGTATTGGAAACCCACAGTAAAGAGGCTACCGACTCAGGAAGAGTTTGATGGGACATATTGACGCCTCTTGAGCAAATGAATGGCCACATTCCACCAGCCACTGTTTCCTGCTCGGAGGGGGACCACCTCTGAGCTCCCAGGCTCTGCTCCAAAGTCTCAGGAAAGCTGGCAATTTGACTGGTGAGTAGCAGTAGCAGAAGAGGAAGGGGCAGGATAGGGGGCTTCAGGACATTATGTAGGGGAAAGCACTGTAAGAACCAGAACCCTCTCCAGTGAGTGCAGGTACATTTTGCCCTTGGTCTGCATTTAGTCCAAATAGCAGGCGTCTGCTCCATTCCTCATATTATGCCGGAAGCATGCTGTGCTGCTTTGCTCTTCCACGAGATCCAATGGCCAGTGTAATGGTTTAGAAGTGGGCAGGCAATTGCTTTCTGGTACAACATAGGGGACGCGGGTGGCACTGTGGGCTAAACCACAGAGCCTAGGACTTGCTGATCAGAAGGTTGGCGGTTCAAATCCCCGTGACGGGCTGAGCTCCCGTTGCTCAGTCACAGCTCCTGCCAACCTAGCAGTTCGAAAGCACGTCAAAGTGCAAGTAGATAAATAGGTACCGCTCCGGCGGGAAGGTAAACGGCATTTCCGTGCGTTGCTCTGGTTCACCAGAAGCGGCTTAGTCATGCTGGCCACATGACCCGGAAGCTGTACGCCAGCTCCCTCGGCCAATAAAGCAAGATGAGCGCCACAACCCCAGAGTCGTCTGCGACTGGACCTAATGGTCAGGGGTCCCTTTACCTTTACAACATAGAGAATCCCAGATAAATTTTGTGACTGTCCAAGAACTTAACAAGATACACTGGGAAATGAGAACAGACTCCAGGATTTGACTGTCAGCATTTATCTATGTATTTCCAGAAAGTTAAAGCAACTATTTCTCCTTACAGGCATTCACAAAATTCATCTGGGATTATGATCATTTGCATTATTGACATTTTGGTCATTTATGTGAAGGTTTCCAGAATGGTTACAGAGAAGCCCCCATTCAACTTCCAGAGTGAGAATTGGTGAGGCCTGAAACATAGCCCTGCCCAAGCTTCATTGTCTTGCTGAAAAGAACTGCTCTCAGGTATCCTCCTGTCTCTACACTATAGATGATTTGTTTTGTTCCTATAGTGCCATCTGTGTGTCTGATGCTTTAAAAAAGTGCAAGAGACCTGTATCCTAAAATTTGACACAGGAGACAACAGAGAAAGGGGGAGGAAATAGGAGGTGCAAGTAACTACGTCAGCTTCAGACTATGTTACTGACATCTCCTGCTCATACCACTTTCACCATTCCTGAACCATCCTCCCACCATTGCCAGAGAGCCAGAAGGGTGGTGGGAGGGTGGATCAGGGATCACACTGAGTCCCCGGCTCAGAGATCAATGGCCGTACAAACAACCATGGCAAGCAGCTGTCCTTCCTTGTAACATGCTGAAAGCAGGCATACCTAATCAGTCACCCATAGGCTACTCTAATGTCTATTTTGACTTTCTTACCTGGGATGACAGTGTCTCATACATTTCCTGCACTGCTGTCTATTATCTTGTCCATCAAGAAAAGCATTCTCTGTGAAATCTCTCTCTTTCTCTCTCTCTCTCTCTCTCTCTCTCTCTCTCTCTCTCTCTCTCTCTCTCATTATTGAGAGACACAAAGCACCTTTATCAACGCCTTTAAACCATGGCACTGAATCAATTAAGAAATGCTTATCTTTGAAAAATAAAGCCAGCCTTTCTGTAAGCAGGTAAGACTGCCAGCACATGTGTGGGAAAACATCCTTCTCTGCAGGAGCAAAATACAGTGGTACCTCGGGTTACAGACACTTACAGATGCTTCAGGTTATAGACTCTGCTAACCCAGAAATAGTACCTCGGGTTAAGAACTTTGCTTCAGGGTGAGAACAGAAATCGTGCTCTGGCGGCATGGCAGCAGCAGGAGGCCCCATTAGCTAAAGTGGAACCTCAGGTTAAGAACAGTTTCAGGTTAAGAACAGACCTCCAGAATGAATTAAGTTCTTAACCCAAGGTACATCATGTCAGTACTTCATTAATTCAAATATAGTGCAGTTGTGAAGCTGAAACATTTCAAAAGAAGGAAGCAAGGCAAAAAAATTGCCAAAGTGCTGGCTATTATTGTTTTCTTATTGTGTTTTGCCAGCCAGTTGTGAGTAGCTTGCTTAACTACTGAAGAAGAGGTCCTATATCCCAGCAATATCTTCCTTTGTAAACAGAGTTGGGCATTTTTTTGCTAAGCGTTTCCTTACTTCATGGCTGTCCTTTTCCTCCTATGGATTAGAGAAATATCAGATAAACATACATTGGCTATTTTAAGGGCAGAATCATGAATGTGATCTTAACTGATTCTATAAAAAATTCTAGCAATGTTCCATGGGAGAAATAAATTGCAAGAAAGGTTTGACTAAAACCTTTGGTACAGATAATTGCTGCTGTGTATTAGTTTCAGGTTTTGAATTATGGTGCTGGAGGAGACTCTTGAGAGTCCAATGGACTGCAAGAAGAATGTTTATCCATTCTGAAGGAAATCAGCTCTGAGTGCTCACTGGAAGGACAGATCGTGAAGCTGAGGCTCCAGTACTTTGCCCACCTCATGAGAAGAGAAAACTCCCTGGAAAAGACCCTGATGTTGGGAAAGATGGAGGGCACAAGGAGAAGGGGATGGCAGAGGACGAGATGGTTGGATAGTGTTCTCGAAGCTACCAGCATGAGTCTGACCAAACTGCAGGAGGCAGTGGAAGACAGAAGTGCCTGGTGTGCTCTGGTCCACGGGGCCATGAAGAGTCGGACACGACTAAACGACTAAACAACAACAACAATTAGTTTCAGGGAAAAAGATTTCTCAAACCAAGCAATAACTGTAGACCCCTGTAATGGTCTATTATGGGGGTTGGGAATCCAAAAGCAACTGTGTTATAATGCTTTTATTAGGACCAACTAAAAAGTTATAAAGACGTAAGCAAGCTTTTGAGTTCTTCATGAGAATCTCTGTTAAACTAAAAAAAAAAAATATTAAAATGAGGGTGGCAAGAGAAATAGGCATTGCTGAGAATGATGAAAAACCCAGTTTGTAATAGTCTTGATATGGATAAGAAGTGGTATTATGCAGCCGCAATTAGGTAAGACTATGCATGATACAAAAAGATTTCAAGCTGCACCAAAGGCTAGCAGTACAAAGAAACATTGTCTTTGAAAATGTAAAAGCTAGCAGTAGAACAAATGGTATAAATTCTAGAGTGGCACTGACAGAAAATTAAAAAGTACTTTCAGGAAATCCAAACCAAGTAATTGAAATATCAAATACCTTTGAAGATTTCAAGCCATAAAAAAGAGGGAGGAAACCCCTTACTCTTCCTGGAAGTGTGCAATATTCATTGTGACTTTCTGTTCCTCCGCCTACAATTGCTGGCAAATTCCAGCTGCTTTGCAGAGTGCACTGAATGAGGAGCCACAAGTGGCAGCACAGCAGTAAATTTGGTGTCTGCAAGGACCCTGCAGAAAGCATGTGATTTGATTTCAAGCAACAGGTGCTCAAAAGTAAACATTACATAGCACTGAACAACACGGACATTTCAAGTTATTTAAAAAATAATAAATATAGAAATTTGTATGACAACACATCTAAAAATACATATATTTACATATCAAAATCCTCATTTGCTATGGCCTTCCTAGTCTCCTAAACCTATTAATACCTTACAATTGCACCAACCAATAATTAATTATGTATTTGCACAATAACAAATAATTTAACCCTGCTTCAAGATCATTGTAACACAGATCTTCAATATTCCTCTATAATACTTAGTGTTTTAGAGATGCAATTAATTTAAATAGCTCAATTTGCTCTCACAGCATTTTGGGGTAATTTTTGGCACTGAAGAAAAATGCCCCCTTTTCTTGCCTTTTTATGACACTTCTAATGAAAATAGAAGTTTACTTACCCTCACTTTCACTTGCCCTCAGTAAAATCATCACACATCCAAATCTGATTGGCCCGTGTGGCATTATGATGTAATCCCCTTCACTAAGTGCACTTTGTCCGAGTGTGCGATTAGCCACACAATTATCCCTGGGAAATGGAGAAAGAAGGAGCAGTCAGGAATGTGCAAAGAAGAGCATTAAACCAACAGCCACCAGAGAAAGGGAAAATAGCATTTATCTTGATGGGATAAAAGTGAATATTTGCACAAATTATTTTTTTTGCTGGGGGGCACAGGGAGTAAGGTTCTGCTCCACCAAATGTAGTAATTTCTGCTGAAAAACTGGAACTGGGGTTTGTTTGCTGGTGTTTCCCATTGTTCTCGCCCTGAGTGTACATTTACCTTAAGGGCATGAAGATGAGACACCATATGCAAATACAGCCCAAAGGAGGCCAGGCTGTCTGGAATATTTAGCTGCTGAGAGGAAAAGCAAACTATAATGTTAAAATAAATATTCATTTTGGGCTTTCCTTGTCATTTTACAACTAGTTATTTTGCACTGAAAGCATTTTGTACCTTTTCTGTTTCAAGTGCTGAGTTTGTGTAAAATTTATGGTTAAGACGATCCTTTCTACCAGAGAAATTAAAACCAAAATATCTCCTTAACTTCAGGACTACATCAAGAACGCAATAAGCACACCAATAAATCAGAGGGGGGAATTCTTTGGTATTCATTGCAGAAACAGCTCCAGGACTGGGTGAAGGGCCTTATTCCATAAAATCATCACAAGGCAGCAACAATAAAAATACTCTGCACTGCAAAATGAGTGTTTTCCATCCTGCATTTATTGTAATATTACCGTGGAGCAATCAGGCTCCCACTGAATCCATCTGCAGTACATTTGGATGTTCATAAACATATTTTTCACCACCATTACACTCAATATCAATACGGGAAGTTTCAATTTGCAAGCCTAAAATGATTTCTTTATCTGTTCTCAAGCTGTGCCGTCGGAATGAATCCCGGTGATCTATGGCTACAATTACTCAATACTGGATTAAGTGCAGCTACATTATGCAAATGGTTACTGTGATTAGGAAACTGCCTGCAGGCTAATGTGCTGCCGAAGAATACCACGCCATTTTAGAAGATCTTGTTCGCTCTCTACAAATTCAGATGTGAATCACCATTTTTGTTTGTAACTAAATGCATATCACATGAAAATGTAAGAATTACAGGCGCTGATAAATTCGTATGTAATATCCGCCCCTCCCCTTCCAAAAACGACTACCGCAGTTTCACTGCCCTACTGCCTTCCTGGTTCAGAATTATGGTTTCGCTGCTGGATCTGAAGAGGTGGCAGCCTTCTTGGTGGAGGCCCTGAACTGACGCAACTCATGAAGACGGGCCATGGGGAGCCTTGCTTAAGCAACAGGTTCTGCATGAGTTCTGTGGATTCCTATATCCTTTGTCATTCTTATGGTCCCAACTGCTGTTTTGTCCCAGAACTTCTGGTCATAGCTGTCAACTGTCCCTTATTTAGCGGGAAACTCCCTTATCCTAGCGCCGTGTCCCGCTGCTGTCCCTTATTGATGATGTCCCTTAAATTTCCCGGGTTTCAGGCTTGCCCGGCTTGGGAGGGAAGCAGCGGTTTGGGGTGCTCCTCCATGAGAGAGAGCACGCGCACAAGCTGCTGTGTCTCTGTCTCTCCCTTTTTCCCCTCAGGGGCGCGTCTTGGGTGGGCAGGCAGCCCCTCTCTTGCGAGACTTCTGCCGCACTGCCAGGGGAAGCCGGAGGCGGCAGCGGCGGCTGAGGAGTAAGCCTGAGAGAGGAGGAAGAGGAGGGGATAGGGAGGGACGCAGAAGGGCGGCGCTTCAGTGGCCACCGCAGCGCCACAACTGCCTCATGCTGGGCTCGTGGGCGGCGTGGGCAAGAGTCCCTCTCCCTCCCTCTCTCCCTCCCTCCCTCCCTCTCTCTCTCTCTCAGGCGGGGGTCGATCGAACTCCTCACGCCAGGACGACGGCAGCCCCGACGTGCTGCTTAGCATCCCCTCCAACCAGTGCAGCATCTTAATGTAGTGATTTCCCCCTCTGCATCCCTTTCATAACTCTATTTTTATAAATCATTTGCCCATCCATAATTCAAATTTTTACTACAAGTTTTCTGTCAATCCTACCAATGTATGTAACTCTTTACAAAAGCTTTTCAAATAAATTATAAACTTTCTCCATTCTTTATTAAAGAGGTCCTCTTCCTGGTTTCTAATTCTGCCTGTAAGCTTTGCCATCTCAACATCGTTCATCAGTTTTGTCTGCCACTCTTCTTTGGTCGGAGTTGTAGACGCTTATGATCATCTAGTCTAACCCCCTACAAAACACAGTCAGTCGCAGCAAAAGCAGCACGGCTCCATCAGTGGCAGATTTCTGTATAAGCTAAGCCAAAATCCCTTATTTTGGCTGCTGATCCCTTATTATCAAGGCTGCTGGTCCCTTATTTTCAAATCTGTAAGTTGACAGCTATGCTCCTGGTTCCAAGCTTCTAGTTCCCAGCTCAAGGTTTTGCTTCTAGCATTTAAAGTCCTAAACAACATGGGAACAGCCAGGGTGAGGCAGCCACCTCAGGCAAGTGAAGCAAAGAGAGAGTTGCGCTTCCCCCTGTGTGTGATAAAACCAGCGGCACATGCCTTTATTTCCCGACAGAGGCAGACTTTGCTACTATGGCTCCTCAGCCAGGCCAAAATTTGGTGCCCCCTTCCAGCCCTTGCTCTGTGCCGGCCTGGGCAAGTGCTTCCAGGGTGGCATGTGGGTGCCCTTTCCGCTTGGCGCCCAGTGCGGGGGAAACTGGTCATGCTGCCCTAAAACTGCCTCTGTTACTGATGAGAGAGATCCTACACATGCTGAGATTTGAAATGGCAGGATCTCAGTGAGTTGTCTTTTTCTTTCACTCACTGCTAAAATAAGCTTGGTATTCTCGCTGCCTTAAATGAGAAAATGAGGTTATGCACTCCCATTTATTCCCTAGGACTGGGTGAGTTAGGAGGCCTTGGGCAGATCTCCCTAGTAAACACAGATCCCGAATGCCAAGATTGCAAGTGAATTTTAAACAGGCAGTTTACTGCTCCATAACACAGCTTCAAAAATCCTTTCTATTTTCTTCCAGCATTTAAACAGAGCCTACTCTGCTGAGGATTTTTACTGAGGACCAGAACAGGGTTTCTTCCTCTAGGTGGCCAGTGCTCAGAAGTTTTTCTCAGATGCTTAATTTTTTATATGATTACAAATTCTGCTGCTGAGAAAAGTTACTTCCTTCTGCCCTGCAAAATTATCTAACAATTTCTATTTCCCCAAAAATTTTTTATTGGTTTTCACAATATTATAAACAAACAAACAAACAAACAAGACAAACAATCTGGTGGAACGCTCTGTCACAAGAGACTAGGGCCCTGAGGGACTTGACATCTTTCTGCAGGGCCTGCAAGACAGAGCTGTTCCACCTGGCCTTTGGCCAGGGCACAGCCTGACTCCCTCCCTTGGCAATCTTTGCAGAACTCTGGCCCAATGGTTGCCAGTGGCTTGATTTGAATTAATTTTATAATGAATGATTTTAGAGTGTTGTTTGTGCTGTACTTTTGTACTGTTTTATTGTTGTTAGCCGCCCTGAGCTCGGCTTCGGCTGGGGAGGGCAGGATATAAATAAAATTTATTATTATTATTATAAATCATAGCCTTATTGAAAATAACACTTATTAACTTTGTTAAGTGACTTCCTCACTTCCCCTTGGCTGAATTTCATTGCATGTCCTTTTAACAGTTTTCCAAATCCCAATTCTTATGAAATTTAACTTAAACATTAACATCCTTAAATCTTCACCTTATGGAATTATACATATTAATTATACATATTAATCCAACACTTAACATAAATAAAACCCTAAGCCAATTAAGTATGTGCAAGCTATTTTCAGTTAATTTAACTTAACAAATTTAACTAGATAATCATTAAATTTATTCCACTCTTCCTGATACTCCTCCTCCTTCTGGTCGCAGACTCTTCTGGTTAGGTCTGACAATTTCTAAGGACCTGGTTGTGAATGTTCAAGTGCATACGTACCAGAAAACAGAGACTTGTTTACAATTTCCTTTCTCCTTTTACATTTTTGGTTTTCATTTTTCTTCTTTCTTTCACACTCCATGTGTGGCATATAATGATGGACGGCTGTGAAACTTCCCTAAGAAATTTTTCCGTGTGACTCTTACATTGTATCAGTTGGAGAACACAAGTCCATAGGAAGCAAAATTTTAGTTTATGTTTGCATATGCCCAAGATTAATCTACAAAATTTGACCCCTCAATTGCCATCAGATCTACAGCTAGCATTATACATATCTATTACAAATGAAAATCGGGTTGATTGGTGAACAAACAGCAGATTAATGTTGTGTAAATCTTCAGAAAGGCTTCATAACGGAAGAACTTGCTGAAGCAGACCAAGGCTTATCAGTATGCATTTACTTGACATTGGTAGTATTGAACAAAGCACAGTGTAGGTAGGCACTTAAATCTAAAAACTCCAAAATTTAGCTGCATTTAGTTCAATTCCCACCAAAACACTTCCATTTTTGTAAAAGTAGAATGTTAATTTCAGGCATCTTAATGTTTAGAGAAAAAGGCTACATATGTATTTTGCGCATGAGCATAAGAATATCCATGTAGCAGCAAAACCGGATATCTTCATCTGCCTCAGCTGCAGCAAAACATGTCTGCCCTCTGGTAGCACAAGGATGGAAGACTGAAGAAACCCCAGCTAAAGAATCATGGCAAGAAAAATTGACGGACTATGCAGAACTGGCAAAACTGACATATAAGCTACGGGACAAGGATAACTGTGACTTTAAGGATGAATGGGAACCCTTTATAAAGTATCTGAAGATGCAACAAAGTGAACTGGACTCCTTGGCAGGTTTTGTATAAACATTCACAAACTTTTTATTGATAATAATCAGCTAAATAGTTTGAGGATCTATACAACTTTGTAACATGCAGAAAACAGCAGTCTCAGAGAAACCAAAGACTGGAACTGAGGGAAGGCGGGGGCTGGGAGCAGGTGGGTTTGGGGGGGGATGGAGGAAAAATGGGGGGGGGGACAAGGATGATATGTTTTTGGATAATATGTCTTGTTTTAATTTTGAATAAATGTCTGCCCTGCGTTGGTGTGCAGACGCTGTGACTCTCCAACGGATTGGCTTCACTCCGAAGGCAAACTCTTACATTGTCTCCCAAGACAGACAGATGCCAACAATTGAGCCTGCGTCAGGTCAGTGGTGTTCCTCCAATGCAGGCCAAATGAATAATTCTCCTTATTGTTTGTATTATGATGTGGCAAGATTTGATTTGACACCAGTTGGAATATTAATAATTGAAAATTAATAAAAAATATTTTGTAAAAAAAGCATGCCAAAGGTGTTATGTGTAAAAACAAGCCATCTCTACATCAGTTGTGGTAAACCTTTTCTAGTTTCTATATATTTCTATATTTGGGATCCAGCGTAAGAGTCTTGGTACGTCTAGGAATGTATCCATCTTCACCTAAGCTTTACAAGTCAACTGAAGCTGCCTCTTTCAACCAGGTCTGTGGTGATTCCTAGCTGTGATTATGTGCTGCAAATGACAAAATAAGAATCCTTCTATGAAATGTGACAGTTTAGCAAAATCAATAGATTTTGCCCCACATGTGCCCACTGCAACCACTTGGATCAGCAGAATGGGCACTGCTGCAGCTGCCACGTGATCCCCACTTGCATTTGTAAGAACTCGGCCATTTAGTGTAGCAGCACTTGCACTTTGCAACTCCCTGCCTGGGGAGATCAAGCTGGCGCCTTCATGGGACTCTTTTCTATGCCTGCTAAAAACGCTCCTCTCTAGACAAGCCCACATGGGTACATTGAAAGTCCAGGTAGTTTAAATCTGTTTTAGAATTTTAAGTTTTGTATTTTTTGAAGTAGGGTTGTAAATTTTTCTTGGTTTTACTGTTTTCTCTTTTGTAAAACGCTTTGAGGCTTTTTACAACCCAGCAGTATAATTTTTTTTATGAAATAAAGAAATAAACAAAACATATGGGCAATTGCTTTTTAATTTTTTGTGAAAGGGATATTGGGGGCTGGGGAGCACAACACCCTTGGCCTCCACACCAAGGCTCTGTTCTCAATATTTACTTTTTCTAAAAAAATAAGGGGTTTGGGGGCTTCTTGTTGGTTTGTTGGGGGAGGGGGTCTTCCTGCATTTTGTGTCTGTGCTTTGCTTGTTTGTTTTTTTCCTGGGGGTGGGGGTGGGTAGGAGTGGGCAGGATCTGAGCAGCTATTCTTCTGCAAAAATGAATATTTTCTATCGCTGTCAGTGTCTTAAATTTCCAGAGGTGCCCCTTGGTCCCCAAACGTTGGACTCGGGTTTCTTCGCTCAGCATATTCCCTTTCCTTTGCCTCCTGCTCCCCCCCCCAGCCTAATGCTGAGCCATGCCCTCCCTGTGAGCCAAGAACTGTATTCTGTTCCCCGTAGGTTTTCATTTACAAAACACACCGACTCCACCCAAATATAATGGAAAAACGTGTTTTGGATGCCTCATATGCAATTCATTTTGTGTCTCTGTATGTGACAGAGGGAAAAAGAAGGGAAGGAGAGAGGGGGAGGGATAGGAATAGGAATTTGTAGAATTAAGAGAAACAGAACCAAGTAATTATATCGACTTCTTATGTGTGTTCTTTTGCATTCAGGATAAGATGACATTCTATATAGAACCTGGTCTCTGATGAGAAATGTATCTCAACAAGACTCAAACGGCAGGTGACCCAGAGTTTTGGTTCTTTCCTGTGTTGTTTAACGCCCGGCCAGCTGTTTCTGAGCAGCAGAAGAACACCCACCCACACCAAGAAGGGCTGTTTAGCCCTCTTCCATTCTCCTCAATTTAAAGCTGGTTTTTCACACACGGAGGCAAGAGAGAATTGCTGGATCTTTCCCCCTAGAGCCTTTCCTTTCACAGGTCAGAAGAGCAGCTTTGGGAGGAGGAAGGGTTAACAGGGGAAAGGAAAGACAGAAGAAAGACTCTGCTAGCTTGATAATAACCTCTGTTTTCTTTATTTTAAAAAATAAAATGACTGCCAGCTCACACAGATCTCAGCTAGTGGAAGGGAGGATATCTAGCCAGCACCTGCAAAACGCTGCCAGTATTTTTTCCCTTTTTGGGTGTTTTCATGCTTCCATCTCCCTCTAGTTAAGTTCTCCTTCATTTATATATTACACTTGCCATCTTGTCCATGCAAGTGCCTTCCTGCCACAATACAGCTTTTCTTTGCACCACTGCAGAATCTTGTGCAAACTCAAACGTTAGGGTCAGAAGTTTGAACTAAGTAAGTCAATACTTAGGTTCCTTAGGGCTGCTTAGGTCCTGGTAATCACATTTGCATATTAATCCTCTTTTTATGAGTGCGGAATTTGGACTCATGGGACAGCATTTGGATCTCATTTCTTTGTTTCATTTGGTCTGTATTATGGGAATTTGAGACTTGTCTTCTGTACTACACTATAGACATAGTGTTTTAGCAGTTGAACCAATGATATATTGCTCATTAATTCATTCCAGGGTGTCCATCTTTCAAATAGCTCAGTTAATCTAATACAGAAAGAAAATCATTCCATTTCCCCAGACTTATCTCTCTCCCTTAGCAAATTGCTGTTATCCCACTTACCTACTAATAGACTCGTGCTTTATCAGAAAGGGCTAGTCATGAACTCGAAGGAATAGAAAAATGTGAGTGAAATTAATCGAACATCATTTGAGAGATGTAATCAAATTCCAACCCCAATATCTGCAAAGGGTTTGCATCGCTGCCTGGCAGTGACAGATACTTCACCTCTTTCATCACCTTATCAAGCAAGTTGTGAAATGAAATATTTAAGTTGACCTGTTCATTGCCAAATACACAGGCTGTAATTCCATTTTAAAATATTCCAAAAGGAACCAACACTCTGCTATAGACATTGAGGCTTTTTTTGTTGTTCCAAAAAATACAAGCAAATCTTTTGCAGATCTGCCTTTCTCTGTGGATTCTGCGTCCCACTGAAATATCACTAATTAATTAGTATATCAAGAGAAGTCAGTGCCTACCAATTGATGATTTCTTTGAAACTGCATGTTCAAGATCACATTTTTCCATATCATGTGGTATGAACAGTTTGGAACAGGACAGTGTAAATGCATCCATTTTACAAGGGAAATATCATTCATGCCAATTAGATGGCAATGTTTAGTTAATTAATCAAATAGCTTGATTGATTAAAACTATATCGGTCAATTAAAAAGTGCAACATGCTCTTAACCCCCCCCCCCCCCCCCGTGTAACTGCATCTCTCTTCTTCCTTCTTCCTTTTCCTGCATCTCTCTTCTTCCTTCTTTCCTACACAGAAGGAGCGCCTCTTTGGAGATGCATGAACATATTATCTAAAAAATAAATAATATCTCTTACTTCAGAATGGTGATTTTAGTTGTGTGCAACTGTATGCAGGTTTAATTAATTATCCTAATCCTAATGCACAGAAATCAAGTGCACACTTGAAAATCTCATGAACAGAGGAGTACTTACATGTATTTACATTTTTTGCCAAAAAAGTTCTAATTCACCATTCAAATTTAGAATCCATATTTTTATTTTAAATTACTTTTCACCCCAAAATTCAAAATTTTCAGCAAAATCTGATATAGGTTCACTTGAAATGTACTGAGTTCGGTTGCACTAACTCCCAGGATAGAGTGCATTGGGTTGCACCTTTGCAGTCTGATCCCATAAATGTCCACTTGGAAGACAAATGAGATTTATTCCCAGGTTGGAAGGCAAAGGACGGCTGGGATAGTCTTCTTGCTATGTTGTTCCTGACTACATTCATTAAGGTAAGAAACTCAGGTGAGGGGCCCAGTGCATAAAGATTTGCAAATCACCAGTATAGTGAAGGTGCAGGCAGGAAAATGGTGAGTGATCAGGTAAAGGTAAAGGTAAAGGTAAAGGGACCCCTGACCGTTAGGTCCAGTCGCGAATGACTCTGGGGTTGCGGCGCTCATCTCGCTTTATTGGCCGAGGAAGCCGGCGTACAGCTTCCGGGTCATGTGGCCAGCAGGACTAAGCCACTTCTGGCGAACCAGAGCAGCGCATGGAAACACCGTTTACCTTCCCGCTGGAGTGGTACCTATTGATCTACTTGCACTTTGATGTGCTTTCGAACTGCTAAGTGGGCAGAAGCAGGGACTGAGCAATGGGAGATCACCCCGTTGTGGGGATTCGAACCTCAGACCTTCTGATTGGGAAGCCCTGGGCTCTGTGGTTTAACCCACAGCACCACCTGCATCCCACGAGTGATCAGGTAGGATTGGGGGAAAACAAGGGACAGTGGTATGAACTCCTGTTACATAATAACTGAGAAAGGGCAGGGCTGAGGAAAAGGAGAAGAATACAAGAGTTAAGACAAAAATACCAATTACATTGATACCCAGCATACCCTCCTTCTATACCTGAAAGCTCGTAAGAAAAAAATCTAGGTATAGAGCAGAAATCAGGAGAAAGCACAGAAAGGCTCTATAATCATATATATTGTTATTGATTGCTCCAGAGACCTGCAGTATTTTAAGTAAGTATTTAACACACAAAAACCAACCCTGTTTGAAATATCTTTTTCAAAGGTGCCCAGTGAATCCATGCTATATTCCACTAGGATTTGAATTTGTTACTGGTTAAACTGCGAGCTCAAATATTGCCATCCAATTATAGCAACAAACGATCCTATGGGACAGCAGCAGTTGTCTCAATCATCATTAAGAGAACATTTGAAAGAATGAACAGAGGGAACTCTGCCTCGCCTTCCTGGGGGTTGGTTGAGCCACTGGGCCATATTTAGATCACACCCCTGCACTGAAGGGGTTTATCATCTGGAATGGAAGAAAATGAAGATGTTCTCATGATGCACTAGTAAGATGTGGTGCTGGAACCAGCATAGTAAAACAGAACCTTTGAAATAACAGATCCAGCTGTTTAGAAGCCAAGCTTACCATTCACAATTCAAAAGCCTTGTGGTTTGGTTTTGGTCCATCTGCAATTTAAAATCATGGGTTTCATTTTGGCCTACCTCCAGGAAGCTTTTTTCCCCTGCAACAATTAAGATCCTAAAATGGAAAATAGATTCAGGCTTATAAACATTTATGTGTGTGCTCCATAAAGTAATTATTTTCCTTTCTGCTGTGTAAAATTTACAACTGAGGAGACCATTAAGTGCCGTGACCTCCTGCCAAACAACAAAGCAAGTTCTATCAGAATAGGGCTGCCTCTCTACCACATTTGGCTCCTACCAGATGGCATGAGAGAGACTAATTTCTGGAGCTCATTTTATTCCAAAACTTGTAAACACACCAAAGCATAACCTTAGAATATGTGCCAGTTGTTTTCTCCCATTCTCAGCGCCATTTTTTGAAGCTCCCTTTATGCTGCATAAGATTGTGCAACCCACAGAAGGAGCTTTGTCCTGCTTCTGCAGCTCATCAGCACAAACATGGTTGCTGTGTATTTATATTTGGCGGCATAAGAGCAGGATCCGAAATTCAGCCCAAGCTTAATGCGCATTTTCATGTTTTGAGTTTGATCCTGAGTGAATTTGATGTTGGTGCTGTAGGTCCCAAAGCAGTCTTTCCCATTCACACCCCTGGACATTTTGAATTTTGGGGGACCTACATGTTTTTTCTTTGCCCCACCTTCCAGTTTCTTAAGTACCTCCCCTCCAGTCAAGCATACACTGTGTGTGCTTGCACTCATTTGAAAAACATATTTTAAAAGGAGGGAGAATTAAGAGGGAATTTGCTTGCACACGCATTGCAGAAGAGGCGAACACAAAAGGGGAAAGCAACAAGCCATTGCAAAGTAGAGCCAAACACTTTCCCATCTGTGCATAAGTCCCCTGTTGGTTTTTTTGAAGGGAGATTGCCAGCTGCTTCTGCTGCCTGCCGTGATTGGGAATACTCAAAAGTGGTGAGAGTCTTTTCCACCTGTTATGTACTGAGTTGAATAGGATCCAAAATGCAGCAGTCTGATTGGTCCTAGAACAATAGGATTCAGAATGCAGCAGTCTGATTGGTCCTAGAACAATGCAGCAGTATGATTGGTCTGCAGGAGCCACCCAATCCAGCTCCAGATGGAAGTGAATCCACAACCTGATTGGCCTACAGGAGAATCCCGGAATTAACCAATCATGTGCAACCCATTGTGTAAATAATGGATATAAAGCAGATACTTTGAGGGGACATTCATTCCTCCTCACCACTATGAGCTGAATAAAGAGCATGAAATCCACTCTCGATTCTGAGTATATTTCACCACCTGTGTACAAAATACACTGCGGTTGAAAAGGAAGAGGTAAAAATGGCTTCTGCTTCAAGCTGCTGGAAATCAACATAGCAGGCACCAGAAGAAGGGGAACCCCATTGGAGGCAGCAGGCAGAGAGCAGGGAGGAACATTCAGTAAGGGAAGGGAGAAGAAGACACCAGAGCAACATATCCAATTACTGTGTAGCCGTGCTTGGGAGTTGGATTTTTATTTTTGGATTATCTCTGCATTGGTGGACATGCAGATTCACTGCAAAAGAAGAAGAAGTGATGGGTGTTTAATTGCATAGCTGTCAACTTACAGATTTGAAAATAAGGGACCAGCAGCCTCGAAAATTAGGGATCGGCAGCCAAAACAAGGGTTTTTCCAAGCACAGGTATGTTCAACTTCTGAGCCAAAGGCGGAAAGCCCAGCCAGCAGCCAAACGAAGCCTCAAGCAGTGGTTCCCACAGCACAGCAACCTGGCAAAGGGGATGCAGCAAGGAAAACCACCGTCACCTCTCCTCTGGGAAGTGCTGAGCAAAGGTGAGTCTCCAGGCAACACGGCCGATTTGATCAGCACAAGGCATGCAAGCTCCACCCCCCAGTCGTTCTTAGACTCCTTATTGGGTGAGCAACGCAGCCAAGCAACACAGTTGGAGCCTCCCTCCTCCCTGGCCGGCAGGGAGGGAGGGAGAGGAGCTGCTTCCTTTGAAACCCGGGAAATTTAAGGGACATCATCAATAAGAGACAGCAGCGGGACACGGCGCTGGGATAAGGGAGTTTCCCGCCAAATAAGGGACAGTTGACAGCTATGGTTAATTGAGGGCAGTGTTGCATGGAGAGCATCCCCAAAATGAGAGACACCCAGCTACAAATCCACACCAGTGCGGAGAAGCCTTGTATCCAGACAGCAGGTGTAAATATACTGAGAGAAAGATAAATTAAATATATTTGCATTTGATATTTAAAGAAGAAGACTGGCCTAGTAAACGAGGGCCACGACAAGTGAGGTATCTGTGCCACACCTGGGCAGCCGAAGCCGCAGCAGCAAGGTCCAGAGTCCTGGCTCTGGCTAGGGATGAGTGACTTTTCCCCATGTCCCAAATAGTTCTCTAGTTTTCTTTGTCCTGTGTTCTGTTCAGCCATTGAGAACTTTGAATGGCACGTGTTGGGCATCGGAGAGATGATGGTGCACAAAGGAATCTTAATGTGATCATATAAACACCTCCACCATCTCTCTCTCTCTCTCTCTCTCTCTCTCTCTCTCTCTCTCTCTCACACACACACACACACACACAGAGAGAGAGAGAGAGAGAGAGAGAGAGAGAGAGAGAGAGAGAGAGATATGCAGGAAATCTGATGCCGCAGCACTGGATGACTTTTGAGGTCTTTCCTATGACTCTGTAATTATACCTGGATCCCACTTTGTGCTGTAATTCAATCAAAGCACACACTGAGATTTATTTTAGGTTCTGTGATTTTAATCACTGTGTTTGGGATGCACACTGGTAACCTTGTAAGGGAACGAGACATAACCTGAAAATTGTGCATGGCACAGCAGTCCCAGCTAAGTCCAGAAATCAAAAGTGAAAGAATGACATGCTGCTAATTCATTGTTTGCCCTTTTGGTAACACAATTAAGTGATGTGAGACTCCCAAATCCAGTATCCCTGGAGCCAGGCCTGCGCTGTTGCCTCCTGCCCTCGGCTGCCCTTTCCTTTCCTAGCTCAGCAAGCCAGAAGCAAAGCCACTGATGGCCCTGAGAGCGGCAGAGGATGCCGGGGGAGGGGGCATTTGGCTGCCTGAAGTGAAGTCCAGTGGGGGCTCTTCCCCCATTGGGACCAATCCTCTAAAGGATGGTGATGCTCCATTCCCTGGACTTGTGGCACTAATTCCTGCCTTCCTCTTCACCCCTGTTCACAGTGCTGCCTGAAACAGGTTGTTTCATGCAGTTGCATGGCAGGTTGGGCGCAGGAATACAAGAGTATTCGGTTTGCTTTTATTACTTTTAGCCACAGGCAACTCTCTCTCTCTCTGTGCACATAATTAAAACAGGATCAGTACAAGCCACATTTTTAAAAACACATTTGTAGTAGTCTCTTAACAAGATACCTACATACAATGATTTCCCATAGAGAATTATTAAGATGCAAAAGAGCTTTGCCTCAGAACAACATTGTGCACTATGCAGTGATATTCTGTGGAACTCCAGCCACCTTGCATGAGTTTCCATTTGTGCAACCCAGCTGCCCTCCCCACTTCCGCTTGTACCCTGCATACTCCCCAAATCTCCATGTGGTTGGGGGCACCCCTAGAACAGATTAAGGGGAGGTGCAGGGGGAATTCCATTGCACAAGTAGCCATGCACTGACTGAATGAATTAGCTGGATACCACCCCAGATTTTGTATTATTTTACAAAATAAATGGAAAGTGATGGGAAAGCTTGAGGTATTGAGGTTGTTTTCATGAAACCCTGGGAGATGTTCAATGAAACCCTGGTTGAAAAATGCTGGTTATATACTGGTTGAAAAACTCCGAGAAAGACAGCTATGGGGTCAAATTGGTTTGCTTCAAACAAGCCATAATTTGACACGACAGCAAACTGCAGTTCATCACACACAGAAGTAAACACTCCTGATCTCTTCCTCACAGCTGTGCCAGAGGAGGCAACAAGCAACTCCAAGGCTTGTTATGTCTCACTACACTTCATATAGTTTAATATAATGTCTGAACATGGCCTACAGTAGGTCTGAGTCCCACATAATGCATGGGGAAGTATAGTATAGCAAGGGCAGAATGTGAAAAACAAAACAAAACAGGTATGTGTTCTTCAGCCACATAGAGAAATGTTGATTCTGAAAAGAACTCTTAAAAACCCATCACCACACTCATGGCGCCAGAGGAAGAGGGTGGTCTTGTTGATTTTGTTCTTTACAGGACTGCATGGCTCCTTCATGCTTGAGTGGCATGGAAATGGACTGCTCTGCTTGACTGTAAAAGTTAAGCTAGAAAAGAAAAGATTGTGAATGTTGATGGGGAAAGAGAAGGAGAGGAGATGGTTCAATTTTTTACCAGGAGCGTCACAGGCACAATCCAGGAGGAACCTTTGTCTCCAAGTGACAAAATATTGTTGTTTCCATGATAGGAAAATGTGGTATTTCTGCTGTACAGTATAGATATTAGCTTGAGAAAAGATTCATTGTAAGGAATTGTTCTTGCTGAACAGATTTCCAGAGAAGACATAGCCTGTGCGGGTCACAGGGAAAGGTTTCATATTTCAAGAACCCTCCCTCTTTGTTTAACTATGTTATTATCTTTAGTAGAAAACCACTTTTCATACGAGTTTCCTAATTTGGGAGAAGCCCTCTGATCCATGGATGGGCAGGAGCTTCCTCTCCCCCATTGTCAAGGAACTTCAGGATGAATGATGGAGTCACAATGTGGTGCTTCTGCCCTGAGACCTTATGGTGATGGGCAGATAAGAGATCGGACGCAGGTGGCGCTGTGGGTAAAAGCCTCAGTGCCTAGGACTTGCCGATCGAAAGGTCGGCGGTTCGAATCCCTGCGGCGGGGTGCGCTCCTGTCTTTCGGTCCCAGCGCCTGCCAACCTAGCAGTTCGAAAGCACCCCTAAGTGCAAGTAGATAAATAGGGACCGCTTACTAGCGGGAAGGTAAACGGCGTTTCCGTGTGCGGCTCTGGCTCTGGCTCTGGCCAGAGCAGCGATGTCACACTGGCCACGTGACCCGGAAGTGTCTTCGGACAGCGCTGGCCCCCGGCCTCTTGAGTGAGATGGGCGCACCAACCCCAGAGTCTGGCAAGACTGGCCCGTACGGGCAGGGGTACCTTTACCTTTACCTTTTAGATAAGAGATCTAATAAACAGACAAATATAAAGAACACAAACAGTTTCATTTTCAGAGATTAAGTTCTCTAACAGACATTTGAACAGCATGTTTTCACTCACATCCAACAAAACTCAAAAATAAAAAATTCTAAAATTTTGAAAATCTTCCTTTCAAAGTACACAATTTAAATTAAATTTAGCAGCAATAGACATAACTACCGTCCTGGCCACCAGTAAATTGGATCAAGGATACCTGCAGTATACTCCATGGAATAATAAAAACTATATTAGATCCATGGTAATTCCCCTTGCTAATACAGCTTCTTCAAGCCCTATGCCATTCACTTCCATACTTACAGCAGCATCTCTTCCATGACCTGCTAATCTCTACATCTAATACAAAGAGCACCATCTACTGGAATAGCAGGAAATCATGGATCGTTCTTCAGTGAGAATGTTGCCTACATTTTCCATGGCTAGAACATGGAATGACTGTCTTCCTGTGTTTTTAGCACACCCACACAGGGTACAATTCAGCAATGTTTAAGCTCGCTTTAGTCCCGCTGATTTGGATGGGAGCATTAAGCATGTGCGTATCTCTTCTCACTGAAAGAAATGGATTTAAAATGGCTTATGTGTCACTGGATTGTGGCCATAAATATTCTTTCTATGTAAGAATGTATGTTTTATGCTAGTTTGTATTGTAACGATATCTAGGTCGTTAGACAGAGCTCCAGGGAGGGACTGCCAATTCCTCATTTATCTTCAATACCTCCACTTGGAAGATCTCCATTGCACGTTGGATCTGGGAGGCTCTATGTTCATCTGGTCCAGTTATGCTAGGGAATGTTTGCCCACAGAATTTTCTATAGCATCTCACTGTTGGATCAGCAGGACTCAAATACACAAGGAGGAGCTCTAGACTTCATCACAGAAATAGGGGACTTTGAAATATTTTGCTACACAGTAAAATAAAGCCAATTGTTCTGCCTCAAATACATGAGCATCCCTTCATTTCCTTCATCCTAGCCATTTACAAAGACGCTGAACAACAATGGGTCCAGAACAGAACCCTGCGGCACCCCACTTGTCACTTTTTCCCAGGATGGCAAGGAACTCTTTAGGTTCAGTCAGTCAACCAGTTACAAATCCACCTAACAGTTACCTCATTCAACCCACGTTTTACCAGCTTCCTTGCAAAAATACCATGGGGGACTTTGTCAAAAGCCTTGCTGAAATCAAGATACATTATGTCCACAACATTCCCCTGATCCACCAAGTTTCCAACTTTATCAAAAAGATAGACTTCTCTGTGTTATCCAGTAGCTCCTTTAGTACCCTTAGGTAAAGCTCATCAGGCCCTGGAGATTTGAATTCCATTAAAGACTTTTGGTTTTGCCTCACCATCTTTTTTCTTCTCTTGAGCTGCAACTCTCTCCTTACATAATTTATTCAGCTGTCACCAGACTGGGCAATGAAAGCATTTTGGGTGAAGACAGAGGCAAAGTTGGTGTTGAGCAGTTCCGCCTTCTCTCTGTCACCCAATAGCATTTCTTTGTCTTCTCTGTGCAAAGGACCTACCACTTGCTTGTTCTTCCTCTTGCTTCAAACATAGCCAAAGAAACATCTATTATTATTTCACACCTCACTTGCAAGCTCATTCTGAGTTTTAGCCTGCCTGACCCTGCAAGGGGCCAACAGCGGAGTAGGGGTAGGTGTAGAAATGGGAGCTGGTCCAGGGCACCATTTAAACCCCCGCCACTTCCAAACCTGTTTCAGATCAGCCTGATGTACACTCACAGGATTGGCTTATAAAGGTAAAGGTAAAGGGACCCCTGACCATTAGGTCCAGTTGTGACCGACTCTGGGGTTGCAGCGCTCATCTCGCTTCCGGGTCATGTGGCCAGCATGACTAAGCCACTTCTGGCGAACCAGAGCAGCACACGGAAATGCCGTTTACCTTCCCGTTGGAGCGGTACCTATTTATCTACTTGCACTTTGACATGCTTTCGAACCGCTAGGTTGGCAGGAGCAGGGACCAAGCAACGGGAGCTCACCCCGTCGCGGGGATTTGAACTGCCGACCTTCTGATCGGCAAGTCCTAGGCTCTGTCGTTTAACCCACAGCACCACCCGCGTCCCATTGTTCCTGCTGCTTCATAATGATAACCTGGTGTTAAACTTGATGGAAGAGAAGCTGTGCCCCTGAGCCCACCCTGGAATAATGTGGCTTGGCTCCTAGGCAGTAAAGGTGAGCATTCCCTGCAGAGCTCACCATTGGAGCAATTGGGGTTCCAAAAGGTTGTAGTACCCTTGCTGTAAAAAGCCGGCAGTTAATCAGTTTGGGCCACTCTTGCCCTCTTGTGTAACCCCATGGCCAGTCAGGGTGTGCCGTGAATCCCTTGTAGGGCCCAGAGACTCTTGCTTTCCCCCACCGGAGCCCTTTTTAGAATTGTCTTGGAATCACAGCATCTGCTTGCTTCAGTTGCTGCTTATAGAACTGGAAAAGACAATGATCAGCACGTCTTTCCTTTTTTTACCCCAAACAAAAAAGAAATTCTTCTGAAACTGCCATGCTCGGTACAATTTTGAATCAAACATTCTGCATTAATAAGCAGGCCTTTGGATCCTAAGATGTGGCTTTTGTGTTGGGCTCACCGTGAATTTTAATAAGCCTGACTTTGTACGGAAAGTGAAAAAGAAACATGCCCAAGCACCACAAAGACAAATTTCATTAGACTCTAATCTCCAATAGGCAGTTTCTTCTTTGACAAATACTCTCCTGCAGATTTCTCGAAATCCTTTCAGTCGAGCAATACTTTTTTTTTTGTTCCAGCCAAAATACAACTCATATCAAAAAAGGCAAACCTTGGATCTACACACAGAACACATTATATTGACATTAAGCCAGGCAATGATTAAAAAGGCAACGCCTTTCATGAAGGTGAGAGATTGTTAACGATGTCTCCCATGCTGAAGCCGACCAGCAAAGCCTTTGATGAAAAGCACACCAAGCGGCAGAGTGTGATTTATTTGTATTCATTTTCTTTCAATGGTGGAAGCATTGGCTTGGCTGGGGGGGCGGGGGGGGATGGAAAATAATAAATGGCCCAGTAGTTATGCTTATTTTGGCAGCAAGTTTAGAACTGATAAGAAGAAATGAGCACAAAGGCAGGGGAGTGGCATAAGTTGGCAGGGACCCTCGGACAACCCTTCTCAACCCTCGTTCCCCAGAAGTTGTTGGACTACAACTCCCATCATCCCTGACCACTGGCCCTGCGAGCGGAGGGGGGCATGTTGGGAGCTGTAGTCCAACAGCTTCTGGGGACCCAAGGTTGAGAAAGGCTGCCCACTTCACGGGCATCTGAGAGCTGCCCTGTACCGAGTCAGCCATGCAGCTCTCTATCCCAGGGCTATTGAGTCTCTTCGAGGCCTTTGGCACACAGGTCTTCCCAGTCCTGCTACTTTTTATTTTTTAATTGTGGAAGAGAGGGACTGGGTGTGGGGCCCTTTTCATGCAAATCCTGTGGTGTGCCTCCAAAGTATGGGCCTTTCCCAGGTGGTGGCTGTTATGTACTGAAGTTCTCACCCTGGGCCAGCAGGGGGGTACTGTAGATAGTTATGCAAATAAGGGATCGAAAGTGACGTTCAGTGATTGGATAGTTTTAGAAAGTTGTTACAGTAACGTTGTACTGGAACTCTATATAAGCAGTCTGACTGAACCCTTCAGTTCAGTTCTGTCCTGGCCTGTGAATAAACAAGAGCTGTTTGAAGAATCGCTGTGTCGTCTTAACAGTGGCAGTGGGTGAGTGGGGCTGTCCTACTAGTAGACACCTAACCAAATGTGAAACTTCTGTAGTTTCTCTCATCAGGTAAAAGGGTGTGTGTCTACATTCCATTTAAACCACCATTTGTTACTATTGGGACACATGGCAGCTTCTGCCCAACTCCTATGCACACTTTTGTGGCAACAGGAAGAACTGGGGATGGAGCTAGAATGAATGAATGAATGAATGAATGAATGAAATTTGTATACCACCTTTCATCTGTAGATCTCAGGGCAGTTCACAACATACAATATAAAAAACACACAAAATACATATAAAAATAGGAACAAAAACAAAGCAATTCTTACCCCCCCCCCCCGCAACACATTTAAAAGGGCATCAGATGTCAAACAACCCAAGGCGTGGTTGGAAAGAAACGTTTTCGTCAGGGTCTGGGAAAGACATGCACTTCACATGTCCTTTCAAAAATCAGGCTGCAATCTCAAGTTGCTGGATCTCAGTGATTAGGGTTTTATTTATTCCATAAAATTCATACACTGCTTTATTGTAAAGATAAAACAATAAAATTGAGGGGGAAATCACAACCGTACCATAAAATACCTCACCCTTATAAGCATCTGGGTAGGCTTGTCTAAACAATATTTTTTTAGAAGGTGCCAAAAAGAGTACAAGTAAATAATTTGCATACTTTGCAGATTATGTTTACTGGATTTAAGGACCTGAAATGCTTCAACACTGTAAATTTTTAAACATATAAGAATAACTTACGAGTGCATTCTTACGCAGTATATTAACATTTATATTTGTCCTGATAGAATAGCACTTATTTAACAAAAAACAATGTGGTACGCAGAGTAAACACTGGACTAAAATAGAAAGGGAGATTTCTTGAGGAGTTAGAAGAAAAGGGCAGAGCTAATGGCACATTTCACCTATGTGGTTCTTGCTGTTCTGTCTGGTAACAGATTTTAAGAGTATGGCTTTAAGAGTTGCAGTCTTCCAAAGGTGCGGCTATGAGGCCATCATTTCCCCAAAGAATGGGTGAGAGTTGGCTGCCTGTGGCTTGGCTTTTAGGCATGAAAGCAAATACCTCATTCAGGTCACACCCTCAGGAAGATTTGCAGAGGGAATTCCTGGAGATGCTCAAGCAAAGGCAGATTCTTCATTTTCGGAAGATGAAAGGTCTGGCATTTATTCACACATGAGCTTTGACGTTGCTTTACTTTTCCACTTGCTAATTTGTTTGCCTTTTTGGATGCAGCTTTTGGGAAGTAACCTGAGGAAAAGAGAAACTGTGGTTTCCTTTAACAAATGGACACACTCTATATTATTTTATCCAAAAGCTACAGATGTAAGGGAAATTTGATCCTGTAGAGTTGGAATGATGTTATGAGTCATACAGCCCAAACCCAAACGCTTACTGCTTTGTCTTAGGAATACTTTTTTTCATCCAAGTTTTCTTTAACAGGTAGGTGGAGGTTGGGAAGAGGGGGGGGGGGAGGAAAGGGGGAAACTGTGCGCTTGAGAGAAACCAGTTTGTTTGAAACGGATGCCATTCAAATTTCAAATACATTTCCTCTCAAGATGATTCCCCCCCCCCCCATTATTACACACTAATGGCCCCAGTAACATGCATTCCCATCCCATATTAAGAAGTGTAATACAACATTTCTGTTCCAATTCTGTTCAACTCCATTAGAAGTACAACTTTTCTGGGGAAATTACTTTTTAAATTTGTATGGCTAAGCATCACCTCTAAAGCCACCTGCAAATTCTGAAATGGCAAATGCACATCTGAACCTTCCCTTTTTTAGACTGGGATCAAAACCAACAACAACAAAAAAGAGGGACTGGTAAAGGAGCAAAGACAAAAATTCCACAAAACCTTTCCTTTCGCATAAAAGTTGCTACTGGCGTATGAACATACAATAAGCACAAACATCCATGGTTTCTCCAGCATAAGCCACCAACATTTCCCTCTTTGCTTGCACAGATTGGGAAAAAATTCCACGGGGCTCCTCCAGGCAAGCTGAAATGTTGTCTTCCATGCCAGTCCCTCTGCTAGGGGCATGGCGGCTGTTAACCATTCCCCTGGCAGTCAACATAGGCATGCAGTTCTACTCAAGCAATGTAGACCTGGCGTCTGCCTGCAATGGGAAAGTTTACAGAGTTTCCCTCAAGTCTTGACATTTTTCCTGCAAGAAATTAAGACTAAAAATCATTGTGTGTTTGGCAGCACCTTTTAAACATTCTAAAACCAATATTTTCCTTAAAACAATTATGATATCTTTTTACATTGCAGTGGTACCTCGGGTTACATACACTTCAGGTTACAGACTCCGCTAACCCAGAAATAGTACCTCGGGTTAAGAACAGACCTCTGGAACGCATTAAGTACTTAACCCGAGGTACCACTGTACATCTTACATTTGTAACCACGCCTGCTGAAGTTAAAAGGGCTTCAGAGGCACCACAAACCAAGATTTTAACGTTGATATTCAGCTACTTGTCTGAACTTGGACATAGCTGTTGATGGATGACACTTTAAGTCAGACTTAAGATTACTTCATATATTATATTTTCCCAGGTTGGTGTAGGGAAAACAAATCATGTACATCTGATTCATTGTCATGCAGAATTATGTACCTATGCAGCTTCAGTAGGGAAGGCAAACATTTTCACCTAAAATTGATGAAGTGTTATGTGCTTAGTAGCTCTGAATAGTGGGCTCACTACTTTTGCCATTAATGGAAACCTCTTTATTTCAAAACCATTTCTGGGCACAATCCTTAATGGGTCAAACACCCAGTGAAGTACACTGGAATGGCAATCATAGTACAGTATTCAGGTTGATTGAGAACTTTCTTATACTGCTGCCTTAAGTGCAATACTTCTACAATATTTACAGCAAACAGCATTTTTTTTGGAAAAATCTAAAATGGTGTAAATAAAAAATGGGCTACATTAGAGTGTAATGTGTCAGAAACAAAAAACAAAAAACCCAGGAATGACTGAGTTCTTTTTTATATTGAAAAATGCACAAGAAATTGATCTTAGAAGTATTGCAGAATAAAATGCCAAGACACAAAATGATCTCCTCTGAAATGAAGTTGAACATGTTTCCAAATGCACCCCTCTATAGAATAGTCTAACACCCCCACTCCAACACAGATAACATGAGAAAATATTAACAGCATGTGATATTGTTTGTTTGTTTCATAATTTTTTACACTGCTTGATTGTAAAACAAAAAAAAATCAAAGCAGTTTACAAAAAAAAGTTAAAATATGAAAATCAATAAAAAATCACAACCATTCTTTAAAACAAAATAAAAAAATTCCTTCCAGTAGCACCTTAAAGACCAACTAAGTTAGTTCGTGCATGCACACGAAAGCTCATACCAAGAACTAACTTAGTTGGTCTTTAAGGTGCTACTGGAAGGAATTTTTTTATTTTGTTTTGACTATGGCAGACCAACACGGCTACCTATCTGTAACTGGAACCATTCTTTAAAACATACAAAATTTAAAACACTAAAAGACATTAAAATAACTGAAAATCTTGTTTGGTGCTTTTCTTGGAATGTACTACCAGCTTTTGTACCTTTTTATAATATAGTGGTACCTCTGGATGCGAATGGGATCCGTTCCAGAGCCCCGTTCGCATCCAGAAGCGAATGCAACCCGCGTCCACACGTGCGCAGGTCGCGATTCGCCGCTTCCCGACATGTGAGTGACGTTATTTTGACTGTCTGCGCATGCTCGAGCAGTGAAACCCGGAAGTAACGTGCTCCGTTACTTCCGGGTCGCCACAGCACGCAACCCAAAAATACTTCACCCCGAGGTATGACTGTAATAATAAAAAAGATCTGGGGAAGGAACAGAAGAAGCTGCTAAAGTACAAAAGGGTTTGTTGCATTGTGACTTCTGGAGGAAAAGAAGAGAAGCTTTATGAACAAATGGCTCATGTGTTGCTCATATTTGTTCCACTGCTGCTTTGGCACCACTTTAAAGACTATGTCCTTAAGTGACTCTAGCCAATCAAAGGCAGTTTGAGAAATGCACCTCTTGCCTTGGTTCAGCCCTAAGACCCTGGTCATCCATTCCCATTCAGATGGTGTGTGGGCACTGTGTCATGTGACTGATTACGTGGGGCAGGGCTTACATGGGCCCCCACAATATTTGATTTGATTCAAGTTGGCACTCCTGTTGGTCAATATGTTCCGCTATCCAACAGAAATCTGACAAAGATTAAGTGGTGCCTAAGCTACCTGTAATGAATGTATGGGGGTTGCTCGTGCGTAAGTTGCCACCATGCCTGGCTAGTTAGCCTGGTTAAACCTTTCCTGACTGGACAGCCCTTCACTTCGTGGCTGTTCAGTCGCTAGCAGAATCCGTCAGTGGGCGTTTCTTAAACTTCTTCCAGCACAAAAGCTCTTTGACGCCAAGTCTACGCCTACTTTCCCTGCGCGGAAGTCTTCTGCGCAGGGTGGGTGTGGGCAGAGGAGGACCTGTGCTCTCCCCGCTGGTCTCCAGCGAAGAGTCCTGGAGACCCCTCTCTGATTCCCCCAACCGTCCCCCTTTATCTCTGGTGTTACACTGATTTCCTTCCCCAGCCGATGAGTTCCCTCTCTCCCTGCTTGGCCCTTCTCCGGCATCGCTTGGGAGCTCTGCCTCCACTCCTGGCTCTGATGTCAGTTCCCTGACACTACCTTTCAAGCAACCAGTGATGGGGGAACCCTCTCTGGCACCTGGGGTGGGATGCTAAGGGGCGGGGCGAAACCGCCCGGTGATGCATGCACAACGTCCATACGGACTGTGCATGTGCGGCATCCCATACAGAGTGCGCATGTGCAACGACTGTACGGGCTGCCGCACATGCGCACTCCGTAAAGGATGCCGCACATGCGACTGTACAGGCAGCCGCTTGCATGGCGACCATATGGGCTGCTGCGCAAGTGGCATCCCATATGGCATGTGCATGTGCGGCATCCCATACGGACTGCGCAAGCATGGCAGCCCGTATGGTTGCCATGTGAGAGGCAGCCCGTACAGACGCCAGTATTGATGGTGCACAAGAGCGGCAGCCTGTACAGACGCCGTGCGAGCGGCACCCAATCTGACTATGCACACCCTCAGCCACTCTACAGCTGGGGGGAGGCAGGTGCCATCTTGTAACCCCCCCCCAGAATGCCACCCTAGGCGGACCGTCCCCTCCGCCCCCACTTCATACTCCCCTGCAAGCAACCACACTTACTTTTCCTCTGCCCTTTCCAAGCACAGTCCGTGATTTAAAGCTCTGTGTCTGGGTGCCCTTTTTATGCACCAGAGCTTTCCCCACAAAAAACTGCTCTTCAAAATGCAATCAGAGCAAACAGCAATCTGTGCCTGGAAAGAGCAGGGCAAAAGGTATTGATAGGGCCAGTTTTCTCCATGGCTTCTGGGAGCATTTATTTCCAGGAGAACTTCCCTCTTCTTGTGTGGCAGGTGAGAGCATTTGTCAGCTGGGTCCCTGCCACTTTGTGGGCCTGTTCACACTAACTGGAACTCAAAGGGTTTCACTGGATGAAAGAGATTGCATGGGATCCTGCTCCTATAATGCTTAGGGCTTGGGAGGTGAAAAACAGCATGTTAAGTTGCATCTGGGAATTGTCTCCTAGTCTGTGAAGCTGGAGCTTCACTATCATGCAATGCCTACAGTAACTCTGAACAGAGAGGTGATCATTATGGACCCTGTACTGCAGGAAGTGTCTTGTTGGAGGAACTCCCCCCACCCCAATTCATGGCAGAGGCAAGAGTCAAACTGTGGAGATCCAGACATGTGAATGACCTGTGAAGAGGAGCATGGCTGCAATGTCTTGTTATTTCAGGGTAACAACTGTGAAAAAAAGCAAGCCTTGACCTTGAATTAATGTGGGGACGTTTATTAAATAGAACGTATCTAACAAATGCATCACATAGCAGACATATTTTGCCAGACACAGTGGTGCTTAAATAACACATTTTCTGTGCACATAGAACATTTGTAGCAAAAATATGGGAAATGTTTGTTGAAAACTGAAGACCTAGCATGAGTAATGTGATTGTGGGGCCATAAAGGTACCCCTGCCCGTACGGGCCAGTCTTGATAGACTCTAGGGTTGTGCACTCATCTCACTCTATAGGCCGGGAGCCAGCGCTGTCCGCAGACACTTCCGGGTCACGTGGGGCCATAGCATTACACAAAAGAAAACCAAATTGATTGATGCATAAAATGCACGGACCACCATTTTCTGCACCATTTAGTTCCAAAAGGAATGATGAGTTCATTTTGAACATATTCTCCTACCCACCCCACCCCACCCTGTTTTAACTTGAAGCATTTAAGCAGCTCCCTGGGTAGGCTGAAGTAGCCCTTGATATAGAATCACAGAATCAGAGAACTGTGGAGTTGGAAGGGACCCTGAGGGTCATCTAGTCCAACCCCCTGCATTGCAGGAATCTCAACCAGATTCCATCCAACCTCTGCTTAAAAACCTCCAGGGAAGGTGAGTCCACCACCTTGAGGGAGTTGATTCCACTGTCGAATGGCTCAACATCAGTGTTGAGTTGGAATCTCTTCTCTTTCAACTGAAATGCATTGTTACTTAAGAAAAGTCTGTTCATTAGAAGGGGGAAATGCTGGGAGGTCATGAGAGGAAGTTATGTTGCAAACAAACCAGATATTATTAGGCATCAGGGAAAGTGGAAACTTTGTGTATGTACTCGGATGTAATGCAAACTTAAACAAGTGTGAATGAGACAATGCATAAACAGGATGCTGAAGTGGTTTTGGTTCTGCTAGTGTGCTCTTAAATGATAACATGCACCCAAACCATTGTACATTCCTGATCCCTACCATGGTCCCATAACAGCCTGTTTACATATTGTCTACTACAGGCTGTATGATTTATGTGTATGCTTAAATATGTCCCATTGGTTTCAGTATGTTCCCTCCAATATTTCACCATTAAAAATGGGGAGACACTTGTAACGTCCTTATTCATGTTGTGATCTTACTGCCCCCCCCCCTTTTATCCTTTGCTGAGGCTCCTGCTCTTTCTGTGATTGTATGGCAGCAAAAGCCCTTTAAATCCAGTTCTGAATATGCAAGAGAATTGGTAAGGTAAAGGGGACCCCCGACCATTAGGTCCAGTCGCGGACGACTCTGGGGTTGCGGCGCTCATCTCACTTTAATGGCCGAGGGAGCTGGCATACAGCTTCCGGGTCATGTGGCCAGCATGACTAAGCCGCTTCTGGCGAACCAGAGCAGCGCACGGAAACGCCGTTTACCTTCCCGCCAGAGCAGTACCTATTTATCTACTTGCACTTTGACGTGCTTTTGAACTGCTAGGTTGGCAGGAGCTGGGACTGAGTAATGGGAGCTCACACTGTTGCGGGGATTCAAACAGCTGACCTTCTGATCGGCAAGTCCTAGGCTGTGTGGTTTAACCCACAGCCCCACCCGTGTCCCTCTACACACCAATTAAACTTGCATATACAATTAGTCAGTCAAGAATGCTAGAGAAGATGTAAACAAAAGGAAACTTCTTGTCATCTCTGGAATAACTTTAAGAAAGAACTTTCTGACAGTAAGAACTATTCTACAGTGAAATGGACTCCCTTGGTCAGTGGTGGACTCTCCTTCCTTGGAGGTTTTTAAGCAGAGGTTGGATGCCCATCTGTCAGGGATGCTTTAGCTGAGATCCCTGCATTGCAGAGGGCTGGACTACAGTAGATACAATTCTATGATTATGTGAAATGTAAACGTGGATAACTGGTGCAGAATACTCTGGTGTTTGGCAGTAGCCTAACCAGGTACAGTTAGTGTAAGGGGGAAATGACACTGGAGTCCCTTTGAGAAACACGACAGGCTTTTACTGCATATATTTATACATGCAGCACTGCAGCGTATCCCCCAGAAAAATATGGGATGATCTGGAACAAAAGTTTTAGAATTCCCTCTTTCTCTCTCCACCACATCCTTGAAGGGGGTTGATATTCCTGGGGAGTTGTAACCTATGGAATCTACTATGTACCATATTTTTTGCTCTATGAGACTCACTTTTTCCCTCCTAAAAAGTAAGGGGAAATGTGTGTGCGTCTTATGGAGCGAATGCAGGCTGCGCAGCTATCCCAGAAGCCAGAACAGCAAGAGGGATTGCTGCTTTCACTGTGCAGCGATCCCTCTTGCTGTTCCGGCTTCTGAGATTCAGAATATTTTTTTTCTTGCTTTCCTCCTCCAAAAACTAGGTGCGTCTTGTGGTCTGGTGCGTCTTATAGAGCGAAAAATACGGTAATCTAGTATTTTCTGTACTTTGCAGTAAGAGATGGAATAATTTTCTACTTTTGCTTAGATATACCTTTGTTAGCTGTTTTCTTCTTTTCAGTGCTCCTGCTGAATTGGTAACTATTGTATCTGAAGTATTATATACAGTGGTACCTCGCAAGACGAATGCCTCGTAAGACGAAAAACGCGCAAGACGAAAGGGTTTTTTGTTTTTTGAGTTGCTTCGCAAGACGATTTTCCCTATGGGCTTGCTTCGCAAGACGAAAACGTCATGCGAGTTTGTTTCCTTTTTCTTAAAACCGTTAATACCCAGGGAATCCGCGCTTCGCAAGACAAAAAAATTGCAAGACGAAACAACTCGCAGAACGAATTAATTTCGTCTTGTGAGGCACCACTGTATTCCGGGGGTGAAGTCAAACCACTGTGTCAGCAGCACCAAAGTGACGTCCGTGGGGCGCAAGCCTGAATAGTGGGGGGGGGGGAGGTCCTGGGCTGCCCAGATGACAACCCCCCCCACTGATGGGGTCCAAAGGGAAGCAGAGCAAGATGTTGGGCACCAGCAGGGCTGCAGGAATTGCTGGAAGGAGGTTATGAGGCGCCATCTAAGCGCCATAGGGACTCTGTTCCGGATTTGTGTAGGGTTTACTCCTTAGCCATTTCTTCTCCTGAAGATGTCCCACTAGGCATCAGAGGTTAAGGTCAGAGTTCTCCTTCTCTTCGATGGACTCCCTTCCCGGGCGGACGAGCCTCACCTGCCTCTCGCTTCCTTCTACAGAATGTGCAGAAACAGAAAAAAGCAACCCTACCGTCTACCACCTTGCAATGATAAGGCAAGCTGAATATGCTGCACCCACCCAGATTCTTAAGTGTCTTGACAATGAGGCAGAAAAATGGAAGCCTCTTTGACGGGGGAAGACAATGTTTGAGAAACTGCAGAGTTTGGCACAACATTAATCTGCATTCAAACTTTGTGTAATCTTGGTGTAATGAAACCATGTTTCAAACCCGCCCCCCCCCCTTTATACTCTGTAAAGATTCCATTACACTAAGATGGCATAACGTTTGCATCCAGATGTTGATTTAGACAGATGTGTTTTGTTACATGTGTTTCGTTTTCATTCAGGTCTGGTTCTACGCACATGACGAATCAAAGGACCATCTTGTTTAAACAGTGTTCTATTCAATAGTGACTGTCCTGTTAAAACATGCTGCTTAAATGACTCAGAACAGTAACTGATTTATGTATTTGTTATGGACAATCTGTTACAAATTTGTTATTAGCATGCAAAGAACCACCCCCCCCCCCCGCACAATTTCTCTCTATTTTGCAGGGCTTAAGACCAAGTTCTGCTTGCATATTATATATCTAGACATAACAGCAATTTTTATTTTACTCCTCATCAGTTCTTGATCCCCCGGTGAGTTACACTTTTTAAAATCTCCATTTAAAAAACCGCTTAACCAGTTAAACAAAAGTAATAAACATATAGTGCAACAACAATACTACAGCAAGCCAAATAGCCATTTTAGAGTAACACATCAGATTATTCCCCCACCAAGGCCTTGGTAAATATTTTTTTTAAAAGAATTTCCAAAAGATAAAACAATGGTGGGCCCCTGTCAGTTCTCAGAGGAGAGGGAGTTTTATGTCTCCACATTATGTGCTCCTTACTAGCCACAGGGAAATTTATATGGATAAACATGTTTTTGGAAACCACATGGAAGTTAAAGAGAGATTGCCATTTGTGGAACTTCTGTACACATCCCCCCCAAGAGTCCCAATGTTCCAGAATTACAGAAGCCATCCCAGTTTCTGATTTGATCCTGGAACGCAACTCTTTTCCTTTTTCCTCCCCTCCATGTCTCAGGCAACAATTAAAAGCAGTGTGTAGGTGCAAAAACAGAGTCCTGCTTATCCTGAGAACAATATTTCTGCACCAAATGAAGGAAATGATGAAGGTGGCCTATGAAGCCCTTCCTACAATTTTGAAGGAAAAGGTCACTAATCCGCTTTAAATTCTTTCATTGCAATGCTTCCACAGCCAGCCATTTCTTAGGATATGTGTGGAGTGTTGATTCCTTTATTGCAAATGGAGCCTTACACTGTCTACTCAGAAGTAGGTCCCACTCTATTCAATAGGATTTTCTCTCTGGTATGTTCCTGATCATCCTCACAGTTCCTATCATCATCATCATCATCATCTTCATCATCATCTTCATCACCATCATCTTCATAATATCATCATATCCCACCTTTTTCCATGCCAGGGACTCAAGGCAGCTTCCCGCTAAAAACTTATTGCATTCCATTAATCTGTGGAAGGTGTTGTACATGATGATGATGATGATGATGATGATGATGATAACAATAACAATAATAATTTATCTATTATTTATTATTTATTATTTATTATTTATTATTTATTATTTATTATTTATTATTTATACCCCGCCCATCTGGCTGAGTTTCCCCAGCAACTCTGGGCGGCTCCCAATTTAGTGTTAAAAACAATACAGCATTAAATATTAAAAACTTCCCTAAACAGGGCTGCCTTCAGATGTCTTTTAAAGATAAGATAGCTGCTTATTTCCTTCACATCTATTTCCTTCACGCATGATCCCTTCCCTCACACATTTTTTCTTTACAACAATCCTGAGAGATAGGTTCAGCAGAGAAGTTGTAATTGGCTCAACAGATGCATATGACATCTATGAGTGTGGCGAGATCAAATGTGAGAAGTGCCTATTTTCATCTGAGAAATGTTGGAGGGTCTGTGTATATGTAAAGGTCAACCAAACAGACCAAACCTGGAACTTTCCTGTTATGTATTGAAGTTCTCACCCTGGCCACCAGAAGTATTGTGTAGATAGTTTTCACTCAGGTCCACATCAGTAACTTTAGGTGGGAAACCCTGGGTTGTTGTTGCTACAATGTTGACAGCCAGCTGCCTATAAAAGCAGGCCGGCTGAGCTGTTTGCTATTCAGTTTTATTCCAGTTTACAAATAAAGAGCTGCTTTGGAGAAATCGCTGTGTCGTCTGCTATGTTCCCCCACAACCTAACACTGGCAACGAAGGTGGGATCGATGGACATCAGAGCAGAGCCAGACGCGGCCACCCTCTGAGATGAGCTGAATCACGGAGCTGAAGCACTGAGCGAAATCACGGAGCAGAACCAATTCAGGGCTGACCGTTCTGGCTAGAGCACTGTGTGCCATCCATTGCCCTCCATGTCGGCATCGGAATCATGGCTTCACTTGTGCCTCTACCGCTGTTTGCGCCAGCCTCTGAATCATGGGACTCCTACCTTGCTCGATTCAACTGCTACCTCCAAGAGGGACATGATTCAAGAGAAGCTCCGCAACCACTACGCGCCAAAGCCATCCAAGATTGCTGCCTGCCATGCGTTCTACCACCGGAACCAGGCGGGGGGGGGGGCAATCAACAACCACACCACCGCCCTCCGACAGGCTGCAATGCACTGTGAGTTCCGAGACTTAGACGGTGCCCTGATGGATTGAATCGTCTGCGCGGTCCAGAAGCTGCTGAACTCTCCGCCCAGGAAATCTGCAAGACAACCCGAACTCTGGTACTGGCCCTCGGTGATCCAGCAGGGTTTCCAAGCACCCAGCGTATTTAAAAGACTATATTCACTGGACAAACTGCACATGTAAAGCTGTATGGTGAATAGGGTTAATTAATATGCTTATGTGCCTTACTGAAACCAATAAGGGTATTGCTGTATGTGATGGAACCACTATGGTTGTAACTAATGCCTTATCTCGGTGTGGAGGGGAGTTATGTATTGAAGTTCTCACCCTGGCCACCAGGAGTACCGTGTATATAGTTTTCACTCAGGTCCACGTCAGTTAATTTAGGCAGGAAACCCTGGGTTGTTGTTGCTACAATGTTGACAGCCGGCTGCCTATAAAAGCAGGCTGGCTGAGCTGTTTGCTGTTCAGTTCTGTTCCAGCTTAGAAATAAAGAGCTGCTTTGGAGAAATCGCTGCGTCGTCTGCTATGTCCACCCACAACTTAACATTTCCCATATCCATCTTTCTGGGCTATCTACTCCCAGCTGTCCTGTGGGAGGTATTCAAGATGAGAGAGGGAGCAGGGCAAAGCCATTTCTAGCTGGTCGACACCCTCCCAGGGCCACCCACCACCCACTGCCCCATGCGAAGGGGACTGGTCACTTTTCATATGCTGATTTTGTTCGTTTATTTTATTTAATGCAGCTGATTATCTCCTTGGATCTAACCTGATAGATGGGAAATAGGCACTGAAAAATGAAGTAAATGACCATGTAGGTACAGTGGTACCTCAGGTTACATACGCTTCAGGTTACAGACTCCGCTAACCCAGAAATAATGCTTCAGGTTAAGAACTTTGCTTCAGGTTGAGAACAGAAATCGTGCTCCAGTGGCGCAGCGGCAGCAGGAGGCCCCATTAGCTAAAGTGGTGCTTCAGGTTAAGAACAGTTTCAGGTTAAAAACGGACCTCCGGAACGAATTAAGTACTTAACCTGAGGTACCACTGTATTTGCAGCTTATGTTTAATCTGATACATTTCCCAAAGTGTATAAAGCCACGTAAGGATGAAAGGAAGGAGAAGAAATAAGACCCTTAAGGACTGCCGTTCACCTGATTTCAAATCACTCTGCTGCGGCCCTTTACACTCGCACCTTCCATTTCAGACTTGCTCACATAGCCTCTTGTAGTCCTAGAGTTTGGGCACTGAATAAAGCCGAATAAACTCATTCTGTCCTCCTGAAATTCATGCTTATACCAGATTCCCAAATAAATGCTGAAGCTATGTGGAGCAACTCTAAATCAATACTTGTCTCTTGAGCACGATACACATTGGAGGTGGACCTTATTGTAAGGAAAAATCTCTTTACAAATATATACATTTGTGCGCATCAAGAATGTCTAAAGATCCTGGGGCAACAAGCTGCGTTCAAGACAAGTAGCTGTACTCCATTCTGTACCCAAAATGAATAAGTTCTTTGTGCAGCCTTGGTGAAAATGGACACATTTTCCTACTACACACATTATCACATTTGGTTCCAACTTCCTAAATATGTCTTTGTCTTCTAGTTCTAGTAAATATATCCTGTAATGTCTCACAGTATATCTTTATGGCTTACTTTGTGTGGAATGAGGTCATCTGGGTTATAATAATGTTGAGGGCCATGGCAAGACATTCATGAGGTTAACAAAGAAACAAGGTAACATGGCTCCATTTTTTGCCCAGGTCAGCATATAGTTTTGGAAATTTCTCAAGAGAATTTCCCCCCTTGTGAGCTTTTTGGATAATGCATATGTTTGACAGACTTTGTGGATATATTTCTAAGGAATGGAAATACAAAACATCTGGAATATTTTGAATGTCTCGTGCAGTATAACAGCATAAATGCTATTATTATCTATCTAAGACCTATAAAGTTGGTCAGAAAATATAGGGCTCGGTTCTGGAATATTCTAAATGTTCCATTCTCAATATTCTATTGGACCCTCCTCCAATTTACAATGCATTACGGTTTTAGACTGCGCAATCTAAAGTACTGCTTTTTATTGTGGCATCTCTGTTAGTGCAGAGAATGGAGTATATTGCCAAAACATCCTGTGTAAGCAAGGAATTTGCATAGGGAAAGGGGGCTTCTAAAGGAGTGCCATCTACCGTATTTTTTGCTCTATAAGACGCACCAGACCACAAGACACACCTAGTTTTTGGAGGAGAAAAACAAGGAAAAAAAATATTCTGAATCTCAGAAGTCAGAACAGCAAGAGGGATCGCTGCGCAGTGAAAGCAGCGATCCCTCTTGCTGTTCTGGCTTCTGGGATAGCTGCGCAGCCTGCATTCGCTCCATAAGACGCACACACATTTCCCCTTACTTTTTAGGAGGGGGAAAGTGAGTCTTATACAGCAAAAAATACAGTAGTTAAAATCTTAACTAGACTTTGCTTTGTTTAGTCTTACACAATAAAAGATTATGGGTGCTGTTCTATGGTCCGCAAGGGGGCACCCCAGGAGCAACAGGATAGATTGGATCAACCTTCCAAGACAGAGGTCCAAAATTGGCGAAGGAGGTCTGATGAAGTTCTGAAAAAGCCCCCCTTTCTGCCACTGCTGGATCTGCCATTGCCAGACCTCCATCGTCAGAAGGGTCAAAAGTGGGCTGTGTCAGGCGCATTCCAGGAAGCTGCTTTGATTCAATCTATCCCAATCCCCTGAGGTAGTCGGGGATATATTTATTCACACTCCTGAGCAGTGATGGGGGAGAAAATGGATTCAGTTCACATCTAAAGCCAAATTGATCAAATCCACATTTTCTGAAACAAAATATTTCAAAACACAGAAATCCTTCAAAATATGCACTTACCCAAAATTAGCTATATGCAATTATCAAACTAATGTTTACAAAAATGTATGCATTAGGAGCAAGTGTGCATAAAAATGAATATATTTTTGAAAATACCATACAACATAGCTGTCAACGTTCCCTTTTTCTGCGGGAAATTCCCTTATTCCAGCGCCGGTTCCCGCTGCTATCCCGGATTGTTAGATATGCCGTAGACTGTCCCCGGGACAGGTGAGGCTGCTGATCCCTTATTTTCAAATCTGAAAGTTGACAGCTATGCCATACAAAAATATGTTGCAGTAGGAGAAACAAACAGAGTGTTTCTTGTGGGGGAGGAAGGGAAAGGAGAATGTTAGCCGCTTTGAGACTCCTGAAGGGGAGTGAAAGGCGGGATATCAAATCCAAACTCTTCTTCTTCTTTTTCTTCTTGCAAAAAAATGTGTATACTAGTCAGGTCAGCATACAAAAACGTGTCAGGAGAAAGTCACACTAAAGTGTTGAAGACTTTTCATGGGGATCTTTTAAAAAACAAAATTTGCAAATGGCTGCAAAAATGCGGATAACTGAATTTAAGATTGGAAAAATGAGAAACTGGGGGAACCAAAATGGGCAGATCCTTCCATCCCTGCTCCTGAGTGTCAGTCAATCTCTTGCTCCCATTTCTTTCCCACTGTTTCCAGGGGAGGGTTAAGGTAAAATATTTTGGGTAAACGAAACTAAGAGCCTAGGGATGGACAGAGGCATACAGAGCAATCCTCACCTTGCTGGCTCAAGTCTAGGAGGGCATAAGATAAGTAGTTCAACCACCTCACTTTCCCCACTTTAGGGTTGCAATCTTAATCTGGTTTTTCACTGTCCGCACCAAAAATATGACATGCTTGGCACATGAATAAGACATTACAAGATCTAGTTTTTACAATGATATGCCCAGCTGATGATGCATCAGAACTGTCCGTTTATCATTTAGAACTGGGAAATGTTGTGAATTTTCCAAGACATGGGACAGAGCTTCCTGCTTGGTTAAAAGGCTGTAGACAAAACACAGTTTTGTCGTTATCTTGCCCATAAAGATAAACAGAGGAAGCCCCTTCCTTGGCTCAGTATTCCAAGTCAAATTGTCTGGTTGCAGAACTAACAAGACAGCAGGGTGTTGATTTATGAAGTGAGAGCCAATTCCCTCTCCAGAAATAGGAAAAATGTTGTGTTCTGAAACATGAAAGATCAGAGGTCTGACATGTTGCCAGCCCTTGCAAATGCTTATCCTCTGGCAGGAAGGTACAACTGTGCGGATGAGAGAGGAGAACAGACTTTGGCTACACCTACAGACCATTCATTTAGAAAAGATCCTGAATTCAGGTTGTGGGACAGGTGGCACTGTGGGTTAAACCACTGAGCCTAGGACTTGCCGATCAGAAGGTCAGCGGTTTGAATCCCCGCGACGGGGTGAGCTCCCGTTGCTCGGTCCCTGCTCCTGCCAACCTAGCAATTCGAAAGCACATCTAAGTGCAAGTAGATAAATAGGTACCGCTCCGTCGGGAAGGCAAACGGCGTTTCCGTGCGCTGATCTGGTTTGCCAGAAGCGGCTTAGTCATGCTGGCGTCATGACCCGGAAGCTGTATGCCAGCTCCCTCAGCCAATAAAGCGAGATGAGCGCCGCAACCCCAGAGTCAGTCACAACTGGACCTAATGGTTAGGGGTCCCTTTACCTTTTGACACGAGTGTAGCAGACAAATACCACACTGGCAGTGCCTCCTAGTATGCTCACTTGCTTCTGGTCTTGGTGTTGCTGTCCTTGCCTGAAGCACTGCTGTGGAAGTGTGTTAGCAGAGAGGCTGTTGCTTGCAGCTACAAGTTTTCTTCAGCTGCAGCTGGCTGCTGCCCCACACTTGGGGCAGGATATGGGGAGATTCTGCACTCGACAGCACAGCCAATAGAATGCTGGAGATGCTCGCCATGTCACTAGAGCAAGGAGTGAGACTGCCTATGGCCTGGCTGACTTGGGCTCCTTGCTTGTACATCTTCTAAAACAGAGGTAGGCAACCAGATGCGGCCCATTCACCTTCCCAATCCAGCCTGTGGACAGTCCGGGAATCAGCGTGTTTTTACATGAGTAGAATGTGTGTTTTTATTTAAAATGCATCTCTGGGTTATTTGTGGGGCATAGAAATTCATTCATTTATTTATTTTTCAAAATATAGTCCAGCCCACCACATGGTCTGAGGGACGGTGGACCGACCCACAGCTGAAAAAAGGTTGCTGACCCCTGTTCTAAAACTTGGCAGCTTCACAACAGCAGCCTCTCCTTGCAACACTCCCTTGGTTGCTTCAGTACGGTATGTCTTCCAGGCCTCCTGATAGGTCTTTCAAGATCTTTGTTGGGCCTTACAACTTGAGGCAATCTAGAGCTCTGCCTGCATAATTCTTTTTTTTTTTTAATTTTTTTTATTCAAAGTTATAACAAAACAGTTCATATTGAGATGAGATACCATCTGAACTACTAAAATTGGACTTAATTTCTGCCAAGAGAATTATAACTCACAAATTAGAGGAGATGGATTTACAATTTAATATTGCGACAGGTGGTGGCACCTGTTCGCCGATAAACCTTGGCTTAACACCACCAACGAAGCTTCCATCTTATTTAACTACCTTATCTGTGGTGATGCACAGGTACGCCTTTATAAAGGCTAGATTCAACGTTTCCCCATCAAATGTGTTGGGTAACAGACTCTCCAATGGACAGATCTCACTCCTCTGTGACTGTAAAAGTGGATCTACAGAATCGTTATATCATATAATCTTCTGTTGTCCTATACATTCGGCTTCACGGTCCAAGTTTCTGGCCCCATATTTATCGAGAATAGCTGACAGACCTCAGGAAGCCCAAATAATATACTTATTAAACGACGAAGACTCAAGTAGATCCCTTGCAGTTGCTAGATACCTGATAAATGTCTTATTTCATAAGAGGAGAAATGGATCACTGTATGACTCTGACAGCTTAGCCAAACTTAAGAACCATCAATAAGTGCCAGAACTAAGACGCATACCCCCCAAAATCTGAGGGATTTGAATTGCGGTTGACATAGAGGGAGCTTATTGTGTATAGTTTACTAAATTGAAGTAAAATTGGTTTTATAGGGGTGTTTTAACTTGGAACTGTTTAAATTGTATTGTTTATGGATAAATGTTGATGTATTGTTTTTAGATATGGGCCAATGGCCGTAATAAACCAATCAATCAATCAATGAGATGAGATAACGTGTTGGAAATGCTTCATATTAAGATAAGACCATTTGAGAGCTATCACTTTTAAATGCATGTTTCCTATATATCCCTTTGCTATCGTCACAAGAAATATTTTTTTCCAGGGAAAAGCAAGGAGGTGGCTGTGTGGCAAAGCCTTGGATCTCCGTGTGCGTTGCCAGAAGTGACAGGAAATGGGTCCTTGAGGTTGGGTGGCGTGAGGACACCCAGGACGTCTTCCGTAATGGCCCTGTCCATAGCAGGCAGTGGGAGGGGCCAGCAGGCCTAGCAGGTGAGGCTGCTTTGTTCTCCTGCCTCCTATTTACTGAGAGAGGGGGGAACAAGGCTGGAAGGAGCTTGGCACAGTGTGGGCACCGCTGCCTGTTAAGTTGTGGGTTGACATAGCCGACGACCAGCGATTTCTCCAAATAGCTCTTTATTTTGTAAGCTGGAATAGAACTGACTGCAAACAGCTCAGCCGGCCTGCTTTTATAGGCAGCCGGCTGTCAACATTGTAACAACAGCCCAGAGTTCCCACCTAAAATAACTGACGCGGACCTGAGGGAAAACTATCTACAGACCTGAGTGAAAACTATATACAGTATCCCCCTGCTGGCCCAGGGTGAAACTTCACTACATAACACCCCTCCCCACCGAGATAAGGCGTTAGTTACAATCGTAATGGTTTCCTTATATACAGCACTACGCTTAATGGTTCAATTAGGCACAAAAGCATATTGGTTACATTTCCCATACTTAGACCAACAGTGATACATGTCCAACAACATAGTCCTTTAAATAAGTTGGGCGCTTGGAAACTCTGCCAGACCGCCGGGGACTGGTAGCCAAGTCCGGAGAGCCACACAGTTCTTGCTGAGGCTGTGGTGCGACCCTAGGTGGCGTTGGAACCAAATCCCCTGGATCCGCTGCTGTGGGTGGAGCCTCCGCAAGTGGAGTGGTCTGAGTCTGTGGTAAGTCTGGCAGACCCCCTGAAGCGGCTTGGTTCGGCTCCACGCTGGCAGTGTGCGAGGGAGGTGTAGGTGGGGCCTCGCCATCTGTACGTGTCTCTTCTGGAGCCGCAAGCGTAGTTGGGGGCACCTCGGTAGTGTCCAAGTCCCCAACCCTGCGCCTAAGCTGGTCTATGTGCCGTCGCCACAAGCGTCCGTCTTCGAGTGCCACCTGGTACGAGCGAGGTCCAGTGACTCCCACTACTGTGGCTGGCACCCAAGGTATGTCCCCCACATAGTTCCGGGCAAAGACCTGGTTTCCTGGGACAAATGACCGTGGCGCGTTGGCACAGCCTGGGGGTTCAGCCATGGCAAAGTCCGGGTGTAGCCGGTCGAGCGGTGACCTGAGGCGGCGGCCCATAAGCAGTTCAGCAGGACTCCTCCCTGTGGCCGCATGAGGGGTGATGTGTTGCACGAACAAGTATTCGGCGACCCGCTCATGCCAGTCTCCCCGGTCCAGGTGCGCCAGTGCCTCTTTTGCCGAGCGCACCATTCTTTCCGCTTGCCCGTTGCTGGATGGATGAAAGGGTGCCGTTAGGGCATGGCGGATGCCCAGTCCCAAAAGATACCGCTCAAACGTGCCTGACGTGAACTGTGGTCCATTGTCAGAGACAAGGACATCAGGACACCCATGCGTTGCAAACAGGCCTCGCAGCACCCGGATGACAGCTTCGGTAGTGGTGGAGGGCATCAGGGCGACCTCCAGCCATTTGGAATAGGCGTCCACCACTACCATAAAGGTCCGGCCGTGAAAGGGGCCAGCCAGATCAATGTGCACCCTCGACCAGGGTGTCTTTGGCGTCTCCCAGGTGTGTCCCTTAGCTGCCGGTGGTGCAGGCCTCGACTCTTGGCACGCTTGACAGGCGGACACCCAGGCAGTGATGGCACCGTCCATATTAGGCCACCAGACGTAACACCGAGCCAACGCCTTCATTTTGACAATTCCCGGGTGGCCAACGTGCAGAGCCTCCAGGACGCGCTGACAGAGTCCCTGGGGAATCACGACGCGGTCTCCCCACAGGAGACAGCCGCAATGAGCTGAGAGTTCATGTTGTCTGGTTGCGAAGGGCTGGAACTCCAATGCAAAAGGCCCTTGTGGCCACCCCCTCCACACCCAGTTGAGCACCCGGCTGATGGTGCGATCCTGGGCAGACGCGGAGGCCACAGTGGCAGCTGATACAGGCGCTGCCGGAAGATCCTCAATCAGAAGGAGCGATGAAGCTGGAGCCGGGTCTTCCACAAATGCTGGAAGAGGGCAACAGCTGAGGGCGTCGGCATGGCCCATCGATTTCCCCGGGCGATGGATGAGCCGGTAGTGGTAGGCAGCCAGGAAAACAGTCCATCGCAGCATGCGTGGCGAGAGGACCGGTGGAGTTGGACGATCACCGGCGAGGAGGCCCAGGAGTGGCTTGTGGTCAGTGATGAGGTCAAAAGTCCTGCCATAGAGGTATTCATGGAACCTCTTCACTCCAGCCACAAGTGCCAATGCCTCCTTGTCGAGCTGGCTGTAATTCCGTTCCGTCGGAGATAGTGTCCTGGAAAAGTAGGCGAGTGGTGCTTCTCTTCCATCTGGAAAACGGTGTCTAAGGACAGCACCGATGCCAAAAGGTGAGGCGTCGCAGGCAAGGACCAGCGGCCTGGATTCACTGTACTGTACCAGCACACTGCCTGATGAAAGGAGAGCCTTGACCGCGTTGAAGGCCGCCGTCTCCCGATGACCCCAGGCCCAAGGCGTCTTTGTACTAAGGAGTCGGTGAAGAGGCTCAGCCACTGTGGCTTTGTGGGGCAGGAACATGTTATAAAAGTTCAGCAGCCCCAGGAATGCCTGCAACTCCGTCTTGTTCTTTGGGGTGGGGGCCTGCTGGATAGCGTGGATCTTGGATGTGGTCGGGTGAAGGCCGGAGGCATCGATAAGATAGCCCAGGAACTCTACCTGTGGAACGGCGATCTGGCACTTCTCCCTCTTTACCTTGAGCCCGGCCTCTTGGAACCTGGTCAGCACGGCACGGAGGCACTCGAACAGCTGCTGGTGTGAGTCTGCAGACACCAAGACGTCATCAAAATATGGTACCACGCCCGGAAGCCCTTGCAGGAGACGCTCCATAAGGCTTTGGAAGATGCCAGGAGCCACACTCGCCCCGAACTGCAACCGGCGGCAACGGAATGCCCCCCGGTGGGTGACGATCGTCTGGGCTTCAGCAGTGGCATCATCGACTGGCAGTTGTTGATAGGCTTGGGCAAGGTCCAGCTTAGCGAAGACCTTACCCTCACCCAGGGAATGCAGTAGGTGTTGGACAACAGGAACCGGATAAGCGTGCTGCTGAAGTGCCTTGTTGATCGTGCACTTGTAGTCAGCGCAGATTCTCACCGACCCATCTGGCTTAACAGGCGTGACGATGGGGGTTTCCCACTTGGCGTGGTCAACCGGCTCCAAAACTCCTTGGGCGATCAGTTTGTCCAGTTGTTCGTCCACCTTAGCCTTGAGAGCAAAGGGAACCCGGCGTGGCTTTAGCTTGATGGGGGCGACTTGTGGATCAAGGCTAAAGGAGATGGGCGTACCTGTATATTGCCCCAAGGTGCCATCAAAAACCTCGGCAAAGTCTTTGACCAGACCCTCAGTCTCTGCGTTAGAGATGCAGTTGATGCCGGTGACTTCCAGGCCGAGGGCATCAAACCAGTCTAGCCCTAGGAGGCTTGGCCGCTGACCTTCGACCACCACCAACCGGAACAAGCCCGAAAAATCCTTGAAGGCAATCCGGAACCGGCCAACGCCTACCACGGGAATGTAGTTTCCCTTGTAGTCTCTCAGGTGTACACGGTGAAAGTCAAGTTGCCTTTTGGACACTCTGGGTACCAGTCTTTTGATGGTGCTCCACGACACGATGGACAGGGCAGACCCGGTGTCGATCTCCATGTCACATGGAGCTCCTTCAATGAGCACCGTGACGTTCAGCTTGCGTCGCGTAGGCGAGTTGGTTTGGCCAATCGTGGTTCCAGACGGGCAGCGGCAGTTGGTGAGAGCGAAACAACTTTCCTTGGCAGACTGGAGTGAAGGCTTGGACTTGCGAGTCGATGAAGGGGGGGTGTCAGACGGAGCCGATCGGCAGACCTTAGCGATGTGGCCCCTTCTGGAACACTTCCTACAGATGGCGTCTCTGAATCGACACTCGGCACGGGAATGGTTGCCTCAGCAGCCGGCACATTCCGGTTGGCCCTTGGACTTCTGTTGGAACTTCCTGTGCTCCCGCTTTGTCTGGTGCACGTCATCGCCTTCACTGGAGGATGCCTCATCACTGCTGGCCTCTTCATGATGCACCGGAACTGGCTCCCTAGCAAGACGCTGGCTGCTGGACTTGCGGATCTCCTGGGCGGAGCGTTCAGCAGCTTCTGAGGCCACAGCCTCCTCAATGGCTTTCTGCAGCGTGAGGTCTGGCTTGGCGAGGAGACGCCGTTGCAGATGGATGTCCCGGACCCCGCAGACGATTCGATCCATCAGGGCATCGTCTAAGTCTCGGAACTCACAGTGCATTGCAGCCTGTCGCAGGGCGGTGGTGTAGTTGTTGATTGACTCCCCCTCTGCCTGGTTCTGGTGGTAGAACGCATGGCGGGCAGCAATCTTGGACGGCTTTGGTGCGTAGTGGTTGCGGAGCTTCTCTTGGATCGTGTCCCATGGTGTTGCCTGGACTGCTTCGGGCGCAACCAATGCTCGGGCCGTCTCAAACACCTCAGGCCCACAGAGGCTGAGGAATAGGCCCCACTTACAATCCTTTGATACTGCTGTCAGCTCGTTGGCTTGGAGGTAGCAGTCGAACCGAGCGAGGTAGGAATCCCATGATTCAGAGGCTGGCGCAAACGGCGGTAGAGGCACAAGTGAAGCCATGATTCCGATGCTGGCGTGAAGGGCGATGGATGGAACACAGTGCTCTAGCCAGAACAGTCAGCTCTGTATTGGTTCTGCTCCGTGATTTCGCTCCGTGTTTCAGCTCAGTGATTCAGCTCAGTTCAGAGGCTGGCCGCATCTGGCTGTGCTCTGATGTCCATCGATCCCATCCTCGTCGCCAGTGTTAAGTTGTGGGTTGACATAGCCGACGACCAGCGATTTCTCCAAATAGCTCTTTATTTTGTAAGCTGGAATAGAACTGACTGCAAACAGCTCAGCCGGCCTGCTTTTATAGGCAGCCGGCTGTCAACATTGTAACAACAACAGCCCAGAGTTCCCACCTAAAATAACTGACGCGGACCTGAGGGAAAACTATCTACAGACCTGAGTGAAAACTATATACAGTATCCCCCTGCTGGCCCAGGGTGAAACTTCACTACATAACACTGCCCATGCAGATGGCGAGAGGAGCAGGAGCTCTTCTCTGCCATTATGTGAGCAATTCCATCATTGCTGCATTGGCAGAGATAGAGATCGCTTGATACCCCACCATATTGGCATATTGGGCTTGGCAGTTCCAACCCTGTACTAACATGGCACTTCCTCCCCAGTTAAAGTCCAGCAGGGTACCCACCACCACACCTGCTCAGCAGAGGCACACAGTCCAGCTGCAAGGCCTTGCAGAAGATACTGGCAGGCCTCGTCATGCGCTATCGGGGGGGCCTATGGAAACACGCAGCCTGTGGCTTTTGACCAGGACAGGCAACCCCAGAGCCAGAGAAGAGGAGAACCAGACAGGTGTCTTTGTGTTTTAAAGAGATACTCTTTTGTGCTCACCTGGTGGAAATTGTATTTCTTGTGCTTTAAATACAACATCTAATGTGTGGGTGGCATTTTCAAAAACCTCAAATTTAATAGATGTGATTAATCTCCACCTCTCCTAATTTGTTTCCCCCACTGCAGAAATTGAAGGCTAGTCCTGATAGCCAATTCTGAATTAATCATAAGCTACTATCAGATATCTAATTAAGAAATTACTGTAACCAGTAATTAAAGGAAATTGCTACATATAACTAGTAATTTATTAAATGGCAATACTGAATTGGCAAAGACCAGGGATTCAGTTCCAGTTAGTGGGCGCTGGAGACAAGCAACGGATTTTAACAGCATCAAAAGTGGATTTGGAAAAAGTTTAATTCCCCATCCTGTACAAACATATCTCTTTAGCCCCACTGCCACCTCTGGTCAAACAAATACAAAATCTGTTCATTAGAGGCAAATTTTAGGGAGAATGTACACACCACAAGAGGCTTCTGTCATTGAGTCTGGAGGGGGAAAGCCTGTTGTCTGTTTCAAGTCTAAGAATCAGATGGCAAGTGCCTACAGACACCAGCTAGTTCAATCTTCCTAAAGCTCACAGCTCTATAGTCTATTTTCTTAAGCCCCCCGTTCCGCCGTCTATATGGGGCTGCCTACCTGTCCTGGCTGGATTTATACTCCCTCTGAAGGATCAGGTGCATAGTGTAGGGTACTCCTAGATCCATCACTGTCGCCAGAGGTCAAAGATGGCAGCAATCATCTTGCATTGGTGGTCCATGTATTGGTAACCTCACTATTAACTACTTTGTGCCTGGTTCAGAAGCTGCAGCTAATGCAAAATGCAGCTGCTAAGATGCTTAGGGGGACACCTATCTTTACATTCATTACAGTGATACTGGGGGGTGGGATCTGTACTGGCTCCTGAGCAAAGTCCAAAGTTTTTTGCTGATAATTAAAACCCTAAACAACTTGGGACCAGAATAATGAGCAGACCATCTCCCTCTGTCCAGACAAAGCCAGTCTTCAACGTATTCCCTGGACTGCCATCGGGTGACAAGAAGGAAGTGGCCCTTCCCAGGGCTGGCCCCTAATCTCTCACATGCCCCTCCTCAGGCAGGTTGTGAGGCAGAGAGACTAATGACCTTTAATAATCTCTTCGAAACACATATACGTATTTACCCAAGTTTTCCTGGACTCTTGGTGCTTAATATTCACTTCTATTGTGTACCCTGCTCAGTTTTATTTGTGATATATATTCTGTTTTATCTTGTTTTTAGGAAATCATATTAAATGTCATAGTTGTATTTTCATTGTTTTACATAAACTGCATGTGTGTGTGTTTATATATGTATATACAGTGGTACCTCGGGATACGAACGGGATCCGTTCCAGAGCCCCATTTGCATCCCCAATGGAACATAAGATGTGACGGCATGTCTGCGTGTGCACGGGTCGCATTTCGCCACTTCCGCACATGACGTCATTTTGAGCATCTGCGCATGCGCAAGCGGCAAAACCTGGAAGTTATGCGCTCCGTTACTTCCGGGTTGCCGTGGAGCGCAACTCGAATGCGCTCAACCCGAAGCACATTCAACTCGAGGTATGACTGTATATTTAAAATAAATAAATATACCAGCCAAGGAGCCCTGTCCCCTGTTCTCTGGGCAATTCACAGTCTAAAAGTCAATAAAATTCAACTGCATTAATAATACCCTCATTGACCTATAACTCGCCACTTTGGTGTCAGCTGAATGAGTCTGTGCTTCATGACTTCACCAATGTCCATCTGATTATCTTCAGAGCCACCATAAAACACTGTTTATCATCAAGTGGACACTCTGCCTCTCACTTCTAGTGCAAGCCCTCACCTTTTGCAGGTAACAAATACAAGTCACTCAAGTAGAATTTGCCATTAACTGTACAGTACTGAGAGCTGACATCCTTCTCATAGCTCCTCCATCCATGTTTGGTTGGCACCTGTCTGTCTTGGGAGACAATGGAGGAGTGTGCCTTTGAGGGTGAAGGCTGGAAGGTTGCAGCACCTGTTGTGGCTATAGAGACCAATGCAGGAGAGACATGTTTTGTTGCAGCTGGGGCAGAGGAAGGCACCTGATTGTTCTGCAGCAGATGCACCAGGGTGTTTCTTCTCTGCACTTTTCCCAGCCATGTAACTTTGACATAAAGCAGTCTAATCTTTACAAGCTTGAGGGAGGAAATGTCTCTTCTAAAGAGATTAAGGCAAGAAAAGGAGGCAATGCAGAAAACAACCAAGAAGAACGACCTATGGCCAGAGACAAAGAGCAGAGCCGCTTCCCAGGTTAACAACATTCTGCCCTGCCAGCTTCTCTCTGATCTTGGGAAACGTCGCCTTGAGCTGAACCAAAAAGGGCAATGGATTATGTGACTTGAAAGAAGACCCTGGTCTGCTGTCTAGACAATGCTAAATAATGTCAAATAAGAGGTTCCCATTCATGAAGAAATGCAGCTGTATTTCTACTTTCTTCAAACAAGCAAATGATAAGGTGTATGTCTTGAAGCGGATTCTCCTTCACCTTAAATGATCAGCTCTGTCTAACTGTTCATGACTATCCATTTCATTTTTTTTCTGATTTTCTTTTTTTATATATAAATATTTATTAAGATTTTTTATGAAAGAAAAACATAAGTAACAAACAACATTGCTTATATCATAACAAAATTTCATAACTTGTTTAGATTTCCTCACGTCTCCTGCTCCCACTTACATTGTTGAAAAGTTTTTTCAAGCAAATTATCATCTTGTTTGCAATCTTATATCCACTCATTTAAATATAATCTAATAGTTCTCCCAAAGGGTTTGTCTTTTCCTTAATCTCACTTGTCATCAAATTCCAATCTAATTTAGTGGTGGCCAATTATTTATGATCAAGCATCCTTCTTAACATTCAATCAAGTTACAATATTTTTGTAAATAAATTTTAAATTTCTTCCAGTCTTCTTCAATCCTTTCTTCTCCCAGGTCACGGATTCTGCCGGTCATCTCTGCCAGTTGCATATAGTCTATCAGCTGCACCTGCCATTCTTCCAGTGTGGGTAGCTCTTGAGTCTTCCAATTCTTGGCAATGAGTATCCTTGCTGCTGTTGTTGCATACATAAAAAATGTTCGGTCCTTCTTTAACACCTTCTGGCCGACAATACCCAGGAGGAAGGCCTCTGGTTTCTTAGTGAAGGTATACTTAAATACCTTTTTCAACTCATTATATATCATTTCCCAGAAGGCCTTCACTTTAGGGCAAGTCCACCAGAGGTGAAAGAATGTTCCTTCATTTTCTTTACATTTCCAACATTTATTATCAGACGAATGGTATATTTTGGCAAGTTTAACTGTGGTCATGTATCATCTATATATCATTTTCATTACATTTTCCTTCTAAGCATTACATGCAGTGAAGTTCAGCCCAGTGGTCCACAACCTTTCCCAGTCCTCAAACATAATGTTATGCCCGATATCCTGTGCCCACTTTATCATAGCAGATTTAACCATTTCGTCTTGTGTGTTCCATTTTAACAGCAAGTTATACATTCATGACTATCCATTTCAAAACGTCATACGTTTTCAGGGTGTTACATGTATAGGAGTTAGGTTTGCTTGAAACAGAGATGGGCCCCTGCTAGGAGAAGTGAAGCTCTCACCAAGGAGGCAGTTTATGTGTTCAGCAGCACAAGGGGACCCTGGAAGGGCCACTGTCTGAGTCTGCTTGCTTTGTGCCTGCAGAACCCAAATGGGAGGACCTGGGGAACATTTTGCCTCCACAGATGCATGATGTCCGCGGCTGGTGCAGGAAATACTGAGGAAATGAACACAGGATTGGGATGAATTAGGCCACATCTTTATGAGTGGGTTTGGCTAAGGCACTGGGCATGTATCCAGCATCAGGCAGCCTGCCTGCTACTTCAAAGGACACGATATACGATATACGATATACAATATCTTTATTGTCATTGTCCCACGCAGAACAATGAAATTGAAAAACTACATGAAACATTCAAAACCCCCTAAAAACTCTGAAACCCCATTTTAAAATACACTATACTATAGAGACCCCTTATGCTGTGTTTAGAACCAGAATTGCATTTGCCTAGAAACTGTTTCTCAGGCACCTAGTCCCGGCCTTTATAACCCGATACCTTCTTCCAGAAAGCAGAAGCTGAAAGAGATCATTTCCGGGGTGCGCACTATCCTGTGCTATCTCTGCCGCTTTCTTATGGCACCTGGCAGCATAGATTTGATCTAAGGTGGGAAGAGTGCACCCAATTATTCTCTCTGCAGTCTTTACAACCCTGGACAGCATTGTTTTTTCCCTGGCCGTGCAGCTCCCAAACCTCCCAGACCATAAGTTAATACACTCTCCACAGTACAATGGTAAAATGCTGTTAACAGGTCCTTTGAGAGATTGTTTTTCCGGAGGATTCTCAGAAAATATAACCTCTGCTGTGCTCTCTTCATCAGGTCTTTGCTGTTTTCTCCCCAGGTTAGGTCGTCTCTCAACTCCATTCCCAGAAATCGAAACACCAAAACCTGTTCCACGCACTTCCCCTCAATAATAAGTGGCCTGGACGTCCTCTTAAATATGACAGGTGTGGGCTCCATGCCTCTGTCTCGATTGGCTTGTGGATGATGGCCACCCCAAATGGAGGGTCCGGCACGGCGAAAAGAGGGTGTTGCCAAGTGGCCATCACCTCCCCTGGCCACACAGGAAGATGGCAGCCCCCAGGCCATTTCATGTGGCAAACACCGCCCCCCCCCCGAGCCCCAGGTGAGCAGATATTATAATGTTAATTTGCATGCATGCAAATGTCAGGCTGCAATCCTAGAAAGAGTCACTTGGGAATAAGCCTTACTGAAGAAATGGGACTTCCTTCTGAGCACGTTTGATTTAGGGTTGCATGGTTAAGAGTATCCATACTAAGGGAAAAATGGAATGTAAGGGCAGAAATAAAAAAATAGTAGGGGGGAAGCAATGCAAAGATGTAGACAACTTGAAAACAGAAAAAGAATGTTTTAAAAAAACCGGGGGGGGGGGGGAATGATCAGCAAAAAGAATAGATAAAGAAAAGGAGAAATCTTGCATCCCAGAAAGAATAGATGAAATATAGAACTGCTCCACTTCCCCAATATGAGGGTTTCAAAAGGTTCTATTCAATATGGCAAAGAAAAGGTTCTGTAACTCGAGACATACTTAATAAATATTAAACATTCATTTCTACTTTAATTTTAATAATTATTTCACTGAATGGGTTTTGTCTGATGACAAGATAACAAGAAAGAGCTACAGAAGTAGTGGCACAGTGCAAGAAATGCTAGTCTTTAGCATGCCCTAAAATGTTAAGGTCAAACAGGAACCAAAATTTAATGGCACAGCTAAATCATTAGGGATTCAGAATGAACAGTTATGCAACTGTTAAAAACTAGGCCATTCTTAGTCAAGAATGCATGACCTAACATTCATTTATAGCGGGGAAGATTGCCTGCTCTGCGCTGGGATTTGCTTGCAACAAAATGTAAGATTCTTAGAATTGAAAGGATCCCACGGATAGAGACCTTGCTGATTTGCAGATTCTCTGCGATTAACATTTTCATTCATTTGACATCAGCCTGATTCAAAACAGCCCATGCGCTCATTTCTGTACTTGGTCAAGCTAGACATGGGCAATAAATACTGCTTTTTGGTGAATGAAGGCTGATTCAAAACAGCAGAGGTCAGGTGTTAGCCTGCTCCAAAACAGAAACGCTGTACTGTGTCTCTGTTGATGCTTAGCTTGATCTGGTTTGGCATGGTTGGCAGGAGAGAGATTTTGTACTTATTTAAACATAAATTATATAGGTTGCCACAGTACCTTAAACTGAATACCCTGCCCTTGGCGCAAGATCATACTGAGAAACTGCAGAGCAGGCAGGGCAGGGTCTTAACTCTTGCTGGTGTAGGGAATGAGCTACAAATGAGCTAACCCCCAGTCTGTATCTTGCCTCTTCTGTGTGCTTTTGTGTTGGAACCTGTTAAGTTGTGGGCGAACATATCAGACGACACAGCGATTCTTCCAAAGCAGCTCTTTATTTGTAAGCTGGAACAGAACTAACTGAGGAGCTCAGTCAGCCTGCTTATATAGAGCTCCAGAACAATGTAACTGTTGCCATTTTCTAAAGCTATCCAGTCACTGAACTTCACTTTCGACCCTTCATTTGCATAACTATCTACAGTATCCCCCTGCTGGCTCAGGGTGAGAACTTCAGTACATAACAGAACAGAACCCTCATGTAATATGCAAGTTACCTGTATACAAATGCATGTTTAATAATAATAATAATAATTTAATTATATGCCACCCATCTGACTGGGTTTCCCCAACCACTCTGGGCAGCTTCCAACAAATTAAAATATCAAACACAGTAAAGCACCAAACATTAAAAGCTTCCCTAGACAGGGCTGCCTTCAGGTGACTTCTAAAAGTCAGAAAGTTGTTTATCTCCTTGACATCTGATGGGGGGGGCGTTCCACAGGGCGGGCGCCACCACTGAGAAGGCCCTCCGCCTGGTTTCCTATAACCTCACTTCTCGCAGGGAGGGAACTGCCACAAGGCCCTCGGAGCTGAATGATGGGGGTGGGGACACCAGACCCTCCAAGTGTCCCTATTTTCCAGGGATAGTCCTGGATTTACAGAAGTCATCCCACTTTCTGATTTGATCCTAGAGTGTCCCGCTTTTTCTTAGGATGTCTCTATTTTCATTGGGGGAAATGTTAGAAGGTATGGAGTTATGTGACTCCCGAGTCAAGTAGATAAGTAACTATACAACCTTTAGAAGACATCTGAATGCAGCCCTGTAAAGAGAAGTTTTTTAAAATGTTTAATGCTTTATTATGTTTTTATGTTGTTAGTTGTCCAGAGTGGCTGAGGCATCCCATTCAGATGGGTGAGGAATAATAATAATAATAATAATAATAATAATGGAATAGGAGGTCCCTATTTTCATTGGAGAAATGTTAGGAGGTATGAGACATTCCTTCAGGTAGCACAACAGTGCTCTTCTTCTGATTCTTGTTCTTGGTTGGATGCCATATCCAAGAGCCTCAGGCATGTGCGCTGCTTATAATAGATCCATCTTTTGACCCAAGTCAGAATTTCAGGAATGTCCTGGATTAGTCACAGGCTAGCCCATCCCAGGATTAAGAGAGGATTTTAGGAATATTGGAGACTCTAGTTGTGGAGACAGAAACTGAGCATGACTTTCTGCATCTGTTAAGCCCATTCTTCACCTTTATTCCAATCACTGAGAGCCTCGCCCTCTCTGTCTTCTCCAACGTGATGGCAGGAAGCAGAAGAGACGACCCAAGATCACGAGAACGTAACCTCCTCCCTTTCTCTGCTCCCTTTCCTGACTGTTTCCACACACAAGCATTCGTTTTCCATTGTAAGCTAGAAATATTTCATCAGGCACATTGCACTTTTTCTATGCGTACATCCCTCTTGGTGGTCTCTGGCACTGCTGGGATTTTGCTGGGGGAGGGTTGGGGGGTGTTGTTGCTGTTTCTGATATTATTCTTTTGTATAGTTGTGTTAGTTCTTATTATAATTTATGTGAAAATTCTTCAATTTTGTTGTGTACTTTTTGATGTTTTGTTTACTGTTTATGACTACTTTTGGTTATGTTTGTTATTACGTAATTTTTTCTTGTAGGCTGCCTTGAGCATGGTTTGAAGTATGGAAAGGTGACATGCAAATAAAATGATATATTTATGTATGTAGAAGGCAACTTAGACATAGATTGTAAATCGATTTGCTCATGTATTTCCTACAACATGAGAAAAAGCATTTGGTCCCAATTTAAGAAAAACATTTTCATTTAAACTGATGACATTCCTAACTGCTTGCATAACTTTACTCTATGAGCTGCAAGATAACTAAGCAAATATGATTCCTATGATGAAGAGCAATTAAAGTTAGAAAGGGGGGTTGTGTGTGTGTGTGTGCGTGCAAGAGAGAGAGAGAGAGAGAGAGAGAGAGAGAGGAATATCTGAAACTAGTGCAAGACTTGGAGGTTAAAGATGGGAGAGGTTAGCAAAATATTCTCCAGGCAATGCAGTAAGATGTGGAAGATTTCTTGAGTGGAAGAAGGAACGTTTGGAATGGCTGCGTTGCTAAATATTACATGTTACAACCTAAAAAAAATAATGTTCAGGCTTGAACGTAGGCAGGAAAATTAGAGGTAAGGCACGAACTAACCTCTCCCATAACATAACTGTTTCTTTAGCTCAGATTGTGTAGAACAAAGGAGTGGGAACCAAGCCCCTGGTGTCTTCCCAGTGTAGAAGCACAATTCTCATTGATAAGCCAAAAATGCTAATTCTCTGTCAGACATGTTTCCTCCGATTAGACTGAAGCTTAGCTGAGCATTCTGCAGGCCAGTCTCACTTCCTGAAAAAGAAATGCAATGGTTTGGACATGGTGGTGCTAGTGGTGTTTTGGGTTTAGGAGAAGCAGTCATTTGCGTGCAAGAACTGCTGGGGAGGGGAGGAAATAGTAATTGAAAAGTTGAATAGTATATAAATCCAACTATATCAAAATCCTTTTATATACGTTCTATACAGCCAGTGGCGCAGCGTGGGTTATCAGCACCCGGGGCAAGGCAAGTAATTTGCGCCCCCTAACCCATGGATTTGCGCCCCCTAACCTGTGGATTTGCGCCCCCTAACCCGTGGATTTGCGCCCCCTAACCCGTGGATTTCCCTAACCCCCAGATGTTGCGCCCGGTGCGGCCGGCCCCCCCTGCACCCCCCACGCTACGCCACTGTATACAGCTGACTGTGCTCCCAAATACCCCAGTAATAAGATCATTAAGTTTGCAGATGATACAACGGTGGTTGGTTTAATCACGGCTGGAGAGGGGGAGGCGGCCTATAGGAAAGAGGTTGAGCAGTTGGGGGAGTGGTGCAGGAAAAACAACTTACTCCTTAACTTAAAGAAAACAAAAGAGATTATTGTGGACTTTAGGAAATGTAAACTGAATATTCAGCCACTTATTATTGAGGGGAAGTGCGTGGACCAGGTCTCGGTGTTTCGATTTCTGGGAATGGAGTTGAGAGATGACCTAACCTGGGGAGAAAACGGCAAAGATCTGATGAAGAGAGCACAGCAGAGGTTATATTTTCTGAGAATCCTCCGGAAAAACAATCTCCCAAAGGACCTGTTGATGGCATTTTACCATTGCAGTGTGGAGAGCGTACTAACTTATGTTCTCTGTGTGTGGTTTGGGAGCTGCACGGCCAGGGAAAAAACAATGCTGTCCAGGGTTGTAAAGACTGCAGAGAGAATAATTGGGTGTACTCCTCCCACCTTAGATGAAATCTATGCTGTCAGGTGCCATAAGAAAGCGGCAGAGATAGCACAGGATAGTGCACACCCCGGAAATGATCTCTTTCAACTTCTGCCTTCTGGAATAAGGTATAGGGTTATAAAGACCAGGACTAGCCGCCTGAGAAACAGTTTCTACCCAAATACAATTCTGGTTTTAAACGCAGTATAAGGAGTCTCTAGAGTATATTGTATTTTAAAATGGGGTTTCAGAGTTTTTAGGGGGTTTTGAATGTCTTATGTAGATTTTTCAATTTCATTGTTCTGTATGGGACAATGACAATAAAGATTTTGTATCCTATAGGGAAACAAGACAGCTTCAGTCTTTGCCCTAATGTGCATGGGGGTATGTGATCAGAGATGCCTTCAAAGTTCCATGAATTTGTAGTTCTGTTGCTCTTCTTGCATTATCTGTCGAGTGGCATGGAAGAGGCAAATGCCGAAGACTCTCTGGCACCACAATGCGCTCACCTCCACTCCTTGGGGAGCAGCAGCTACAGAACACAGCAGTGGCACTTCAGACAGATTTCTTCCCCTGCAACTCCATCTCGTTCCAGGTTTCCAACCCCACACTCTCTTCTCCACCTTTCCACCTCACACACGGATGCGCTTTGTCTTTGGCGAAGGCCAAGATTTCCCTCTCCCATTTCTGTTGTGCTCCTACAACTTCACTGCACATGTTTCTCCGTGGTGTTCTCCACAGCCATCCAACATCTTTTCCCCACTAGGCAGAGTCCCATAATTGTGGTCCTCACAGCCTTCTTCTTCTGTCGCTGTGGGCTCTACCAGAGTCATCCTTCTCTTTTCCTTTCTTCGTGGTGGGTGGCAACTGCTGCAGGTGCTGTCTGAGATCCTCACTTAGAGAGCAGCTCAACAAAGGATTGATTTAAATAAGGCTCACACATACAATCCCCGCCTCCAGCTCTTCCCTATCGGTTAGTGCAAGTCCCCTTTGAAACAACAGATTCAAAGCAAGTACCTAATCTGCCTTACCCTAGGCCTAGCTAAGATATTAAATTGTACTTTCCACGTTCCCTGGGCAAGAAAATCCATCTACTTTACTCCTTTTGATACTTTACTCCTTTTGGTTCTGATTACTGCCTTATTGATTCTGAATTTTTGTTGGTCCCTTCCCCTGGAGGCAACCTTGCAAAATGAGCTAATTAGGGGGGGAAATAAAGCATACTTTAAAAGTTATGCCTTTTAACATAATCCCATCTGTGTTTTCAATTAAAGGTGAGCAGGTCAGGCCTTAAGAGAAGCTAGCTATGAAAATACAAGAGGCAAATCCAATTCTGAGCAGCTTTCTGAAGCCACAGCCACCTCTGTGCCCCTGCAGTGTTTCTACTGCTACAGCTCTGGAGCCAAGGAAATCTGGTCCTGTGTGATTATTCTACACACCTACCATGAAAGTGTCTCATAGGCCACACAGGGCAGTAGTACAGATTGCCAGGCCCAGCCCTTCCCATTCCTTTCAGTGTTACGATCTTGCAGGTATTCGTTTTGCCAAGTGCCTTGTTGAGAATTTGATTCACTGCTGGTCATTTGCTTTGTATTTTATTATTTTATATCTTTATGATTTCATAGTTTTACAGTGTTTTAATGATGCCTGAGAGGTTTTTTTTAAAAAACAAAAGAAGAGTTGGCAGTTTATAAATATTCTTATAAATATATATTTTTAAAAGATCATGGTGCTCCTGCAGTGCTTAAAAGTGTAAAGGCACCTCTAGGCATGGACAAGGCAACCACAAATGACAATTATTTTGGATGGTAGACCTTGTTGTGACTTCATATCTCCTAGGGAAAAAAAGGAAAGAAAACCTATTTAAATAACCAAGATTCTGAGAATCCTGAGGCATGGTGGGTTATAAATGACTATAATATAATACGACCCAATTGGTCTAAAAGCTATAGAAGAAATGACAGGTGATAATCCTTACGGTTTCCTGGGGGCTATGCAAAATCTCTTCAGGGGACACACGTGTTGCCCAGGGGCTATTTTTTCTGAAAGCAATAAATGGTGGGAGCAAAAAAGAGCCAAGCTCACTTCCTATTAGCTTCATCAAAATGCCCCAACAGAGGGATCAGTGATGCCTGCACAGTATTGCCTTAGGTGATCTTTCAGAAGACAAGATGGTACTTACATTTCCCATTGATATGGATGTGTTCCTTTATCTTCTAAACATTCAGCGGGTCATCATCTGAAACACTTTCTCCCTGCCCCCCCCCCAACTCACATGCAAGTGACTATGTCAGTAGATTAATATTTCTCCCACCTGACCCCAAAATTCACTTCACACATCATGCATCTGATATTGATCTGCAATAAACGAACTAGCGCACGGGGTTCTTTGTCTTCTTTACTTATATTTCCAGTTCCTTTGCATTTATTATCAGAACTAGACCACCCTACCATTTGCACTTGGCTAAACGTTAAATCTCTGGCTCTAACTACACTGGGAAATTCTCAATACTGAGCATTCTCAGCTTCACATTGGATGTGGTGGGATATGTTTATAATACTGTAGTAGTAGTGGGGACGCGGGTGGCGCTGTGGGTAAAACCTCAGTGCCTAGGGCTTGCCGATCGCATGGTTGGCGGTTCGAATCCCCGCAGCGGGGTGAGCTCCCATCCTTCGGTCCCAGCTCCTGCCCACCTAGCAGTTTGAAAGCACCCCTAAGTGCAAGTAGATAAATAGGTACCGCTTTATAGCGGGAAGGTAAACGGTGTTTCCGTGTGCTGCGCTGGTGCCGGCTCGCCAGAGCATCTTCGTCACGCTGACCACGTGACCCGGAAGTGTCTCCGGAGAGCGCTGGCCCCCGGCCTCTTAAGTGAGATGGGCGCACAACCCTAGAGTCGGACACAACTGGCCCGTATGGGCAGGGGTACCTTTACCTTTACCTTTAGTAGTAGTAGTAGTAGTAGTAGTAATTTATTTATACGCCACCCATCTGGCTAGGTTTTTTCAGCCACTCTGGGTGGCTCCCAACAGAATATTAAAAATAGAATCATACATTAAAAACTTCCCTAAACAGGGCTTCAACTTAGAGAATGAGAATTCTGTGACTGAGGAAGTTGAGTTTTTTTAGTTTAAAACAGTATCTTGCTTATTATATTATTATAAGCAACCATACCAAGGTCATTTCTGTTTCCATTTTATTTCCAGTCCAGAAAGGTTTGGTCTTGTGTCCAGATTACATTTGGTCCACCTAGGTAGCTGTAAAGTGCTATTTGGAATGCAACTATCAAGTTTGTTTTCATCTGCTCAATATGAACTCCTTCCATACTGTGAAACTTTACCTCAGCCTGCCAAGAAAAACAGAAGACCCTCTTCTTTATGAGGTGGTCCTTCCTTCCTCCCTCCCTTGCATGCTGCAAAGAATTTCTCAGTGTGTTTCTGCTTTAGGAGAATCCTGTTTGGAGATGTATCGCAGTGATAGTGATCTGTTCAAAGGACTCAGTCTGCATTAATTGACGTTTCTGTCTTGGCTTGGGTCTGTCATCCCTCACCCTGATCCCAGGCTGCATTCTGGAGCCTGAATCCATCTCTGCTCTTGTACTTGGCAGGTAGGTCTCACTAAGTCCAATGGGACTTACATCTATCCCAAGTATCCACTATGAGGGTAGACAGGTGGTGTTTTTCAGCTGCTCTAATCAAAATCTCTGCTCAGAGGTTTCTGCTGTGATCTATCTACTTTGCACATTTCATCTGACTTCAAAGTGGTTTAATTGTCAAAGCTTTCCCCATATAAACAGTTTTTGTGTAATTTTTTTAAATCGGGGATTGTTGGAGCTTTCAGAGGTCTGCATTTCCAGGAGCTCCTAAACTGAACCTAGAGCTGAAGGTTGCAATCATCTACACTTCCCCAATGGGATTTATGCCTGGGTAAGTGAAAGCTGGGCCATAAAGAAGGCTGATCGCCGAAGAATTGATGCTTTTGAATTATGGTGCTGGAGGAGACTCTTGAGAGTCCCATGGACTGCAAGAAGATCAAACCTATCCATTCTTAAGGAAATCAGCCCTGAGTGCTCACTGGAAGGACAGATCCTGAAGCTGAGGCTCCAGTACTTTGGCCACCTCATGAGAAGAGAAGACTCGCTAGAAAAGACCTTGATGTTGGGAAAGATGGAGGGCACAAGGAGAAGGGGGTGACAGAGGACAAGATGGTTGGACAGTGTTCTCGAAGCTACCAGCATTAGTGTGACCAAACTGGGGAGGTAGTGGAAGACAGGAGTGCCTGGCGTGCTCTGGTCCAGGGGGTCACGAAGAGTCAGACACGACTAAATGACTAAACAACAACAAACATGCATGGTCTCAGCACTGGATTTGAAACTGAAGGAGGGAGAGGGGAACAAATAGTTTCTTTTCATAGTATGTGCACATCCATGTCTTTGGAATGAGCCACCACTGATACTCCTGGGTTTTCTTACTTGTCTACATCTGGGTATTTCTGTAAGTCTGCAGTCTTGGTCCGGAAATGACATGGGACTCTACAGGAAGCCCTACCTTTGTATAAGCTGTGTTTTGACCCTGTGCTACATATTCAACAAGTGTTTGTCTCTAGCTTCACTCCAGACATCGTTGCCTAATGTGATGATGAAGGAGAGTCATCCGCATGCTGTCAAATAGCATCATATCACATGATAACTTTTCATTCTGCAGCAGTTTGGGTGAACATGAATGGATGGTTCCAGGGTTACCAGGGTCTGTGTTTCCTTTTGCATTGATGAGACACAATGGAGACTGTGATGACTTTAAGATATATGGTTTATTTACACATATAGACAACCTGAATCTAGATGGAGAGAGTGCATTCACATCCCAGGGGGGTCCTTTTCCGTTCACTGCTGCAGCCTTCAGATTCCAAGAGACCTCAAACTTCATGTCTGACCCTCTCTGCACCATAAAACACGGCCCGCCTCATGATCTGCCCCCACCTCTCCAGCTTTCAAAACAGACTTTTTCCTTGCTTGCTTACCTCATTGTCCACTGCAATGCTGCCCCTCCCTCCTGAAACTCCGGTCTTTTGTCTCTGCTAACTGTCTCTCACCTCAGCAAGGGACCCATTTCTCTGTTAATGGCTTTCTTAATGAGTTAATGACTTGGCCATTGTTAGCTACAGGAAAGTTCAGGCAGAAAAGCTGTTTGTATATGTGGGACTCAAGCCATAGAAGACCTTATACTACCTGTGTCTTCTGAACTGAGAGCTAAGTACATTTGCAAACTATCGTGTAAGGTGCCTGATGTGAACGATCAGTGAAGATCACATATTTGCTGTCCGGATCCAGTAAATTCATGCCAGACAATGTTGCAAGATTCACAGTGGCAGCCCCCAAACTGGGAAGAGCTTTCTTGAAAGACAATATGGTGGATTGTAAAGTCTAATTGGCAATGATAGATAGAAATTTATTTGTGTGGGTCCATCTTTCAAGGTATATATGTATAAAATAGTTATCACTGTATTTTATCAGGGTATCTGCACAGTGTACACAGAATACTTTTATTTCCTTTTTGGTTGAAATGACCAGGATGGCCACAACAAATAAACTTTGACTTAGTTAGTCATTAGCTTTGTTCCTTCAATGACCCACACTCAGCTAGCTTTGCCAAGCTGGCTTATTAGCACAAGCTGAATCTGGCCAGGTTTGGCACAATTTAATCAAACCTTGATTAATTCTAACTTTTACTAAATCCGGGAATTAAGGGGAGGACCCAAGAGTTTAGGGAATCCTTATCCCCCCCAATTTATAGCAGTATGTTTTAAACAGATTTTATATATGTATATAGTTTTGATTCTATCAATGTTTGATTGTATTTTAATTGGCTGATTTTTCTATGCTTTTATCTGTTCTTAGTTTTATCTGCAAGTTGCCTTGAGTCCCGTCAGGGGAAAACATGGAGTAAAAGTAATTAGATACTACTACTACTACTACTACTACTACTACTACTACTACTAATATTACTGGAGTATTTTTATAAACCTGCTCTTCCAGAGTTTGTGAAAATCTTGCAGGAGAGGAAACACCCAAGATGTGATGTAGTTATTTTATATCTGACTGTGATTAGGTCATGGCATGAAAGCTGCCAAAACTGCAGGCATGCTCTCCTCTCTTTTCAAACTAAATAGCATGGTTTGTTTCTGTCATGGTGGGTTGGAGAACAATTATAATTCCTGTTACCATTTCGTTAACTGACACCATTGTCCCACCAGATGTTCCTAGAGAAACATTCTAAGAACTGGCAAACTCCAAAGGCTGTCATTTTGTAATTCATTTTTGTTTTGTTAAGTGTAAACACGCTAGATCCTGGTTTGGACCCATGCTGAAAGGTTACAAGAACAATGAGGAGCATCGTGGTGCCCATAACAAAGCCTCAAGATGTAGCCAGCGACTACAAGTACCATTCATCCATTTAAAGCATCAGCTTAAACCGTAGCAAGGACATTGTATGCTAGGAGCTAAATCCTATAAAAACTTAGAGCTCAGGACCTAAATACTAGGGGTAGTAAACCTGTAGGAACCTAGTTTTGAGCCCTACCCAAGTAAAGAAGGCAGGGGGGGGGGGTCACAGTAAACCAGAATCCTAGAATAATCCCTAACTTTGGAAGGTGCCATTGCAGTCATGTTTGTGGACTTTGCAAAGCTTCCGGTTGGCTTCTGGGAAAACATGATGCTATACTAGATGGCTCTTTGGCCCCTGTTTTAGCTGGCACACTCACTTGCCCTCTTCCTCTGGCAGAGATGATGTTTGGGTTTACTTGGCCCCAAGGGCAGATCTACTATGAAACAAATCAGGGCCTCTAATCCCAGAGGCACCCCAGAAATGGCTTTAGTCCACGTGGCCTAAAAATGTTGGGTCCAGTAGACCCAATTTAAGTCATATGACTCAGATTGATGGCCTTTTTGTTGTATATATTGCAACAATCCCAAAGTTTGAGAGTCAATAGCACAGATGTTGTAAAGATGGAGTGTCGTGGTAATTTGAAAACTATAAGGCACAGGATTTTTTTTATTCACACCAGTGACTTTGACATGTGAGAGTTTAATCAAAATCTGAGATGTAGTAGTAGTAGTATTTAAATGTGATCTGTCGTGGAAAAACCCCTATTGAAGAAGATAACAGTGGTTCCCCAGACCTCATTGCTGGTTGCAAAGGAGGCCCCATGACAGTCAAGATTCAGGGCCCCATAAATGTAGACCCACCACTGCTTGGCCCAATCCCAGCTGCTGACCAGAAGAGTTTTGGTTGAGCAGCAGCTCTTCTTCCACCTCTTTTGCAGGCAAGAGGCAGCTGAACAGAGCAGCCCCCACTGCCTCTGCTGACCGTTGGCCATGGTGACTTGGGTGGATGGAGAGTTGCAGCCCCGCTACACTTGGAGGGCATCACACGCGCTACTCCCACTTCTTTGAAAGGGACATTGAATGAAGTTTTATGGAGCTACGTCAACTGAGATGCCTGGAAATATTGCTAGTACTTTTGGCATTAACTAAACCAGTTTCAGGGTTAAGCGCAATGGTGTGAACTGTCTCAGGGCAGCTGACATCTAAATTGGCAGTCCAGCATCTGTAAAAATCCTCTTCAGCACAGTTTTATCTCTTGCTGGTTTCTTCCTTCTTATGCAAAGACATACATGTTTTCAGCTTTTGGTATATTTGACTGTTATAGATTATTTTTAAAATAGCTTTACATAATTTGTTATGACAAGATAGATATACCTTCTTGAAGATACAGAAACCCTCCTACAGGGATTAGATAAAAGAATTATTTCCAGAATTATGGGGATAAATTACTGTGCTGGCCCTTTTTACAGCATCTAGTTTTACATTCTGTATCACTCTCTAATAGTAGCTATTCTGTGTTGTTTTGCATACAGAGATGCAACTAACCACCTATGCTCTTTTGGTATAGAGCTGAGCTTGGAGAGCCTAGGGCTTGCCGATCAGAAGGTCGGTGGTTCGAATCCCCTCAACGGGGTGAACTCTCATTGCTCGGTCCCTGCTCCTGCCAACCTAGCAGTTCGAAAGCACGACAAAGTGCAAGTAGATAAATAGGTACCGCTCTGACGGGAAGGTAAACGGCGTTTCTGTGCACTGCTCTGGTTTGCCAGAAGCGGCTTAGTCCTGCTGGCCACATGACCCGGAAACTGTATGCCAGCTCCCACTGCCAATAAAACGAGATGAGCACCGCAACGCCAGAGTCGGCCACGACTGGGCCTAATGGTCAGTGGTCCCTTTACCTTTACCAGTTCAGTATGTCCAAAAAGGAACCAATTCCAGCTCAGTTCACTCCTTTACAATACAAAGTAGCTCAATTCAAGTCCATCCAAATGATTAATGGCAAAAAACAGCATTCAGAATATTACAATCTGCTATGCTGAAGTAAAAAAATGTATACTTAGGAAGACTAAGAAAACATCAAAGCACAGACACAGCATCTTTATCCCAGTATTCAGGCAAAAATGTTTCAAGAGCTGCTGAGGGAAGAAGGGAAAGTATTTTTATTGTATTGCTTGGCTCTCTGCTTATCTTTGCAATAGGCAACACTATGTACCATACATAATTGCTATGCAGCTACAGAATCATTCCTCCTCCCTATTTCTCTTTCTCTTTTTCTCTCTCTCTCACATACAGCCACTGCTACCCCTCACAGAAGAGGTACCTGCCCCTGAAAAGGTTTTTGTGTTTTGCCAGGGAAGGGGGGGGCAAGCAAATGGCTTATTTTGTTGGTGTTGCAAATCAAAGAAGGGTAAAACATTAGGATAAGAGACCATCTTCTCACTCTTTTTCTCTCCCAAGTTCTCCCTACCACCACTCGATAGTAAATAATTAGAGGTGATTCCATTTGTTAGTGTTCTCTCTTGTGCTGGGATTTTCAATGACACTGTGCCCTACAAGCAAGTTAAGCACAGGGGTGTGTGAGGTCAGGGGTGGGTGCAGTGCTGGCCTGGTCTGTATGTGACCATGAGGCAAACTGTTTCAAAGAAAAGAACCAACACACCAATCTGGCGGTGATGCATGGATGCCGAAGCTCTTCAATGCAGACAGCATTTAAACACCCTCACTTCTTGCAAAGCGCATGGGCCAGAGACATGGAATCAGTGATACAGTGACAGAATATGGACAAACCAAATAAGGCTTTAGCCCCTCCCCCCCATTCAATTTGTTGCACTTTGTTCCTGAGAAGCTTATTCCACATTTCTGGGGCCACCACAGAAAATGTCCTACTCCTAATAGATGACAGCTTCACGTCCTGAGAGGACACAACCTGAAGCAAGAACTCACTGAGGGTTTTGTTTTTACAATCAAGTGGTGTATAGATTTTATGAAATAAATAGATCGGCAAATCTTAATGCTCTCAAGGAGACATACGGCACTCTGAGAGGCTCCAAGCTGCTCCTGCCCTGATGGAACAGCGCCCGTCTCCCTCACAGCTGCAGAAGAGCTCTGCAGTTCCAGATGAGCACAGGGCAAGTGGCAGCGTCTGTATCGAGGGATGGGGCTTCTGGGTCGGCAGAGCTAGAGGGTGTTGACCCTCGTCCCTTGATCTGCTCCAGGGCCCAACGCAAAGGCAGGGAACCAGGCAGCGTGCCACCTGGCCTCTCACCAAAGCAGGAACTGCACCTGAGGCCCAAAGCAGCCACATTTGGGGTTGGACTAGAGGACAGTTCTAGGAATCTGCAGTTCTACCATACTGGACTGTAGTTTTCTGAAGGAACACCTGTGTGAAGCATCATTCTGGTAGAGCAGTCATCCATGGATACCTTCTCTTACTTGTTTTTGTTTGTGGCGACCCTTTCCTGGAAGCTGGTGAATGTCAGCTGGCTCTCCTTGGTGTGAATCAACTGATCTTCTTCTTTCAAATCCTTGTGAGGTGCCATAAAGACCAGTTCCAGAAGACTTCCCAGACTCCCTGTCTTGTTGGCCTCCCTTCTCATATGGTGTGCCTAGAGGCTTTGGCAAATGCTACCTCACAACAGCAACCTACTGGTACTTAAAAGCTGGCACTAGCTGCCCATAAGTTACTGGAATAAGTTCTTGTATTAATTTGCAAGGGCCTTAACGACTTGGCTCCAGGATACTTCTCTGTTACTGTTCTTCCATGGTTCAGATGCAGGGCTCTTAGCCACCAGAAACCATGCAGTCAGTACTGTGCGCCCGATTCTGTGGAACTCCCTGCCACCTGAGATTAGATAGGCCCTCTCCCTATTGAATTTCCGGTGCTTGACAAAGACCTTTCTATTCCAGCAGGCAATTTAATGAAGATTTCTGTTACTGGGATTAATTTTAATTGAATTTATCCACTGTATGCTTTGTGTGATTTTTAGGTACACCGCTTAGGGATTTTGGTTATTAAGTGGTATATAACGAACATAAATAAATAAATAAATAAATAAATAAATAAATAAATAAATTCCTGAAACCTTTAGGTATTAGATGGAGAACAGATGGGTGAGATGCTATACACAATGCAACATAGTTTTATTTATTGCTCTAAGGCTCAACCCGCTTTTCACTATATCAAGGGGAGGTCTATTGTCAAAGGATATGGTACTGTTTGGAGCTGAAAAGATTATGTATTATGTGTTTTTTCCTGGACTGAAAAATCTTTTAAGTATAGAATGGTAAAACCTCTTAGGCCATTCATGTTGCGTGTCGAGGTCCCCAGAGCCACCCCAATAACTCACACATCACACAGAATTCTTGTTAAGATTTTTGGCATAATTTTGGCCACAACTTTATTAAAATACAAATTTGTGAGTGGTTGCTTAGGCATTGGTTGCAACTATCTGCCCCCACCATGGGGGACAGACTGACATTCCACACGATGCGAAAGTCAGAATGGGGGAATACACTTGGGGGTTACGTGGAGCAGGGAACCTGCCCTCACCCCAAATGCAACCAGGAGCTCATTGCTATGGCCCGAGCCCCTTGACAGAGTGGACAAGCAATAGTTAGCCCCCAATTCCTTTAACGGAATCCCTTGCAGCAGCAGCATTAGAGGGGCAGGCACAGCCAATCCATACCCCTCAACCAACCAAACCATAAACCAATGCCTAACCGCAACCTTACAAGTTGTGACGATTTGCTACGCAGTAGGCAAAAAGCAAATGGCCCCAGCCAATCAGCCAGCTGGACAAAATTCCTACCAGGCTCCCGCTCCAAAGCAGACGACCCCATGACAGGCATAGCAAGGTCAAAGCGAACAACCCTATTCTAGGGAGGGAGGGACGGGCAATCCGCTGCACGGGCGAAAAGAGGAAGCCCTAGCCTCATGTAAGGAGTTTTAGTATTTCTGGCTGTCAGTCAATAAATGGCAACATTAACTTCTTCCCAACAACAAGGGAAGCTCCCAATCAGTGGCCAACGATCAGTTAGCCCGCCCCCAACTTTGGAGTGTCCTGGCGGCCCCCACCGCAACACGTGCTCTCCATGAAGGAGAACACGCTTTGTTGTTGTTGTTAATTGAATTTACCTGCCTATGCCTGCAGGTCTCAGGGCGGTTCACAGAATAAAATCAGAATATAAAACCACAAAATGCATAATCAAAATAAAAACAACAACAACCCAATAACCTCTACCTCCCCCCCACAACATATTTTAAAAGGGCACAGGATATATCCAGGGCTTTTTTCTTCCAGCAGGATCTCGCCTGAACTAAGTTCTGGCACCTCTCATGGGGGCACCATAAGAGAACAAGGGAGGTGTTCATGGTGAATTCCAGCACCTCTTGTGCTAGAAAAATAGCAGTGTTTATATCTGATGATGATACTGGGTTTCTTACTGAGTTTGTTCAAGATAATTGCTTTGATTACAACAGCCTCTTATTTACTCTGCAGCCTCTTATAGTTGTTTTAACTGCGAGTCTTTTCGTTCTTTTGCTCTCACAGCTGTTTTAACTGCGTGTCCTTGTTTATTTTTAGTTCTTATTTGTTTTAATTATCAGTTTTTTATCCATCCACTATCCGTGTCTAATCCTGTATTTTATCCAGATGTTTTATCCTATGCCTTATCGGTTAAAAAAATCTTAGCTGCTATTTTATCTATATGCTTTTTTAACCCTGGACTGAGACCGTAATAAAGTTCATTCAGTACCTCGGGTTAAGAACTTTGCCTCAGAATGAGAACAGAAATTGCGCAGTGGCGGCAGCAGGAGGCCCCATTAGCTAAAGTGGTACCTCAGGTTAAGAACAGTTTCAGGTTAAGAACGGACCTCCAGAACAAATTAAGTTCTTAACCCGAGGTACCACTGTAGTTGTAACTATAGTCAGAAAACCCTGGGATTTTAGATAAGCTTTGAATCTGCATATGGCATGCAGCTGTCCATTAACAGCTGAAAAAATAGCCTGCGGTGTTAATGAGAGAAAATCTACTATGCTCACATTCCAAATTGTTTCCATTCATTTTTCAAAGAGTTTAATTGGTGTTGTATTAGAAGAAAGGCAGAAGGATGACATGGGGGAGAAAAGACACACAGCAAGTAAATAAATCTATTCCCAATAATTGGGGGGCATCCCCCATTTTTTTCAAGGCACTTCTATTTTTATTTCTACTTTATTTCTCCCACATTGTCTTTCATTTCCCAGATTTTCTTTGCCCTGTGCAATTTTGCCAATACCCATTGGGCCCTCAGTTGCATCTGGGGTTAAAAGTGAGTCCTTGGTCTGAAAAGTTTGGAGATACTTAGATTACAAAAGAAGTTTGATCACCATAGCGCCTTTCTAGGGAGATTCTGACTTGGTTACAGATTGAGACCTAATTCATGTCTGTGTGTGCTCCTACCTGGTACAGAAACCCAACCCCAAGGGGAATATGGGGCTTTCCTGCCATAAATCCATGTTTAGGCTTAATCTCAAATTACTATAAATCATTTGATTGGAATTAGGGTGAAGGGTTACTTTGGGCAGATTTATTGTGGCCATTGGGGATTGTCTTACAATAACAGCTCTGATGCATGATTATAAAATGCTGCCATTTGTATTCCAATCCTAAGTGGGGAATTTGTCATAATGTGTTTCCCAGGTAATGCTAACAATGCTGCTGATATTCATGCATAATAGGCCTGGCATTTTTCCTGGCCTTAGAAGAGAGGCCAGACAATGACAAAAGAGAAATGCAGCTGTTAAATGCTGTGTGGCAGTTCTAAGACAAGGTCACAGAGAGAGTAACCACCTCAATGACACCGCAATAAAGAAACAAGATTTCTGAGTCACAAAGGTCTGGGAAATTAGACATTGCAGAGAGTGCGCATTGAATGTGCCCTTTTTCATTACTTTCAGAATCTCTGTTCTGCTGGAACTATCACTGGAAGTGTGGCGTTATCATTTTCCCAGGCTGGAAATAGATAATAGTTTTTCAGAGAGCTGAAACTAGGGTGAATGAGGCATTGCTTCCCACAGAGCGCACACACTCCTTTCTTCCTGCCCTAACGTCGTCTCTGGCCAACGGTTTTTGCAGGTTTTTGAAGAACAAGATTCCTGTGAACCCAAGTGCCATCACATCCCTTTCAAAATTCAGATGCTCCTCCTGGCTTGGCTCCAAATGTCCCACTATGAAGCACTGCTGCTCATTCAGGGGCCTCTCCACCTGCAGAGGGAGTAAAGTCCCCTCTGCTTGCACAGCAAGATCTTCACATCCAAGCCACTGAAACTGGAACTAAAAATGTTGTGTTTCAATTTCAGTATTAACACAATCATTTAAAATTCACCTATTTTTATTGCTTAGATGAGGAGTTCTTAACCTACCATCGGGGATCTGTGAACGGCGCATAAAAATAATGTTTTCCCCCCAATGCAATCAAATAATTTTTACATTACATTTTGTGTATATATGTTTATGTGCATTTTTCAGATACTCAAAGGCATCCATATAAAACAAGGGTCCCATTCAAGTTTAGCCAGCCTTCCCAGGGTCGTGTGCCAGCCATGGTTGTGCACGCATAGAGACCATGCAGCGCATACCTGTACATGGCTGTACATACAGGCTACACACACACACACACACACACACACACACAGCACATAGGCTCTTTCACATAAACATTCTGGCACACACAACACTCAGCTTTTTGTGTTTGGGCTATCGTGGTTCTGTGCAAGTTTGTATTTATCATTTATATATGGACAGGTTTATGCATTTTTAAAACTTTTATTATTAAAAAGTACATCTTGGCTTATAACTCTACAGGATTTTTACAATTTTGAACTGCCTCAGACAGTAGGGGAGGTATCAAATGCTAATCTGCACCAGCTGTTACAATTTGGCAATATTTACTGGTTATATGCAACAAACATTAAATATTATATATACTGGTTATATGCAGTGCTAGGCAAACCTAGACAACATCTTAAAAAGCAGAGACATCACCTTGCCAACACAGGTCTGTATAGTAAAAGCTATGGTTTTCCCAGTAGTGATGTATGGAAGTGAGAGCTGGGCCATAAAGAAGGCTGATCGCCGAAGAATTGATGCTTTTGAATTATGGTGCTGGAGGAGACTCTTGAGAGTCCCATGGACTGCAAGAAGATCAAACCTATCCATTCTTAAGGAAATCAGCCCTGAGTGCTCACTGGAAGGACAGATCCTGAAGCTGAGGCTCCAATACTTTGGCCACCTCATGAGAAGAGAAGACTCCCTGGAAAAGACCCTGATGTTGGGAAAGATGGAGGGCACAAGGAGAAGGGGACGACAGAGGATGAGATGGTTAGACAGTGTTCTCGAAGCTACCAGCATGAGTCTGACCAAACTGCAGGAGGCAGTGGAAGACAGAAGTGCCTGGCGTGCTCTGGTCCATGGGGTCACGAAGAGTCGGACACGACTAAACGACTAAACAACAACAACAATGCAGTGCTCCTCTATGTCAGCTGTCATATATTGACTGTCCTGGCCCCATGGTAGTACACATGCTGTATGGACAGTACATTCGTGGTGCAGCCCCCGGCATTTCCAGGAAAATGAACTGCAGGCTGTAAGTAGGGCACAGAAAGACCTGTGCCTGAGAATCAAGGGTGGCCCGGGGACAGACCAGTCAAAATGGACAGAAGCAGGAGAAAACAAGCTTGCACCATTTTCCATGTGGCAGTCATTCAGATATTTAAAGATGGCCATCAAGCGCTCCTCATAAGGCTGTTTTCAGACCCTTGATCATCTTGATCACTGTCCTCTGTGGCGCTCAGAACTGGACACAGTATTCCAGGTGTGGTCTGACGTGGCAGAATAGAGTGGTACTATGACTTCCCTTGATCTCAACGCTAAACCTCCTTTGACGCAGCCTAGATTAGCATTAGCCTTTTTTCTTCGGCTGCTGCATCACACTGTGGACTCATGTTAAGCCTGTGATCTACTAAGGCTCCGAAATCTCTTTCACGTGTACTACTGGCAATCCAGGTGTCCCCCATCTTATATTTGTGCAGCTGGTTCTTCCTGCCTAAGTGTGGGACCTTACATTTGTCCCTACTGAAATTCATTTTGTTAGTTTGGTTTCTAGACCTTTTATCTTGGTCACCCTAGAATACCATTAACTTTTTTTGCTGCTGACTCATGTTCAGCTTGCACTGCTGGCAGTCCAGGTGTCCCCCAGCTGGTTCTTCCTACCTAAGTGCAGAATTTTACATTTGTCCCTAATGAAATTCATTTTCTTAGCTCGGGCCCAGCTCTTCAATCTGTTACGGTCATCTTGAATCCCGATTCTATCTTCTGCAGCATTGGTCTCCCTTCCCTGTTTGGTGTCATTTGCAAATTTGAGGAGGGTCCCCTCAGTTCCTTAATCCAAGTTGTTTATAAAGACAGGACATCACCTGTTTTCCAGGAATTCTCAAAGATTACAATGGTACCTCGGGTTAAGAACTTAATTCATTCCGGAGGTCTGTACTTAACCTGAAACTGTTCTTAACCTGAAGCACCACTTTAGCTAATGGTTCCTCCCGCTGCTGCCGCGCTGCTGGAGCACGATTTCTGTTCTCATTCTGAAGCAAAGTTCTTAATCCGAGGTACTATTTCTGGGTTAGCGGAGTCTGTAACCTGAAGCATCTGTAACCTGAAGCGTATGTAACCCGAGGTACCACTGTATAGACAAAGGCTCTGAGATTACACCTGCAAGCTCCTTTATAACCCTCGAATGCAGCTCATCAGACCTTGGAGATTTGAAATTTGCTACATGATCTTGCAAAATCTTCAGCTAAAAATAAGTGCACCAACATTTAAAAAGCAATTGCCATAGAACAGGGATGCCCTCCAAGTACACTTCTACTCATGCACTGGGCTCTCCCTTCCCCACCCATTCTGACTGCTTCATCCTCTTGAATAGCCCTATGAGGGGGGTCATGTGGGAGTGGCCAATGTGTGGGCAATCCTGGAAACCAGAGAAGCTCCCCTCATGCAAGGGTCTCTGTGGAGCCCAGCCATTATCTGCGCAGAAGGCGGCCGGGTCTTTCACAGCTCTGAGCTGCTAGCAGATGGAAATATTTGGTTCTGTTTCCATGAGTGCAGCAAAACAGCTACCACAAGATATTAAAAGCAGCTTCTTGGGTGCATTAATTGTGGGGAGTTCCACATGACCTCACATTTGGTTCACTGTGAAAACTCCTGGAGGGAAATGGAAAAGGACCTTTTCCGGAAGAAAATGCTCCAAATATCTGTGTCAAACTCATGCTGAGGAAATACAGGGGTCTTCTATTTTATAAAATGTACTTTTATTTGGAGCCTATTTCCAGATACATTCTTGGGGCACAAGTAAAAGTTTACTTTTCAGCAGCCCTTTTAAGCAGCCCGGTAAGCCGTAATGGGATAAAATGAAGCTGCTGAGAACTTATCTTATGCCCACTGCTTCATATCCAGTTGACAGAAGTGCAAGTTGGTAGGGCTGCTTAAAGGAATTCGGTTTTTCCACTTACAACACCGCTGATTATAATCAGCAAAACTGAGCTGACATCAGAATGAAAACATACTCGGTCAGCTGAATATATCAGGTTGCTGCTATTGTTTTGACTAGATGTGACTCAACCTGAATATGGCAAATAATTAAGATCTAGGAAAAGAAAAAAATTAAACTTATTTATTTAAATGTTGCCTCACTTACAAGAGAAGCCATGAAGGTTAGGGGAGATGGAGCACAAGGGTGGGAAGAATGCCAGCTTCTGTCTATTGGATCTTCACCAGCTGTTTGACAGGATTCTTGCAAACTGCTGTGCGCTAGGTGTACTCCGTTGTGATCACATTGCAAGGCACTTCTTATTGTGGATGGTAATATTGTGCAGCTTGAAGCAGCAGGATGAATAAAACTGACTCCTCTTGGAATGAAAATTGTCCACACCCAAAATATGGTTTCAAAACTTCACTAACAACCTCACAGGCCAAATGGGGAGGCCTCGTGGGCCTAATTTTGATGGGTGTTGAAGGTTTCCCACCTTGTACTTTGTAAATTTAAAACACGTCGCAGGACCACAGCAATTCTAGGAAAATGAAACAACCCACCCCCTCCAAAATAGCCCAAACAAAACTGACTTCTGCCCTCTCTTGGTACAATAAATAGTGCCAGATTTTGACTAGGGAGTCCCTGGTCAGGCATGAGGCTTGGTCAGTGACCTGGGGCCAGTCATATATTTTCTCAGCCTAATTTTCTTCTCAGGGATATTTAGAAGAAGAAGTGATGGTGGGATGGGGGGGGGGACATAGCCACTGCTTTCAGGAAGGGTGGTCCTGTGCTTCTTATATTTAAATAGATAATGTTACCTGTGGGGGAGCACCAGTGTTAATTCAGATTCATCAGCTCAATTGACTTTACTGCTGAAAAACTCCCATTTCATTGAGATCCCATGGTTATAAATATTCTCAGATGGTGACCATCAAACATATTCTGGGAGATATGGAACCTCCTATCTGCACAGATTTATTTGTTTTTAATCCCTTTTCATTGAAAATACTGTTTTCTTGCTCTGGTTGAAAAAATAATGGGGGGCGGGGGCAGGAATGCCAACAATATGCAGATTTCTCAGAGGTCACTGCTTCTAAGGAATTCTGACCTACTTTTCGGCATACCTAAGATTGTGGTCTTATTTGCTTCCTCTCTCTTCCCAAGGTTAAAAAGAGGTATGTCAAGCCTCAAGATCTCCTCATCATTCTTCACTCTCAGATCCTTTCTTCACTCTCAAATCACTCCAACTTTAGAAATGAGAGTGAATGAAGAAGCTGCTATTTCTTAAGTACAACCTCTCCCTAGGGAAAAACACTTTGCTGAAACTGATATTGGAAGCCACTGAAATTATTTGTTTCTGGATTTGTCTTTTGCTGTGTGCGGTGCTCAGCAGGGAGATTTTTGTGGGGAAGTGATGAGGGCATCAACTGCTTTATCAACTGTGCTCCTCACACTCTTAACTCACTAATTTAAGAAGTGACAGAGAAGCCTGGAAATTATTTAAGAAGCCAGCAACCAGAAATATGAGGTGTTGGATAAACACCTGCGCTGTGCTTTCCTCTACAAGATAGAGAACTTCTAAGGAGATGACAGTAACACTGTTTTGGACACACAGAGATTTCCCAGCAACACAGCTCTGAGTGTTAGTTCCTGCAGAAATTCTCCATAGCTGATTTCTTGGTGTAAAATACCAGAACCACACCTGCAGAACTGCCGCGGGACCTGCTTACCAGCCTCACACTGGTACTTATCCCATCTCCACAAGGCCAAATCTTTGTCTTTCTGAAACTGCAGTAAGAATCTTCTTTTCCCCACTTAGGTAATGCATTTTTTAACATTTAAACAATAGACATCGTATCATGTGTCCTGCACGCCTGGGACTTGGTTAGACCTTTGTGCTCCAAAATTTGTGTTTCATTATGGCATTTCCTCCTGCACACATTTCTTCACTGTTGGATATACTGTAAGCTCCCTCCTCTTGCATGCCTGCAGCTTTGCAGTCAGCCTGCAAACCTTCCTTCTGCATTCAAGCAGTCGCTAAAAACCATAGACTCTTCCTCACTAGTCCCAAGGTGATCCACCCTTTCCTGGTGCTGCTGTCCTTGTCAATGCTGTGACTAGACCACTACATATCTCCTGGCTGGCTTTCCAATCTGTTGCATTTCTTTCCCCCCTCAGTCTATAAAAGGTAAAGGGACCCCTGACCATTAGGTCCAATTGTGGCCGACTCTGGGGTTGCGGCACTCATCTCACTTTATTGGCCAAGGGAGCCGGCGTTTAGCTTCCAGGTCATGTGACCAGCATGACTAAGCCGCTTCTGGCGAACCAGAGCTGCGCACGGAAACACCGTTTACCTTCCTGCCGGAGCGGTACCTATTGATCTATTTGCACTTTGACATGTTTTCGAACTGCTAGGTTGGCAGGAGCAGGGACCAAGCAACGGGAGCTCACCCCGTCGTGGTGATTCGAACCGCCGACCTTCTGATTGGCAAGTCCTAGGCTCTGTGGTTTAACCCACAGCGCCACCCGCATCCCGCAACTCTGCTAAACCATTTCTTTTGTTGCTCTGACTAGTGAAGGGCACAGGGCTTGGGGATACTTCTGTATCCATCATTGTGGTTTGATGATCAAGTGGTTTTGGTGGTGCGAAGTGCCTTAAATCAGCTTTTGCCATGGATCGGATGGATGCAGAGGAGAGTTGGGAGGCACCAGCTGGGAACCCCCAAGGGAAGAAGGCTCAGAGTCTGGGGAATGCTGGTGGGATGACAACGAGTGGTCAGAGCGAGCAGACTGGGAGGAGGAGGTGTTGGAAGCTGAAGAGGTAACAGGGTTTAGTGAGCAGGAAGAGGCTGTGGCAGAGGGCAGTCTGGAACCAGAGGAGGCTGCAGAGGAGAGGGGTCAAGAGGCAGAGTGGAGGCAGGCTGCTCAAGAAGCCAGGGAATCTCCCCCTCTTACTGTGACCAGCTCTCCTCTCTCAGGTCTCCTAGAACATTCAGAGGAATGAAGAGGATGGAGCAAAGAGAGACAAGAAGATGAGCCTTAGGTTGCTGGGGAAAGAAGCAGGGGAGGAGCCTTAGAGAGGGTGGGAAGGCAACTTCAGTCCTCACAACTGAATAGGTCTTGGGGCAAAACCTATTGGAAAGATCACAAGGCCTGCACTGTTTTGATTTCTTTGAATAAATAGTTAATTTCCCTGACCTTGGTGTTTTTTATTGCTGACTTTGGCTCCTGGGAGTTTTGCCTGGGGGCTGAGCTGCACTCATGTCTGGACTGGGATAGCCTAACTTCTGTTGTCTACACTCTTGTACCCTCTTGGTTAGATTACTGCAATGCCATATCCATGGGGCTGCCTTTGAGGACAGTTAGGGAACTACAGCAGGTGCAGAATTCCTGGTTTGGGCTGCAGCTTTGGAACCAAATTTCCAGGAAAGAACCTGCACTTAAGATGCAAAGAAAAACATTTGGTCAAACTACACACAACATTATTCATGACTTTTTAAAAGCATGTTTGAGCTGGCTACTTTCATTTGAATGAAAAAACCACTGCCTGAGCCCCAGTCCAGAATGTGCTCCTGATGCAGATCAAGGTCTCACACCAGTTTCCCACCAAAAATTGCCCCCCTTCTGCTGTTGTTTGCCCCCCAAAGTACTGTTTCCTCTCCCCACCTTGCCCCAACTCAGATCAAGAGTGTATTCCGTATATGAATCTTCCACAGTTGCATCTCCTTCAAAATAAAAGCATGCCTGAGCATGCTTTCAAAACCAAACCAAACAAAAGCCATGAATCATGTAACGTGCAGTTTGGCCCTTCAGTTTTTTGATTTTGATTTTCCTGTTCATTCATTCTGTTCTCAGCTGTTTTATAGTTTGAATTATAACAATTCAATTATTTAATATTTACAAAACCTTACAGAAAAGTGATCAATACATTTTAGCAACAGCAACAGCAAAAGAAAACCTCCGGCCTTTCTCTCACCCTTGTTTATATTACATAGAAATACTTAATTGTAGCAATTGAATGAGCATGTCCGAAATCTCTGTAACAGAATGTGTTCTGTACAGCCAACTTGTTTTCTCTTTGACACTCAAGGACACTGCATTCTCATGAATGTTTTACATGCCTTCTAGCAATGCACTAAAAACAATCAATTTTAAGTATGACTAATGCCTTATTTTACCCAGCTTTCAGCAGATAAAGACAATGCCATCAGACAATTAGTAGTCTGGGAAAGTTTGACTTGCCTTGATTTTGCCTGATTTTGTTTGTTTAGAGAGCACTTGAACAAGACCTCCCCTATTTTAATGACTCCCAAATCACTACTGAAACAAATGAAACAAACTCATTCCAGCAAATTAGTAGCAAAACAAATATTGCTCTTTTAATCATGAGAATTAATGGGAAAATGCAACTTTCCCTCCCTGTACAACTCTGAGAGTCATCTGCCAGGGCTCTCTGTATCCTGGCTATTGAAGAAGAGGCAGGTGGAAGCAGGCAGGGGTCAAATTCAGCCCAGGTGCCATTTGTGGGGCTCTTTCATGCAGCCCCTGCTCCTGCATCCTTCCTTCTTCAGGGCATTGAATGTGTCCTCAAACCACTTTGACCACATTTAGAATGTATGCCTGGCATCAGCTCCAGATACAGCCCTGCAACTTTGCCTCCAGCAAAGCGCTCTATAAACACCGAATTGCAGCTCTTTTCTTTTGCAAAGTCATAAGAGGCAGCTTTCTATTTAAAGGACAAGCAACGCTTGGACTAGATAGAAGTGCAAACAAAACTGGTGGAATCCAGGTTGCTGCCTCCTAGGTGCTTAACTCTTATCTAGTCTTTTGTAGGCTTCATCTCAAAGTTAGATAGCAAGTCAATGAATTTCTTAATTTCTTAATGTACTTACTTTAACATGCATGCGCCACCCAATATGTCTCATGGAGAAGAAGAAGAAGAGGAGGAGTTTGGATTTGATATCCCGCTTTATCACTACCCAAAGGAGTCTCAAAGCGGCTTACATTCTCCTTTCCCTTCCTCCCTCACAACAAACACTCTGTGAGGTGAGTGAGGCTGAGAGACTTCACAGAAATGTGACTAGCCCAAGGTCACCCAGCAGCTGAATGTGGAGGAGCGGAGATGCGAACCCAGTTCACCAGATTACGAGTCACCACTCTTAACCACTACACCACACTGGAGACCTGAAGGTGGCCAGTTTTTTATGACTGTAGCTTCGGAAGCTCATTCAGAGCCAGTCAGACCATTGGTCTAGCTAGCTCAGTATTTCCTAAGCCTGCCATGAGGAAATTTTCCCATCCCAAGAGCCACATTTCCTTTTGGGCAACTGCCCAAGGGCCACATGTCCTTGGTGAGTGGAGTCAGGGGCAAAAATCTGCAGAGCAACAATTTTAAATTTTACTTCTGTTTTGGTGAGGCAAACGCAGCAAAATCAAACTGGGAGGCAGCGGTTTTGAGTTCTAAGCTCAACCTGACTGGGATAAGGTACAAGTGCTACAGGTTGCCTTCATCGGTGGGAGAGGTCATTGTGTGGCCTGTCTCTCCCATATCAGCCTCTGCAGCCAGGGGCATACGAAGGAGGGCGCAGGGGGTGAGGTCTGTCCCATGTGTCATCCTGATGGGGGTGACAAAATGGCGGGTGGCACGCGTCACTGCCGGGGCCTGCAGCATGCACAAGCCACGTGTCTTGGCGCCCCCAGGCTCTGCGCTGTCCGCCTGCTGCCTTCCCCCCAGCTGTAGGGTGGCTGAGGCCCCACTGCGTGCCCGCCCCATGCGCCCCGTCTTGTCCCCATGGGCGCCATGCGTCCCATGATGTGTGGCACCCATAGGGATGGCACGGCATGGGGTGCATGACGTCCATAGGGATGGGGTGCACTGAGGCGCCCATGGGGATGACACGGGATGCTACGTACCCTGTTCCGTCCCTATGGGCGCTGTGTGTCCTGCCTCTATGCGCAGTGCGCCCCATGCCCTATAGGTGGTTCGCCCTGACCCTGGGCACGCCACCCCAGGTGCCCGAGAGCCTTCCTCTGCCGCCGTCTGCAGCCACAGCAGGCGCTGTAACCTTCCAACCGTTTGGCTTCACCCTCGAAGGCACACTCCTCCATTGTCTCCCGAGAAAGACAGGTGTCAGTTTTTGCACAGAGGGCAAGTTTCTATCCTCCATCCAGACAAGTGAGAAGCATCATCAGAGTTCAAGGGCACATTCCATCCAGGCAAAGACACTTTTGTTTGGTGGGGGATGCCACAGGGCCAGTGTGGGGTGTGGCCTAGGAAGAGTTCCAAGCTCAAGAGAGAGAGAGAGAGACCTGGAGGGCCTAAGGTTCCCTAACCCTGATTGGCGCTGATTGGCAGTGGCCCTGCAGGGTTTCCAGCAGGAGTTCTTCTCAGCCCTGTCTGGAGATAACAGGACTGAACCTGGAGTCATTTTCCTGCAAAGCAATTGCCACTGAGCTCAGCCTTTCCCTGTAGGTTCCTGCCAAGGGACAGTTGAACACATGCTGAGCACTACACTTTAAGCTCAGCCTGCTTTGATTTTTGACACCCTCGTAACCTTTTGAAGGGGTAGCAATCAAGTGACAAAAGCTGATCTGTGTCAAATTCTGCATTTGAGGTTGGCAGTTACACGAGCAGCTTAGTCTATGGCAGCATGGATGAATATCAGCGCAGGCAAATAAAAAATGGGCTGTCGCTGGCTGAAAGGCTCGTGCAATTGACCCCGAGTCCTCCCATTAGTTGAAGAATCTGTTCCTGTACAAAACTATCTGCCAAAAAAAGCTACAGACTTAATTCAGTTGTTTCTCAACTACCATGGCTATCTTGTTCCCTCCTTGAGAGATTAATTGAAAATAAAATGCACTTGCAGATAAGGCTCTCCCATGTAATATAAATCATTAAAGTTGTCATTTAGAAGTGTGTCCACTCCTTGAATTGGAATTGGTGTGGGAGTCTCAAGCTAGCATCAGAATGAAAAGGGGACATGTTCAAAGTGATCAGGAGGAATGTTTCATTAAATTCTTGTACATGTTGAACCTGGTTCAAGAAGAGGGCAATCAGTGGAGCGGTACCAAATACAGGAGAAAATTGAGCATTTGCACGTAGAAGCCAATCTGAAATCAACGAAGATGAGCGCAGGAGAGTTTTCAGAGAAGTTGCCCCAGGCTGAAGGGCAGAAGGGGAGAAATCTCACTGAAATGGATAGGGAGAAATGGAGGCTTGCAGGGCAGGGCATCAAATCTACTCCTGGAATTAAAGCCAAGGTCAGGGTCTCATCGTGCCTTGAGGCTTTCCTCACATGGGTGGAGAACTGAGTTAAGGATAGGCAGCCTGGATGCCGGGCACCGCTCTGAAGGAGCTGTGGGGCGCAGGGAATGCAATGACTGGCAAGCTAGTCAAATATTTCACTGCAGATGCCACATGCGAGACTTTTCCTAAACCTTGTTGATGAGCTTTCCCTTTCATTACGTCTGTGAGAATATACAGGCTACAACAAGAATGGTTAAACTGATGTATCTCACTCCAAGGAAAGCACATGCATCGCCCCCTCCCATTTTGCAATTACTTTGTAAACCTGCACTTGACGAATTAATGTTGACTTCAGAGATCTGAAGGAGTCCAATGCACAGGTGAAAGTATGTTGGGCACCTCATTCGAGAGCCAGTGTGGTGTAGTGGTTAAGAGCGGTAGACTCCTAATCTGGGGAACCGGGTTCGCGTCTCCGCTCCTCCACATGCAGCTGCTGGGTGACCTTGGGCCAGTCACACTTCCTTGAAGTCTCTCAGCCCCACTCACCTCACAGAGTGTTTGTTGTGGGGGAGGAAGGGAAAGGAGAATGTTAGCCGCTTTGAGACTCCTTAAAGGGAGTGAAAGGCGGGATATCAAATCCAAACTCTTCTTCTTCTTCTTCTCATTCTCAGCCACATGGATTCTGGTGGCAAACGCAAAGCATACACATGGCACTCCTGGCAGCTGCATCTCTTTTAGGAGCTGCATGGTGTTGCTTGAATTTACAACGAGACGGGAAACAGAGCTTACTGCATATGCTCTGTGGTCGTCTTTAGTGTGCTTCCACATATTCTCCAAGGAACCCATATATGGCAGCCGAGGTCCAATTGAGCAAACTTGAGAATGTGCAGAAGAGGCTTGGTGTTCCCACACCTCATTCCTCAACATACCTGCCAGTTAATTTCGATGGACTGTGGTAGACCTGGGTAAACGACAGCCTGTCGAAATGCATACACTGACTTTCCGAGGGAGATGCTTGAAACTAATTTATTGTGGCACTCTCAGAGCCAAGCTTTAAGAAATTATTTGAAACCTACTTAACACGTGAAATATTAGGCTTAAGCTATAACTAATTAGCAGCAACAAATCACAAGGTGTACAAAGCAGCACTGTTGTTAAGGTATGCAGTCTAAAAAAGGATAACAAAAGTGGGCTGTGCGGCCCTAATCCTTAAACCACTTGCTCTGGAGTATAAGGAAAATCAGTGAAACTGAACTGTTTGAGTTAAAGGCAATCTGCTCTTCCCAGTTATTTTAAACAGTCATAGTTGAAGTGTCACTCATCATTATCATCTCATTAGGAAAAGGGGTACTTACGAGACTCAACATTTTCTTATTTTTACGGAAGAAATCTGATGGTTAGCATATTAAATGCCATAAAATGGAGAGTTCCTGCAGCAAATGAATTGTTATGAGCTTATCTTTCAAAATAGAAAGGTACAGCAAACCTTGTGTCGTCTCTTGCAGTTGTGCGGTCTAAATGTTCTACACTTCAGAAGTTAACATGCTACAATATATTAAAAGCACAAATAAAGAAAGTTCTAAAATTCACATTAGGGTGATTTTGGCACTGGAAGTGATGAGAACTATAGTGGAATTTTAAATCTATAGTGAGATCTTCAATCTTATAATTCTGTAGAGTTTTATGGTATGTAAAAGACACTCTGTGATTCACAATGTAAAAGAACATTCAAAAGAATCTATACATCTGATCATCTTGAACTCTTTATAAAAATGTTTGTGGTAAAGTAATGACTGTAACATATTATTTCTCTGAGCGGTTAGGTTCCACCCCACCCATTTTGCCCTGGTAAAGCTCAACAGAACAGAGAATCTCAACCTGTGTTGTTTTAACCCCGTTGGAAGAGGCAAAACTCATGCAGGGATATGGCAATTTCATGGTTCAGAAATACAAGTTCTGCGTGGAAAATTGAGTTCAAGCCAGCCGCCGTAAGGTGTTTCCTCTGGAATGCCGATCTCTTCCCCTTTGGAGGAGTCCATATTTCTCCAAAGGGCAGCACATGGAGCACTGCTTGTCAGGGTCATGCTCTACTTATGAGGAGAGGAAGGGGCTTGGGAAAGTTTTACATCCTACCACAGGAAGCGATCAGGAGATAGGAGGCAAAATCTGAAAAATTCATCGCAGAGGTGTGTTTGTTGAAGCTGGACCTGACTGCTTGCTAGCATTTTTCTCCATGGGATGCACTGGATTGATTAAAGAGTCTTTCTCAATGTTTCTCTTGTTTTATATCCATCTCACTTCCCTTTTAGGAACCACCTTAACCGGCATTTACTTGACAATGGCCCGGAAATGTCTTTTTAAAAGCTTGGCTTCCTTTTACAACACTATCTGCAAGAACCTTTCCATTTGTCTCATTAGGTTAAGTTCCCACACCCTTGCAAGTGCACAGTTCACCCTTATACAGTAACCACAAAGGAACCAGGTCTTTAATTTTTGCTAAAGAGGCCCACAGCATGTATTGCTGGTTTTTTAAAAAATACAATTCAGAATTCTTACTAGGAATCTTTACTGTAATCCCTTAAAAAAGACCCCTAAGTTACATTGGGACGCAGGTGGCGCTGTGGGTTAAAGCCTCAGCGCCTAGGACTTGCCGATCGAAAGGTCGGCGGTTCGAATCCCTGCGGCGGGGTGTGCTCCCGCTGCTCGGTCCCAGCGCCTGCCAACCTAGCAGTTCGAAAGCACCTCCGGGTGCAAGTAGATAAATAGGGACCGCTTACCAGCGGGAAGGTAAACGGCATTTCCGTGTGTGGCTCTGGCTCGCCAGATGCAGCTTTGTCACGCTGGCCACGTGACCCGGAAGTGTCTCCGGACAGCGCTGGCCCCTGGCCTCTTGAGTGAGATGGGCGCACAACCCCAGAGTCTGTCAAGACTGGCCTGTACGGGCAGGGGTACCTTTACCCTTTTTAAGTTACATTAGAGACTGGATTCTCTGTCGGACGTAGATTCCCCACCACATGGTAACAAAAAGGGCAATCCTCCAGGTATAACAGACACAAGCCTTTTAAGGCTTTACCTAGGCCAGCTCCCATTGCTCAGTCCCTGCTCCTGCCAACCTAGCAGTTCAAAAGCACGTCAAAGTGCAAGTAGATAAATAGGTACCACTCCGGCGGGAAGGTAACCGGCGTTCCGTGTGCTGCTCTGGTTCACCAGAAGTGGCTTAGTCATGCTGGGCACATGACCCGGAAGCTGTACGCCGGCTCCCTAGGCCAATAAAGAGAGATGAGCGCCGCAACCCCAGAGTCGGCCGCGGCTGGACCTAATGGTCAGGGGTCCCCTTACCTTTACCTTTAGGCCATTTACAGTGTAATGCTTTTGGTGTCAGCAGAAACATACTTGTTTTTCCAGGCTTTTAATAGATCCATCCACGGCAATTGTTAGTTTTATGACCCTTTAGGGTCCACAAATGGCCATTGTTTAGCTTTTAATCTACTTTCTCCTCATTTGTATTAGACCATATATGGGGGGAAAGTCCCTTTTGTCCCTGCTTTCTAATTTGTTGATTCTATTATGCCAATTTAGTACCCATCAGGCATGGGTAAGCACACCTTGGGTGTTTTTGTTTGTTTTTGTTTTTTAAAATGACCCCCACCAATGTGTCCTTACTAATAGGCTGGAAAAGAAATTAAAGCAATTGTAAAGTCTCATCATACACTTTTTGGATTGTTGCCCAATATATCTGGATTAGGCAGATGTGGTTTGCTTGTGGAGCTTTCTGGTTTTGTACAAATCTGAAGCTCAAATAATATATATATATTCCTTCATCCTGGAGTGCACCAGAAATATTTACAAGGACAACCAGGAATGAAATAAAAGCATTTATTGATCTTGATTGTAAGAAAAAATCTCAAAGCATAAAAAGAGGCGCATCAGAAAATGACAGGTGATCCACTCACCCCTTAAACACCAAAACAAATAATCTGAAAACCTGAGAGGAATGGTTTGGAAGACAATTTCCCCCAGTTTATCAGATTATCCCCATATCAGGTAAACCTGAATCGACAGTGGGGAAGTGTTGTGGTTGCTGTTGTTTGAGGCTAACATCATGTGGACTACTCAAATTAAATGGAAACACAAATAGCTACACATTCCCAGTAAACTCGTGTGTGGGCAAGCCCTTAATTCATTTCAGTAATGGTTTATCTGTTCTTACTGATGCTGATATGTATTGCATTTATATGCTTGTAACCCAGCCAGGGATCAAGAATGATAAAATCAATGATACTCTTAATATTTCTTGTAAGCTGCTTAGAGGTTTTATTATAATCAGACAGTACAGTGGTACCTCGGGTTACGTACTTAATTCGTTCTGGAGGTCCGTTCTTAACCTGAAACTGTTCTTAACCTGAATCACCACTTTAGCTAATGGGGCCTCCTGCTGCTGCCGCGCTGCTGGAGCAAGATTTCTGTTCTCATCCTGAAGCAAAGTTCTTAACCTGAAGCACTATTTCTGGGTTAGTGGAGGCTGTAACCTGAAGCGTATGTAACCTGAAGCGTATGTAACCCAAGGTACCACTGTATATCAATTTTGCTAAATAAAATAAATATTTCCTAAACAAATTAAGAATAAAACCAAAAAATATGCTTTCCCCTTCTGTTGAAGAGCAAGTTCTTGAGGTCTTTAGTTGTGATTAGGCATAAAACACAGTTCGTCCAACAACAGCGACTTCCAAAACACAGATGCTGTGGGGGTCCTTGTGCCAGAGTTTTACATTCAAGTCTGCGCATAGCTTTGCCACAGTGATCTTACAGAATAGAGGTTTACATATATTTAACAAATTAGCCAAGAACATATGCAAAACAACAAAACAACAACAAAACACCCAGAAGTTTCACAGTCTGCTATGATATTCTTTAATAGGATGTTTTTTCTTCAATCAGTTAAGTAACTAGAAATTTATTTGAATTTTATGATAAAAACATGTTTGAGTCAATGCTTAGAGTGACCATGGCTATTTTAAACCTTCGCATTTTGAGAAGGTTTTATCCAGCAGATTCGTTACTCGTTGCAATGCAACCTGCTGAATAGGAGGCATGTTCCACAATCTGGGTTGAGAGTTCATTTTTTGGAATCTGAGAATTCCAAAAGAATATCATATCTCATATTTAAGAGATCTGTTTTGGCAAGACTTCAGTAGCATACAATAGTCACACCTCCTTTGCAAATGGGCCCCTTTTGTTAGGATTAATACCGTTTCCTTTCTTGTAATGTTTCAGTTAATTCCAAAGATTGCCTGTTTACTTAAGGAAAGTAGCCTTCAGGTTGTGACCTCAGCCCATATTTATGTCTAAGTAATAAAGCACAGGAACTGGACCATCCAAACCATGACCTCATGGGTATCCAGAGATGGAAACTTCAGTGAAGTACACAATATACCATACTGAAACTTTGTTCCAAGTACTGTAGCTACTTAATACACTGGTGTGGCCGCCATGGCAAAGACAACTTCCCTCTGTTCCAAGTTCCCTGTGCAGCCTTAGGCAACCCACTGTACTACTATGTTGGCGGTGGGATAAATGTTTAGTTAGAGCTGGGGATTAGTTTAATTTTAGTTTTTTGTTTTGTTTTGGTTTTGTTTAGTTGCTACTGTTTTACTGGTGTGTTATATACAGTGGTGCCCCGCAAGACAAATGCCTCGCAAGACGAAAAACCTGCTAGACGAAAGGGTTTTCCGTTTTGGAGGTGCTTCACAAGACGAATTTCCCTATGGGCTTGCTTCGCAAGACGAAAATGTATTGCGAGTTCTTGCGAGTATTTTTCCCTCCCCCCCTTTTTCTAAGTCGCAAAGCCGCTAATAGCCGCTAAGCCGCTAAGCCGCTAATAGCGCTAAGCCGCTAAGCCGTCAATGGGCTTGCTTCGCAAGACAAAAAAACCGCTAGACGAAGAGACTCGCGGAACGGATTCTTTTCGTCTTGCGAGGCACCACTGTAATTTATATTTTGTTCTTAAGGGGAGAGGGTCAGGGCTGCCTGGGAGTGGGCCTCAGTCAATAGAACGGCTGGGGCAGGTTCCACAGGGGGGGATGTATTGGGACACTCGATCTCAGTGATCACGTGTAGGAGGAGGAGTTACGCTAAGACCAGACCATGTCATTAGTGAGGAGGCATGTTTAGTTGTTGTTTGAAGACTATTCCTGCCTCTGGGTCTGGTCTTGACTGGATAGATACTGGATTCAAGAAGGGAGACCCACATGACCTGAAGGTGCTGCTGTGCAATGCCAGGTCAATGATTCATAAGACCACTGCCATCCATGACTTAATCGTGGATGGAGGACTTGATCTGGCATGTGTGACAGAGACCTGGTTGGATGAAGCAGATGGGCCTGTCCTTGCCACTGCTTGTCTACCAGGTTTCTCTTACACACAGCAACCCAGGTCATGTGGGCAGGGAGGGCGGGGGGTTGCAGTGTTTACACCAGGCATCCTATTGGGAACACCCAGTTTTCTGAGTGCATGTTCCAGAAGTTGGGCAATAGGGTTCCCTCACTGTGAGAAGTGAGATTACAGGGAACCAGGCAGAAGGCCTTCTCAGCAGTGGTGCCCGACCTGTAGAATGCCCTCCCATCAGGTGTAAAGGAAATAAACAACTATCTGACTTTTAGAAGACATTGAAAGGCAGCCCTGTTTAGGGAAGTTTTTAATGTCTTAAGTTTTATTCTGTTTTTAGTGTTCTGTTGGGAGCTGCCCAGAGTAACTGTGGAAAGCCAGCCAGATGGGTGGGGTATAAATACAGATATTATTATTTTTATTATTATTAGATATGAGTGATTTAGCAACATCCAGTTGTTACTGTTCTGCTTCAAACTGCATGCAGAATGCTATTTGCAAAGGCAAAGCTGGAGGTGACAAGAGTTTGTGGCTAGAGATGAAAGGTACAAATGGCTACAGCAATCTACAATGGACATGAGATGCCGAGAAGACAGCTGTGGTGCCTTACATCTGGGGAAGCTGCACTGCTGTTTTGCTGTGTGTGCTTGCATGTGCTTTAAAAAACAAATTAAGCCAAAATGGGAAAAGGTGGGAGGAGAATGTTTTGTTCACAACATCATCCAGATACTCCATAAACCATGGCTATTCAGCAGTAAATGTTCAGGGCAGAAATAGGTGTCATCTTTGTTTCCTGCCTTTCACATCTTTGAAATGGAAGTAGCAATGCTCATCTACCTCACATGGCTGTTGCAATGGCTGCAAGATAATGTATGCAAAGTGTTCTGAATTCTGTTAAAAATTAAGGAATAACAGTACTTTGGTGTATAAAAGTAAACACCGTAATTTTAATCTGCATGCTGTGTAAATAGCAAGTTATAAGCCATCAATAAGAATGTTCCAATGCCATGGACATGACAGTTATCCATCTCTCTGTCTCACATATTGGCAACTTATGGACTGCATGCAACCCTTGACAGCTTTCTGTGCAGCCCACACACCCCTTCCCCACCCCTCCCCTTGCTGCCCAGTTGCTTGGGGCTGGAAACAGTTGAAGAGCAGATCAATTGCTGGTCCTTGGCTGCTTCTATATAGCTGTATGACCAGAAGTTACCATATTTTTCGCTCTATAAGACGCACCAGACCACAAGACGCACCTAGTTTTTGGAGGAGGAAAACAAGAAAAAAAAATATTCTGAATCTCAGAAGCCAGAACAGCAAGAGGGATCGCTGCGCAGCGAAAGCAGCAATCACTTTTGCTGTTCTGGCTTCTGGGATAGCTGCGCAGCTTGCATTCGCTCCATAAGACGCACACACATTTCCCCTTACTTTTTAGGAGGGGAAAAGTGAGTCTTATAGAGCAAAAAATATGGTACCTCTTCAATGAACTGAAGACTGACTTTTCGGGGGGGTTTGCTTCTTGCCTTTCTTGCATGTAATCTCCTTAGGGTGTGTTAAGTGAACAGGTATATTTAACATGCTTGCAGTGCTAAAGGAGATTTAAAGATCTGAAACTGTGCCATGGTGATTTTCCTACTGTACCTTGCCTTATTCTTAAAAATGCATTCCTGTCTGGTACTGATAAGAAACTTCCTGTCTTTCATGTCATTTCCAGATGCTTTGGGAGGTTTCCTTTTATGTGGCGTTTAAAAGGCACCCAGGGCCTCCCACCCCTTTTCTTGATCCGCTTTACAGATAAAGGATAAAAGAAGGTCTGTCATATGGGCACCCATGGGACAGTCAGTGAACAAACTGCATGCACAATGCCCTCATGGCAAGACATTTGCAGACCCAGGACACGGAGCGTAGCCTCCCATGTCTGTGCAACACCTCCAAACGCTTCCTGCAAATGACCACAGGCCCAGGTCTTGCCAGCAGCACCATGCTCTTGAAGTACATGCCTTTCCCACAAGCCTTGGCAAGTGACAGTCCTCGGGATTCTTTTGGAGAAGCCATGTGCTTCATGGCTTTATGGTGCTTTGCACAGCCCGTGAACTGCCTGCTCACAACTGCTTTTCACCTGGGCAAGTCTTGAAGTATGTAAACAGGGCCAACTAAATGGATGTGGCAGTCTACCCAGTTTATTATTGCTTGTTATTTTGATGTGGAGTTGAGAGACAATGGCTTGGCCAGTCACCTACATGTCTACCTGTGGGATTTAATTTCCCTACAACCTTCTGTGCTGTTGTTCTTCCATGACAGTGGCTCTGGCTCACTTACTCAGGGGAAAGCTGTCTCTCAGAGTTTCTCTGCCTCTGCAGAACATCAGCCCTCTGATTTGAACTTGACTAGCTGATTTCTCTAGCAACCCTAGAGGAATTTTATTTACAGTTTCAATAACTCAGAAACAGGTAAGCCTATTACATTTCTTCAGTTGTTTTTTTATGATAAGGGTTTCTGGGAAAAAACAAAAAAGTGAGAATAGTTTATTTCCTCAGGATTGGCCAGTTCTTTATTCATATTCAATTGAATTAATTGTCCTCTATCATGTTCAACAAATCCCAAAGCAATCAAATAATGCTTAGCCCACTTCTTAGAGCTCTCCATTTCTGAAAGCCTTGTTTAGCTCTTGTTAAACTGAAAAAGGCACGCTGGGAGGAGCTGGAACAGTTCAACTGGTTTATGTAAAATGAGCTTTGATTTTCGGGAAGGAAGTCATTTGTGTGCTTTGCTTGAGAGCAGGCACAATCAGTACAAACCCAAGATTCTCAGGAGATAGGGAAGGGTGTGGGGAATTTTTACCTTGGCTTTCTGTCAATATTCTGCTTACTTGGTGAGTTAAAAGTACATTTCCCTTTATTGTACATGGTGTTCAATTTTGGTTTTCCTGTAAAGTTTCCCCCCTTTACACAAGGCTTTTAAGGAGTTCACCTAAGCCTTAGATCAGCGGTGGAGGACCAGTGCTATAGGTTACTTCATGGGGTGGTGGGGGGCACATCAAACAACATGCCTAACCATCTCCTATGGGCCAATCTGAGCACAGGTCTTGCTGTGGAGACAACCAAACTCATATTAGAGCACATAACTAGCCTTACTGCACGACAGTGAAAACAGCAATGAGGGCCTGATTTGCTGCTTCCAATTCATCCTCATGTGATCTCCCAGCAGAGCTCTTCAAGGTTGTTTGTAGGCTGTTGACACCTGCATTAGTAGGTAGATCCTAGAGCACCCCAGAGACCCTCTGTGATTTGCTTGCTAGGCACTTTCAGGATCAAATTGTTCACCTCTGTAGTGAGCCAAACACCACAACGGATGCACCTCTGGGTCAAGTTCCCGATGCTCCACTGAGCCCTGCTTTGTGGGATACCAGTTTCACTTTTTGCCGCCTAATGACCCTGGCAAGATGCTTGTGAGAACACGCGCCCACTGGTGTGCCCTCTCGACCCTTTCCCTTAATGGCGATCAAAGATGGCCAGGAGGTCCAGTTTCTTGGAGGAAACTGATTATTTAGACCTATTCCAATCTGGGTTCAGGCCAAGATTTGAGACTGAATCCACCTTAGTTGCCCTGGTGGATGGATATAGCTTCATCATTTCAGGAAGGGATGGGTGTGTGTGTGACCATGCTGCTACTGCTTGATCTCTCATCAGCTATTGATTCCATGCAGGATGGTATCTTCCTGGACCATCTATGAGTTTCAGGGGCACTATTCTGAAGCAGGTGCTGTCTTCTGTTTCTGAAAGTAGCATCAGATTAATGTTTTTGGCCCCTTGGCTCTTAAGCTAAGGGGTGCTCCAATTTTATTTAACATATATATGAAACTGTTGTGAGCTGTTGCCACAGGAGTTTTGGAGCCAGGGGTCACCAGCATGCTGCACCATCTGAGTCAGGAATGGCTATGCAGGCTCTTGACTGGTGCTGTCCAAATGCAGGGGTTGGGTGGATAAGACTAATAAGTTGAGTCTGGATGTGCTCTCTGTGGGTGAGAGGTGTGGGGGTCCAGGATGACACACAGCCTGAAGGGGCGCTCCTCAACCCATCTCTGTCACTGGAGGCACAGATAACTCGAGGGGTGGCTAGGAATGCCTCTTACCAGCTCTGGTTGCTAAGACAACTATGTAGGGCTGTTCCTGGATCAGGGCAGCTTGGCCAGTTGTCCATGCACTGGTAACCTCAGTGCTGGATTGTTGCCATGTGCTCTATATGAAGCTGGTACAGAACATGGTGGCTAAGTTGCCTGTGGGGAAAAACTTCTGCTAGCACAGCTTCAGCACTGGCCTGGTGGAACGGGTGATGGAGTCTCATGACCAAAAGCTCCCTTCACCATTTGCACTGGGCTGTTGCTATGTTTGGATTCAGACACGGTGGGCATAAATATTTAACATAGAGTGTAAAATAAAAAGCAGTCTATCTCATAGTGAAACCGCAGGAATGAACACATTGTCTGGCTGCAATGTCTACCAGGCTGTTCTTTTTCTGACATGGGCATGGGCTCTAGCTAGCTCATCCATCTGAACTTCAGCATAATGAATTGGCTTGTAGCAAACAACAAAGCTACCCTGTGAGCTTTTCTGTATTGGTGAGATGGTCACCCTGTTAGAGAAATGTCTTGATAGAGAAGGAGGAAAGAATAAAACAGATCTATGCCAAAGTTACACTGCTATGGACAGAGAGGAAAAGTCAATGTTGGCTCTTGAGTGAGAAATAATGGCAGCCCTAGGTGGGCAGTTGGCAGTGCAGCAGCACCACCACCTGGAGGAAAGAGGAAACGCAGGCCAAGCGGGGCTGAACTACGCTCCAATCCCTCCTGTGGCAAATAAACCTGATTTACTGATAGGAATTCAAATGACACAGACCCATGCAGAGCCCATCTACCTGTTCTCACATTTAAGCATTTAATGCAGATTCAGCCTCTTCCAAACTGTATATTATTAATAATAATTTTATTATTTATAGCATGCCAATCTGGCTGGGTTTCCTCAGCCTTTCTGGGCAGCTTCCACTACATATAAAAACTTAATTGCAACTTTCATTGTTAGAAGGGAGTTGTTAACTGCTGCTAAAGAAAGAGTGCTTAGAAACTATAATTGCTCCATCCATGAGAATTAGCTGGACTTTAGGGATGCGATTGAACTCTGCACCATGCTGAATGTTCCATCTGCGCAAATATATCAGCTTGTCAGGCAGAACAACCCCCGTCCCACCCATGTTCTGGGGGTCCTGACACATGCACCCCTGCCAAGTAATGGGAAGTGGGGAGCCCCATTGCACAAGCAGAAGCCCTTCTGATAGGGTTCGTTACATGAATCCTGTCCTAGTTTTTTTTGCTGATGATAAGGGGCTTGTGAGTGAGAGCAAGGCTTGCCAGAGAAGGTGGGGCTGTTTTTTCGTAATATTTACACATTACCAGAAGAAACAGTGAATTCACAAATGTGTGCCTGGCAGAGGGTGTCACACATACAAAGCCAGGGCATCTTTAGTATGGTAAATGTACATGGAAATCTACCTAACTAATGCACCACCAAAGCCACCTGAGCCTCCGGGGACAGTGTAGATTCCAGGAGCACCCCCAAATTGTGAACTTGCTCCTTCCAAGGGAGAGCAGTCCTATACAGGACAGGCTGTCTTCCTACCTCCAGAACATTGTCTTTTTAGGATTCAACATTATTGGTCCACATCCAGCCATGGGCATAGCCAGGATTTTTGTTGGGGGGGGGCAGAACCTCAGATTTGTATTGATTTAGGGGGCAGCTGCCCCCCTTAGCTATGCCCATGCATCCAACCCCTCACCACCTCCGAACAGTGGTCTAAAACCTCAGCTGCCTCTCCTGATTCAGTCTGAACAGAGAGATGGAGCTGGTTGTCACCAGCATTTTAACAACACTTCACTCCAAATCTCCTAATGACAGCTCTCAGAGGCGCTTCCTTTGGAAGTTACATAGCATGGGGGCCAAGATGGAGCCCTGTGGGACACCCCAGGATAATTCTCAGGAGCCCTTTAGGACAGTGCCCCCCCCATCCATACCTTCCTGAGGCACCACTGAAGTATCCTTTAGTGGCCAACAGTTCCAAAAGCTGCAGAGAGATCTAGGAGAACGAGCAGGGCTGCACTCCCCTTAACTTTCTCCTGACAAATGTATTCTTTTTTAAATGATTTTTATTGAGTTTTTGATGATTTTATACATATAAAACAAAAGCATTTCAAACATTAAAACCTTTCAAACCTTCGAACCTCCTTCCTTCTCTCTATGGGTTCCGTATTTAGATTTAAGTTTACTGCATCTTTTACCCTTATCCATCTATTATATAACCATAATTACCACAAATAATTCCACATTACAAGTGTCATTACATCCCTGCCAAAGATATTAACTGTTTACAGTGGTCTTTTAAATAAATTACAAATTTACTCCAGTCTTTTGAAAATACTTGATCTTCCTGGTTTCGGATCTTCCCTGTCAGTTTTGCCATCTCTGCCTATTCCATCAGTTTCACCTGCCATTCTTCTTTGGTTGGTGCTTCTCCTTCCTTCCATCTCTGGGCTAGTAGCATTCTCCCTGCCGTCGTTGCAGACATAAAAAAGGCTTTTAGCCTCTCTTGGTATCTCTTGGCCTATTATACCTAACAAAGAGGCTTCTGGTTTGGGGACAAATGCATTTTTTAACAAAATATTAGGAATACAATAAAACATCAAACACTGAAAACTTCCCTAGACAGGGCTGCTCAGAGCAGATGCTCCCGTGGGACTTGCTCCAACGGTGGCATCCAGCTCTGTCCGAATCTTGTCCCTAAAGGCCTCACCAAGTTGTCATAGCATAATAATAATAATAATAATATATTATTTGTACCCCGCCCATCTGGCTGGGTTTCCCCAGCCACTCTGGGCGGCTTCCATAAAAACCAAAAATACACTAAAACATCACAGATTAAAAACTTCCCTGAACAGGGCTGCCTTAAGATGTCTTCTGAATGTCAGGTAGTTATTTATCGCTTTGACATCTGGTGGGAGGGCATTCCACAGGGCGGGCGCCACTACCGAGAAGGCCCTCTGCCTGGTTCCCTGTAGCTTTGCTTCTCGCAATGAGGGAACCGCCAGAAGGCCCTCGGCGCTGGACCTCAGTGTCCATCAGTGTCCGGGCAGAACAATGGGGGTGGAGACGCTCCTTCAGGTATACTGGGGCCGTTTAGGGCTTTCAAGGTCAGCACCAACACTTTGAATTGTGCTCGGAAACGTACTGGGAGCCAATGTAGGTCTTTCAAGACCGGTGTTATATGGTCTCGGCGGCCGCTTCAGTCACCAGTCTAGCTGCCGCATTCTGGATTAGCTGTAGTTTCCGGGTCACCTTCAAAGGTAGCCCCACGTAGAGCGCATTGCAGTAGTCCAAGCGGGAGATAACCAGAGCATGCACCACTCTGGCGAGACAGTCCGCAGGCAGATAGGGTCTCAGCCTGCGTACCAGATGGAGCTGGTAAACAGCTGCCCTGGATACAGATTTGACCTGTGCCTCCATGGACAGCTGTGAGTCCAAAATGACTCCCAGGCTGCGCACCTGGTCCTTCAAGGGCACAGTTACCCCATTTAGGCTCAGGGAATCCTCCACACCTGCCTGCCCCCTGTCCCCCCAAAACAGTACTTCTGTCTTGTCAGGATTCAACCTCAATCCATTAGCCGCCAATAGCAGCTTTCCAAGGATGTCCGAGCAATTCCGTAGGGCCCCTCTTGACTTTCTGAGTCCCGGGGTGTCCAGGGACTACAGCTCCCGTCATCCCCAGGCGAGGAGAGCCGCCAGGGGGGATGATGGGAGTTGTAGGCTGCGAGAGGCTTCTCTAATTTCCTATCTCTGTGGCGTCTTTCCCCCGTCGGCGCGGGTGACGTCAATCCTCTGGGCCGGAAGCGGAAGCCGAGGGAGAGCGGCGAAAGCGCCCGCCTGCGCGCCTTGGAGGACCCGTCCCTCCGCCTGGGCTGGAGCCGGCGCCGGGCGCGAAGATGCCAGTGGCGGTGATGGCGGCGGCGAGCGGCGGCCTCGGCTACCGGAAGCTGCTGGAGCAGTGCGAGGCGCAGGAGCTGGAGGTGTGTGGGGCGGGGGGGGCGTTACCTGAGGCTGCTTCCCCTCCCCCCCCCGGCGGGCCCGCCTCCCCCCGCCAGGCGCCTGGGGGGCTCCTTGGCGAGGCCTCTCTCCGCGCAGGGGCTGGAGATTCCCAGGCTGAAGTTGCGCAGTCCAGACGCAGGAGAAGCTCCTCTTCCGCAGGAGAAGCTCCAGAGACGGCGAAGAACCCGAGACAGGAACTGGTTAAAACAGAGGCAGCCGCTGGGATCAAGGGATTCAAACAGCCTCCCATCCTGGCGGGGGGCGGGGGGGGGGATGGCAGAAATTGATGCATGTAATCACTCAGTTGCCATTAATTCTGTAAACCGCTTTTATTTTTTAGGCCCCTGGAGGAATAGCAACACCGCCCGTTTATGCGCAACTCCTAGCTTTGTACCTTTTGCATAATGACATGTAAGTAAAAGTTAGTTTCGATCTACCTCTAATACTTGGACTTGAGAAGAAGTGTGTCTTTGAAAGCAGCAGCTGCTAGAGGGTCACTTATTTATTTATTTATTTATTTACTTTACTTATTTATTTAATTCTTCAGTACTTTCATGTAGCAGGTGGAGATGGGCGATGCTTGTGAAATTGGAAGAGTTTTCAGAACAGGCGCACAAAAGGAGGCTTATTTGTTTTGCTTTGTTTCTCTCTCACGCACCCTTCCTCCCAAAGGAACACATGGCAACAATGATCAGAACTGTTGAAACAATACAATTTAAAATTTAAAAAATACATCTAAAGGCAATCACATACATCGTAGATACTAATTCCAAGTTGGCCACTGTCAGTATCTTTCAGGCCTCAAATGCCTGGGTGAACAGAAAATTTTACTTGACATTCTTTATTGATACTGTTTTAAACAAGAGTGTGGCACATCAATAGTGAAACACTTTGAAGTTCTCTTGTTTTCAGTGAGGGAATTGCACATGTTTTAACTTTTACCTTCAGAATCAGTGGGACTTTTTTGGAAGGGTGATCATTTTGATCATGGCTATTTTGTCTGAGAGAGTGAAGTTGGTGTTCCATCTCTTTAGGTCTTTGTTGATTTGTCACCACAGGGAGTTGTAGAGGTATAATTTGTTGAGGTTTCTGTTTATTTGTACCCCATGGTATCTGAGCTTGGTGCCACAAAGTTTTATCTTGGTGAAGTTGGCGAATTCTTTGTGTGTGTGAGGGGGCGTGTTGAAGCACGTAACTTGCAACTTTGCAAAATTTACCTGTAGGCTTGGATCCCACTCTCACGTGAAAACAAAGTTCACCACAGCCAATCATAAACAAGCAACCACACCCTAGCCAACTCCAACCTTTCTCACCACCAAAGGAACACAAGTGAATAGTAAAGCAAACTTGCGCAAGCAACACTGACACAAAACCCCACACATGCATTAAGTAGAATAGAAACTTTGCCACCCAACCCCATCTGTAGAAAATGTACAGTGAGGGGGAAAAGTACAGTGGTATCTCAGGTTAAGAACTTAATTTGTTCTGTAGGTCCGTTCTTAACATGAAACTGTTCTTAACCTGAAGCACCACTTTAGCCAGTGGGGCCTCCTGCTGCCGCTGCACGATTTCTGTTCTCATCCTGAAGCAAAGTTCTTACCCCAAGGTAAAATTTCTGGGTTAGCGGAGTCTGTAACCTGAAGCGTCTGTAACCCGAGGTACCACTGTATTTGATCCCTTGCTAAATTTGCCCGTTTGCCCTCTGACAAAGAAATGACCAGTCCATAATTTTAATGGTAGGTTTATTGTAGCTGTGAGAGAGAGAATGACAACAGGAAAAACCCCCAGAAACCCAGAAGACAAAAGACAGAGATTGATGTGCATTATAATGAGTGAAATAAGTATTTGATCCCCTATCAACCAGCCAGATGTCAGGCTACCTGGTATGTTCATTGTATGTAACGAGCAGAGATTAGAAGCACCTGCTATAAGGGAGAGGTCTTACCTGTAATCCCAGCTCGTTACAGTACCTGTACAAAAGACACCTGTCGACAGAAGCAATCAGTCCAGCAGATTCCAAAGTAGCCACCATGACGAAGACCAAAGAGCTGTCCAGGGATGTCAGGGACAAGATTGTAGACCTGCACAAGGCTGGACTGGGCTACAAGACTATTGCCAAGCAGTTTGGTGAGAAAGTGAAAACAATTGGTGCAATAATTTGCAAATGGAAGAAACACAAAAGAACTGCCAACCTCCCTCGGTCTGGGGCTCCATGAAAGATCTCATCTCGTGGAGTTGCAATGCTCTGGAGAACGGTGATGAAGCAGCCCAGAACTACACAAGGGGAACTTGTCAATGATCTCAGGGTAGCTGGGACCATAGTCACCATAAAAACAGTTGGTAACACACTATGCCGTGAAGGACTGTGAGATTTTGCAGAGCCCACAAGGTCTCCTTGCTCGAGACAGCACATGGACAGGCCCATCTGCAGTTTGCCAATGCACATCTGAATGATCCAGAGGAGAACTGGGTGAAAGTGTTGTGGTCAGATGATACCAAAATCGAGCTCTTTGGCATCAACTCAACTCGCAGTGTTGGGAGGAGGAAGAATGCTGCCTATGACCCCAAGAACACCATCCCCACCATCAAACATGGAGAGGGACATATTATGCTTTGGGGGTGCTTTACTCCTAAGGGGACAGGACACCTTCACCGCATTGAAGGGACGATGGATCTTGGGTGAGCACCTCTCCTCAGCCAGGGCATTGAAAATGGGTTGAGGATGGGTATTCCAGAATGACAATGATCCAAAACACAGGGCCAAGGCAACAAAGGAGTGGCTCAGGAAGAAGCACATTAAGGTCCTGGAGTGGCCTAGCCAGTCTCCAGACCTTAATCCCATTGAAAATCTGTGGAGGGAGCTGAAGGTTCAAGTAGCTACACATCAGCCTCAAAATCTGACTGACTTGGAGAGGATCTGCAAAGAGGAGTGGGACAAAATACCTCCTGAGATGTGTGCAAACCTGGTGGCCACCTACCAGGAACTTCTGACCTCTGTACTTGCCAACAAGGGTTTTGCCACCAAGTACTAAGTCATCTTTTGCAAAGGGATCAAATACTCATTATAATGCACATTAATCTCTGACTTTTGTCTTCTGGGTTTCTGGGGGTTTTCCTGTTGTTATTCTGTCTCTCACAGTTACAATAAACCTACCATTAAAATTATGGACTGGTCATTTCTTTGTCAGAGGGCAAACAGGCAAATTTAGCAGGGGATCAAATACTTTCCCACCTCACTGTAAGTTGAAAAAAAATACATTTTACATACTTTTGTAAACCAAGAAATCTTTAATAAAAAATTTGTTTTTTAAAAAAAGAATCAGTGGGATTTTAAAATACTGCACTTTTTAAATTGAATTTTGCAGATCCTTAATGGGCAAGATTGTTAAGTCAGATAGCAATATTTGTTTCAACAAAGCTAGCATGTTTCACCCGGTACAGCTCACTTTACTAAATATCAGCTCAGGACAAATCAGTATGTGAACCGACTCACCCTTGCTTTTTGACCTTCATAGTTGTCAGTCACAATCCTTCAGAGGCAACAGAAGCAACACTTGGCAGGATTCCCTTGCCAATGTCTCAGCTCTAGACCTTGTTACTATAAGCTTCCTTGCTCACATTCCCCAGCCCTCGAAATGTCTCCTGCTCCTTCCCATTGCACATAGCTGCATCTGTGTACTTTTGCCCACCTTCTGCTTTCTACAGATTCATGTCTCCTCCAGCTGTGCTCTGCCCACTGTCTGCATTTCAGGCCCCTGATTACTTTCAACACTACTTGAGATACCTTGTTTATCAACAAGCTTCTCTCTGTCTTCTCTTCTGACCCAGCATACAGCCTTTCCTGATCTGAACCATTTTAGACCTTCTTCAGAGGCTCCTCTTCAATGAATTCTCACTTCAGTTTGCTGCCTCCTTGCTCTTTTCTTTGGGCCCCATTCTCTACCTGTCCATCCTTTAGGTTCATCTGTCTCAGTCTACTCCTTAACCCACCCTCTACCTTCAGCTTCCTTGTCTCTGGGTATTACCACCCCTTCTCTTCATTTTTTTGCTCTTTCCAGTCTTGATTAGTCCCTGTGTGAGGTTATAATCCCAGCCAAACAGGCGACTTTCACATTACACTAGGCTACACATTGTTTTGTTTTAAATACCTGAGCAACAGAACATTCTGTTTTACCGCAGCTTAGCCTATGCACACATGTGTGGCTTACAGGAAGTATCAAGTGTGCAGAAGATGTGTTCCAGACCTTGTACAGTGGTACCTCAAGTTACAAATGCTTCAGGTTACAAACTCCGCTAACCTGGAAGAGTTACTTCGAGTTGAGAACTTTGCCCCAGGATGAGAAAGGAAATCGTGTGCCAGCGACGCATCAAGAGGCCCCATTAGTGAAAGCACGCCTCTAGTTAAGAACAGTTTCAGGTTAAGAACAGACCTCCGGAACGAATTAAGTTCGTAACTAGAGGTACAACTGTACTTGATGTTAGAAGCAAACCTTTATATGCTAAAATGTTTTTTCTTGTACATAGTATAGACTGCATGAGGACTAAACATGCCCATATGTGAACATACTACATAAAAAAAGAAAGAAAAATTGTTAAATCTGTGTGTTTCCATTGTTTGAAATGTTATCTGCAGCTCATATAAAAGTGTTGCATTGTTCGGAATATGTTTCTTGCTTCTCTTTGAATTGTTGCCTCTTTTAATAGTCTTCTAGTAGTAAAAACTTGTTTTTAGTTAATGTCATTTTAAAAAATACTTTAAATCGACACTTTTATGTTATTAGGAACAATGCACGGTATTTGTGGAAAAGAATCCCTCCTGCAATTAAGTCTGTAAGTACTTTTCAATACTTTAAAGGACAGAGGTGTCACGCATAACTTTTGGGTTGTGTTTCCAAAAGTGAAAGCTAAAAAGCAACACCTTTGCTGGTTGCTGAACAAATGTTCTATTGTTCTGTTGAGGTTGCTGAGGTTGCATTTTGCTATTGTTTAATAGATACGTGCTGTATTTTATAGATTTGTATTTTATCTCTTTAAGTTTGTACATCTCAGGTGCTCCATGCAGAGTATTTCATGTCTGAGTTCAGACTCATTTCTAGAGTATGTCCTGGATTAGGTAGAAGAAGTTTCATTTTTTTTGCAAATGTGCAAGTCCCTCTTTTTCCACAGCAGCAGCTTACAACTATAGAGCACATGAGGAATTTTGCTTTTGCTTGGTAGGAATTGATGAGATACTAGATTCTAAGCATGCATTTAACACATGAAAATTCAGTGTGGCTGACAGAACTTGGGAGTGATGTTGAATGTTAACATCCTTAGGATGGGCACTCCACAAAGAAATAACAATTGCAGTAGAACCATTTTACTTTAGAGCCAAACTCTTCACAAATTGCATACAAGTGGAATCACTTTAACTGATTGAGTGACCTAGAGAGTCTTGCATATTGGGCTTTAATTAATTTTGGGAGGATAGTGCCAAGAGAGTTGGTGCAATAAGTATTATCCTCCCCCCCCCCCCGATTTTCTGGAGTGGGATGTTGAGAGGCCAGATGGAGAGCACTGTGCTTCACTTGATGCTTAATGTGAGAAGTGAGAGGGTTGGGGAAGGGACTAGAGGAGGATTCCACTGAAGATGCACCAAAAGCAGCAGCAGTCAAAATCAAGCACAGAAGTAGGTGCTAGAGCAGATGGGAAGAAAAGAGGTTTTAAAATACTGCTTCCTGCTCAAGTGCTTGGTTGGGCAGAGTTTATGGTACAGCAACAGAGGCAACCTAATTCAGTTGCTAATAGGGGAACATGCTGGTTTTTGGCTCTCATGGCCACCACAGCTGAGTTCTTGGTCGCTTCATTTACCCTAGTTGTGGACTTCTTCCTTTCCCTCTTCATCTGCTGATCAATGGCTTGTCCGTCTAAATAATTTTTCTTCCTTTCTTTGTAGGCAAACCCTGAGCTTGGTGCAATTTGGTCAGTGGGGCAGAGAATCTGGCAAAGAGATTTCCCTGGAATTTATACAACAATTGGTGCACACCAGTGGTCTGAATCTATTCAGCCAATCATGGAAGCACTTAGAGGTACATCTTTCTAAAAACCCTAGTCATTTTCACTTGGTGTGGAAAGTGTGTTCTTTCAAATGGTTGCTCAAAATCAGCACAGAATTTATAATTGCTGTTTTGTCCTGTTCCAATACAGATTCAAAAGCTTTGACTGTTAGTGTATGCATAATCACTGTGAAAAAAGAGAGTTTGTATGACCTTTACAGCATTTCCTTAAAGATTTTGCTGGTTTGTTTCATTTTTAATTTTAGTGCCTGGTGATTTGTCTCCTGTACAAGTTTGATGTAACACAGTACTTGGGGTTGGCTTGGGGATGAAGCAGTTTGACTTATTTTGGGAGTTTCAAAGGGGTGGGATTGATGCTATCTGTGGATGGAAGTCTGCCCATAGAGGAAGAGAGTTGGTTTTTACCAGTCCCCCTGCAACCCACGTTGGTCCTGAAAAGCTCTTTCTGGGAAGTGGGAGACTCCCCAGAACAGCATGGGAAGTGGCAGAGGGGAAGGAACAATTAGTGACAATCACCCCTCTCCCTTCTCCAGTGATGACCCATAAACAGAAGGAGACCTGTCTGAATATAACAAAGCAAAACTTGAAGTTGTCAGAGGAGTTGGGTTTGTCTATACAGAAGATGCCTGAAGGCTGCAATTCTATGCATGTCTACCTAATTGAAGTTCCACTGATCTCAGCATATTTTTTTTCACAAATAAAGGTGCTCAGGATCACCTGCTACTCTGCTTGTTGCCAAGTTCTTGGCAGGTTGTTTTTTTTTTAAGTAATATTTATTCAGAGTTTAAAAGTTACAAAAAGAAAAAAGAACAATACAAAATACAGAAAAAAGAATACAACAGCAACAGACAAAATAAAAATAAAAATACATTCGCTTAAAAAAGAAAAAGAACAGATTAAACCTTTACATAACTTTCTTCCTTTACTTATTTCCTTGACCTCCTCACACCTCCCAATTTTGTATTCTACTTCAAATTGTTATTTCAGCAAATCCTTCCAACCTTATTTTCATTTAAGTAATTTAATTTAATATATTATAGTTTAACATCCTCTCTTTCGTCAATTTCATCAACTCATTTTTACTTAATCCTTTATATCATTTCTACCAAAATCACCTAATTTTCTTTTTCCAACATCTTTCTAACAGTCCTTAATTTTACAATATTTTTGAAGATTTTCCAATCTTCTTCCCCCGACTCTTCTCCTTCGTCCCGGATTCTGCCAGTCATCTCAGCCAATTCCATATAGTCCATCACTTTCGTCTGCCATTCTTCTCGGGTGGGTAATTCTTGTGTCTTCCAAGGCAGGTTGTTTGGAAGTGAAGAATGGGGAAAAGCCCACTGCAGCTCAGGCAACATACATGTTTGGATTCCTTTGTTTTGTTGTGGCAATATTGGGCAAATTCTTACTTGTGTTGTATGATGATCCGTAAATTAAGGTAGCACAACTTGTTTGTATTCCCATTGAAGCCTCAGAATGGTATCAAAGTCAAACTCTTGATAGAGGGTTGTACTTGATAAAATCTTACTCATAGTAGTCCCATTGAAATCAGTAGACTTATATTAGTCATAAGTATGCCATAGGCAGATATAACCCAGAGGGCTGGGCAGTATCTGGTTTTCAGCATCGTAATATATCACAAGCTAGATATCATGATGGGATGTGGGTGGCGCTGTGGGTTAAACCACAAAGCCTAGGACTTGCCGATCAGAAGGTCGGGGGTTCAAATCCCCACGACGGGGTGAGCTCCCGTTCCTCGGTCCCTGCTCCTACCAACCTAGGAGTTCAAAAGCATGTCAAAGTGCAAGTAGATAAATAGGTAAACGGGAAGGTAAACAGCATTTCCGTGCTTCTCTGGTTCGCCAGAAGCGGCTTAGTCATGCTGGCCACATGACTTGGAAGCTGTATGCTGGCTCCCTCAGCCAATAAAGCGAGATGAGCGCCGCAACCCCAGAGTTGGCCACGACTGGACCTAATGGTCAGGGGTCCCTTTACCTTTACCTTTACCTTTACATATCATGATATATCACGATGTCTGAAATAAGGCTGGAGCTATCGAGAGGCATTGGCTGGCTTCACAGTTTTTCCTGCATTGTGATTTTTGATGGTGCCTTCTCTTGTGATTCTCTGTCGCCTGCAGGAGGCAGGGGAGAGCTGAGCCAGCAGAGTTACCAGTGGCTACAGGAGTCGAGAGAAGGATTGACTGACTTCATGATTTTTCCCACATTGTGATTTTTGCATAGGGCACGCATACACACACACAAAAATCATGACTTGCAATATATTGCCAGGTCAAAAATTATGAAATCGATATCATGATATGGACTTCAAACTGGTTTTGGACCCAGAGTCCTTCTAAAATATTGAAAAGTGCAAAATGTTTTGGCTGAAGGCAGGTTTCTTCAGGGGCACTTAGTTTTCTTATCAAGACTACTTATCTCCAAGTTGAGTACTTAGCTAGCATATTTTAGAAGGTTGTGTCCTCACCAGTTTCCTATGTGTAACAGTTTTTTCGGGTGCAGTGGTGCCTCTGGTTACGAACTTCATTCGTTCCGGAGGTCCGTTCTTAACCCGAAACCATTCTTAACCTGAGGTACCACTTTAGCTAATGGGGCCTCCCATTGCCGCCATGCCGCTGGCACGCGATTTCTGTTCTCATGCTGAGCTAAAGTTCTTAACCCAAGGTACTACTTCCAGGTTAGCGGAGTCAGTCACCCGAGGTGTTTGTAACCCAAGGTACCACTGTACATTGAAAATGCCTCTGTATAACCACTTTCCCATGGGGCTATGCTTTTGTCATATGCATTAAGCTCTTAAAACCCCCCAATTTATTCATTACATAAACATACAAAACATTTTTTTTACATCTGATTTTCATCATTCTTCCCAATTATCTCTCTAATAGATGCAACTAGGCGGCGAGCATTTGGACTGGTCTCTCAAGCATATACCTCAATAAGTGCAGATGACTTTGCAGCCTTTGTTGGGCTTCCTATAGAAGAAGCAGTGAAAGGTACGTGTGTGTGTGTGTGTGTGTGTGTGTGTATGTATGTAAGTAAAAATGCTTTATTAAACTTGGTGTTTCATACCTTTGAGTAACCTTGTACTGGTCTACTACAGTAAAACTTGTAGGTTTTCAAAGAGTGATACCCAAGTAAGTCACACTCAGCGTAGACCCATTGAAATTAATGGACTTCACTGTTTAAAATTACTGTTTAATGGCATCTGACTGCTGAACAGATATTATTCCCATTTTGCTTTTGGCTTTCAAGTGGATTTTTATTTGCTCTCATTGTAGCAAAAAAAGTATATGGGGGCATAGTAAAATAAAAATGCTTCTTGCACAGAAGGTAAGGAAATTTTCGGAACAGAATTTACCTTGTTGAAGGTTCTGTATGGCATTGATGATTTTGCATCTCATTTTAATCATTTTAGGTGTTCTTGATCAGGGATGGCAAGCAGATTCATCCACTCGCATGGTTATGCCTAAAAAGCCAGGTAGGTGGAGCTCTTGATTCATTAAGACATTGTGTCTGGGTGGTTGGGTACATTTTTGTTGCTTGCCTTTCCTGTGAATGAATTTAAAAGGATAATTAACATTTGCATGCCAGTACTTAATTCAAAGTTAAAAAACAGCAAGGGGTATTCCTGAAACATAATGTCAGAAATATGACTTGGCGTATTTCTCATGGGCACAGACAGCTTTTAGGCAAAGGAGGGAGGGGCCACTAGGGGCGGATCAGAAGATGGCTGACAATAACATCTCTCCGACCCACAGGGGGTAATTAGGAGGCTGTGATGGGAGTAAATAGCTTCCCTACCCCCCAGGATTGTGTGTGTGTGTGGGGGGTCTGCCCTTGCCTGCTGTGCCCTATACCACCCCCGAATTTGAGGGAATGGGGACACTAGGCAGAATGCCCTCCTGTGGATTTCGGCGCTCCTGAACGCAGTCTCTGATCCGCGCCGCTAGCTGCAAGAACTTCAAAAGGAACAATTAGGAAGAAGCGACTGCACATATTTCAAGGAAGGAGGGGGAGTAAAGACTGCTAACTGAAGAGTTCTCTGATAAACAAGATGAGTCGGAAGAAGAAGAATCAATCTTGAGAAGACAGCCAAGACTCGGTATGGCAAAGGGACTGGATGGGGGAGGGGAAAAAACTTTTTTTTCTTTCCTCTATGTGCTTAAACAAGAACCCCGCCCCCCAAGTCAGAAATGCTGCTTTAATGACTTAAGCTGTGGATTTACGACTGTGTGGAGATAAAGTTTCTAACCAAAGCATGTTTTAAGAAAAGCGTGGAAAGTTTAAGAGCTCTGGAATGACGCAGTTAAAAATACCGTCGCCATATTGGTAAGCTCTGTCCGAGGACTTGAGTCTGGGAAGAGGAAAGAGCTGTTTTTATACTGTGGGTGAGACTCCTCAGTGGGACTTAAGAACGACAGACCCTGAGATTAATGATGGAAAGAGCGATGTTATTTATGAATGTGATGATATATGGAAACCATCACGATATGAGGATTGGTCGAACGGAAAAATCCACACAGGATATAATTGGTGTTTATCTGCTTAAGGAGATTATCAGAAGAGAGCATAAAGGAAAAAGAAAAAATGTACGAACAAGATGAGATGTGGAAACAGCAAGATAAGACTGGATAGAATTATGAACTTTATCTGGACTGATTTGGAAGAAGATGATCGGAATCCCCCTTTGAAACTTGAAATATGGGTCCCGTCAACAAAAATTTAAAATTCAGCTTTGTAATTCGGAATTTATGTGATGTGATTTGATTTCATTGGTCGGTTAATAAAAATTATATATTTTTTTAAAAAAGCTTTTAGGCAAAGGAAAACAGAATGTGCCTTAATTTCTCTCAACTAGCCTTGGCTTTGGAGACTCAGTTGAATATGTTCGTCAGTTTGTGTGATGCAAATAAAGTGTAGCGAAAACTTACTGTAGTTGCCATTTTGAAATTACGACTAACTTGGGTGTTAGCTTGTAATTTGGTTGCTGAATCTAATGCAGAGGTCAGCAAACTTCATCAGGGGGCCTGTCCACAGTCCCTCAGACCTTGTGGGGGGGACAGACGACGACTATATTTTGAAAAAAATATATGAACAAATTCCTATGCCCCACAAATAACCCAGAGATGCATTTTAAATAAAAGCATGCATTCTACTCATGTAAAAACATGCTGATTCCCGGACCATCCGCAGGCTGTATTTAGAAGGCGATTGGGCCAGATCCGGCCCCCAGGCCTTAGTTTGCCTACCCATGTTATAATGTTCTGCATTAATGGAGTAAAGAACAAACAGGGCTTGATCAGTTGCTAAATACTGTGTGTACTCCAAGCCAACTAAAATTTCTCTAAGGTTTGTTTGCTGTCTCTTTAACTAGTTCTTAACCTTTATAATACATACTTCACTCAGTTTGGGGTTTTTTATTGGTGAATAGTTCTTCGGGATAGGGAGTAATCTTACAGAACTGCTCTTTTTAAAGTTTTAGCTTCTTTTAACAGCCGCAGGAGTTCCTTGAGGTGAATTCCCCACAAAACAAAGAACCTACAACAATTTTATATGGCAGAGATGGAGCATAGCTGTAGAACAGTTAATAATTACAGTGTTCTTTTCAGCCAGTGTTGGCTCCTGTAGTGATACTTACATCACACAAAATCTTAAGCAAGTTTGTAACAAAAAGCCCTTTGGAGGACGCCCCGTGCTTCGCGCAGGTGTCCGCAAGCCTTGCACACCGGGGGGAGTCCGGCGCGCAAGGTTTGCGGGCTGCAGCGTGGAGCACGGGGCGCCCTCCGGAGGACGCCCGTGCTTCGCGCAGGTGTCCGCAGCCTGCCGCCCGGCGGGCGGGGCGCCCTGAAGCAGAGCGCCCCTCGCGCCAGGCAGACATCGGCCAGCCCACAAGCTCGGGGGACAGTTGGGAGGCGCAGACAGTTGGTTTTGTGGGGAAAATAAAGGAATTCCCCCCCCCTTTATTCCCCCCCCCCCCAAAAAAAGTAGGTGCGTCTTATGGGACGGAGCGTCCTATGGGACGAAAAATACGGTAATATTCAAATATATATTAGTAACATAGCTATTTGTTCCAAAGCAATGTTAGTTTGTTAATTTCTTTTTAAAATCATTGCCATTTTTAAAAATAAAGGAGTATAGATGAATCACTGTTTTTGTATCTTGAAAGTGGAAAAGAGATAGAGTGAGCAACTGAGAACAGAATAAATGTCCATTTCTTAGCACCAGCAGCATTTTCAGTAGCTGGCTTTTCATAGTCCTAGACATCATTTCTGACCAGCAGTTAATTAATGTTGTAAATGCCTCAATGACCCAGTGCTGGGGATTTTTCCAAACTGCAGAACACCTTAATTTGATTTTTAGTATCTTCCAGTCATGCTAGGTGTGACACATGCCTTACTTGAGTTCAGGGTAAACTCTGCTTCAAACTGATAAAGTCAGTTACTGAAAAAGAACGCCTTAATGAGAAGTTTGAAAGGATTCACTGAATGCAGTGCCTTTAGGCAAAGCAAGTAAAATCTCTGTAGCAAGTAAGCAACTTAGTAATGGATAGCTCTATAAAAGATTTCACAGTAAAATTAGGTACATCTAGAAACTCATTCTTGGTGCAATGGTCCTTGAACAATTTATAAATGTCATTTTGTATCTCTGTGTCAGGTCCCCAAGAGCCTTCATTCAACAGATTTCACCCGTTATCAGGTATGTGTTCATTCATGAGTTATGTCTAGAGGGTGGTAGTCTGCCATGGCAAAAACAGCACAGTTAAAAGGTATGGGTTGGATCCAGCATTGTTTTTATCCAGAGTTGGCCCATGGAAATTACTGGGCACAGCTACCGTATTTTTCGCACCATAGGACGCACCGGACAATAGGATGCACCTTGTTTTAGAGGGGGGAGAACAAGAAAAAAAATTCTCCCCCTCTCTGCCCAGCGCCCCTTCAGCGAATTTTCCCCCTCTTGTTTACCCGCTCTAAAACAAGGTGCCGTTCAGGGCGGTTACCTTGGAAGCCTGGAGAGCGAGAGGGGTCGGACTGTAGTTTATTTTGCTTTTAGGTAATCATCGCTGTTTGGCCTTAGATTTCAATTCTCTCTGGCCTCACTCCCCTCTGCCTGCCTTAGTCATATGTATGTTTGCTTGCTGATGAAGTGGACTGTGGTCCACAAAAGCATATGCCATAATAGATGTGTTTGGGTGGCCTTCTCCTTCCTCATCTGGTCAGTGCAAGTGCAGTAGGACTCCCCCCCCCATCCCTTGACCTCCCCAGATCTGCTGCAGATGGTTGGGTGAACTTCTCAAACAGATTTGGAGGGGAAAGAGAGGGAGGGGGACATTCCATTGCAGGAGCAAGAAATCCCTTTCATTGGCAGAACTAATTACTTAGTGCTATGTTGAATAAAACTGTTAGTCTTCAAGGCGCCACACAAGTTGGTTTTATATCTACGCCATCTAATTTATGTACTAGTATTGTGTCAGAACCTATGTAAAATCATGTAAGACTTGGGCACAAGAATAGAACTTGAGCTTGGGCCTTGATTTCAATGTGGGAGTGAATCCCCCAACAGGGCAAGAAAGAGATCCTTTTCCTCTCTCCAGATGACCCTTTACTGGGGCACACAGCCTCTGCCTTCAAGAGGAGACCCATTGCACTTGGCAATTCAAAAGCAGTGCCTCCTAACTGAATATGGATCAGACCCCAGATGTGACTTCTCTGTGCTTTTCAGTGGCTGGGGGCTATTACTCAGTTTCCCTTCCCACTTCTTCTAATTTTCACCCCATTTTGTGCCTTATTTTCAGAACCTGCTTCAGTCCCGCCGATTCCCAATGAACAGCAGTTGGCTCGGTTAACTGACTATGTGGCTTTCCTGGAAAACTGATAACTCCAGTCACTCATCCATTGCATCCTGTGTACTTCTAGATCTTTCAACATTATGTTTGTCCTGTTGAATGTTGCAATATATGCACTATTATGGAATATGCTGGTAAAACATAGTTTTGCATTTCATCTTTGTGTGTGTTTTGCTGGAGCAAGGGTTTAATTAACTTGATTCCCCCTGATTATCAACCAGCTGCACAGCAGTATTATATATTCAGTTTTAAACTCTTGTGCTTTATTGTGAGGAAAGCAGCTTCTCTCCAACGCTGATGTCTTGTAAATGCAGCAGTGGAGAAGAGTGTCATCCGTTGTCATGGGTGGAACAGAAACTGAACTCTGAAAGGACATGGAAGGATTGTACCCAGATCAGGGAACAAGGTGTAAGTCTGAGGGGGTCAGTCTTTGCAGTGTCTTTCCATAGAAAGTGGAGTCTGATACTACACGCTAAAGATTACACTCTTCTTCCTTTATAATGAGGTTCTGAAGTTGCTTTTTCTGTTTTTAATTACCTGAAGTCTCCTTACTCTAGGCGGTTTTTGACTGCTGTATGCAATGTGTCCTTTTCTCTTTAAAAGGAAACTAAGTGACCATTTTGAAAGCATATTTGAGCACCCATTAGGTCTTCTGGGGGAAGATGGGAAAATATTGGGGTGTAGTTTTCAGAGAGCTTCATCTGGCTTCAGTTAGCTAGATGATGGTCTCATTGGTGTTTAGGTTCTTTCAGACATATGTGGCTTGTATTTAAGCCAGCAATTCTGGAGCATGTTTGCCATCACTGAGAAAATAGTTCTGTGGTTGTTGTAAATGGATGAAGTTATGCTGCAACTTTGGATGAACATTTCAGAATTGGAATCCTGATCGTATTGATTGCCATCTTCAGCACTGTCTGGAAGGAAGCAGCTTCCTCTTGCCATACCCTTGTCCATAATGCTTCGATTTAAAATGCAGCCCTCCGCTAGAGTCTCATTCTTTTTTCTCTTTTCATCTGTTCCCCTCTTCAGGTGTTGGTCACCATCATTTCATAGCTTGTCTGTCCTTTTGTTCTCCCAGTGCACTATAACTGTACATTCTGACAGTGTTTTGGATGTTTTTGGGTGCAAGAAGGTCCCAGTATGTACGCAGTTACTTTAAGGGGCTCTTTGTGAGTGTAACCATTGATCTCAAACTATTATTTATTGTGGGGAGGGGGGAGCCTCAGCTCTTGAAATTGTTGGAAGTTAATTTTGGTAATATTAAAGTGTGCTTACATCAGACCAGAATCTTACTTTCTAAGGTTTTCTTCTAGTGATACCTTTAGTATTAACATTATTTCAGCACTTAAAGGTAAAGGTACCCCTGCCCGTACAGGCCAGTCGTGACCGACTCTGGGGTTGCGCGCTCAGAGGCCGGAAGCCAGCGCTGTCTGGAGACACTTCCGGGTCACGTGGCCAGCGTGACGAAGCTGCTCTGGCGAGCCAGCACCAGCGCAGTACACGGAACGCCGTTTACCTTCCCGCTATAAAGCGGTACCTATTTATCTACTTGCACTTAGGGGTGCTTTCGAACTGCTAGGTGGGCAGGAGCTGGGACCGAAGGACGGGAGCTCACCCCGTTGCGTGGATTCGAACCGCCGACCATACGATCGGCAAGTCCTAGGCACTGAGGTTTTACCCACAGCGCCACCCGCGTCCCATTTCAGCATGTAGATCAACGTTATCTAGCAGCAGTAGTCCTCTATTCTAGGACATAGATCTTCTGCAGAATGTAGATGACATAGTTCCTTCTCAATGGACCTCACAGTAAGAGCTACATCATGTTTTCTCAGATGTACTGTCAAGTAAATTTGTTCAGGAATGCAGTGCAAGTGTTGCGTGATGGAGGAGCAGGGTGGGGAATGCAGCAGAGGGGGGGTTTCTGGAGGACTAGAGAATATGCTTTTGTGGAAGAATTTTAGGTGCTGAGAATTGGACAGGGAAAGGGGCTTGAAATCCTATGGAGCGGTGTGGAAAGAGCATGGAAGGCAGCTGAAAAGACAAAAAATGTGGAGCAAGCCAGTAAGTAGATGAACATGTCAAGTAAAATGGAATAAGAGACAAAGGGACTCCTCAATCATTTACTGAACTATTTACTTTTATTGATACAAACATTTGCAGTTTTAGAGATATGCACATGCAGTTGCTTCCCTTGATAACACTGACCATAGAGAGAGAATTTCACAGATTGGATGACTGAATTTCTCTCAGGAAACCAGCTATTTACACCAGGAGTCTGTGGGCCATGGTTGAATTGCATGTCTGTGATCCAGGGAGTGGCATGGAAGAAGCCGTTCAGGTTGTATCACTGAAAGCATGTCCATCTTCCCTCAACTTCTCCCCCACCTCCCGGAAGTCATTCATAGAAGTGCTGAACTCTGGAAATCCAACACGCCCCTCCTGTGTTGGCCTCCTGGGCCAGGTGGGATGAGCACCACCAACTAGCAGCAAGAACTTGTTGCTAAGAACGTTTGAAATCTTTGTGCTCCTGGAAAAGTCTTCAGTTTTCACGTTCTTGCCTCTAGCTCATCAGTGCATCCCTGAAGAGACTCTCAGCATTCCCTGCTAAGGCTTGTACAGTGGTACCCCGCAAGACGAACGCCTTGGAAGACAAAAAACTCGCTAGACGAAGGAGTTTTTCGTTTTCTTAGCCGCTTCGCAAGACGCATCTCCCTATGGGCTTGCTTCGCAAAACGAAGCTTGCCCCGCAAGCTCCGGGGATAGCGGGGAAGCGCAGCACGTCTTCCCCGCTGTCCCCGGACCTCTTTTGAAGCAAGGGGCGACGGGGAGAAGATCGCTTCTCCCCGTTGCCAGCCCCGCAATCTCCGGGGACAGAGGGGAAGGCGCGCGCCTTCCCCTCTGTCCCCAAACCTGGTAAAAGCAAGGGGCGGCGGGGAGAAGATTGCTTCCCCTCTGTCCCCGGAGATTGCGGGGCAGGCAACAGGGAGAAGCAATCTTCTCCCCGCCGCCCCTTGCTTTAAACAGGTCTGGGGACAGAGGGGAAGGCGCGCGCCTTCCCCTCTGTCCCCGGGCGGTCTCCATAGGAACGCATTAATTGATTTTCAATGCATTCCTATGGGAAACCGTGCTTCGCAAGACGAAAAACTCGCAAGAAGAAAAAACTTGCAGAACGAATTAATTTCGTCTTGCGAGGCACCACTGTATTTACACGTCAGTACCTTTCACTCTTTTTCCCTTAGTACAGTGGTACCTCGGGTTAAGAAGTTAATTTGTTCTGGAGGTCCGTTCTTAACCTGAAACTGTTCTTAACCTGAGGTACCACTTTAGCTAATGGGGCCTCACACTGCCACCGCGTGATTTCTATTCTCATCCTGAAACAAAGTTCTTAACTTGAGGTACTATTTCTCGGTTAGCGGAGTCTGTAATCTGAAGCATCTGTACCACTGTACTGAACTTGCCAGGTCTGCGCTAAGTATTAAATACCTCTAAAGTGCCTTTTGTTTTCTTGCGGCTTTTCTTTCTCCTCCTCCCACCCCCCACTCCTGTTGGTGGAGGACTTTTCATGGACTTCTGGTCAGAGGGGTCTTTCCTCCTGACCCCTCAATTTCCTCTGTGTGCGTCCGCATGATTTTCAGTGGACTGTTGAATGAATTTCAGTAAAGGGGGAGGGGAGAGACTGGTATGAGTGCTTAAAATCAATTCATTGATATGGTTTATTGTTAAATCAATCTATATTGATTTAAACTGATTTCAGCTGGCCAATGAATTGTTTTAAAATTGGCTTGCAGTGATTGTTTCTTGGATGCATTTTGTTTAGCTGTTTTGCCTCTTTTGAGATCCCTCCTGTAATTCCTGCTTCTACCATCACAGAAAGCCAGCCTCCTCTCCTTCCCACTGTTACACCAGCCACCATGGTTGAGTCCTACAGCCTGTATATAGGCGGAGACCATGGGTTGGGGGTGCACCAAAGCTTCAGGTTGCCATTCTGGTGGCAGTTACAACTTCAGTGGCAAGGGCTGGGCTGGTGCCCTTCTGCCTCTGGCGCACGCCCACCTCTAGCCATGCCACTGTTCTCACCATGTTAAAATAGGTAAAATAGCCACGAGTGGTGGCGGCTTTCATTGTCTTGGAGGTCTTTATTATTACTTTCTCCTGAATATTTTTGTAATTTTGTTCAAAATTAGTTTGGGTAAAGTGGCATTTGTTCACTTGGTAAATAAGGACTTTGCATTTCTCTGAGGCATCATTTGTAAAAGTTAGAATAGTGATTCACTTTTATTGTAGCTCTTGCGTAACCTGCAACCTAGTATTTTTCATGCTCCGATTAAACCAGAAGGAATGGAAATAATAAGTCAAATCAGATGTTTTATGACAAGTGATATCTGAAATCCCATTATGGCAACAGCACACCATTGTTTCTGACTCTATCCTCTCCGAATGTGAAAGGGTATTAGCACCTCTATATTTTAGTTGTCCATTGTGGGTGGCTGATGAGGAGCCAAAGGTTCAGAAATGCATGGGTGGGTCAGTATCTTATGATATGCTGCCAGAATTCTACACATCACCAGGGTTTGCAAATGGCAGGAAGATGTCAGCAATATGCTTTATGTTTAGGAAACTCTTGTGGAAAAGTTTTAAAACCTTTACCCATTCTTGCACTCCAACATACAGAGGAGATGGTTATTAACATTAACAGCATCTGCTTTGAGGCAATTTAAGTGCATGATAACGATGAATCACTGACTTTAATAGGACTGTTGCCTAACTAACATATGCTAAGGCCACATAAGTCATAAAACTGCTGTTGCCACGACGCTCCCCATAAAACAAGAACTATGGAATATATCTTCTTGAGAAAGTTCCTTGTGCTCAAAAGTTTCAGCATTTTCAGTGTGTACAATCAAAACACAATTTTGTCTTTTATTTTTATCGACTTCCCACCCTGCTTTCCATGGAGTAGTTTCTCCCCTTCTGTGGCACCCTATCTGCTATCTATTAAATTGTAACCACAATATTATAATTAATTACTTCTGTTGCTCATAGCTCCAGGGTTTAGAGGTGTCAAGGGCTCTGCCCCGTAAAGCATGTCAGAATGTGAAGTCCATGGGAGGGGGTAGCAAAGTTATTATAGCTTCCAGAGGAAAGAGAGCACTAATGCTTGAAATGTGATGTGATACTCCTGTTTGTTTGTCCAATGCCACCATTCATGATATCTACTAGTTTCCAGCATTCTGTCACCCTGTAGTATGGCCTAGAAACATATATTAATAGGCCTGAGTCTGGGCATCTATACAAAGGACCAAACTTGCAGTTGGAAAGGCATTAAGAATCATAGAATCATAGAGTTGGAAGAGACCACAAGGGCCATCGAGTCCAATCCCCTGCCAAGCAGGAAACACCATCAGAGCACTCCTGACATATGGTTGTCAAGCCTCTGCTTAAAGACCTCCAAAGAAGGAGACTCCACCACACTCCTTGGCAGCAAATTCCACTGTCGAACAGCTCTTACTGTCAGGAAGTTCTTCCTAATGTTTAGGTGGAATCTTCTTTCTTGTAGTTTGGATCCATTGCTCCGTGTCTGCTTCTCTGGAGCAGCAGAAAACAACCTTTCTCCCTCCTCTATGTGACATCCTTTTATATATTTGAACATGGCTATCATATCACCCCTTAACCTCCTCTTCTCCAGGCTAAACATGCCCAGCTCCCTTAGCTGTTCCTCATAAGGCATCGTTTCCAGGCCTTTGACCATTTTGGTTGCCCTCCTCTGGACACGTTCCAGTTTGTCAGTGCAGGTGGCTAGCTGAACATCCCTTGGGAGAACATTCCATATGTAGTGTACCACAGCTGAAAAGACTTTTTGTCTAGCTGCAACCCTGCTAACCTCTGCAGGCCAGCAAAACACGTAGAGAAAGATTTCAACCTTAATAAGCAGGCAGGATACCTTGTTCTGGTGTCATAAAGCTATATAGGATTTTAATGATAAGCACAAGCATTAAGAATTTCGCTTCAAAATGGATTGGCAGACTGAAGAGGCTCCAGGGCTGGTGAGAGGTTTCCTTTAGCAAGGCCCAGTCAACATTCTAACAGCGGAATTTGGGATCAATTAAAGTCGGCAATGGGATGCGGGTGGCGCTGTGGGTAAAACCTCAGTGCCTAGGACTTGCTGATCGCATGGTCGGCGGTTCGAATCCCTGTGGCGGGGTGAGCTCCCGTCGTTCGGTCCCAGCTCCTGCCTACCTAGCAGTTCAAAAGCACCCCTAGGTGCAAGTAGATAAATAGGTACCACTTTCTAGCGGGAAGGTAAACGGTGTTTCCGTGTGCTGCATTGGTGTCGGCTTGCCAGAGCAGCTTCGTCACGCTGGCCACGTCTCCGGACAGCGCTGGCCCCCGGCCTCTTAAGTGAGATGGGTGCACAACCCTAGAGTCGGACACGACTGGCCCGTACGGGCAGTGGTACCTTTACCTTTTTAAAGTCGGCAAAAGGGACCCCATGTGGTATGCATTGCAGTAGTCTGATCCGGACGTTACCAGTCTAGATACAACCTTACACTAGGTTGGTCTATTTATCACCGAGCCCAGCATTGGATGGCAGCAGCTCTTCAGGGCCACATATCAAATCTGGGTTCCTCCATTTGCAAAGCATGTGATCCACCGCTCTCCTGCGACTTGTCCTCTCTCAATTCTGGGAGGGATCGATTTACCTATGTAAATTATAAGACCCAGCGTGTGTTTCTCAAAAACAAGTTATGCCAGTCAAATCTAATTTCTTTTTTTGATAGAGTTGCTAGCTTGGTAAATTGGGGGAATGCTATGGATGTAGTGTATCTTGACTTCAGTAAGGCTTTTAACAAAGTGCCCCATGATCTTCTTGCAGAGAAGCAGCTGAAATGTGGGCTGGATGAGGTAACTGTTAGGTGGATTTGTAGGTGGTTGAATGACGAAACCCAAAGTGGGCTCACTAATGGTTCCTTGTCATCCTGGAAAAAGTGACAAGCGGGGTGCTGCAGGGTTCAGTCCTGGACCTGTTGTTCAACATCTTTATAAACGCCTTGGAAGAAGGAATTGAGGGGATGCTCATCAAATTTGCAGGTGATACCAAACTGGCAGGGGTAGCAATACTACAGAAGACAGAATTGGGATTCAAGATGCCATGAAGTACTGGCCACTAGTTTGGATGGTGAACACTGAGAGATTTAGGAGGCACAAAATTGAAAGCGCTCATGTGCAAATGAAGGTGCACAAGCATACATGTGGAAGGAGTACATGAGTGTCCAAGGGGAGCACAGCCTGTTCGTTGAAAGCTGCCCTTGAGTATAGTGCTTTTAAAATCATTTAGCTTTCAGTCTGGATATATATTCATCTTGGATTCATTCAAAACTGTTTTGCAATCTTTCTCTCAGATTGGATTTCAGACTCTAAAATGCTTTAAATATGGCATAATAGCCACACATACAGCCACTTACAAAGTACTGTAGTGGGTATGAAATTGTAATGTCCCGGTCAGCGGCAAACATGATTTTGCCAGTGCCTTCTCCCATGGTTCTCTGATCAGATACATGTGCAGTAAAAAAAAGTTTCACACTTGGTAAAGGTAAAGGGACCCCGACCATTAGGTCCAGTTGTGGCCGACTCTGGGGTTGCGGCGCTCATCTCGCTTTATTGGCTGAGGGAGCCGGCGTACAGCTTCCAGGTCATGTGGCCAGCATGACTAAGCCGCTTCTGGCGAACCAGAGCAGCGCACGGAAATGCTATTGCTTACCTTCCCGCTGGAGTGGTACCTATTTATCTACTTGCACTTTGACGTGCTTTCGAACTGCTAGGTTGGGAGGAGCAGGGACTGAGCAACGGGAGCTCACCCCGTCGCGGGGATTCGAACCACCAACCTTCTGATCATCAAGTCCTAGGCTCTGTGGTTTAATCCACAGCGCCACCCATGTCCCTTCACACTTGGTGGGATGTTACAAAAGGTTGGGCTCCCACCTGGTTACACACGCACACTATGCTAAGTTCCTCTTTTGATAATGCCACCTGCACATTTCCTGGATGGTTGCTTGCCAAGACGCACAGTTGTGTGTCACAGCATCCAACACAAAGGCTGTAACTCAGCTCAGGTATGTTCAAACTTCAGGACACCTGGATTCAATTTATTATATACATAATACCATGCAATATTTACCTCGGGTGTAAAGCTTTTGCTGTCGGCTCCTTGTGAGTTCTAACAGTGTTAGATAACACCTTTCAATTCTGTGCATCACCTTGCTTGACAGATCATATATCAAGGGAGCTTATCAGGAACGCAGCCAGCAGCGTATGGAGAAACAAATGGATGGGGAAACTACTGTCTGTGGGAGTCCAGGGCCTTTGGGGGGGGCCCACTGGGCTTTCCACCCCTGCTTAGGCCTTTTCCTGTCCATTGTGGAGGTGAGCCTGGGCCTGGGCTGTAGTGCCTGAGACGGGGGCTTCCATGATTGAATGCTTTCTTTTCCCCACATAGAAAAGAAGGCTAAAAATTCTAGCCAAACCTTGACATGCCAATTTTTTGTTGTTGTTTCTGTATACGGGTGAGCTTTCCATCTGAAATAGTAGTCCAGCATAACATTGGATTCCTCCCTCAGTGACACCTTGGCCTTTGACTGAAGGGACTGGAGATTTCTCCTGGGGAGGGCAAAGCTGCAGTCCATTCTGTTCAAACAGCCTAATAGCTGAGAATTGTTGGTTAACAATTCAGCAATGCTTCGCTCTCAGGGCTTGGAAAGGTGGATTTTCCCAGCTAAGGGAAGAGGCAGGTGTCTAAAGAGATTGTGGGAAGAAAATGCTGCTTTCTTTTTGTTCTCATAAAAAGGCCCTTAAAGGTTCCTGCAACAGTATTCTTGATGGATCATTCTCATATGAATTCATAGGAGCATCTGCTCAGAAATATATTTACAGATATGCTGTATTGATATTGTTTGATATTCCCATAGATCTTATAAAATATGCTGCCCCTTGCACAAAGTCCAAGAGGTGGGGGGCAATTTGTTTGCTAGAAGTGGTCATTTGGCTAGTGGATCATAATTGAAAGCACTATGAAAAACTGGTTGCGAAAATTCACACACATGCATGTCTAAAATTTGCTTTGTGCCCAGGACACGACCTTAAGAAGGGAGTGTATAAATGTGAGCAGCAAAGCAGAGGCGTTCATTGGGGAACAGTTTGCTCCAAGAATGTGGGGTCCAGATGTTTGAAGAGTTTATGAGGATGAAAACAGCTTTTGTGCAGCTGCATCTCTACAGCTCTGTGAGCTTTTTCTTTAAAAGACTTTGTATAAATGGCAGTAGAAGGTCGTTTGTTCAATGGCCACACAGGTCCATTTTTATTGACTACGACTGGTTTTCCCCATGTTGTAGAAATGGCGCTTACAAGTAATGCATCTGATACTTGATTCCTAAAGGATATTTGAATCTTGGCAGATGATCCTGCGCACTCTCTCATTTCAATTTCCCTTGGTATTACTTGGAAATAAATTTCCACATGAATCCCGCTGGATCTGTTAGTTGCTTGGAGATTTATTGTCGTTTCCCCGTTACCACTTCCTCTAAAGAATTGAATGTGCAGCAGGATAGCTGAAAGCGAGCAGAGTGAGGGTCTGCTGGGATGCGAAGCATTTTTTAAATTATCGTAATCACCAATTAACTGCTAGGCGCTTTTGCTGCTGAGAGAGAACAGTTCAGATTGTGGTTTGGATGACAATGTGGCTCCAGTTTTGTTTTACGAAACAAAATAAATCATGGTTATCTGTCTGGCATGCCAAATTCAGTTTTTGCAAAGTTAATGGTGTTAGGGATGTGAATAGATTCTAGGAGAGGATATATTTGTTAAATATTATCCTTCCTTCGTGTTTGTGATTGCATCCCTTTGCAGATTAAGAGGAAGCTTAGATAGGCTAGTTTTAGGCTTCTAACTTAAGTAATGCAGGATGTTTTAAGGCAGACTGGATTCTCCTGCTATTTCCCCCTTTCTCTCCTTTATAAAACAATAATCACACACAGTCTTGTGAAAAGTAAAAAAACAAACAAACATTTACTCAGAATACTTGTGTTGAAGAGTAACAGATACAGCAGCTTTGTTCAGGCAGGCTTAAAATGGTAATTCAGTTACATGCTTAAGTGTATTTTAAAATGGTGCCTTAGCACTGGAGCTCAGATGCAGCAGAAGTTCTTCCATCGCTGACTTGATGGAAAGTGGTGAAAAACGAAGTGTGTGTCCAGGCAGGTCAGGAGAATATTTATATGGCTTTGACCCGAAATACTGTCTGCGGACAAACGCCGGCTCCCTCGGCCTGTAAAGCGAGATGAGCACCCCAACCCCAGAGTCATCTGCAACTGGACTTAACTGTCAGGAGTCCTTTACCGTTACCTCTTTTTTTGCTTCCCCCTGTCAGGGCACAATGGGAGTGTTTACAGGAAAACGTCTTGAGCTTCTGATCAAAGTCCTGGAATTGCAGATCATTGAAGTTAAGGACCCAAGAAGTCTTCAGGTTTTCCTGAAGAAAAATACAATGCTGATGTATTCTTATTCATACAACAAAGATAAATGTCCTCCTTCGTGGCTTATCTGGCTAAATAACTTGGCCTAATGAAGGATATGGTATACTTAATCAATGCACATCTAGCTATTAAAAAAAAAACAACTTCAAAGGAAGGCTATTGTTTTCACTTTCCCTTAGAACAGGGGTGGGGAATCTTTGACAGGTCCCTGGTGAGTGTTGTAGTTGAGTTTCCCTTAGTGCCCCTAGGACTTGCGGATCGCATGGTCGGCGGTTCGAATCCCCGTGGCGGGGTGCGCTCCCGTTGCTCGGTCCCAGCGCCTGCCAACCTAGCAGTTCGAAAACACCCCCGGGTGCAAGTAGATAAATAGGGACCGCTTACTAGCGGGAAGGTAAACGGCGTTTCCGTGTGCTGCGCTGGCTCGCCAGATGCAGCTTGTCACGCTGGCCACGTGACCCGGAAGTGTCTGCGGACAGCGCTGGCTGCCGGCCTATTGAGTGAGATGAGCGCACAATCCTAGAGTCTGGCAAGACTGGCCCGAACGGGTAGGGGTACCTTTACCTTTACCTTAGTGCCCCTGGGTGATATTTTTGTTTTGTTTGATTTAAATAAATGTATGTACATTAACAAATATTCTGGGGTATTTTTTTGAGTGAAATAATAAAATACTAAGTACATAGATACATAAAACAGTTCAAGCAATGATGGAGCAGATAAAAGCAGAGTAAAACCAGCACAGATAAAACTGCGAGTAAAGAGACCTGAGAAAATAAAAATAAGATCTTCACCTGCTTAAACAAAACAAAACCATTAGTGGGAGCCAGCTGAGAAGCATCCCTAGTTACCTGCTTCTGCTGAAGTGAGGCATCCATTAGCATCCCACCCCCCTCATAAGCCAGGATAGGAAACCCATGTATTTTTACCATTACATTTGGCTCCAAGTTAACCATCACTCAAGAAAGAAAGAATCATATACACACTGAATTTGTTTCAGAGGCCATTGAAAATGAAACCATGTATGGAATACCACTTCTTTACAAAGTAAAAGTGCTTTTACAAAGGAGCAGTTAGACCCCTTCACAAAAATGTTCAAAGCCTTTTCTGAACGCAACATTCAAACTTTTTCTTTTTAAAAGAATTGCTTTCCATTGCCCCATCCCCTTGGATGGGCAGAAATGGTGGCAGGGCAGTGGCGCTGTGCTTGGCCGTAAAGACAGAGAAGCTCGCCATGCGCTCTGCTCATGAATGCCTCCCTTGGCACTGTTGGGGCCCCTTGCGGAGGCTGCCTGCCTTTCCTGCTGCAGCAGCAATTTGTCATCCATTGCCTGTTTTCAAATGCATGACATCCAGGAGGACTAGAAATGCACCTTTTTGTAACAAAGGCTGTAATTCCAGATTCCGCCCAATCTCTCTATGCAAGAGAGAGAATTAACCTTGCTTATATCTCACTGACAAAGGACATCACATTTCACTGATAAAAATGCGTGCTTTGGCCAAACCAGGAAGGGCTTGTGAGACTTAGAGAAGTTGCCAGAGGAGCTTGTGCTAAAAGGGTAATGATTGGGTTATTTACTCCCAAAGCAAACTAGCAAAGCTCCCAGAACTCACTGTTAGCAGAGAACAATGTGTCCTGGCCTGAAAGGATCCTGGTTGTTTACATTTGGTAGCTTTTGCCATGTTCTGCTTCCTCTCGAACACACATGCCAGCCAGACTCCTCCTCATGACCCTGGAAGCCACTGGATGGAACCCAGTTTTCTTGAAGTGGTTAAACAAACAGTTGTGTTTGATTCATCTGAGGAGAGGCTGGTGGGAAAATGCGTGTGGGATTTGCTGCCAAAGCCATGATGAGTATACCCTTTCCATCTGGGAAAACTGAGTCATCGTGGGGAAGAAAAGTGCTTGCCTTTCTTGGGAATGAAAGAAAACAAGATGAAGATTCTCCAGCACAGAGATGCAGGTGCTCCCAGTCCTGGTCTGAGCTGGGGGAACTCAGCTTCATTGAGGACATCCCATTGGAGACTGTCCGCTGCCATCTTGGATAGGAGGGCTGCATGTTTCCATGGGAATGCCAGTTGTGTGAAGACTTCCCACAGGTATCTGGTGGGCCACTAGGAGAACAATGCTTTGCAAGAGTTGGACTCGATGACCCTTTGGGTCACGTTCAACCCTCCAATTCTATGACTAGGTGAGCCTTTGGCCTAATCTAGCTGGGCTCTTCTCCTGATCGCATGCTCACATTTTGTGTTTGTTAGTTTCTGCAGGGCAAAATGTGTAAACTGGGGTGGCCAATTCACAGCTTGGGAGGCTGATCTGCCATTCCCCACCCCTGACAACCCCACCAATTTTGGCAGTGCCAGCGATAATAACATATATTTTAAAAATAGACACAGCACACCAGTTCCCAGAGGGCAGGTCAAGCACAAACACAGCCTTCAGGCCCCCCAAAAGAGAGGTTTGCCATCCTAGGCTAAATTGCTCTTCTTTGGTGATCACTTTTAGTCAAGTAAGATGGTCTACCATGAACATGGTCTTAATACCACATGCAACCCCATATCATTTAGCCCTGGGGTGCCAGTATAAAAGAAGGTAAAGGGTAATTCCAGTTGCCTTCGCATGAGATTAGGAAACAGAGAAAAAGCATTAATTGCTTTCTCTTCCTCATTCCACTGGGCATTGTGCAAAGTAGGGAGGCCTGTACGCCTCTTGTGATGAGAGTGTCTCTGCCTTCACACTGGCAGAGTATGGCAGGAGGAAGCAAGGGTCACTCACAGTTTTGCATGTGTGGCAAGCAGAGGCAGTTGTGGGCACTGCCCAAAGAGCTCTGCCAAAGAGGTCCTAAGGATGTTGCATAATCTAAACCAACACTGAAGGGAAATCTTGCCTAAAGTTTCATTTGAAAATGCCTCTATTTTGAAACTCAAAATCTCATATCAAAACTTAAAGCGTGAGTGCTGGAATTCTGTAAACTTAACCTAATTTCCTTTCACATTCAGTGACCCAGACCTGCCATTTAGGGAGTGCAAAAAGTGCACATCTATCCATCATTTATCCATCTATCATCTATCTATCTATCTATCTATCTATCTATCTATCTATCTATCTATGTATCATCTATCTATCTATCTATCTATCATCTATCTCTATCATAATCTATCTCTATCTATCATCTATCTATCATCTATCTATCTATCTATCTATCTATCTATCTATCTATCTATCTATCTATCTATCATCTATTTATCTATCTCTTTTTATTTTAAATGTACATTTCAAAAGACACACTTGGGAAATGTGGAAGATCTGAATTTATACTGCATCTTCCAGTCTGGTTTAAACAACACATTGCTTTGCAATTTTATATAGTTAATAAGACATTTTGTGTCAATAGAGCTCAACATGCAAGGCTCTGCTCAAACTACGACTGGATAATTAATTTTTACTGGCACAAACCATTGGGGTTTTCTGAATCCCTAAATTATTTTGTTGGAATTATGGGGTTGGTTTTGGTACACTAGGAGACGGTTCAGGGGAGGGAAAAGTCGACGATATCTGAACTGCTCCAGCCCTGTTATAACGCCAACTTACATTGCAAGCCATCCCTAACCTGACCCAAAGTGCCATGGCCAACTGGGGCAGCAGATTCAGAGTGGACAGAAAAATCCAAATTCTGCCCCTCATCTTGCTCACTAAAATGGCAGGGCGTTCTCCTGCACAGCTTCTACAGAATGAAAGCGACACTGCAAGGCTGCATCACTGAGCCTCTTGCAATGAAGCCTGTTCTACACTCCTGAATTAATAAAAGGAGGGTGGTGTGCCATGTGAACTTCCTGGTGCAAGCTTAAAACTGCCCCATGCTGGCATTTGCCAAGGCCAAACTCTCACATTTCTGTTCCTTTACTTGCAATTCAAAGGTAATAGCAGTTATTACCTTGCTCACTCTGGATTTTTGTAAAAACCAGATCACACTAACGGCAACGCCCCCTTCCTTCCCCATTCAGCCCTTCACCCCACAGCCCATCCCACTCAAGAGAGGCTTCAGGTGGGGTGCCAGGAGTTGGGGGGCACCTTTTGCTGGCACTTTGGGGGGATTCAGGCCCCTGCATGCAGAAAAATAGTGTGTCAGAGTTGAGGCTAAATTAGACCATTTCTCCCTGAACTCTAGTTTTGATTTTGATGGAGAAGTACAATCAGTAGGTGCACTGAGAGGTACTTGATACCTGTGATTATGGTTTCTGCCGAGTCTTCTAAAAATCCATTAAACTGTCTTCATTAGACATATATTAATTATTTGTTCAGTAATTTGTTCATGTAAGGCAGTCTGAGAACCCAGGCACAGGTTCACCAGTGCATGGAAACAAACCCTCAGAAAGCAGTACTATGTACTTATTAATTTGCACCCCTGTTGCTGCTAGAGCCATTTCCCCATGGAGATAATTTCCCTCTTTACTATAAAAGCACAGGCACATTTGTGAAAGCAAATTCTTAAGAGAAAGACAAGACAATAGCACTTCCTCAATGTTATTCTGATATGGTGTTTTGTTATAGCAAGCCTGTCACTTATGGCTATTTCACCTAGTGAAGAGGAAGGAGAGCTCTGTCCCAGCTCTGGGTCATGAGAAGCATGTTGTTTTGAATGAGGCAAACTGTCTTTTCAGCCAGCTTCTTCAAGCTGAAGGTGCTGAAATCTTTTGTCCCCAAAGGATAATTTCCAAATTCCATGGCACAGTAGTTACCCAGTTTCCATCTACTGTGCCCAGTTGACTAACTTATTGGCTGTATCTCTCATCAGATTAGTTCAGAGTCCCATGATGTTCCATTTGCTCCATCTCCTCCCACTAACTGAAATGAGTAATACAGTAAAGGGACCCCTGATCGCCGACTCTGGGGTGGCGGCGCTCATCTCATTTTACTGGCCAAGGGAGCCGGCGTGCAGCTTCCGGGTCATGTGGCCAGCATGACTAAGCCGCTTCTGGAGAACCAGAGCAGCACACGGAAATGCCGTTTACCTTCCCGCCAGAGCGGTACCTATTTACCTACTTGCACTTTGATGTGCTTTTGAACTGCTAGGTTGGCAGGAGCAGGGACCGAGCAATGGGAGCTCACCCCGTCATGGGGATTCGAACTGCTAACCTTCTGATCAGCAAGCTCTAGGCTCTGTGGTTTAACCCACAGCAGGAAAAGATGCCGAGATTCATACCACAACCAACAGAATTTGTAGAGATCTTAATGCCGGTTGACAGGTATGCATCCACAATTGATGTTTAGTCTTACAAATGCTCTCCTTGCTTAGTCAGATAAAAGAGGTCAGGAAAGAACACACACACACCACACCCCGCACCCACCAAGTTGGAAGAATACACAGGGAAGTAACCTATAGTGTTTGCTAAGTAAGGGAGACCGACGCCGTGAGCACCCAGAGGACCCCCTTTTGCACATTGCCTTGCTAGGTAGGTGGGGGCCCAGGAGTGGCCTCTCATAATGTCCTTCATTGGTGGAGTGCATGATACACCTGTCACATATCACATTAAGAGATGCATGGGGAGGGGGAGGGGAAGCGTCAGGACCACTGGTTCCACTCCATACACATTGACATCAAGATATGAAAAGAGCCAAGGTGCCTACAAATTCTACACAGGTAGGTTTTATCCTGAGGATGGCACCTAAGTTTAGCCAGCATCCACAAGGGGAGTAGTGCCCATTCCCACTGTGGGTGCCCTTGATGAAAGTGTGTAAGGGACTGGCATGGGCAGGGAATACCTCTCCTTTTGCTGAACAGGAAAAAAAATGTCTAGACTATTCCATCTAGATCGACTGAGGATCCCTCAGCTACTCAGAAGGTAGCTCAGAGGACAGAGCTCTTGCATTTCAGTTTCTGTTGCGTTTGGATGTCAGAGTTTAAGGGCTTTTCCACACTTACCTTTTGCCCCACTCCTTCCAGGCAGATGCCCGGTGCCCACACTTCACCGTTCTGTGTCTGAGTGTGGGGTTAGTTTTTTTCTCCCCCCGAAGCTTTCTCTGTGAAAATCTGATTTTCAAAGTTGAATTGGAACAAATGTCAATTCGGTTCTTTTGCAGGCTGACATTTGCTCCAATTTTTGCACGGGGAAAGCTCCCAAGCAAAAAAAGGGGGGGCACTCCGACTGTGCCTGGAAAGACCAGAGGAAAGGTAAGTGTGGATAAGACCAAACTAAGGCCTTTTTCATTTCACTTCTAACCTGTTTGTCATCCAAAGATCTGAAGGTGGTATTGCATGGTTCATCCCTTCCAGTTTCATCCTTGCAACAGCCCTGTGTGGTTAGGCATAGTGGCTGGCCACAGTCACCCAAGGAACAATGGCTGAATTGGGATTTTAACTTTCCTTGTCTCTGTTCTAGCATCTTATCTGCCATGCCACACAGAGATCTGAATCCAGCGCTGCCCAGCTGCACCCCTATCTGGACAGGTGTAGCCTAACGTCTGTTGTCTTGCTCTGGTGACCTCTAGGTTGGATTCCTGCAACATGTTATATGTAGGGCTGCCTCTGAAGATGGTTCGGAAGCTTCAGCTGGTGCAGAATTTGGTGACCAGGTTGCTCACAGAAGCAAGACGGTTTGAGCAGATCACACTGATCCTGCGCTGGCTGCCATTTAGCTTCCAGGCTCAATTCTGAGTGGCTCAGGACCACAATACCTCAAGGACTGCCTTTCCCCATAGGATCTGACTGGGATTCTGTGTGACCATCCTCTGAGGACCTTCCTCGTGTGCCACAAGAGACCCCTCTTTGTTCGCCACCTGCATGTGAGGTCCAGAAGGTGGCAACACAAGAAGGGGCCTTTTTTACTGTGGCTCCTCATTTGTGGAATGCTCTCCCCAGGGAGGCTTGCCTGGCACCTCCATGATACACCCTTTAGGCACCAGAGAAAAACATTCTTCTTCAACTAGGCCTTTGGCTGTTAACATTCTACAACCTATTAAACGTGTTTTGGAGGAGAGGGCTTTCGCTTTATTGCTTCTACTTTAACTATTTACTTGTGCTTCTATCCTGTATTTTTATCTTGTGGACCACCCTGATGAAGAGCAGTATATGAATCTAATAAAATTAAAATAAAATAATAGCCAAGCTTTTAATAAACTGTGATGATTAATTTAGTTTTTAATTTGATACTGAAAGTCTGACTGCTAAGCAGCGAAATAATGTTATGGTTATCTAGTCAAAATTTCAAACTTTAAACCCCCCACAAAACAACCTGGCATTGTGTCTGCACAATCAATTCCTCATTCTAACCTTGATGGAATTTAAAACTCCTGAAAATTGCAGGTTGTTCTGTTCTTGTAATCTCACTAGGTGGCCTTGGCTAAGCCATGGGAAAATCATTCTGAACAACTTTACAGGATTATTAGAAAGATAATAATGTGTAACTGGCTTCAGCATGAGGGAGAAAAGCTAAATAAATAGTCATTTATATGTCCGAACTCAGCCTAAGATGGCAAGTCAAACCAGGAGTCCTCCACTGCTCCAGGAGTCCTTGCCCCTGCAAGGATGACCAGCCCTGAAAGCCTCCTCTCCCTCCAGACTGATGCATGGAAAATCCAGCTACATTAGCTTTGGCTGGAACATCAGGCTATTTTAGGAAACTTTATAAACAGCCAAGAGTGTGTGCCTCTCGCAAATCTTAATTTGCTCAGAAAACAACTTTTACATGGCTTAAACTGGCTTTTAACAGAGCGGCAAGTTCTGCCATTAAGAAGCACCAGGAGTTATTCTGCTGTTTAAAGCAAGTACCACCAGTGTACTCACATATAGCACATGTCCCTAATTTAAAGAACTTGTAAAAAGACAGTCCCGGGAGAGAAGATAAACTTTGTTTCTGGCCTGCTCATCCCAGTATTTTCCACCCTTCTCCTGGAGACACTGAGAGTCCAAAACTGAAGTTTTAGGTCCAACTCTGATCTGGCAAGCCTGTCTGGAAGGACATCTGAGGACAGGGCATGGCAGGAAGTCTCTACTGGGCCTTTGCCACCCGTGGAAGTGAGGGGCGTCTTCTTTCGAATATGAGAAGTTTTGCAAACTATTCCCAAGCTATATGGTGAGAGAAGAGGAGTCTGGAGCCCTCAGTTAAATGTGAGATCATCTGAAACGAAGATGGACATCATGTACAGATTAGTTCTTCAGCTGCATCCAAGTACAGTTGGTGCAGAACATGTGAGTCACGGCCCTGGCTTCAGAAGGAAGCTGAAACAGAAGCTGAAGGCTTGTCGGGCGTCCAGGGCCCTCAGGACTCAGTGGCTGCCATTGGGAGGAGAACGTTGAACAAGGTCACATGCGAGTTGTTGTCGCATCTGGGCACCGTAGGCTGTGGGGGAAGAATGCTGAGCAGGGCCTCTAAGAAATGCAGGACTTTCTAAAATCAAAACCAGCTAGCTAAAGATCCTGATTGCTAGAGCTGGATTTTCCCAGACATTACCGGGATTTCCAAAAGGCGGCGCTTTGTCCTGCAACTTAGGCAAGCCAATCGAAAAAGCATGGGGGGTCAATAACTTTTGGGGTGTCCTGTTTTTTACTTTTTGAAAAATGGCAACCCTATGATTGCAAGCTGAAAATAGTAATACTGTTGCACCCACAATACAGAACCAATAACATTTGTGTTAGACGAGCACAGCCGGCAGGCAGCTCCTTCCTCTGAAGCAGAGAAAGAATGGCCCACATTTTGATAGGGGGCATTTTAGGCTCTACCTATTTAAATGAAGTAGCAGATGGAAACATGAAACTCTCCAAGGGTGGGGGGGCACGGGGAGGTTTCTTCCACTTAGCAGGACAGTGAGAACCTCTTTCAGACATAGAAGATGTTGCAGAAGATGCATGGAGGGGAGAGTGAATACACTTGGGATGCAAACTCCTTTTGCTGCCCCTGGAACAGTGGAAGTCTTATTCAAAGCACCGCTACATTCAAATTGTTCCTATTTTCTCTCTCTGTGTGTGTGTCTGCCTCATGAGTCCATTTCCTGAAAACTAAGTGAACCCTCCCCCTCTTTTAGATTTATATACCACTCTTCATCAAAAGATCTCAGAGTGGCTCACAAGATAAAAATGTTGTTGTTGTTGTTGTTGTTTAGTCGTTTAGTCGTGTCCGACTCTTTGTGACCCCATGGACCAGAGCACGCCAGGCACTCCTGTCTTCCACTCTCTCCCGCAGTTTGGTCAGACTCATGTTTGTAGCTTCGAGAACACTGTCCAACCATCTCGTCCTCTGTCGTCCCCTTCTCCTTGTGCCCTCCATCTTTCCCAACATCAGGGTCTTTTCCAGGGAGTCTTCTCTTCTCATGAGGTGGCCAAAGTATTGGAGCCTCAGCTTCAGGATCTGTCCTTCCAGGGAGCACTCAGGGCTGATTTCCTTCAGAATGCAGAGGTTTGATCTTCTTGCAGTCCATGGGACTCTGAAGAGTCTCCTCCAGCACCAGAATTCAAAAGCATCAATTCTTCGGCGATCAGCCTTCTTGATGGTCCAGCTCTCACTTCCATACATCACTACTGGGAAAAACATAGCTTTTACTATACGGACCTTTGTCAGCAAGGTGATGTCTCTGCTTTTTAAGACGCTGTCTAAGATAAAAATACGAAGTGAAAATCCAAAACTGCCACCTTTTTCAACCCCCTTAGCACAGATGCTGCAGGCAATGGTGAGAGATATAATGGCCGTACAGGAAGAGCTTACAGTCTCCCACTTTGCAAATGAGCTGGGGTGAGTCTCAGATTCATGAACTGTCAATCCTCTCTTGTGCACCAGATAAGGAGATCAGAAGCTTTTGCTCCCACTTTTAAGCAAACCACAGTTTGATCCTGATCTGTTTTCACTTACCATGGTTTAAACAAACAACCCTGAGTTGGGTGTGTTTCAAATTGGAGCTGCAAAAGAGAAAAGGGGAGGCAAAGCGAGGCTTGTTGCAGCTCTTACATACAGTCGTAAAACCATGGTTCCCTGTTACATCTGAACCAAACTTCAAAGTAGGCAAAGCAGTCTGAGTGACAGAGATGCTTTCTATTCCAGCAATCCAGGCCACATGCAATTGCACTAACCTCTGCCATGGGGATTTCATGGACTCCTGCACCTCTCTAAAGCATGGCTGAAAACTAGGACTCTCTGCACACACACACACCTAATCCACCTTGTGGTCCCAATTTGTGGTCCTCAGATTGGATCAATTTGCCCACCCCAGGGAGTAAAGGTAAAGGGGCCCCTCACCGTTAAGTCCAATCGCAGATGACTCTCTGGTTGTGGCGCTCATCTCGCTCTATAGGGCAAGGGAGCCGGCGTTTGTCCGCAGACAGCTTCCAGGTCATGTGGCCAGCATGACTAAGCCACTTCTGGTGAACCAGAGCAGCACACAGAAACGCCTTTTACCCTCCCGCCAGAGCGGTACCTATTTATCTACTTGCACTTTGATGTGCTTTTGAACTGCTAAGTTGGCAGTTGGTCCCCAGATTGGGTCAATTTGCCCCCCCCCCCGGGAGTATATAAAGCTAAAACAGGGTTTTTAAAGTAAAGGAGAATCAGTTATGAGACTTGGGTTTGAGCCCCACCTTGGGGATAGACTAGATGACGCTTGTGGTCGCTTCCAACTCTGCAATTCTGTGATTCTACTGGGGCCACATGGTGTCTTCCAGCAACAACTCACAGAATTCTCGCAATACCCTGCTTTGTGAGATCTCGCCAGAAGCTGCAACCGCAGTGGCAAGGGTTGGTGGGGCAGCTGCCGGGTCCCCACCTTGTGGAATGACACTGCTTCAATGGGCCTCCTGGGATGGCAGACCCTGTGTGGCAGCACATGAGATGCTTCTCTGTTTTGACTGCTGTGAACACAGGAACCGCACCAAGTCAGGCCGTTGGCCCTTGAGCTCAGTATTTTCTGACTGGCAGCAGAGGACTTTCCTAGCCGTGCTACCTGAGGTCCTTGTAGGGGGAGATTCCAGCAACTGTTCCTGGCAATGCTGCTCTCCTGGCTCCTCTCCTGCTGGGCCTTGGGGTTGCCCTGGATTTCAGAGGAAGCGGCTGGGAAAGCAGGATGTCTCCTCTTGCCCTCGCTAGATGTCACTGTTGTTCTCTGTGCAACTTATCTGGCCGTTTTCTCTGGCAGCAAAAGCAGAAGGGAGGAGAGGGAAGCCACTGAAATGCGGCCAGTTAAGAATCAGCTACTTTTATAATCTGCATGATTCAAAAGTTTTCAACAGAATCCTGAAGATCTTTCTTCTGTATCCTTTATTCTCCCATAAGAAAACTGCCTCTACAAGCAAATTAAGACAGACACGTAATTTGATTGGACTTCATATAAAAGTGCGAGTGATTTTGCAGCATGCCATAAATGGACTGATTTCCAGTGCATTGAGACAAATGACAGGCAGAGCTTTCCCACCCCTTTGCTCTTAGAGGGGGAAAGCGGGGGAAGAGGATCCAGACTATATCTTGCACCTTGTACTAGATTAAAGAGACCCAGCAGAAAGACTGTTTTAATTTTACTTATTGGAAACAACTGCTACATTGGGAAAATTACCGTAACCTTCTGCCAAGTATGCCATCAAATGACCCCCTGAAAGGGAATATTTGCAAACCACAATGACTAACCTGTTATTATGGGATAGATTAACAAAAGCAAACAAGAGAGAGGAGAGACACTGGTGAAGACAGGAATTTGAGGATCATTTGATTTTTGCCAAAGGAAATTAAGAATGCAGCCCTCCTACATCTTACTCAAAGTAGGCAAGTCCCACAGAGGCCTCTCCAGAATAAACAAATTGAAAAGTGGTGCTGAAAAAAAGAAAGCACAGCATCAGAGCAAACTGGGGCTTCCTGACTTCTCAGTGCAATCTGTGGGCAGGAAAATCAAATATGATTTCACTGATTATTATTTCTTTGCCATTTTGCTGAATATTATTCAGGGAGGACTCCAACAGCTCAAGAGGAACTTGACTTTTTTAAAAATAGTTTTTCTCTCCTGAGAAATTTATTTAATAGATGCTGCAATCAAAATACAGTCCCCTGCAAAAAAGGGGGGGGAGGAAGGAAAGGGCAGCCCATAGTACCACTCCTCGCCCCCCCCTATACAGTGCTCAGGGTGCCTGTTCTAGCTAGTCTGTGGGTGGGTCTGCCTCATAGTGCTGGTGGTGAGTTGCATCTGCAGCAGATGGTGGAATGAATGGGGCAGAAAGAGTTTCACTACGCATTAGGCATGAGAGATTTTTTTTAATCAATAGTTTAGTGGGGCAGGGTTGCCCTGCTTGAAAATGACCCATAGAGGGCAATAGACTTTGGGCATAATATTGAGTTGGAAGCGTGGATAAAATTATGGAATGAGGGTTTGAGATTAACGGGATGTATGGCTTTAAAAGATAATGTGTTAAAAATGATGTATAGATGGCATTTAACGCCAACAAAATTGGCTCAAATGTATAGAAAGAGAGATAGAAGATGCTGGAAATGTAAAGAAGTAGGTGATTATTTTCATATGTGGTGGACCTGTGACAAGGTTAAAAATTGTTGGGAATCAATCTACAATGAGCTTAAAAAGATATTTAAATACACCTTTCCCAAAAGACTGGAAGCTTTTTTGCTAGGTCTAATAGGAAGGGAGATTAAAACAAAAGATCAGAATTTGTTTATGTATGCCACAGCCGCCATAAGAACCCTACTGGCCCAAAAATGGAAAACACAAGATATACCAACCATCTAGGAGTGGCAGGTGAAGATGACAGATTTTGTGGAACTTGCCAAATTGACAGGGAGGATCCGGGACCAAGAGGACCAGAGATACAAGAACAATTGGAGCAAATTCATTGAATACTTAAAGGAGAACTGTAAAAACTTAAAGAAACTAGCAGGACTGGAATAATAGCTTCAATGTAAAATAGTAGAGATATAAGAATAATATACACGATAAGAATGTGATAAATATACCAACTGAAGGGAGGGAGGGAAGTTGAGACTCGGCAGAGTCAAAGGGAGAATATTGTGATGGTACGGATTGTTGGAAAAAGCATACTTAAAGAAAACAATAAAAAAATATTTAAAAAAAGAAACGAAAATGACCCACAGAACGTGCGAATCATCACCTAGGATCCACAGCGGCAGACATGAATACAGCTTTGCAAATTAAGTCAATCAGGAAATCAGATGTTATTCTGGCAAGAAGGTAGAAAATTCCTTCTTGGCACCCTAACTTTCTGACTGTCTTGTCGCTGTGCCAGTTGAAAGTGTGTCACAAGACTGCAGTGCAGATTTGGAAACAGCTCAGTCAAGGAACTGAAGGTGCTGAGTTTTGTGGGAGAACTGCAGGTAATTCCTGAACAAAGATAACAAGTCTTACTGGCAGGATTCCAATTTAAAATGGTTGAGAAGCACTCCCCCCCCCCCCCGGACTTTGTACTAATATGGAGGGTCAGGTATTAAATGAGCTAAGGTGAATACAGAAACCTCAAGCCCAGTAGGAAAGACACATGAAAAATGAGTCTCTGAAGGTACAAACAGCAGTACATTGTTTATTGCTGTCTGTTCCATCCACCTTGTGTGCAGCTATACCAATATAATTTGTCACAGTTTTATTTATTTCTAGGGTCATTCCAAGAAGATTGCCGTGGGTGCCTTGTTAACCAAGAATCATACTTCTAAAATGTGCTATTATTAGCAATGTGACCCACGAATTACACAAAAGTCACAAGCAGAGCCCTCTGAACACATCCCATCTCAGAGTTCCCACAATGTGGCCTTTAAGCTCTTAAAACATCCCCCCTTCAAAGTGGGGGTGCATCACTGAGGTTTGATTTTCATTTCATCTCTTTTGAAATCACATTGTTGTTTCTTAAATGTTGCTCGAGAACCAAAGACCAAAGGATTTGCACACTTCTTCCATAATGTTCCGTTTAGCAAGTGATAGATAACACACTGTAAGATTATTTAAAGAGCTCCTAATTTTTAAAGCGCTATGTTTGGCAATTTATTTGTTTATTTGTTTATTTATTTATTTATTTGCAAAAGTATTTCTATCCAGCTTGCTGGCTCCACAGTGGACTGACTGCCCTTGCCCTTAAATTTGTATTGTTTAAAAACTGCAAAGAGAGAACACAAATATTTTTTAAAAGAAGAAGAACAGCAACACCAGTAGTGAACAGATAGCTGAAAAACACCTGAGGTAATCAATCAAACCACAATTTATAAATAACTTAAATTTGCACCTAAACAACCCAGGTTTTAGCTGCTACCTAACTTCCATATACTGGGCTGTGTTCAGATATCTTCTAAAGGTTGTATAATAAAGTTACTTATCTCCTTGGCTTGCGGGGGGGGGGGGGGAGAGCCACATGACTCCATACCCTCCAACATTTCTCTGATGAAAATAGGGACGTCCTAAGGAAAAGCAGGGTTGCGGGTGGCACTGTGGGTTAAACCAGAGAGCCTAGGACTTATCGATCAGAAGGTCGGCGGTTCGAATCCCCGTGACGGGGTGAGCTCCCGTTGCTCGGTCCCTGCTCCTGCCAACCAAGCAGTTCAAAAGCACGTCAAAGTGCAGGTAGATAGTTAGGTACCACTCCAGCGGGAAGGTAAACGGCGTTTCCGTATGCTGCTCTGGTTCGCCAGAAGCAGCTTAGTCGTGCTGGCCACATGACCCGGAAGCTGTACGCCGGCTCCCTCGGCCAATAAAGCAAGATGAGCGCCGCAACCCCAGAGTCGGCCACGACCGGACCTAATGGTCAGGGGTCCCTTTACCTTACAAAGGTGTCCAGAGGGCAGGGGATGTGTGTGTAGGTGACAGCCACCTTGCAATGAGTTGTTGTGGGCATCCGTCTGTCTCAAGAGACAATGGAGTGTGCTTCTGGGGGTGAAGCCAAACCCCTGTGTAAGCAGCACCAAAGCAACCTCTCTGGGGCGCAAGTCTGGGCCGTGTGTGTGTGGCAGTCCTGGCCGGCTGGATAACAAGACCCCGCTCTCGGGCTCACTGGACAGCAGAGCACCAGCTTGGCCACACTGGAAGAAGGAGTACAAGGCGCCATCCAGCCGTCTTAGGAACTCCATTCCAGATTTGTGTCGGATTTGCTCCTTAGCCTTTTCTTCTCCCACAAGTCAGCAGAGGTTTGAAATCAGAGCTTTCCTTCCCCTAGAGGGCTACTTTCCCAGGTTGATGAGCCACATCTGCCCCTCACTTCCCTCTACAGCACATGCAGAAACCACCTTCCTGACCACTGGGTCCACTATTGGTCTCGTCTGCTCAATGCGCCAGAGCCTCTCTTTGCATGTAGCGGAAGTCCCTAACTCACTGAGGGTTTGAGATGCATCAGTCGCCCTCACCTGGTTTAGCCGGCCAGTCAAAGGCATTTCCTGGGGTGTGGCTGCTGTCGCCTGCTGACAGCTTCCAGGAGCCACAGGTGAGAGCTGAGTGCCCCTGAGGGGCAAAAGGTGGACAAACTACCCCAGAAGGAGCACGACATGTTCCCCACCAGAGGTACTACTCCTTCCCTAACACCCACACACCCCAGGATCCGTTCCCATTGGGGTAGGATCACACCTGTCACTCCCATTTTGCACCATGAGCCACGGCTGGTGGGTTGATAGAAAACAAACCCTCAGTGCTCTCTGCACATATGCTGGAGCCTCCACAGCTTGAAAAGATGCTCCCAAGGGTGTTATTAGGATGGTGCATCATGGGGCCTAGAAGCCGCCAAACTTCTTTCGCTTCTTCTGGTGCTGTTTTGGCAATTGTTCTGCCCGGACACTGAGGTCCAGTGCTGAGGGTCTTCTAGCAGTTCCCTTGCCACGAGAAGCCAAGTTACAGGGAACCAGGCAGAGGGCCTTCTCGGTAGTGTCACCCGCCCTGGTGGAACGCCCTCCCACCAGATGTCAAAGAGAAAACCAACTACCAGACTTTTAGAAGACATCTGAAGGCAGCCCTGGTCAGGGAAGCTTTTAATGTTTAATAGGTTATTGTATTTTAGTGTTCTGTTGGAAGCTGCCAACCCAGCCAGATGGGCAGGGTATAAATAAATAAATAATAAATAAATTAATTATTATTTTCACCACTGCTGCCCCGCTGCCCTCACAGAGATGGGGAGAGCTTAGAATCATATAATTGTAGAGTTGGAAGGGACCATGAGGGTCATCTAGACCAACCCCTGAAAAGCAGGGATATTCTGCCCAAAGTGGGGATCGAACCCACAATCCTGAGATTAAGAGTCTCTTGCTCTACTGACTGGGTTATCACAGTCGAGTGTCGATTTCGTCGCCCATTTTGAAGTCTGCAGCTTTGTGTCAAAATGGGGCTGCAAAGATGGAGCTATGCAATATGTTTAAAAGTCAAAGTTTATTTTGAATAAATTCTGGCTTTAAATTTTGTGCTGTATAGAGTATGCCAAAGCTTCACAAACTTCAGGAAACAACAGCTTAGCCAGAACTGAAACTGTTGGATGTGGACCAGGAGATAGAAGCAAAGGGGAAAGGGAGAGATCAGAAACATCTGGATTCACAGCAGGATCAAAAGTTAAGACTCTGAAGAAACAACTTGATGGATTTTTGAAGCCTGGAAAAAACAGGAGTTTAAGCTTTCAATATAATTATTGTTGCTGTTGTTCTTTTTACTATTGTTTTGATTTCTTAGCCACCCTTTACCATAATGTCTGAGGCAGGTTAAGGTAAAGGTAAAGGTAAAGGGACCCCTGACAGTTAAGTCCATTTGCGAATGACTCTGGGGTTGTGGTGCTCATCTCGCTTTACTGGCTGAGGGAGCCAACGTTTGTCCGCTCCGCAGACAGTTTTTCCGGGTCATGTGGCCAGCATGACTAAGCCACTTCTGGCATAACAGAACACCGACACCAGAGCAGCGCATGGAAATGGCATTTACCTTTCTGCCAGAGTAGATCTATTAATCTACTTACACTTTTTGGTGTGCTTTTGAACTGCTAGGTTGGCAGGAACAGGGACCGAGCAACAGGAGCTCACCCCGTTGCAGGGATTCAAACTGCCAATCTTTTGATCGGGAAATCCAAGGCTCAGTGGTTTGGACCACAGCGCCACCCACGTCCCCTGAGGCAAGGTTACAACCATCAAAAACACAATATTAGAAACAGTTAAAACAAATCATCATTGGTTGGGCCCTAAAATATATATCTCAGATGCAGACCCTTCTGCCCCTATTTTCCAAGGACAGTCCTGGATTTACAGAAGCTGTCCCAGTTTCTGATTTGATCCCAGAATGTCCCGCTTTCCCTTAGGACGTCCCTATTTTCATCAGAGAAATGTTGGAAATGAGTATGGAAGTGCTAAAAGTCAGGGTAAAAAGTGTGGGGACAGTGGGAGGGTGAAATGTAAATGGTATGGAATAATTTGGAGGGAGAATGGCTATAAATGACACCTCCTAGCTCAATCCGGCAGACCTGTATGCTATTGGGAAGGAAGCTGAACCAACATTTTATGTTGTAATATCAAGGCAGTTCCAACCAATTCTCGCAACAGAGCTAAGAGGTGGTTAGGCTGATTTACCCCAGTTACCTGGTGTTTGCAACAAAACCATATACAGTAAATCTGAAATTTGATTATTTTCAATTTTTTTGTTAAATTTCTATAGTGCCCTTCATCTGAAGATCACTTTACACTATAAAATCACAAAATAGTAGGAAAATAGTGCAGTACAGCTTCTTGGGAGAAGGGCAATGACAGGCCTAGACAACATCTTGAGAAGTAGAGACATCACCTTGCCAACAAAGGTTCGTATAGTTAAAGCTATGGTTTTCCCAGTAGTGATGTATGGAAGTGAGAGCTGGACCATAAAGAAGGCTGATCGCCGAAGAATTGATGCTTTTGAATTCTGGTGCTGGAGGAGACTCTTGAGAGTCCCATGGACTGCAAGAAGATCAAACGCATCCATTCTTAAGGAAATCAGCCCTGAGTGCTCACTGGAAGGACAGATCGTGAAGCTGAGGCTCCAGTACTTTGGCCACCTCATGAGAAGAGAAGACTCCCTGGAGAAGACCCTGATGTTGGGAAAGATGGAGGGCACAAGGAGAAGGGGGCTACAGAGGATGAGATGGTTGGATAGTGTTCTCGAAGCTACCAGCATGAGTTTGACCAAAATGCGGGAGGCAGTGGAGGACAGGAGTGCCTGGCGTGCTCTGGTCCAGGGGGTCACAAAGAGTCGGACACGACTAAACGACTAAACAACAACAAGTGCAGTACAGGCACAAGATGGCAATGGGGACATAACCTTTCCAGGCCAGCAATTAAGCAAGGCCATTGCTAGGCCATTGAAGTCAAAGTTGGCTTGGACTCTGGCTACCTGGAAGACCACTTTCTTCAACACATGCCTAGCAGACCAGAGAGATCATCTGTAGAGCCCCTCCTCCATCCACTGGGTGCCCCCTCCCCTCTGAAATGAGGCAAACGGCAATGGAAAGGGGGGGGGGCTTCTCTATGGTAGAAACTTGCTCTTCTATTTTCCATTTTCTAGACTTCGTTTTTAAAACGTGCAATCAGGGATGGCTGTTGCTTTCCCCCTGCCAACATCTTGATGCGGACAGCTGGAGAGGCCAGGGCCTAGGAACATTTCAGCAAGAGCTGTGCTGGGGGTCTTCAACCAGCAGTTAGCTGGTGAAGCTCCATAAACTCCCTACTGTTCATCTGCCAGAAGGGTGAAAAGAGAGGCTACAGATTCTTGGCTCAGCTATCGCTGCAACACACGAGAGACACTACCTGCCTACTTAAGTTAGCAGTTAGGGAAAGTTCAGAAGACAGTTCTGAATTTTCTGGCTGCAACACCATGTTATGTCTATTTTGTTAATAAATCAAACTGATTGGCTGAAGTGCAGCTGCTGTAGTCTGATGCAAGAGAGTTCTGAACAACTCACTGCATCTCACCCTAAATCCTTGCCTTGGGCCTTTCAGACCACCTATGATTCCGTCCTAATATTCTACGCAGCTGGCTACCCTACTATGGTGAGGGCATTTAGATGTCCAGCTAAGCTGGTCTTCTTTGTGGGCCCCATGGGGCACAGAGAGGGGTAAGGACCCTCCTGGGTACCTTAGTACACATCACTCACAGGTTCAAGGGCTGAAACTGGACTCTGGTTCAAATCGAATGCTAGAGTTTGGCTGCTCTCCAATGGTTGCAGCTGTTACTAGAACAAACATAGAGATGATTCTTGACATAATAACAAAGCTAATCTGTACACAATAGATATAGAAATTCTTGAAAACTATTGCAGCTAACTAATGGTGTAGTATGCAATATTTCCAATATGCCTTATTAGCAGTGGGCAATATTGGTCATGGCCAGTTGAAACATAGAAGTGGCATGGGATGCAATCAGACACAGCAATAAGGACAGAAGTGCATGGACTTTGTACCATTATTACCTCCATAGCAGTGGTCAGAGAGGTGGCGGTGGCATGGTGAGCAATTCTGAGCAAAGAAATGCAAATCCCATACTTGGAATAAAGTAGCCAAGTTAAATAATTGCTTTTGCATACTTGCCTTGCATAATTAATAATAATAATAATAATAATAATTTTTTATTTATACCCCGCCCTCCCCAGCCAAGGCCGGGCTCAGAGCGGCTTACAAGCAATAATAAAAACAAGATGAATGATTACAACTTTAAAACAAAAATAAAATACAACATTAAAATAATGGAGCATTAAAATATTAAAATGTAGCCTCATCGCAGGAGAAGGAAAAGAAAGAAAGAGGAGAAGAAAAGAGAGAGAGAGAGAGGGAATCAAATTGGCTCCAAGCCAAAGGCCAGGTGGAACAACTCTGTCTTACAGGCCCTGTGGAAAGAAATCAGATCCTGCAGGGCCCTGGTCTCATGAGGCAGAGCGTTCCACCAGGCCGGAGCCAGAGTTGAAAAGGCCCTGGCTCTGGTTGAAGCCAATCTAACTCCCTTAGGGCCTGGGACCACTAGGGTGTTGCTATTTATGGACCTTGAGGCTCTCCGTGGGGCATACCAGGAGAGGCGGTCCCGTAGGTACGAGGGTCCTAGGCCGTGAAGGGCTTTAAAGGTCAAAAGCAGCACCTTAAATCTGACCCTGTACTCCACCGGGAGCCAGTGCAGCTTGAAAAGCACTGGGTGAATATGCTCCCATGGCAGAGACCCCGTGAGGAGCCTCGCTGCAGCATTCTGCACCCACTGGAGTTTCTGGGACAGCTTCAAGGGCAGCCCCGCGTAGAGCGAATTACAGTAGTCAAGCCTGGAGATGACCGTCGCATGGATCACTGTGGCCAGGTCGGGGCGGGAAAGGTAAGGGACCAACTGCTTGATGCGGCGAAGGTGGAAAAATGTCGCCTTGGCTGTTGCTGTAACTTGCGCATCAATTAGTTCATTTTCCAGTATTCACAACATGTAGATCAGCTAGAGGCTATCATCTTCCTGAGTATAAATGAGTTTAACAGGCAAAGGATTGATCCAGACTGAGTATATCTGTGCAGAAGTAAGTGCCACAGTGACTGCATTCACACAGCGGGTTATTTCGTTTCCCCAATTTATAGTTGAGTTTTCACATAATGCCAAAGCCACTTCTGGAAATTTAGTGAAACCCAGTGGAGGTTTAGCACTGATTTCCTTGTTAATTGCTTCCCCACAATTTTTTTTTGCAACCCCATTAACCCAGAAAATCCTGGGAATAAAGTGATGGGATTTGGGGCAGTATACCAGCATAGTTCTTTACTGCTGTTTTCATGGGTGCCTCATGTAGGGGCAGAAATACATGTATGCAGGAAGCACAGGGAAGTAGCAACAATGTTTGATGGTGTTTGCTGTTGTGTTACACCACACCCGTTGGCATGAACCAAACTGAGGGCAACATCCCAGTTTATCTGTCAAAAAGCCACAATTCTATAACACAGCAGGTCCATAGCTGTCAGCGTTTCCCTTTTTAAAAGGGAAATTCCCTTATTCCTAATAGGATTTCTCACAAGAAAAGGGAAAAGTTGATAGCTATGAACAGGTCCGAAGCACTGGGGAAAGTAAAACAATATTCGCCATGCTTCTTCTTTTGCAGTCACTCGTAGCCAAGTAAGACTGTCTTCCATGAACACGGTTTTAACAGTGAGTCCGTAAGTGACTGTGGAGGCCAATTCTGGATCCACAGATGCTTCTACCGGGGGGGGGGGGGGGGGAGAGAGTCACAGGTTTCCAGGAGGGAGTTGATGACGATGTGGATTTGCCTAGCGTCCCTTCCTCTTAGCGTGTTTCTCCCTTGCGTCCTGAGTTTGAGTGTCTTCAAAGCCCATGACACCTTTGGTAAAGGCTGTTCTCCAATTGGACTGCTTGCAGGCCAGTGTTTACCAGTTGTCGGTGTTTATACTACATTTTTTTTAGATCATGGACCCTGAGTTCACAAGGACATAGTTTCAGGCAAAGGGTAGATATTGCGGCAAGCAGCTGAAAGCAGTTGAATTTTGGTCTCATTGAACTCAACAAAATGTGCTACGTCATTACAAGAGCCACTTCTTTCAATATTTATTTTGACTAACCTAGTTAAAAACTTTCATTAAAAATAAATAAACCCAAGTGGGAGATGACCCTTTTCAGGCTTTTAGCTTGTTCGAAATGGCCTCCTATGACAAGCAGCGGCTAAAACTACAAAGGCAGAGATGGGAAGATGGAACTCCCAGATGCCTTCCCCTTTCTTTTCCTTTCTACAGTAGTAAAGGGAACATGTGTTTGCACTCAGAACCAATACTATTAAAGAACCAGTTAAGCAGACACAAGCATTTGAAAGAAAAACCTCTACATTTCAAATGAAAAAAGTACTTTTTCATATTCCTTTATAAACCTGTGTCTCCTGATTTTATTTTATTTCTTTGCTAGACAAAATTGGCAAGAGAAGCCCATGGGGGGGGCACGGGGGAGAGGCTAGGGAGATAGACGACAGCTTCACTTCAGAGGTCAGACGCTGGCTTCATAGCAAAGTGACCTGAGTGGAAACTGAGATGTCAGCCGTGACACTGTCTTTTATACAAGTACTTAGTGGCTCTGTTACTCACCTGTTTCCTCCACAGAGCAAGAAGTCCCAAGATGGGTCCGTTCTTCTTCCCATGGATCTCTGCTGATTCACAGAATAGAATAATAGAAGTTGTAGAGTTGGAAGGGACCCTGAGGGCCATCTAGTCCAACCCCGTAAAAGGCAGCTGCCCCATATGGGGATCAAACCTGCAACCTTGGCGTTATCAGCACCACGTCCTAATCAACTGAGCTAGGGCTCCTAGCAAGCACCCCGAACAAACTACAGCTCCCAGAATTCTTTTGAGGAAGCCATGACTGTTTAAATTGCTATGATACTGCTTTAAATGTGTAGTGCAGATGGAGCTCTACAAAAACAGAACAGCCGGCCATGTTCTCATTTCCAAATGGGAGAACGGAAGCCAAGAGTGGATCTGTGACACAGGAATACTTGTGGCTTTGCCTCACAAGATTCTGTGAGGATGAATGATGGGGAAAGTCATGCGGCACTTTGCAAAATTAACATGCCGTAGACAAACCAGGGAGCTGAACTGAACCAGAAATAAAGCAAAGAAAGCGCAAGCAGACAGATACCATGCCCCCCCCCAAAGCCAGAAGAGAACATGAACCACTGAAGTCTATGTTGACCCCAAATGAAAAACAACAGCAACAAGAATCAGGTTACCACTTCCAAAATAGGGTTGGACTGAAAGTGGAGGTAGTCAACTAAGTTTTACTCAGAGTAGACCCATTTAAATTAATGGCCCTACTTGAATCCTCTCCATTAATTTCAGTGGGCCTACTTTGAGTAAAATTTCAATCAATTCCACCCGACTGAGTCTGAATCTAAGAAGGAGCTCCTAGCAATCTTGTGATACGTGAGGCTAAAATGGGATGTGACAAAGGGCGGATGAGGAGCTTTTAAAGTGTTTTTGAATAGTGTGAAATACTTGGACAGTCCCACCGGCACCCACTTAAATGAATTATGAGCACACAAATCTAATATGTGTGGAGAGATTTACACATTTTGGATTTCCTCAGACCTTTGCACTCTTTGTCTTCTTCAGGAGCTGAGATGGGAAACAGCAGGCAAGATGGATGCCTGCTTGCTTTACACCGTTATAGCAAACAGGAAAGGACAGCCCTTCTTCCATGCTAGGAAATTCCTGTAATTATTCAAGTTGTTGCAGAAAGCCACCTTTTTAGCATATACGTAGCAGTCTTACCAACAGTGGTTTCTGACACAAACTGCTTTGTTACGGGTTGGTCCGTGGGGCCATATACTCAATGGAGCCACCATGCACTGAGTGCATTTAAACAAATGGAATATTTCCCTAGCTTTCCTTATTATAGTGCTAGCACTATAATAGTCCCTGCCCTCTTTCCTGATGTTCCTTTCCTGCTGCATTATGGAATGGAGGCCTTTTCATCAATATACCAGCATGTTGTTCTAAATTTAATTCACACCAGTGGGTGCGGTTTGGCAGAACAACAAACATTACTGCTCAACCTCACTACTCTATGCAGATGCATGCTTCTGAACTGTGTGAGCCCCCAAATTTCATCACTTTACGCCTGGGATCTTTGGGGTTAATGGAGTTGCAAACATATTTTTTTGTTTAGAAACAATTAACATATCAATGAATGTTGAACTTTTGCTATATTCTGCTAGATTTTCAGAATTGGCTTTTACCTCATGCAAAAGCTTAAATATTATTATTATTATTATTATTATTATTATTATTATTATTATTAATACCCCGCCCATCTGGCTGGGTTTCCCCAGCCACTGTGGGTGGCTTCCAACAAAACACTAAAATACAATAACCTAATAAACATTAAAAGCTTCCCTAAACAGGGCTGCCTTTAGATGTCTTCTAAAAGTTTAGTAATTATTTTTCTCTTTGACATCTGGTGGGAGGGCGTTCCACAGGGCGGGTGCCACTACTGAGAAGGCCCTCTGCCTGGTTCCCTGTAACTTGGCTTCTCTCAGTGAGGGAACCCCAGAAGGCCCTTGGAGCTGGACCTCAGTGTCCGGGCAGAATGGTGGAGGTGGAGACGCTCCTTCAGGTATACTGGACTGAGGCCCGTTTAGGGCTTTAAAGGTCAGCACCAACACTTTGAATTGTGCTTAGAAACGTACTGGGAAACGTATGTGGAAATTAGCAGGGAACTTGGGGGAAATGGAATAAGCTGCTGTGTGAATGCAGCCACTGCCCAGGTTTCAAGGTAGATTACGTCCCAAAGCCTAGAAATAGTCATCTTCTGCATTTCTAGATGCTGCTGGGTTCTCTAAATGTATCCACGAGATTCCCTTGCCCTGCATGTGTCCACTCAACTGCTTTGATCAGTGGAATTGGCACCCTTAATTTTGTTGATTACATTTATCATGGGTCACCCCTGGCCAAGGGGCGGCCAGTTGGCATCCTTAAACGAGATAGCTACTGTATTTTCCCGTCCCCCATGTATAAGATGCCCCCTGTGTTTGGGGACTCCTATTTAAGAAAGTGGGGGGAGATGACCCAGAGTTGTTGAGCTTTCTGGGGGAGGGTTGCCCAGAATTGAGCTTTTTTTTTGGGGGGGGGAATTGCCAAAAATCACTCACCTGACTGACAAACACTGCCAATCACATGCATCAATAAACCCACAAAGCGTCGGCCTGATCGCCACCAGCAGCCGCCAAGCGCACGCACAATTGCCACCACCAGTCCACAGCAGCCCTGGCCGCAGCCACCAATCACCCACCCAATCGCTGCTGACAACCACCTGCTTGCAGCTGCAACCAATCGCCCGTCCCCCTCTGCATTATCTGTGTATAAGACGAGCCCCAGTTTTGAACACTATTTTAAACTCTCATCTTATACACGGAAAAGTACGGTAATTCGCTCCATGCCATTTGCTAATAAGCAATTCATCTTGTGAGGTGAGTAACATTTACATGTTTCAGTTCCGGTGTGTCAGTCAGGCCACTTTTCTAGACCTGGCCTGGCCTGAACCAGAACTAGACAGAATGATTTCTGTCATCGTTGAAGCCAAATGGGAATGAAATAAGCAGAAATGCAATGGTCTGACTCTCTGATAAATATCTATGTCTGTGACTCTGTTGTGTGAGCGCTGGTCCCCCTGGACCCCTGGGTGACTGCTAATAGAACTGGGCACATGCTTTTGCACAGGTGTTGCAAATTTTGTTGGTTTTTATGAGCAGGGCAAGAACATCTGGCTTTCCAGATCCTCTGGCTCTGAAGTCACTAATTGCTTCCAGTTGCCAGGAAATAAAAGAATATTTCTGCCACGAATGAGCTTTTGTGGGAGTAGGATAAAAAAGAAAGAGGGAGGGCGAGAGAGACTTACAAAGCAGAAGAGGGTGTAATATTTTATGAAACTTTACAGCTAAGTGTCTTCCAGAGGTTTTTCATTATGAGATGGTTTAGCAGATGTCTGAGCACTGGGGATGTAATTTGAATTTACATGACAACAGGGAAAGCAACCCAAGGCCCTGTATTATTCTTGGTTTGTACTTCACGTTGGGTTTCCGATCCACTTTTATGTCCATGCAGATTAATGAAATGCCTCCTGTCAGCAGCTGCTCACCTAGGAGCCATGGGAAAGCCACAAGTTTAACTTTTCCATTCAGCTCCATCTTAAATCGGACTCTATGGATGGGTTTCAGACTCCAAGGAATGGCCTGTTAAACTGTGATTACCAGTTCAGACCACACAGGGGTTGGCAATGTAACCATCTGGTGTTTCTGTGCACCCCTGAATTGGGATGTATCACAGCCCATTTGGGCTTAAGGCATCTCTCACATCTGGATTGTGTTATTCTATTTGCATCTGCAGCTAAGCTGTTTAATCGATACGTTGCTTCTGCTGGCAGTTTATGTGTTGGCTCCTTGTTTGGCGCAACTGGGCTTCAGGGCCCTTGTGGGTGAATAGATTCACCAATGATTGTCTACTATCTGGTATTCTAGAAAGACAGGATGTTTCAGGTAGAGGGATGTGCTGTTTCCTTCTCAAGCTGATTGTATCATCATCATCATTATCATTATCATTTTACTCAGAAGTCAGTTTCATTGGGCTTCTTTGCATAAAACATGTGTGTGAGAGAAAAAGATGAGGCAGGAGGTGGGTCCTGTGGGGGGGGGACCAATGGGGAGTGTGTGTATTGTGTATGTGTGTGTGAGAGAGAGACAATGAGAGAGATAAAAAATTGGCTCTGTCGCGTCCCTGATTTGTCTGATTAAGGCTGATTTAGGTCAAATTTGTGCATATATGGGAAGAAGAAAACCTTGATTTTAAATTAGAGTTTAGAGACTGAATAGACTTGTCCCAAATTCTATAGAGGGGATGCGAGTGGCGCTGTGGGTTAAACCACAGAGCCTAGGGTTTGCCAATCAGAAGGTTGGCGGTTCGAATCCCCGTGATGGGGTGAGCTCCCATTGCTCGGTCCCTGCTCCTGCCAACCTAGCAGTTCAAAAGCACGTCAAAGTGCAAGTAGATGAATAGGTACCGCTCTGGCAGGAAGGTAAACGGCGTTTCCGTGCGCTGCTCTTAGTCATGCTGGCCACATGACCCGGAGGCTGTACGCCGGCTCCCTCGGCCAATAAAGCGAGATGAGCGCTGCAACCCCAGAGTCGGCCACAACCGGACCTAATGGTCAGGGCTCCCTTTACCTTTTTAAATCATATAGAAGACCATGGAAAGATTCTCATAAACTTTTCTGGCCTTTGGCTCAAGCTCTTAGGCTCATGGTGTACAGTCCCTTTAAGGAATGGGCAGTTTGTGGCCCTCCAGATGTTGCTGAACTACAACTCCCATCATCTCTGATCATTGTTCATGCAGGCTGAGCATGAGGGGAGCTGGAATCCAACAATATCTGGAGGGTCACAGGTTCCCTAACCTACAACTAGAGGCTTAGTAGTAGCAGTATTCGTATCCTCCTCCTCCTCCTCCTCCTCCAAATTTATATCCCGCCCTTCCACCAAAAGAAGCCCAGAGTGGCAAACAATGATTAAAACATCTAAAGACAATTCCAGTACAGCAGTAGACTGGCAAAGATCTCTGCTTGTATATAGCTCTGTTTAATCAACCTGCTACATTACTTTTGTGGGACCAGACTTAAACAAATGGTCTAGGTCTGGCAGCACAGCTTCCAAAGCAGCTTATTTTCTAAAGTACATTGAACCAAAGAACAGGGGTATCGGCAAAGCATGGGGCTGCTGGAATCCAAGCACAAATGCTCCCATACAAAGCACACTTTCCCTTGAAAGATACCTAGGCCCAGCTGAAATAATTCAGCTGCAATTGTTAATGCAGAATTGGTGCAACTGGGATAAGGATGATTGTACTAGAATAGGGTGTTTTTGTAGGCTCTAACTTCAAAGCAGTACAAGAGAAACTACTAATGAAGGATGAATCAACCCTAGGCAGGGTTACTTAAGGTGGCCACTTATACTTCACCAGAAAATAAGAAATGCATCGCAAAGGACAAAAGAGGACACAGATTTCCATACGCTAACTTAAAAGCATGGGTGCAAATTTGGAAATTAGCACCATAATTTAAATAGAAATACAACTGGCAGTATCCAGCAAAGTAGTTTTGCTGCACACTGCCGAAAACATCTCACCCTAGCAGTGAAAAGTGTGACCAGGTGACCTCGGTGTTTGCGCAGTCTGTGTTTTGAAGTCTGAAGTTTCCCTCACACAAGACCCCCCCCCCCCCCCAAGATAGCCTGTGGTTTGAAGTCTGAAGTGGTAAATTGTGGAAATACATTCAACTGGCATATCATGTGGTGGGTCTGCTCTATTTACCTGGGGGCAGTTAAGGAGGTGAGTCTGCTACAAGTCTATCAGCCATTCACCACACAGGTAGAGCAGCACAGTAAGCACATAAATTATGTTTCTCTGTCCCTTAACTCTGTGAAGGAACTTCTTTTCCTTGGCATTCGCATGTTGATTTTTAAAATATTTAAAAATGCTGTTGCAGAATACAAGAACATAGAACACATGTGAACACTTTTGTAAATGTGTGCAATGCACTTAGGAATCTCTTTTATTTTATTTAACTTTCTAGTTTTCATAGTTGTGTGTCTCGTGAGGTGGGGGTGGCAGCTGCAAACATGTTGGACAAACTGGAGAAGATTTGTACAAATGTTCTGGTTTCCTGTATGTGGGTTTTCTACAAGTCTTTGCACATGAAGTTCAACCTATGAGCTGATTTTGCAGATCTGTGAAATTTTCTATGAGTTCTAATCCTTCTTTTTGGATTCCAACAACAGCAACAAAAGCTGAAATGGAAAAAAGGCTTGCTTTAAGCACTCCAGAAGAATGACGTATTTATGCACACACAAAATCTGTCATCTCAATTACACACAGTGGGTTGAAACAACTAAATAATTTTAAAAGAATGTGTATTCAACAAGTCAACTGAGTATTCGGTACTTCACCCTCAAGTAATTTATTTTCTATTTACTGGCAGCAGTCTGAATGACAGAACTGAAAGGAAATAAATTTGGGAAAGTCAGAGGTAACAAATTATGTTTAACCATGTTTATTAAATTAAGTTTCTTGGATTAGCAGTGATATGCTTGGTTCTAAATTCACATTTAAAAATTATGGAATTGCTGAAAACAATAGAAAGCCAAGCAAGCAGATATAAAAGCTGAATCCAGAAAACATTTGCTGTCCGATCAAGTCAACTGGCATACTGACCCTATCACCACACTAGAATCAAGCCCAATATTTAAGCCTGGAGGCAAAGGCATGCCTGGTTCTATCACAGAATGATAAAAGCATAGGATAGTGGAGTTGGAAGGGACCCGAGGGCCATCTAGTCCAACCCCCTGCAAGGCAGGAATCTCAACTAGATCATACAGGACAAGTGGCCATCCAAAATCTGCTTCAAAATCTCCAAGGAAGGAAATCTCCACCTTCCAATGTCAAATCGCTCTTGCTGTCAGAAAGTTCTTCCTGATGTTTAGTCGGAATCTCCTTTCTTGTAACTTGAAGGCATCGGTTTGGGCCCTACCCTCCGGAGCAGGAGAAAACAAGCCTGCTCCATTCTCCATGTGACACCACACTCATGAGTAGTATTAAGAGCCTGAACAACAACCACCACAAAGCCTTATACACTCACACCCATATTATTGGAACTCAAGGACAGCCAATGACATGGACTGGCAGTAGATTAAAGGCAGACCAAAGGAAAGACCTCAGACTAGTTCATCAAGAAAATCCCCACACACGGTTCCATGGGTGACTCTGGGTCCTCTCTCTGCGGTAGCTTATCTTAAGGTTTTAAGTGTTTATACGCTTATCGCATTTATAAATTTATTGTTGTACATTGTTTTAAATGTTTGTTTTCCTTCTGGGATTGTACCCCCAAGTGTGTTTTATAAGCTGGTCTCCGACCGTAATAAATTATCTATCTATCAAAGGAAAGACTTCTGCGCACAACATATGCTTAAATGTGTACAGCTTGCCACCACAAAAGAAGTCATAGAGAGTTAGGTGTATCAACAGCTATTACTTCTGTTGGGTCAGTGGAGTCTCCATGCATAGAGACAGTATACCTGTGAGTTTCAGGTGCTGAGACGGTAACTTTTGATGTCCATCTCCTGCTTTGATCTTTCTGGGGAAATATATGCCTGACCGTAATTTGAGAAAGAATGTGGATTTGATGGGCCTCTCAGATCAGAAATGGCAGAACGTTTGTGGTGTTGCCTGTTTACATTCTATGTTCCCTGAGGAAAAGTCCTTTGCTAATTGTGCCTGTGCTTCCTGATGTTAACAGGTCAGCATTCCCTCTGCGGTCTTTCATAGCAGCTGTCTAAACTGCATTGCTACATCTCTTAGCTGTGTTTTTACAGTGCTTTCTAGGGCCAGACAGTAAAAGCAGCTGCAGTAATCAGTCAGCTGTAGCTTTCTTTCTTAATCAGCTGCACCAGGATTACCATAAACCCACAGACCCCTGTTTAAAAAGTTCCAGCGAAGCCATGTTCCCAGCCATCAATGTGGCAGAGCTGAAGGAACCCTCCTGGTGCCGAGAGCTACAAGCCTAACACAAGCAATACAGGATGTTCCTCTCTTCTTTCCTTTGTAAGGATCAGCTTGTTCTCTTCCAGCCAGCCAAGAAAAGAAAAGAAAGGGAGGTGATAGCATTCTTCTGCTGTTCTATAACAAAAATAGTTGAGGTTCTGTGTTGCTGCTGCTGGCACTGCGCTACCCTCTGGGGGCCAGATTAGCAGCAGTACAGTAGCCTTTGCAGCAATGAACTTCATCACTGCAATTGTCCAAAGCGTAATTTGCTCATTGCAACAAACCTCACGTCAAATAATCCGAGAACATTATAAAATCACTTCAAATTAACTGTAGCCAGCTTAGCATTAGCACTCGCTGTAAATCTGTCTCCCGCTTACTATTGGGGTTTCTGTCAATGCCAGCTCCATCTGGTAACTGAACAAATATACTTGGAAGTTCTCAAAGTGTCCTCTTTTAAATTCACAGTTTAAAATGAATGAGAACATTACCTCCTGGGGTAGCAGGAGGAAAATGGAGAATGCAAGTCCAGGCTCTCTGGACTTGACGTAAGGGTCTCCCAGCACAATTTGTTTGGGGTCTGGTTTATTACTTTCAAGGTGCCAAGGCACTGGGGGAACCCTTGCCTAGTAAATACTCTTTTCTCCCTATGCACCTTGTCTTCCAGGAGCACATGCCTTGCCCTATTGGCAAAGGTAGGCACGGGGGGGGGGGGGCGGCAAACAGACAAATTCCATAAAGACAGGTGGATCAATCCGTGCCATGTACATTTGTGGTCATGTATCTCCACCCAGACAAATGTATGATCTAGCCCTCTTCAGGTGTTCCCAGTTCACCCAAACACCCCTTCAGACCTTCTCTCACAACATTGCAAGGTCTGAAGTGCAGCTGGCACCTGTGCAGGGGTCTAGGGGTGGGTCTTGCATCCACAGCGCTGCTCCTTCCCCACTTTTAGCCCATATCCTTCCAGGTGAACTCCTGAAGAGGGCTACACAAACTAGTCAGAGGCATATGATCCTACAACACATTTAAGGTAAAGGTAAAGGGACCCCTGACCAGTCGGGGATGACTCTGGGGTTGTGGCGCTAATCTCGGTTTATTGGCTGTGGGAGCCAGCATACAGCTTCTGGGTCATGTGGCCAGCATGACTAAGCCACTTCTGGCAAACCAGAGCAGCGCACGGAAACGCCATTTACCTTCCTGCTGGAGAGGTACCTATTTATCTACTTGCACTTTGATGTGCTTTCGAACTGCTAGGTTGGCAGGAGCAGGGACCGAGCAATGGGAGCTCACCCTGTAGCGGGGATTTGAACCGGCGACCTTCTGATTGGCAAGTCCTAGGCTCTGTGGTTTAACCCACAGCGCCACCCGCGTCCCTACAACACATGTAAGGCTGGGTTTATTCAATTTATGAATCACTTCCCACAACCCAAAGTATAAAGTAATAAAGTACAGTAATAAAAATGCAGAAAAATAGTAAAAGCATCCAATTGCAGGTGCTGCCCAAGTGCCCAGAAAAATGGAAGTCACCTTTCCTAGTGGAAAACAATGGTAGAATTAGCACCTAGCAGGCTTCCTTAGGGAGAGCATCCCTTAGACAAGGTACTGCCACAGAAAGTGCTGCCTCTGGGCCTCCCTCAGAGTTGGCATGAAGGGGAAGACCTCAGGAATGATCTCTGGGTTAGGGCAGGTTCAGATGGGCAAAGGTGGTCGTTTAGGTATACAGATCCCCAGCTGTATAAGGTTATCATGGTCAAAACCATCACTTTGAATTGGGACCATAAACTAATTGGCAGCCAAGGCAGTCGGGCCAATTGGGTGTTACATGGCCATGCCTTCTTGTTCCGGTCAACAGTCTAGGTGCCACATCCTGCACTAGTTGTAGTGTTCAAACTGTTTTCAGATGTAGCCTCACATTCTTCAGTAGTCTAACCTGAAGGCTACCAGAGCATAGGCATCAAAGCAAAACTATCCCCTCCAGATGAGGTTGAAACTGGACTACCAACCAGAGTTAGGAGAAGGCACTTGGTGCCACGGAGGTCACTTGTGCCTCCAATAGCAATGTTGGCTCCAAGAGCACCCCAGGCAGTGTGGCACCTACTCTTGGTTATGCTGGAGGATGTGGTGGGGAGAATGAGAGGGTGTGCAATTGCTGTCTTCCAGAGCACTTGTTATACTGGAAGGCAGCCAATCCCACTTGAAACCCTAGTTCCTTTCACACGGTGTGCATGCAGACTCCCTGTTTGCTTGGTCAATAATCACAGTCTCCTGTGCACTGAGAAACGCAATGACAAGGTGCCATGGGAGAAAAGAACCCAGCAGTGGCTGCTAGTGTGGTCCTCCTGGCTTCTCAACATTGCACAAGGAAGTGGGGAGCTTGGCACGGTGTGGCGGCATGGGGTTGGCTCTGTTGCGCTGCCTGCACTGCGCTGACCTCCCCAGTGCCTTGTCCCACCACACTCTCAGTAAGTATACAATCAAGTACGTGGCAGCGATGCCCAGTGTTGCATAGCCAGGAGAGCAACCCCCCCCCCCGTAGCCTCTGTGGCTCCTTCAGGCCTCAGCTAACACTTTATGTGACTCACTGAGGAGGGCAACAACTATATTTTATCTACAGAGAGATAATTTAAAAGTGCAAAAGTGATGTTCCAACTGAGAGTTTGGAACTATTACAATAGGAACAAGCAATAATTTTATTTTATTTATTACATTTGATACTCCGCTGCTCCTCCTCAGTCTCAATGCGGCAGTAAACCGCTGGCATTGCCACTTCACCCACAGATCAAACTCTCCTGCTCAATATCCTTCCACACAGAAAACTAGCATTCAATTGGAGAAAACATTCAACCCTAATCTTCTTGACAAACCAGTTTTCTGTATTTCGATATGCATTTTTAAAAAGAAAGGGAGAAGTATTTAGCTGCATGATCCCTCACCTAAGGTCTGAAGAGATGAAGGTTTACCACCTCCTGAAAACTAGGCCATGGTTACCCGGTGCCTCACTGCACCCAAGTGTAAGCAATTCTGCAGGTTGCATTTCCCACATGAAAATTGTTTTGCTTTGTTATTAGGATCTGTAAATTACTATAGCAGATCCGTCTGATGCAGAAACCCTGCAGCTCTGGAACCTTTTCCCAGCAGGGCCCTTTCAGATCACAATGCTTCTGACCTTTGGAACGAGCTCATAACCCACCTGTTCCCCGTGGCTTTTTCTTGAAAGGCTGCTGGTGGCAGCCATTTGTTGTGCTTTTGCTGTTGTTGGCTCTGTTTATCTTTTAATTCTGGGCTTTTGCTTGGTTTTGTTTGCTTGCTGATTAGGATCCTTAAGAATGGAGAGGCTTGATCTTCTTGCAGTCCATGAGACACTCAAGGGTGTCCTCCAGACCATAATTCAAAAGCATCAATTCTTCGGCGATCAGCCTTCTTTATGGTCCAGCTCTCACTTCCATACATCACTACTGGGAAAACCATAGCTTTAACTATAAGGGCTATTCTTGGCAAGGTGATTGTTCTGCTTTTTAAGATGCTGTCTAGGTTTGTCATTGCTTTTCTCCCAAGAAGCAGGCATCTTTTAATTTCATGACTGCTGTCACCATCTGCAGTGATCATGGTGCCCAAGAAAGTAAAATCTCTCACTGCCTCCATTTCCTCACCCTGAGTGCTCACTGGAAGGACAGATCCTGAAGCTGAGGGTCCAATACTTTGGCCACCTCATGAGAAGAGAAGACTAACTGGAAAAGACCCTGATGTTGGGAAAGATGGAGGGCACAAGGAGAAGGGGACGACAGAGGACGAGATGGTTGGACAGTGTTCTTGAAGCTACCAGCATGAGTTTGACCAAACTGCGGGAGGCAGTGTGAAATATACTCAGAGTCGCAAAGTGATTTCATGCTCTTTATTCGGCTCATAGTGGTGAGGAGGAATGAATGAATGTCCCCTCAAAGTATCTGCTTTATATACATTATGTACACAATGGGCTGCACATGATTGGCTAATTCTGGAATTCTACTGTAAGCCAATCAGGTTGTGGATTCACTTATATCTGGAGCATGATTGGGTGGTTCCTGCCAACCAATCATATTGCTGCATTGTTCTAGGACCAATCAGACTGCTGCATTCTGAATCCTATTGTTCTAGGACCAATCAGACTGCTGCAATTTGGATCCTATTGTTCTAGGACCAATCAGACTGCTGCAGTTTGGATCCTATTCAACTCAGTACATAACACCCCTCCCCTCTAAGTTCCAGTCCTGCCCGGGAGGTCGCATTCATAGTCCTCGAGGTACGCCGGCGGCCTACGTGTGCGTTGTGGCCTGGGGTGTTCCCTGGTCCGGGGTTCAGGTTCTGGCTCGTGTTCCAAGGATGCTGGCTGTGATGGGGCTGTTTGGTCTGGCGCAACCGGCTCGCTCAGTCGTGGTTCTGGCTCCGGTGTCCTTTCGGCCTCGCAGGTCCTCTCTGTATTTACTGATTCTGCCTCTCCTGCTGCCCCCTCCTGCTCTATGGGCCTCACTGCCCCGCTGTTCCCTTGGGACTCCTCTGACCTTTCCTCCTCCTGGTTTTCTCCCGGGAATCGTCGCCGTATCTGGTCGCAGTGGCGGCGCCAGCATTGCCCCCCATCTGTTAGCACCTCGTACGACACGGGGCCAGTGACCCTGGTGACTGTGGCAGGTATCCATGCTGGGCCTGCCCCAAAATTCTTTGCGTACACTGGGTCCTGGGCCTTGAAGGTCCGGGGGTTCCTGCCTTCCCCCACCACTACCTCATCCTGAGCTCTATCGGGGTGAAGGCGGTCCAATCTGATTGCAAGGCGCCGACCCATTAGTAGTTCAGCGGGGCTCCGGCCAGTTGTTGAGCTGGGGGTGCTGTGCTGTGCTAGGAGGAATGTGGCAAGGCGGTACTCCCAATCCCCTTGCGTCATGCGGCGAAGGGTGTCCTTGGTGGTCCGCACCATGCGTTCTGCTTGGCCATTGGTGGCAGGGTGGAATGGCGCCGAACGGATGTGGCGGATGGCGTTCTGCGCTGTGAAGGTTTGGAATTCTCCTGACGTAAATGCAGTCCCATTGTCTGAGACGAGAGTGTCAGGGAGCCCATGGGTTGCAAAGAGCCTGCGTAGTACCTGGATGGCTGCGGATGTAGAAGTGGACGGTACCAGTGCAACTTCCAGCCATTTGGTGTAGGAGTCCACCACTATGAAGAATGTTTTCCCCTGAAAGGGGCCAGCGAAGTCCACATGCAGGCGTGACCATGGTGCTCGGGCGGACTCCCAGGACTGGACTGGGGCCCTTGGGGGATCTGGGCGGGATTCTTGGCAGGCCTGGCAGTGTTTGACCCAGGCCTCTATCTCTCCGTCGATCCCTGGCCACCACACATAACTCCTGGCCAGGGCCTTCATTCTTACTACCCCTGGGTGTGTCTCATGTAGGGCTGTGAGGACCCTTTTGCGGAGGGGCTGCTTCCCCATAACAGGCACCCCTTGTGGGCCGACAGTTCATGTTTGCGGGTTGTGTAGCCAGCGAATTCTGGCCCAGGACTGCTGCTGGGCCATCCCCTCCACACCCAGTCCAGGACCCGGGAGATGACCCTATCTTTCTTGGAATGGTGTGCAACTTCTTGTGCCTGAATGGGGCGGTCAGGAAGCAGCTCCAGGCTCATAACCTCTTGTGCAGGTGCTGGGTCGGGGCCTGTTTCTGGTAGTGGTAGCCTGCTGAGGGCGTCCGCATGGCCCATCGCCTTCCCCGGGCGGTGAATCAGTGCATACTGGTAGCTGGCAAGGAAAATTGACCACCTGAGGACACGAGGAGACAGCACTTGGGGGGTCTGCTTTTCGGGAGCAAACAAGCCAAGCAACGGCTTGTGGTCAGTCACCACGGTGAAGGGCCGCCCGTACAAGAAATCATGGAATTTTTTTACTCCCTTAACGATTGCGAGCCCCTCCTTGTCTATTTGCGAGTAGTTCCGCTCGGTTGCGTTGAGTGTCTGGGAAAAGTATGCTACCGGTACCTCTCTTCCATCTGGGAGTTGGTGTCCCAGGACAGCGCCAATGCCATAGGGCGAGGCGTCGCATGCTAGCACCACCGGCAGCCTCTCGTCGAAGTGTGCCAAGACCGAGTTTGAGACAAGCAGGTCCTTGACTGCCTGGAATGCAGCCTCCTGGCGCTGGCCCCACACCCAAGGGGCCCGCTTGTCCAGGAGTCTGTGTAGGGGCTCCGCAACCGCCGCTTTGTGGGGAAGGAAGGAATGGTAAAAGTTCAATAGTCCCAAGAAGGCCTGAAGTTCAGTCTTGCTCTTGGGTGCTGGGGCATCACAAATGGCCCGTACCTTGTCCCCAGTTGGGTGGACCCCTTCTGCGTCCACCATAAATCCCAGAAAGTCCACCTGAGGCACTCCTAGTAGACATTTTTCCCGCTTCACCTTGAGACCCGCCATCTGGAAACGGTGCAGAACGGTGCGGAGGCGGTCCTCAAACTCCTCTGGTGTGGGCCCGGCAATCAACACATCATCGAAGAAGGGGGTGACGCCAGGAATCCCTTTAAGGAGCGAGTCCATTAGATTCTGGAATATGCCTGGTGCCACACTGACACCGAATTGCAGCCGCTTTACCCTGAACGCTCCTCTGTGCGTCACAATTGTCTGTGCCTCTGCTGTGGCCTCATCTACTGGAAGCTGTTGATATGCTTGGGCCAAGTCCAGCTTGCCAAAAATTTTCGACCCAGCCAGGGTGGCAAGGACATGGCTGACCACTGGCACTGGGTATGCATGGGCCGTGAGGGCCTTGTTTATGGTACATTTGTAGTCTGCGCAGATGCGGACTGAACCATTAGGCTTGACGGGTGTGACGATTGGGGTTTCCCAGGGGGCATTGGGCACCGGCTCCAGCACTCCTTGCTCCACAAGCCGGTCCAATTCCTCGTCTATACGGGGTTTCAGGGCGAACGGGACCCGGCGGGCCTTTAGCCTGACCGGTCGTACTGCGGGGTCAAGCTGTAGAGCAATGGGGGGGCCCGTATACTGTCCCAATTTCCCATCAAAAACCTCTGGAAATTCCTTGCATATGGCATCCACGTCCACTTGTAAGGTAGTGTGGTTCACCCCGGTGATGGCTAGCCCCAGTGGTCCAAACCATGCCAATCCCAGTAAGCTAATGTAGGGGCCCTTGACCACAAGCAAGTCCAGTTGCCGCGTCCGCCCTTGGTATTGCACCCTGAAGGTCCCCACCCCCATTGTGGGGACCTTACGTTTCTGGAAGTCCCGGAGGGTGAATGGGGCTGGCCTGAGTTTGGGACCCCCAGTAGGACACAGTTTCCTTAAGGTCCTTGCCGAGATTATGGATAGATTTGAACCCGTGTCAAGCTCCATGCGGCATGGGGCCCCCTCTATCCGTACCTCTACATAAATTTTCTCTATGTTGGGGTAGGGCAACTGGTATACCTGGACGTCCGTGAGCTCCGTCGAGTTGCCTTGGTGCGTTGGGCCCCGGGACCTGGGGCTCTTGGATTGGTCATCTGATGCCTGGCATGGGGTGGGCCGAGCCCGACACACCCGGGCGATGTGTCCCAATTTTCTGCACTGCCTGCACTCTACGTTGCGGAAACGGCAGGTCCTCCTCTCGTGACTTTCCCCGCAGCTTGCGCAGTTCCCTCCTTCTCGTCGAGGCAACTGTGGTATGTGGGCTGCTTGAGTGCGCTGCTGTACTCGGTGCACCTCCTCCCTGTCGGATCCTGAGTTGTTGGTGAGGTCTTCGTGGTGGACCCTCGGTTGGGACGGCTGGCTCGGCCGTGCCTCTTGCGTCGACCTCTCGGCAGCTTCCCTGGCCAGGGCCTCCTCCAGAGCGACCTGGAACGTTAGGTCCTTCTTAGCGTAGAGGCGTCGTTGCAGCTTCTCATCCTTCAGGCCACCGACGAGGCGGTCCCGAAGCATGTTCTCCAGCTCTGAGAAGTTGCAGAACCGGGCGGTTTGGCGGAGAGAGGTCACAAACCCAGTTATGGTTTCCCCAGGGGCTTGCCGCTTTGCGTAGAAGGCATTTCGACGAGCCACCACTGAGGGCTGTGGCGAAAAGTGCCCCTTAAGCTGTTCCATTATTGTTTTGTATGGAACAGTAGCGACGTCTTCAGGCGCAAGGAGAGCCCGGGCGATTTCAAATGTCTCCTCTCCGCAGACGCTGAAGAATATCGCCCTCTTCTTGGCGTCTTCTTCATCGGTGACCCCTTTGGCTTCTAGGAGGAAGGTAAAACGGGAGGCGTACGCTTCCCAGTCTCCCGTTGCTGGGTTGAACGGCGAGAAGCTGCTGTCGGTTGCCATTCTGAGTTCCTTGTGTCCCGGAGCTGAAGCCTGGATACACGGTGCGAGGCAGCGGTGCGGCAGGTGGCGGTTCTGCGGTGCTGTGCGTGGCAGTCAGCTCAGCGGGATCCCACCTTCGTCGCCAGTGAAATATACTCAGAGTCGCAAAGTGATTTCATGCTCTTTATTCGGCTCATAGTGGTGAGGAGGAATGAATGAATGTCCCCTCAAAGTATCTGCTTTATATACATTATTTACACAATGGGCTGCACATGATTGGCTAATTCTGGAATTCTACTGTAAGCCAATCAGGTTGTGGATTCACTTATATCTGGAGCATGATTGGGTGGTTCCTGCCAACCAATCATATTGCTGCATTGTTCTAGGACCAATCAGACTGCTGCATTCTGAATCCTATTGTTCTAGGACCAATCAGACTGCTGCAATTTGGATCCTATTGTTCTAGGACCAATCAGACTGCTGCAGTTTGGATCCTATTCAACTCAGTACATAACACAGTGGAAGATAGAAGTGCCTGGCGTGCTCTGGCCCATGGGGTCACGAAGAGTCGGACACGACCAAACAACTAAACAACAACAACAACAAATTAGGATCCTGCTCTATTTTAGCTAATCCCAGTCACAGGGAGTTTGCTGTGAAGACTAGGCAAGTGATGATCTGAGGGGGGTGTTAATCTTTTCCTACCATGCTTTCCCCTGATCTAAATCCCACCACCTCTTGTAGGGATTTTAGCTTCCCTGGGGGGCAGCAAGGAATAGCAGCAGTATGTGGCAAGCTGCTGAGTGTTTTGTCACAAAATGTGTGAGCCCTCACATGTGAAGCTGGTGAGAGTGGAATGGCCAAGTTATAAGATACTTTAGCTTCAGCTGGGGAGCCGTTATTGCCTGGTGCAAAGTATCATAGCAACCCCATTAGGAAAATGAGGTCTTTCACTTCCATCAAATTCATTTTTGGTTTGAAACCATTGTATTTTCTTAGCACTTGCTAAACCTTTTTTTGATAAGGAAACCAAAACCTCTACCCTTAAGGATCTAGACTGGCTTTCTCTGACTAACTTGCCCATTTCCTTGTCATTGCACCTTTTTCTCCTCCACCTGTTCCCTGGCTTGCAGTAGGCTTCTGTGGAAAGGCAGACTATGATGTTTGTTTTGCAGTGGTGGCCATGACAGTTGGCCTCCTTGGAAAACCATATTTCAGTTGGCAGTGTCAAGGCTGAGTGAACCATATGCCAGTCACATGGAGGTCTGGCTTGCTTCAGCCTGAATGCTTCCACTGTATTCATCATCAATTCCATTCAATCTGACTAGTTTAATCTCATTTAGAACGTTGGGCCTGGAATAAACTCATCCCAAATTGGCAGCACACACTTGAGTTTCTAGTTTGTATGTTGCTTACCACATTGCCCTGTGACCAAAAGAGAAATGTATTCAAGCAGTGTGAGGCAGATGTACAATAAGCACAATCAAATTATATTATCTGAAATTCAAGTGCCTTCATTGACTTCTTGTGCGCTTTTCCCTCTTCAATTAACTGTTTATGCATCAGGGCATAAAAATATAATAGCTATTTGGGCTTGCACACACACCCATCTGCAAGAATGTAGCTTGTGCAAGTATAGCAGCCAGTGGTTTAATGGTTTGTAAAATAAAAAAACTAATGCTACAATCTAGGTAAAGGTAAAGGGACCCATGACCATTAGATCCAGTCGTGACCGACTCTGGGGTTGCGGCGCTCGTCTCGCTTTATTGGCCGAGGGAGCCGGCGTACAGCTTCCAGGTCATGTGGCCAGCATGACTAAGCCGCTTCTGGAGAACCAGAGCAGCGCATGGAAATGCCGTTTACCTTCCTGCCGGAGTGGTACCTATTTATCTACTTGCACTTTGACGTGCTTTCGAACTGCTAGGTTGGCAGAAGCAGGGACCGAACAATGGGAGCTCACCCCGTAGCGGGGATTCAAACCGCCGACCTTCTGATCGGCAAGTCCTAGGCTGTGTGGTTTAACCCACAGCGCCACCTGCGTCCCTATGCTGCAATCTAGTACATACTTAATTGGCAGTAAGGGCCGAACTGCATATAATGTTAATCAGGTGGTTTGTTCTTAAGTGCACATTTATTAAGTGTGAATCCAAGAACCACGTGAAAGAATGAAACTCCTTGCCTCCAGTTCATCAGGTGATCTCAGAAACCAAAAGAAGTGGTTCATAGAATTGTAAGGGATCTTACAAGGTCTTATCGTCCAATCCCTGCAATGCAGGAATCTCAGCAAATGGCCATCCAACCTTGGCTTAAAAACCTCCAAGGAAGGAGAGTCCAGCACCTTCCAATGTCAAATGGCTCTTGCTGTCAGAAAGTTCTTCCTGAGGTTTAGTTGGAATCTCCTTTCTTGTAACGTGAAGTCTTGTAACGTGAAGTCATGTTCTACCCTCCAGAGTAGGAGAAAACAAGCTTGCTCCATCTTCCATGAGACAACCCTTGAGATATTGGAAGATGGATATCATATCTCCTCTCAGTCTCCTCTTTTCTAGGCTAAACATATTCAAGTCCCTCAACCGTTCTTCATAAGGCTGGATTTCCAGACCCTAGATCATCTTGGTTGCCCTTCTGTCTCAACGACATCTACACTGGCTTGGTCATGTCCACAAAAGGGAAGAGGCAGGATCCTCAAAGACATGCTCTACGAGGAGCTGCCTTCGGGCACCAGGTCCACTGGTAGACCAACTCTGTGTTATAAAGATGTCTGCAAGTGTGACATAAAGGCTGGCAACATTAGCCCTGCCATGTGGGAATCCCTTGCAGACAACCACAGCACCTGGAGACAGGTTGGGTATCCGCAACAGTGACCAAAGGAGGAATGACAGCTGGGAGGGGCACACATAGAACATCATGCAGCAATGAAACTGGACGCCTTCCTCGCCCAAGCTGCAACAAAACATGTCTGTTGCATATCGCTCTCTGCAACCACAGCAGGCACTGTAACTCTCCAACGGTTTGACTCCACCCTCATTGGTGCACTCTTCCATTGTCTTTTGAGACAATGCAGGACCTTTTCAAAGAACACCATTTCTGTTGTGGGAGACTTAGAGGACATGCCAGCCAGGAAACTGCACAAGAGCCTTATAGTCTCTCTTAAACAAAGATAGAGCAGCAACCAAAATTTCCTGGTACCACCCAGATTCGACCAAGCCTAGTGCCCACTTAGTGGCTAAACTATTTAATGACAATATCCACAGAATTGCCTACTACTTCCCTCTAGTTAATAAATAAATGCTGTGGTTGTTGAAAGCGAGTACATGATTTCTTTGGTACTGGCAGTCCTCCTCCTTCTGACCAGTGTCTTTATTGTATATTTTGGCAGAAAGGAAAACCACGCTTGGCCAGCGTGGCTGAAATATGTATCAATGTGAGTCAGGATTAAATGCATCTGTTTGCAGATGAGATGCCCTATTTTCTTAGATTAGCATCTTGCTGCCTACTCTAAAAGCAAGCAGGAGTGCCCTCAATGTAATGTTTGATTCAGCTTAAAACCTGATTTCATTTTACTATTTTATCATTTTTAACCAAATATCTCAATCATACTGGTTTGTTCATATATTACAAATTCTATATTTTATAAACAGGGAGGGAGAGTGAAACATGGTCATTTGTGTGATGCACAGAGTGCATTTTCTTTTAAAGAAAGAAACTCTTACATCCCACAGCTTTGGGAGTGGAGGAACAACGTAGACTGGAGCAACCCCACTAGGTGGGTCTGAGTCTGACCAGCAGGTGGGAACCCTGGGAGGCCCACCTGGGAAGGCAGGCAGGAAATAAGCAGAAAGAAAGAAATGGCTGCAGGCTTCCATTGAGTCCCTCTGATGCCACCAGGTGCGGTGGAACCAGAGGGAGGCCGATCTGGGAGAGGAAAAGTGCCAGGGCAGCTGGTTCTGGCTGTGCCAGTCAGCTCCCCCCCCCCCTGAAGCCGCCATGTGAAATGGCTGCTGTCCAGGCAGCACAGAGGCTGAAAATTAGGATTTGTTGGTACAGTGGTGCCCCGCAAGACGAATGCCTCGCAAGACGGAAAACCCGCTAGACGAAAGGGTTTTCCATTTTGGAGGCGCTTCGCAAAACAAATTTCCCTATGGAAATATGTCTTGCGAGTTCCTGCGGTTTTTCCCCCCTCCCCCCTTTTCTAAGCCACTAAGCCGCTTATCAGCTGATCCGCTAAGCCGATAAGCCGCTAAAAGCCGCTAATAGCGCTAATCCGCTAAGCCGTCAATGGGCTTGCTTCGCAAGACGAAAAAACCGCTAGACGAAGAGACTTGCGGAACGGATTAATTTTGTCTTGCGAGGCACCACTGTATTGCCTTTTATTAGCCCTTAGTAAAATGTTGGTATAAATAAGTAGAAAGCAGTGCCCTGCTGTTAACCATATACCTACACCAATTCAATCCCATCCCAGATGCAGAGGCCGACTTTGAGTAACTCCAAGTACAAAAAAGCTTTATGGGGGCAAAACCCTAAGGAGTGGAGGGTGGGGACCAGTCCCACAATCATTGCCTGGCATGTTGATGGGCTGGAGTGGGACTTACAATGGGGTGGAAGAAATTGAATGGAATGCCTGGAGGAGCAGAGATGTGAGTAAAGAGCAGGCAGAACCATCTCATGGTCTGGATAGGTCACCTCCTGGTTCATAAAGGTAAAGGGACCCCTGACCATTAAACGCCGTTTACCTTCCCACCAGAGCGGTACCTATTTATCTACTTGCACTTTGAGGTGCTTTCGAACTGCTAGGTTGGCAGGAGCTGGGACTGAGCAACAGGAGCTCACCCCGTCGCGGAGGTTCGAACCACCGACCTTCTGATCGGCAAGTCCTAGGCTCTGTGGTTTAACCTACAGTGCCATCCGCGTCCCTTCCTGGTTCAGACTGAGAAGCTCCTGGGTTGGAAATAAGAGCTGCCCAGAGACATCAATGGAGAAATTAACTTCATACCACAGAGTTCCCCAACCACAAGGTTTGTAAGTGTGTACTAAGGAAGCAAAGGTGGGGAGTGTAGGGGATGCCCCCAGCAATGTTGGGGCGAATTCCCATCCCCCAACCCCCTACCCACTTTAGCACGGCCCTGTTTCTTGCTTCTGGGTCATTCTGCACAGGAGTGAAAAACACTCAAATAGGACCATGGATAATACTTCTGGTTGTCTGGATTGGACACTTGGTTCACACCAAGCAGATGTTTCTGAATGCCACAAGGTAGAGTTGTCCATGGAGCAACTAAACAATTTGAGGCAGTTAGAATGGGGTACAGATGTGTCCATCGCACCCATTCCTGCCTTCCACTTGCAAAACACACACTTCAAAATAGGGCCAATAAGGAATGATGTAGGGATGGGGAATGAATTCAATCCAGTTCTTATTTAAAGACAAATCTCTATCCAATTCTCACTTTCTGAAACAATAGGAGAACTGAAACATAAGCCATATCTTGAAATTCACACTTAGCGGAATTTTGTAATGCTGTTCAACAACTAACCAATGTTTACAAAAATGCATATATTAGGGGAAAGTGTGCATGATAATGAATGTATTGGTGAAAATAACATAGTAAAATGCACTATATGGGGTGAATTGTTTGCAAAATGTGTACAAATATGTAGTTTATTAGGAGAAATTTATTAGGAGAAATAAATCTTCACAGGAATTTTAACAAATAAATAAACCACTTTTTCTGCAGAAATGTGGAGAACTGAATTTAAGCTTGGGAAAATGAGTAGCCATGAGAACTGACACTGACCTTTCCATGCCTAGACTGATGGGCTGCGGTCAGATGTTCTCCTGGCTTCTCATTGTTTTCTTACCTGTTAACTTTCACACATCTTTCACGCAATGTAAAAGCTACTTAATAGAAATTAAGTGGAATCTAGTGGAAGTTTAGCACTTATCGCTGGGGGTGGGGTGGGGGATTAACTTTGAAAACCACAGGAGTTTTGCATTGTAATTCCCCCCCCCCCCATGTTTATTGTGATCATGCCAACATTGCACACATGACAAAATTTGGGGCATTATCCCAACACACAGCTCTTTCCCACTGTTTAAAATTTAGTGTGGCATGGAGGTATATCGATGAAAAAGCCACAGGTGTGTAACACAACAAGTAATGCAGTATAAAAGGAAATGTTAGAAATGCAATATAAAGCATTGAGGAGAGCACTGTCAGCAGATGGAAACTTTGGCAGGATTTTGATTTCACTTGCAGTGTAACAAATACCACGGACAATATTTGATTGACATATGGAAAAATATGCAGTTGTAAATGTTTAAAATGGGAACCCATGGAGGGGGTGGGGGGAAGTCTCAAGATTTGGAGGAATCTCTGCATATTAGATTCTTATAATTTTGTATTTGTAAAACCAAATAAAAATGATTTGGGGGGAATTAAGAGCAGATATAATCTAAAAGAAAGAAAGGAAGGAAGGAAGGAAGGAAGGAAGGAAGGAAGGAAGGAAGGAAGGAAGGAAAAAGCACTAGCATTATAACCAGCAAAAGTAATGCATGCAATAAATTCAGACCCTCCAAGTGTTCCTATTTTTCAGGGACATCCCTAATTTAGAGAAACTGTCCCTCTTTTCCTTAGGATGTCCCTCTTTTCATTGGAGAAATGTTGGAGGGTATGCAACTATGGCCTGACTGTTGCAGGGCCGGAGAGAAGGCCTTGAGGTGACTGTAATAGAGTAGCAGGAACTTTGCACTCCAAACGGCAACACTTTGTTGCAGGGCCTCACTTGTTAATGCTATTACAGCTATTATTATTTCAATTAACATTAATAGTAGAGAGAGCCAGCATGGTGTAGCGGTTACGAATGGTGGACTCATAATCTGGTTTCCCTGCTCCTCCTGTTCCATATCCAGTTCTAACTGTAGCTTCTTGTACCACATAGAGATTTCTCAGGAGACAGATGAGGTGATCAGGCACTCCCATTTCTTTAAGAACTTGCCATAGTTTGCTGTGGTCGACACAGTCAAAGCCAGCTTTTGCGTAGTCAATGAAGCAGAAGTAGACGTTTTTCTGGAACTCTCTAGCTTTCTCCATAATCCAGCGCATGCTTGCAATTTGGTCTCTGGTTCCTCTGCCCCTTCGAAATCCAGCTTGCACTTCTGGGAGTTCTCAGTCCGCATACTGCTTAAGCCTGCCTTGCAGAATACTAAGCATAACCTTGCTAGCGTGTGAAATGAGCGCAATTGTGCAGTAGTTGGAGCATTCTTCGGTACTGCCCTTCTTTGGGACTGGAATGTAGACTGATCTTCTCCAATCCTCTGGGATTAAGTTGTTTTTTTGTTTGTTTTTTAAAAGAACATTTTCTGTAACCCTATACATTATAACCCTATATTCTAATTACACTTATTTCATCGGATTCCACCAAGCACTTCACAAAAGCAGTGATTATCGAGTTGGATAAGTAAGCTGGTCTCCATCATTGGTGACTGAAATGTGAAGAGTGTGAGAGGCATTCCATGCATGAAGAGTTGGCTAGCATGGGCTAATCAGCCTTTCAGGCAAGATCATGACCGTTTTGCAGAACCATTCTGCTCTCCATGAATACGAATTCTACAAATGATCTCTCCCTTCTTAAACACTTTGATAAAGTAGAAGAGATAAAGTACTATGCACATTGACTGTAACGCACGCAGAGCTGCAGTTCACAAACATATTCATCTTGTGGAGTTGGTTTGAAGCTATTCTGCTCACATTGGCACAAATGTGTGCCATGGGATCATCTTCTCCCATCTAAGTGGCTTGAGGAATAGATTGCTCCTTATGAGGTTATCAAGGATGAAACATCTCATGCTGATGAACAAATCCAAGGGTGCTCTAAGACAAAATATTAAACAGTTCCCTGGAGTCAAATTCCCAGACAACAGCCCCATATATTTTGAAAGACCTCTTGTCAGCTCTTCTGTCTAGTCATTTTTACTAGGACATGGTCCTGGTCATCTGGCAACGTCTAACGGAGCATGTTCCAGGCAGGGTTCCATGGAGCCTTTCCAAAACAATGGGCTGCCTCTCTGACACAGCTTGTGTGCGCAAAGGTCCCTCTTAGCTCATGTCTAGGGCAGGGGTTCTCAAATACTATCACATGAACCTTGCTAAGCAAAGAAAGGAAGTCTGATTCTCTTCAATTCAATCTAACTTAAAACAAATACAGGCAGATCATCAGGCAGTATGCTGGCTCCAGGAAATTGGAGGCTTCCAGGCTGCCTTAACCTGGAAGAGGCAGGCTGTACAAAATAATAAAAATTGCTCGCATGCGATCCGGGTCATTGGCTGTTCTGTGCACAGGGAGAAGAGTCGTGCTTTTAGAGCAGTGGGCCCTTAGGATATGTCTGACCTTGCTATATCTTGCTGTGCTCCAGAGCCAGACTTTGCTGGCCTCTTTCTTCTGGAACAGAGGGCAAGTACATGAAAAATATGATTTCATGGCGAAGGAAACCCCTGAACTGGCTGCAAGAAAGACAGCAGACAAGTGGGGGCTTTCAGAGGTCAGACTGAGGTTGGTGGGACAGAGCCCCACTTGTCCTAATGAACCAGCCTCCATTGTAATTATTCCACACTAGTTAGAACTCAGCTGCTTCCATGCCCTGCACTTTATAAAGGAGCTAGACCAGCCTTTCTCAACCATCCCTGGCTAGCAGCACCAGTGGTCAGGGATGATGGGAGTTGTAGTCCAACAGCATCTGGGGAACCAAAGTTGATAAAGGCTGATCTAGACAAATTGGGACAGGTTCAAAGGAGGGCAATGAAGGTGCTCAGTAGTATAGAAAGCCTTAGGAAGAAAATAAGGAGGAACTTGACAAAAGGAGGGACACGATAGCACTCTTGAAATAATATCAGGGCTGTCACAAAGAAGCGTATACTCTCTGCTGCCCTAGAGGGTTTGTTCCCTATACGACAAGGCTGCCCAATTTCCCCAATTTCCCCATTGCTTTTTATTTCGGTCCTGGAGGCTAAATATGATTAGAAGGGACCATCTGATCAAAGGTATTCAGGTCGGAGCTAAACAGTACAAACTGATGTCAGATGTCAAAGCGATAAATAACTACCTGACATTCAGAAGACATCTTAAGGCAGCCCTGTTCAGGGAAGTTTTTAATCTGTGATATTTTAGTGTATTTTTGGTTTCTATGGAAGCCGCCCAGAGTGGCTGGGGAAACCAAATAATAAATTATTATTATTATTATTATTAAACTTAAAGCTTTTGCAGATGATTTAGTATTGACATTACAGGAGCCAGAATCTAGTACCAAAAGGGTATTGGAATTGATCCAGGAATTTGGTCAAGTGGCAGGATTTAAGTTGAACAAGTTAAAAACTAATGTTCTTGAGAAAAATTTAACACTGATGGAGAAAGAGAGGTTTCAGAAGGAGACAGGTTTAACATTGATAAAGAAAGTAAAATATTTGGGGGTGAATATGACTGCTAAGAATGTGAATTTGTTTAAAGATAATTATGAGAAATGTTGGTCAGAACTGAAAAAGGATCTTGAAATATGGTCAAGCCTGAAGCTTTCCTTGCTTGGCCGAATTGCTGTTATAAAAATGAATGTATTGCCAAGAATGCTGTTTTTGTTTCAATCACTGCAAATTTTAGACAAGATGGACTGTTTCAAGAAGTGGCAGAGAGACATCTCTAGATTTGTCTGGCAGGGCAAGAAGACCAGAATAAAATTTAAGATACTAACTGATGCAAAGGATAGAGGTGGATTTGCCCTGCCAGACCTAAAACTGTACTATGAATCAGCAGCATTTTGCTGGCTGAAAGAATGGCTGCTTCTTGAGAACACAGACATTTTGGATTTAGAAGGCTTTGATAACGTTTTTGGGTGGCATGCATATTTGTGGTATGACAAGGTTAAAGCACATAAGGCATTTAAAAATCATATTGTCAGAAGAGCATTGTCTAATGTCTGGACAAGATATAAAGACTTATTTGAAAATAAAACCCCAAGGTGGCTATCACCTATGGAAGCGAAGGCTCTGAAAAAAATCAATTGGCCAAAATATTGGGAGATTCTGGAACAGGAGGGTGATAAACTGAAATTGCAGAGTATTGAGAAGCTTAAAGATAAAGTGCGAGATTGGCTACATTATTTTCAAATAAGGGAGGCCTACAATCTGGATAAAAAAACTGGCTTCCAGGTGGAAAAATCTAAATTGGAAACAGAACTACTAGAACCCAAAATTAAGATATTATCAAGAATGTATAACTTGCTGTTGAAATGGAATACTCAGGATGAAACGGTAAAATCTGCTATGATTAAATGGGCACGAGACGTTGGACATAACATTATGTTTGCTGACTGGGAACAGTTGTGGACCACAGGTATGAAATTTACGGCATGCAATGCCCTAAGAGAGAATATTATGAAAATGATATACAGGTGGTACATGACACCAGTCAAGCTTGCAAAAATCTATCATTTGCCGATAATAAATGCTGGAAATGTAAAGAGACTGAAGGTACATTCTTTCACCTTTGGTGGACGCGCCCAAGGATTAAGGCCTTCTGGGAGATGATCTATAATGAAATGAAAAAGGTAGGCCTTTCTCCTGGGCATGGTCGGCCAATTGGTGCCAAAGAAGGATAGAACTTTCTTTATGATTGCTACAGCAGCAGCAAGAATACTCATCACAAAGTATTGGAAGACACAAGATCTACCCACCTTGGAAGAATGGCAGATGAAAGTAATGGACTATATGGAATTGGTGGAAATGACTGGCAGAATCCGAGACCAGGGAGAAGAGTTGGTGGAAGAAGACTGGAAGAAATTTAAAGACTATTTACAGAAACACTGTAAAATTATTGAATGTTAATGATGTTGGAATGAAATGAAGTGGTTTTAGCAATAAGGCAAAAGGAATATGTAAAAATGGATTGATACTAGATGAAAATTCGAAGTTATAATATGTGAAGATAAAAAATTAAGGGTAAACAAAGAGAGTATGGATTTGCTGAACTAATTATTAAATGGAATACAAAAAATGGAGGTGTGAGGAAGTCATGAAAATAAGTAAATGAGTGGTAAGATAATAGAAAGAGGGATTTATTTTTAACTGTTTTTATTTTTCTTTATTATTTCTACTTTTCTGGTTTTTGTATTTTTTGTATTCTTTTTTTACTATTTTTGTAACTTTTTTCTTGTTGAAAAATTTAATAAATACTATTTTTTAAAAAAAAACAACTAGAACTAATGGGCTTAAGGTACAGGAATGCAGAATTTGGCATTATGTGAACCTTCTTGGTGGTGATGATGATAATAATAATAATAATAATAATAATAATAATACATTGGGCAGTTGTGATGGGATATTTTTATTTTCTGTTACAGTGGTACCTCTGGTTACATACTTAATTCGTTCCGGAGGTCTGTACTTAACCTGAAACTGTTCTTAACCTGAGGTACTACTTTAGCTAATGGGGCCTCCTGCTGCTGACACGCCGCTGCCGCGCGATTTCTGTTCTCATCCTGAAGCAAAGTTCTTAACCCGGGGTACTATTTCTGGGTTAGTGGAAGCGTGTGTAACCTGAAGCATATGTAACCTGAGGTACCACTGTATTGTATAAATTAATTAAAAATAGTTTTAAAAAAGAGAGATACTGAGGCACTGTTAGTGGGAGGTGGGGTTCCCTAGACCAGATGGCTGGGAGGTTGCCTGGTCTTGGTGGGGTTACACTCCCTCTGAAGTTCATAGCCTGGATCCTTTGCTGTCGCTTGAGGCTCAGGTGGCCTCAGTGGCCCGCAGTGCCTTCCATCAGCTTCAGCTGGTGACCCAGCTACACCCCTATCTGGAAAAGGATAGCCTTACTACTGCTGCCTATGCTCTGATAACCTCAAGGTTAGATTACTGCAATGTGTTATATGTAGGGCTGCCTCTGAAGACAGCTCAGAAACTTCAGCTGGTGTAGAATTCAGCAGCCAGGTTGCTCACAAGACAGTTTGAGCATATTATACCAATCCTGGTCCAACTGTACTGGCTACCAATTAGTTTTTGGGCCCAATTCAAAGTGCTGGTTTTGACCTATAAAGCCTTAAATGGCTCAGGACCACAATACCTCAAGGACCGCCTCTTCCCATATGAACCTACTCAGACACTCAGATCATCTTCTGAGGCCCTCCTTCATGTGCTATCTCTTCCTCAAGAGGTCTGGAGGGTGGCAACACGAGAATGGGCCTTCTCTGCAGTGGCTCCCCTTCTGTGCAATGCTCTCCCCAAGGAAGTTTGCCAGGTGCCTTCACTATACACCTTTAGGTGCCAGGCAAAAACATTCCTCTTTAACCAGGCCTTTGGTTGATCTTATTGCCATCCAACACCTTTTTAGAATGTGGCTCTTTTTTGGGGGAGGGGGCGACGGGCCCGACGTCTCAGTTACCGCTTGCGCCAACTTGCCCACTCTCTCTTACATATATTGCCCCCACCTCACTTAAAACAAATGCTAACTATCCCAGAGTATCCTGTGGGGAACTTTGGTGTGGGGGATAACCAATAAGCTGGAGTTTCAAGCGGATGTTTTAAAAATAACAATAAAGATTTATTTTAAAACAAGGTATTATAATACATGTGGAGAAACTTAGGTTACTTCAGAATTAATAAGCTAGTTTGCTGAATTCATTTCACAGAGATTTCGTTCCTTTCTGAGGCGGCACTTCAGGTACCTTCAGGTACCCACCCCTTAAACAAATCCAACTCCGGAGGTAACAGGAGTTAAGACTCCTGTGAGTCTTAACGGCTCACAACAACCACCCTTCCTTAACTGGCTTTTGAGAGTCTCTTAATCCTCAGAGGAGTCTCTCCCTTCCAGACTAGTTAGAGGCCTAAGTAAAGGTAAAGGTAAAGGGACCCCTGACCATTAGGTCCAGTCGGGGATGACTTAGGGGTTGCGGCGCTCATATTGGCCGAGGGAGCCGGATGTGAGGGGTTCAGAAGGAGAGACACAGGAGTGGGAGCAAATGGAGAGTGAGGAGGAGGAGTACGAGGGGGGCGCAGGCAGTGACAGTGGCCAGAGTTATTCCACAAGCCTCTCTAGCGAATCGGAGGACTCACAGAAGGGAGCGCCGGTGGCCAGAGCGAGGGGGGCTCCAGGGGGGAAGCCCCAGGAGGAAGGGGCTAGCGGGGAGTCCCTGAGCAGCAGTTGGAAATCAGGACCAGCTTCTCCACCAGAGCGCAGTGGGGAGGGGGAGTCCCAGGAGTCGGGACCAGTGTCCTCACCACCAGAGGGAGGAGAGGAGTCAGGTTTGGCAACGCCCACATCAGGAAGCGGGGAAACGGTCAGAAGGAAAGTCACCGGCTGGGCGCGCGCGCCAAGTTCAAATGTACAGGAGCGCGGCACAGTGGGGAGCCCGGAAAGGGAGCCAGGTCCTAAAGCCCGCCAGAGGGAGGGGCAAGACTCAGGAGGCTCAGCGTCAGAGGAGTCCAGGAAGGAGGGAACCCCAGAGGGCAGAAAGACCCAGCGAAGGAAAGAGCAGCGTAAGAGGTGGAGCCGGGCTAGAATCTTAAACTGGTGTGGGTGGAGCAGTGAGTCAGAGGGGACTTAGCCGGTCTAGCGTCAAGACGTGGGTCTGCGCGCCCAGAGCTTGGAAATGGAAACTAAACTTTAATAAAGACTTTTGTATATAACATCCACTGGGCGTTGGTCCTCTGTGAGCTGGGACCTAGCGGCAGTCCTGACACCAGGTCATGTGGCCAGCATGACTAAGCTGCTTCTGGCGAACCAGAGCAGCGCACGGAAACACCGTTTACCTTCCCACTGGAGCGGTACCTATTTATCTACTTGCACTCTGACGTGCTTTCAAACTACTAGGTTGGCAGGAGCTGGGACTGAACAACAGGATTCGAACTGTCGCAGGGATTCAAACCGCCAACCTTCTGATTGGCAAGTCCTAGGCTCTGTGGTTTAACCCACAGCGCCACCCGCGTCCCTGAGACCTAAGTTGACTGATCCTTTTTCAGCTATTTCTTCTGTCTTACCCTCAGTTTTCCAGCAAGATCCGGTCCTATAACACCTGCAGGACACTACACTGGATGTTTTATCCTGAACCAACTCTCCCTCCTCAGCACTCTGCAACATCAAAATCAAAAGTATTTTTAAAAATTCTTTCATTCCCCCCCCCCAGCACTCTTCTCCCCCTCCTGGCAAACTCATTTTCAGCCTTCACTGTGCAAAGTCAAGTGTATTTTGTCAATGCTCAGAACCAGAATTTCCTGCTGCAATGAGCTGCATAGTTATATCATTGTCTCCTTTTAATGACAAGGCCTGACTTAAACAGAACTCCCCACAATTTTAATCATCATCATAATCAAGTATGCTGAAATACTTGGATGCATTACTTTAAACAAAGAAAGCTTTTAATATTTTTATTTTATTTTATTAAGATGATAAGGACACTTCACCTACTTTGGTGCCTATCTATTGAATCATAGTGCAAGCACAGAAGTTGGGATCTCTTATACACTGCATATTGATTTTATTTTTAAAAAAATTAGAACTACTGCATTTGCAATGATTACATTATTTAAGGCTTTTAATAATGGTAGATACGCCATGAAAGGGAATGCTTAATTCACGACACATGTTTTGCTGACCTTCCTCTCATCCAAATATAATGGTGAAGCGTGGCCCCAAATCCCAAAAGCCCAAATTAATGGCTGCTGAAGTAATCTGATAGTGTTCTTGTAAAAGAAGTCCAAATTGCAATCTAGAAATTGTGTCTCTTTCACATCCCATGAATGAGGGAAACTAGCTGTGTTAATTAGGTCCTGGAGAAGCTGAAATGTTTACGCAGAAGGATGTAAGTCCAAGCAGGCTGCTATGTCTTAATTTCTCACTGGGTTGCCCGGCATCTTTCCTGCTCTTTTGTTATTTTAATTCAAAGTCCTCTCTGAGTTTCCAAATACATTCAAAATATCTATATCATCCACCTATCTATCATCCATCTATCATCTATCTATCTATCTATCTATCTATCTATCTATCTATCTATCATCTATCTATCTATCTATCTATCATCTATCTATCTATCTATCTATCTATCTATCTATCTATCTATCTATCTATCTATCTATATCTATCTAATCTATCTATCTGTCTATCTAGCCATTGGTCTGCAGCCTTGATGGTGCTCAGGGAAACAAACAAAATATCCAACAAATTAAAAAAGTAAATCCTACAAAATGAGAAAAAAGCAGCAAGAGAACAGAACAACAAGCCAGCAAACAGAAATACTACCCAGCAGAACAAATAAATCAATGCCTTCTCCTAGCCATGGAATCTCTACCCGGGGTGCCTTTTTGGCCCTCTCCTGTGGGTTGCCTGAGTTCCTGCCGGCTTTGCTCTCATTCTGTTGCACACACCCATTCTGCTTCTTCTTCTCTCCAGTCCTGCCTTTCCCTCTCCTTTTAGATCCCATTTCCCCTCCTGTCTCCTTTTTCCTAGCCAAAGTTTAATATCTTCCATTTTGCACGGGCCATGCCTCCAGTCACTTCCCTGTAGTGCTCCAGAAACTTCACCCAGTTTCTGGCTGGGGCTCCCAGACACCCAGCACCCGCTCATGACATCACTCACAGGCGACAGAGTCTGTGGCCAGCCTGGGGTGGCCCATTCAGGACACGGGGCTGCTGTGCTCAGTCTAAGCCTTTGCAGCATCTGACAATGAGGAAAATCTGACAAGCTACAGTTGGACTGTACTTGGTAATAGCACCTTGTTTTTCAAAGAGGGCTACCTACTGTTATAAAATAACTTCCTCTTTGTTCTTTTTTAAGGAGCACTAGCCAAGGGAATCTGACTGGACTCTTGAAGCCTATGGCTTGAAGTCAGCCTCTCAGGTTCACCCAGCTGCAACAATGGATTCATATGACAATCTGTTTGCACTAGAGGTTTCCAAGGCTGCTGGACGCAACATGTCCTGCATTGCTTTTGTATAGCTGAGACCATGGAAATGGGTGTGCCTTAGCCTCATTGGCTGGAAAGTTTGGATTATTGCAGAAGCTTTCCAATGAAAGGAAACCGAGACCATCAAGAAACACTGTGTAGAAGATGATTGGCAAACGATTAGTCATGTCAGAAAACAGTTTCTGTTGAATTAGTTTATTTACTTTTTAAACTGCAGCCAGTTCACATGACCTTCATAGCAGTCTGAGCTGCTCGGATTTTGCTGCTTTAGAATATTAGTCTAATAATGAGCAGGGAGACGTCAAAGCAGCAAACGTATGCATCTGAACTCTTGCATCCTGTCAGTTCTGTGGATGGATGATGGTGTTATATCCTTGCCAAAAGGATATGTTCATACGTGACCCAGTACTGCTTTGCTCTGATGTCCTGACAAAGAGTGCTCAATCATGCAATCCCAATTGCCATTTAAGGTTCAAGATATCTTAAACTGTATCCAGAAGATAGTTTTCAGGAGCCTTGCAGGTGGACTTGGAGGTTGTCATTGTTTGTGGTACATATGTGTAATTTTGTCTGTCCTACTGCTGCCTCTGGTTGAACCAATTTGGCTGGTTTGCAGTTCAATCAGTTTTGCTATTTAGCATTAATACAGGCAGCACTTGATCATGCTCAAAGCACCATGCGAGTAAACCACATGGCAGTCCCACAGGGTTGGACAAAGCCATTGTCCCCATGTTGCTGATAGGGGGCAGAAACCAAGAGCCACCTCCTCAAGACTTGCACAAGAGCAAAGCAAGGGGTGTCCTAGTTTACAAATCAGCCTCTCAATCACTGCATTACCATAACGTACGTCTAGCATTATATCCAGTAAATAAATAGTACTTTCAACATCTTGATTTAAGTGCAACCAGAACTCCTGCAGCCAGCCAGTGTCCATGTTGTCAATGATGATGATTGCGTGGCGATTCCCGTCCCCTCGCACAGATGAAATAAAGACACCGGACACCAGAATTTAGGTTAATGGGCATAAGATGGCCACAACTTTATTGATTACAGGTAAGAGCGGTATTGGCCCTAGGCATTGGCCCCTAACAGACTATCCGGTCTAACCGGGGAGGGTTAAGCACCAACAGGGGGAGCCCCCCAGATGTACATCCGTAGGCGCTCCCCGAGGGGTTACCGCTCGGGGGCGCGCTTTAGGCCCTAGCCTCCGTAGGTTTCGGACGAGGCGACGCCCCCCGGAGTCCTTTAACGAACTACCCTCCAAGCAATGGGGGAGGTGATGGCGATCCTCCCCCCCCGACCACATTTGCATAACAATACCCCGGCCAATGCCTACCGCCAAAACCAAGGAGTTGTGACGTTTTTGCTACGAGGTAGGCGAAAACAAGTGGCTTCAACTTCAGCCAATTAGCCAAATGGAAAAACTCCTACCAGGCCCCTTGCGGCGACCAGCCAAAGCCCATAGCAAAGTCCAGATGCCTGCCTAAAGGGTGGGAGGGTGGGAAACCGCGGCTGGAGCGAAGGAAGAAAAGGGGCGAGCCTCGGCTGCCCCGACCTTAAGTCCCCTCAGCTAACTCCACCCCCAGCGCCAGCCCATTGGCTGGCTGCAAATATGAATATTTATGAAGTCCCTGGTCCCGCGGGGCTGGCGCCAGCCCCGCGAGAATGCGGATGGGGGCGTGCGCCTGCAACCCCCCCTCCGTAGATCGGGAGGGGCTTTGGCACACACCCTCAGTGCCCATCGAAAGGTGTGGGTGTTAGGCCAACTTGGAATGTCTTTGTGCCATTCCTTTGGCCTCATGTAGGAAACCATCCCTGGTCACCAGGCTCAAGAGCTTTCTCCGTTGTGCAGTTCCAGGGTGAAGATTCTCAGTGTTCTACCTGGCCTTCTCATTTCCTTGTGGGCATGGAGAAGGGGAGAGGCAAGGACAGCATTAGCATTCTCTGGGAGAGAGAAAGCCGTTCCTCAGCCTCTTGGCCTTTAACCAGGGAGAACCCAGCGCTTTTTCCCTCCTGACACACACTACCACTTCTGCAGGAGTGTAGATTTGCTCCCTCCTCCAGTTCAATAGGAATTAACTGAGTAAAATGAATTTTGACCGGCTGCTCCGTACAATCTCATTCTAGAGAACGGGTAGAAGGTTTCATTCAGGTAGATGGGACTGCAATAAACATCAGGAAAGGATTCTTAACTCAAAATGCACTTCAGTAGTGGAGCAAGCGGCCTAGAGAGGCCATGGGCAACATTTTCATGAGAAGTCTCCTCAAGTATTAGTCAGGGATGGTTTTCTTTGGTGCTGGTGGCAGCTCACAGCTCAATTGGCTCACAAGAAGATTTGGGGCTAGAGTCCTATATACATGCTTTGGAGTATGTTCCTTGAACTAATTAAGGTTTACTTCTAAGTAATTATACATAGAATTGGGCTGTTACTCAAGGCTCTCCAAGCCTCATGGAGGCAGGGCAATTAGGGCAATTAGGGGCACTGCCCCACCAACCTGTCTTAATTCCGGTTTGACAAATCATTGGACGGTATATGAAAATTCATAGAATCATAGAACTGTAGAGTTGGAAGGGACTGAACTTGGGCTGAACTTAAAATGTTATCCTTAAGCTTCCACTCAGCTGGGTGACAAAAATATTGCCCCCACTGAGCTACCCCTGTCTTTAAAAAAGCCCCCTAACCTGGTTGTCCCTGCTTTACATATTAAGTACCCCACAGTCAGGCTTGGTCAAGATCCTTGGGATGTGACTTCTCATTCAAAACTTACGCTTTAAAGATTGCTCAAGAGGCTGCAGCTAAGCAGACATGAATAAAAATCTATCCCAGCATGCAGCAGAAACCACAACTGCTGCTGACTAAATGCTGTAGCCTGGATTCTGTGAGGTGGCCTTTTTTCTGGTTAATCCAAAATCCAGGACAAAAATCTGGAGAGTTTCCCGGGACATTACAACTGGGAAATAGCAGCAGTCTCATGAGAAAGACTTGGTGTCACAAGATTTCCAGAATGGTGTCCAGCTTGAGGAAGTTTGGCTACACTTCAGATTTTTGAATGCTTTTTCCAAACCCAAAATCTCCTCACCTTTAGGGGGCAGATTCTCCCTTCCTGGACATCGTATCTGTAAGCGCAGCTGGTTGTGCAATGAGTGTCACTGCTAAAGTCCATCTGCGAAAAACTTTTTTGCAATCTTTGGACCAGAAATCTCAAGAATTTCCAGACACGTACTTGGCTAGAAGTGGAAGGAGGAAGAAAGGGAACAGCTTAGTAGACAGGATTTGTTTGCTAGAAAATCACTGCTTTCAGTCTGTGTCCAATGGAAGCAATATGGTTTCAATCTCAATCTTGAAAGTGGATCAGACTACAATAGAAGCACACATTCCATTTTCTCCTCCATGCCACTTGCTCAGTCTAGGTTGGTCAGAGCTAAAAGTGACTTAAGGCCAGAGAAAACAAATGGCTCATTTAAACAAAGTACTTGCAGAATGCGAATGATATAAATGCTTGATCTATTGCTGTTAAGTGATTGGCTGTTATACAGTATCTTCACCTGCAGAGTATTCACATGTTGGAAGGGGGGGGGGAGCAAAGAGATTGGTATCCTTTCCTCCAAAGGTGAGGGGAGTGGACATAGCTAAGGCTGACAGGACAGCTTACTCTATGGTCTTAACCCCTTCATGCATATTAAGCTATATCCCACACATCTGACAGGAGGCTGCATCTCCATCGGCGTCACTAATGCTGAATTTGGAATTATGGCTGTTCCTGCCATGTGAAGTATTACAGCCTGAAAACTGGGATACTTTAGTGACAAGGGAGGAAAGAGGAAGGAAGGAAGGAAGGAAGGAAGGAAGGAAGGAAGGAAGGAAGGAAGGAAGGAAGGAGAGGCAGAAACTGGAGGAAACAGGAATGGATTTTTTTATATAAATAAAAAGGTTTAGAACTGATATTATCAATTTAGAACTGATATTATGAGCTTTCTGAACTAAGCCCTGGCACAAATGTATCCCTGTGTGTGGGCAAAGAATGAAGAATTTGCCAGTTGGATGAGGACAAATCTCTGTAAGGACAGAAAACACTTCTGTGAGGATCTACTGGAAAGTAGAAAACCAGGAAAGGTTTTTTGTGGAGACGGACCAGATTATTTGCTTCCAAATGATACATCCAAAAAAGGGGGGATTGGGTATCAGGCCTACGTAGAATTTATGACATGTTCCCCATAACCTTAATTCTGAGATGAGGAAAGGGAGGAATAAGCTGCACCTGTTTAATTGTGAGGAAAATGCGCTTTAAACATGCTCACTTTCCCTCACACCACAAATTCCAGGAACTGGCCCTGGTATTAAAAACAGATTTTAGCGTTGACTCCTGATGAGCTGTAGCACAAATGAAACAGGGCAGCATTTTCTCTGTGTTGCGGTTTTATTTTCTGCGTGAAATAAACGAATATGTTCATTCAAAGAAGGTAAGAGACCCTGGAAGCAAGCTGATGACCAGAGAGAAATCAGGCTGGAAGAAAACTGCACCACAGGCCAGGGAGCGAAGGCACTGTCTTGGTATCAGAATAGTGATGTGAGTGGGTAAGCAATGGATAATTTGGAGCTAGGAAAGCCAGGGAGGTGGACAGGAGTCAGTGGGGATGAAATATAGATACTTTTGACTGGAATATCAGCCAACATTTTAGCTGCAAAGGAAGTAGAAAATCAAATATTGTCTAGTTAGGAAAAGAAAATAAGAAGGAATAAACATGACACTCTTGTTCTTAGTTTGTTTAGACATGAATGCCAGGGAATCTACATATATATATATCATTGAGGAAGATAATTATTTGAAAGGAAACAAGGGGCAGAACCCACAAAACAGTGTTGATAGGCAACCACCACTTATTTCAGGAAAGATTTGTTTGATCTCTATCAGTGCTACTTGAGATATTTTGCCCAATGTTCACATTATGTGAAGGATAATAGACTTTCATACATTTTCAGCATTCCAAGTGGAATATATTTTGAGACTGGATTCTGGTTAGTAGGTGATATAACTCTTTTGTCAACATAAGCTTAAAATAATGGCTTCTCAGACAATTGTACTACTAAGCCAGCTTTCTCTCTGCCCCCCTCGCCAGTTACTCCAAAATTGAATCTGACATTATTATTATTTTTTACAACATTTCTTTTCATATTTCAGAAGCATTTAGCCTGTTCTTGCCAATTAGTTCATGTGGAATATGATATATAAAATCTGTTTCCCAGGACTTGTTGGCACATTCCATAATGTCATTGAAAGACCCGGTGACGATACAGCTTCCTCCACCACGTGGGCAAATAATTGGGGCACTTGATACCTTCGTGAATGTTAGTTGCTTTCCTGACTCACCATTTGAAAAGAGGGTGGGGGCACCGGAAAGGATTCCTGTAAAATACAGTTGCCCTTCACCTTACATTTGCATTTAAAAACCTGGCTGTCTGCTTCTTGGTTCTGTGATGGGCAAGATCTCCATCTGGCATCCTAGCTTGCGTACAGTTTTGCCAATTTACACTTGGATTTTGATATGTAGGAAAATGGTCTGATTCAAATTGTGGAAGGTGGCACCTTGAAACAAAGAGGGCAATAGGGAACCGAGGCATTTTTAATTTAACCATTACCGTATTTTTCGCTCTATAAGACGCACCAGACCACAAGACGCACCTAGTTCTTGGAGGAGGAAAACAAGAAAAAAAATATTATGAAGCTCAGAAGCCAGAACAGCAAGAGGGATTGCTCTTGCTGTTCTGGCTTCTGGGATAGCTGCGCAGCCTGAATTCGTTTCATAAGACGCACACACATTTCCCCTTACTTTTTAGGAGGGAAAAAGTGAATCTTATAGAGCAAAAAAATACGGTATTTTAAGGAAATAAATGATTCAGACCGTGGTATACAGGAAACACATACTGCCTTCAAACTATTTTCCAGAATTTCAAGTAAAAGTGTTGATATGGATAATCTGCCACCTGCTCCCCCAGCAGTCAATCCTTCTGTTCCATAGCTTCACTGGCATCAATGGGACAGGCAATCCTTCGTATGTATTTTTGCAATCTTCTCCTTACATCCAATACTCACCTGTACAGTGGTACCTCGTGTTACATATGCTCCAGGTTACAGACTCCGCTAACCCAGAAATAGTGCTTCAGGTTAAGAACTTTGCTTCAGGATGAGAACAGAAATTGTGCTCTGGCTGTGCTCAGGAGGCACTGCTGGTCTCCTCCCACCCCTAGGGGGGAAATGACAGGGGCTGCCCTCTGGGATTCCTGGAGTCTGCACCTGCTCCATGTGATTCAGAGTGCCCCACCCAAGAAGAGATTAAAACTGTGATTGCTCTCGGACTTGGAAGAGGCGGGGAAAAAGAGAAGAACAAAATAAGAGACTGTTGGAACTACTAGGGGAACTTAGAAGAACAACAGTCAAGAGTGGAAATTCTGAAAGATGTCCTGAAATACCTTTCGGATCTTAGATTCAACTACGGAGATTTGGTTGCCCTGTCGAGAAGGAATAAAATCATCTTTAGGTGGGAGTTTCCCTGAGATCTACTCTTTAGCCTCAAAGGAAGGAAAATGAAAATAAGATCAGCGGAAGACAAAGTAAAGTTCATGTATAAATATGAAGAAGACTCGCAGAAGGGACTTGGAAAAGAGTTAAGAGCATCGGACAGAAGATCACCAGGTTGATGGACTATAGGGAATTGGCGGATATGACTGGCAGAATCCGGGACCAGGGAGAAGAGTCGGTGGAAGAAGATTGGAAAAAGTTTAAAGACTATTTATAAAAATATTGTAAAATTAATGAGTTTTAGAAAAATGTTGGAAAGGAGCTATATGGCTTTAGTAGAAATGTTATGAGGAATTAAGTACAAATAGAATATTAGAGTATTAAAGGAAAAATAAAGTTAAAATATGTTAAGACAATTATATATTAAAGGGAAAAATAAGGTTAGAATATGTTAAGATAAATTACAGGACAGAAAACAGAGGAAGATGGAAAGGAATTGCTGAAATAGTTAATTAAAGTGGAATACAAAAAGGGAGGTGCAAGGAGGTCGATTAAACAAGTAAATGAAAGTTAAGATACTGAACTTATTAGATGTTTTTTAAATTGTGTTTGTTTGGTTTTGTTAAATTAATGTTTGGGGGTTAGTGTTGTATGGTGTTTTTGTATTTGTATTGTATTGTCTTGCTTTGTTTAATCCTTTGTTTTTCTTTTGCAGTTTTTAAAATGTTAATAAATATTATTTTTTTAAAAAAACAGAGTGTCCCACCCATGGCCTTTGATTCCTCCTTCAACCATTGGGCAAAGTTTGTTTGATGCCCTCCCCATGTGTAGACCTTCACTCGCTCACTCTTCCCTGGCGGGGGGGGGGGGCACCATTTTGTGATTTGCCTCAGGTGCCAAAATGTCTTGCACCAGCCTTGCACAGACAGCCCAAAGTCTGTAGGTACTTGCAGACAGAGGCAGCAAGCCTATTGTTCCTTCAGTGGACCATGTGAACACAGTGTGTGAAGAGGTCTGAGCCTGGAGCAACCAAACTGGCTTTCTACAAGCCATCCTTGTGTTCCTATACAAATAATTTAGGAACTTTCACCACTTGTGAACTAAGCTAAGTTTCGCTGCCTGTGTTTTCTTATTGCTGTATGGAAACACACATGAATCTGACCTTTGAAAAGTTTGTAAGTAAATCATTTTTAATTTACTAAATCTGTGGTCTTTTTCTATGCTAGGGGAAGTAGGAAACTTTGGAAGGAACCTGGAAGGGCATGTTTTAAAGGTCTAACATCCTATATTTCCACACTGCATATTTTGTTATTTTAAATCTCTGCTGGGGCCGACTTACAAAAAAGTACTTGCCCCAAACCAGGATCTTGGCATCTAGGGGATTCTCCTTTTATACCTATATTTTTTCTTGCCAACCAGTAGAATCATAGCCACACAGTAGACATTGCTTCATTGCTTTTGTACATGCAGAGCATTTTCTTGCATGTATGTAACTAATGGCTGCTCACTGCCTTCCTGGGGGGTGACGTTTCTGGTCCCTTGCACTCCAACCTTGATCCCTGCCACCTGGCCATACTCACTTCCTGGCAGTTGTGAGGAAGTCCATGTTGCCTGGGGAGGTAGGGGTGGATTCCTGCTAAAAATGCCCATTCAAGCGGCCCAATCAGTGGCTGTGCCAATAGGGTGGACCCTTGCTGGCTGCCCTGGCATTGGCTCTGGCCCTGCCTGTCCTGTCCGGGCAGCAACACTTAAAAGGGCCATCCACGTGGCGGAACTCTTGAGCTTGATACAAAACACTTTCTTGGATGTATATAACTAACTGCTGCCCACGGTATTGGCCATCCTTGCAAGTGGTAAGGATGTTTTCAACCAAGGGAGCCATTTTCATTTTTCCAAATGCACCAAAGAAACAGCAAAAAAAGTTGGCCACTTATGGTGTCACAGCTCTGATTCTCCAGTCAGCTAAAGTGATTTCCTCTCTCCTAAAAGAAACAGGAGCATTCAAACTGCAAATTTCAATATGGGTGAAACATTTCCAAATTCCTTGTTGTAATTTCTTGCCAGCCCTAATGCCTCCACAATTCTGTTTGGCATCAGTTCCCACCACACTGGCCCTCCTCTGTCTCATCGCCCAGATTTCTCCCCGTAGGAGCCCCTTTCAATTTCTCCTAAATTTTACCAAGTTTTCATGAACTGCTAACCTCCATCTTAGCATTCCACCACCCTGCTGTGTACTGTCAGGCATGGAGAGTCCTCCCCTCCCTTTGGTAACTTCACAGACAAGAATTAATGAGCAGTTTATCTTTTATAGTTCTTTTTATTCAATCATCTGGTTGCAAGCAAAAATCCACATCTCTCCACAAGGAGAGCAGCTGGCTACTCTAAATCCTCCCCCTTCCGTCCCGAGCAACATCTGGGGCGCCAGTGGGGAGATCCTCCTCCTCTCTGCATTCTTTGTTCTCTAATACGGATGGATCTCCTAGTTCTTGGGGAGGGAGGGTCCCTCACAGTCTCTCATGATGTCTCTGCTGGCTGTTCCCTTCCTTCTGCTTCTCTTTCCGTTATCTCGTAGCTAGGCAACTCCTGTCTCATCTGCTCAGTGTTTGTGTCTCCCTCTGCTTCTGAAACCAGTAGAAACGGGGGGGGGGGGGGATTTCCTCCCTCCTCTTCAAGGAGGAGCTGATCTGCCTGAGAATGCATTTCCAATCCTCTTATTCAGACCATTCCCTGACATCTACTCAGGAGATCCTAGATGTCTGGATCTTATTTGACTGCCTTGTAAAGGTGCCATTGCAACACGGACTAATATTGCTCACATCTTGCTTTAAATTGTTTGTTCATTAGAATATCCTATAGCTGGGGCATCATCTCCAAGTACACTGCCTGAATGTGAGCTCTCATGTGAAGAAATGGGAATCGCCATACTGCTTGTTTAAGTTTTCTTTTTCACCCCCTTGAAACATAGATCAGTATCTGGACCGCTGAAAAGGCTACACTTGCTAAGGAACACTGTTCAAGAAGGAGCAGGGTGGGTGAGGCCGATATCATGTGCATCGCTAGTTCACTAAGAGAAACTACCTAATGGAACAAGCACTGCAATAAAGGCCTCTGAACTTTAAATTTTGGATGGCAGCACTTGATTAAGCCTGATGGCGCCTGCAAGTGTCTGTTGGGATCTGCGTATGGTATTTCAGCAGCAGGCAAAGGAGCTATAAAGAGAAATGAATGCACATCTGGGATGTCCATCATGCGCAGGGTGTCACAGGCCAGCTGGGCAAGCAAAGAGCCTGAGCTGCAGGAGGTGAAGAGCAACGTCTGGGCTTGCAAAGGACTTGGAAGTCAACAAATCGTTCCTGGAGTCGTTTATTGTTTATTTTAGATGCTATATTTCTCTGGAACATATATTCTCAGTTTTACTTTGGCAGTGCTTGATAACGCCTTCACATCTAGCCTACAATCTCATGACAACTTTTCCTTTTATGCCTCTTGTTTTTAACTTTTTCTCTTTGCCTCTTTGGTCAGTTATCTGCTGCTGCTCATCTTCCATTTGCTTGGATTTGAAGAGCAAAAGGGCTTGCCACTGGCAGGCACTGTCCATGTGAAATGACTGGAGGGTTGGTTCTCAGAGCCCAACCAGACAGGACAGAGCCACGTGTGTTGCTGTTCTTGTGCCTGCAGCATTCACACACAAAGTAAGGGTGGGGTTTCCTTTCCTTTTCTTTTTGCAGCCAAATGTGTGTGTGTGTGTGTGTGTGTGTGAGAGAGAGAGAGAGAGAGAGAGAGAGAGAGAGAGGTTTTGATGAGTAGAAGAGGCTCTATTAATTACAATTTATCCCTCCAGACTCCCACAGAGATTTTCATTTCTGGCAGTAAAATAGGAACTTAAGAAATTAGGGTGCAAAGGCTCCTTTTTTATCTACTCCAGCTAAGAAAGTAAGCTGGCTTCCCCTTCTTACTCCACTTAACAAAGAATCAGGCAACAACTTGTAAAGCTGATTTTAAAATTGTATCTACTTACTCAATAGTCTTGTGCTGGTTCATGGCAAAGGTAGCAGTAAAAATGATGCAGGTAAAACACTTATATTTACAAGATAAGTTGCTTTAGGGATGAGCCTGGAGTTGGAGTAAGCAGAGGCATGTGTCTGTTTCCATTGTTGGCCAAAGAAGAGAGAGGGAGGAAGAAACAGGAAGTTATACCTGCTCCCTCCCTCCTAGGGGAAATGACATCACACAGAGCCTTGTCTACCAATTGCATTTTCTATGGTTTCAGTGTCTGCCTATCAGCAATACATCTCTGTGGTCATTTGCCCCTAAACTTACAGACTAGCAAGAATTTGCATTTGTTGAGTTTGACGGCAGTCTCCCACAGTGTAGTATTCTGTTCAAGACCACAACCTCCAGAGTGTTCTCAGCCCCTTGTACACCAGTTGACAAAGCGTAGAGCCTGGAGTCTTGGTTTCTGCTCTTGGACCTAAAAGCCCTGAGTCCTCATTGGGGAAGGATTGAAGATAAGCTCTCCCTCTTCCCCCCTCTCTCCAAACATGCTACCTGTTCCACAGTCGTCTTCTGAGATTCCTTTCTGTCCCCCTCTCAAAATTCTTTCCGTGACACTTATTTCTGTTCACATACACAAACATGCCCTTCAGTACACCTGAGCCTGATTCCAAAGAGCTGGGGGCGGCTCAGCACCTCCTCCAGCCTCATCACACAGGGCATACAAGGAGTGTAGATCCTTCCCCCAAATTTCCGGGAAATGTGCCAGGCTTGCATAAAACTGTCTTTAGAGAGGGAATGGCAGCAGGTATAGTGAGTGTCAGGGAACTGCCATCGGAGCTCCAAATGGTGGAGGGGCTCCAGGATGCTGGGAGACCCTCGGATGCTGAGGAGGGAACCAGCAGGGGGAGAGGGGGAGTTTCAGCAGAAACAGAGTTGGAGGAACAGCTCCGAGATGCTTCTAGTGAGAACAGCGGAGAGAGCTCAGGACCTCCTCTTGGGACGCCCACTTTGCGCAGGAAGCTGTCACGTAGAGAATCTAGGCGTAGAGTTTCTGTCAAAGAACTCTTATGTTGGAAGAAATTCCGGAAACGCCCACTGACGGATTCTGCCAGCGATTAAGGCAGCCATGCACCGATGGCTGCGCGGAGAGGAACAGTTTTAAAACTGATTACTAAACTCTAAGAGTGCAAGCGCCTACACACAAGTAGCCCCATAGTTCATCACATCGAGGAAGGGGGCTCAGCTCCCATCACCCACACATCCCTCTTCATATGAAAATTAAACACCCCCTGACACAGCTTGCTGGACCCCCGTTAGTCTTCAAGGCCAGTGGCCCACTGACTGCATTGCAGGGCCCATTGTGGGATCTGTGACCATGTCCTTCCCTTTCCCATTTCTCCATCCAACTTAATGGGACAGAAAGCACTTGACCAATTTCCTACCAATACCTGGGACTGCCTGACTCCCCACCTGCCTCTTTAAATGGGGTTGTTATGCTGTTGAGGCTGTCACCTCCTATGACCCCTAAGTTCCCCACATACTTTCTGCTGGTAATAAATTATTTTGATAATGGGGTTAAGTTATTTGGTGCTTCTTATGATATAAAACAGTTTTGAGAGGGAGATATTATGGGTAGCAATGCATTGTTGGTGTTGTCTCAGTATTGTTTTGTCATTATTTGTTGTGACTGCACTTGCACACCACTTTTCGGTAGACGTTAAAGTGTCTGAGGCAATGATTAAACTAGACCTTATCTTCATGAACTGTTATCTTCCATACAGGCTGGCTGGCTTTCTTAGGTCACATCCATACCATACATTTAAAGCACACTTGCTGTTGTGGCTTCCCCCACAGAATATTGGGAACTGTAATTTGTTAAGTGTGGGGGAACTGTAGCTCCCTCTTAGAAAGTCAAAGGGAGAAAAATGGCATCTGGCGTGAGGGCAAGAGTCTGCCACCTTCATTCTGGCCCCCTGCCCAGAGATTTTACTCTTTCCCCATGTGACTCTGATAAGGAGGTCAGCGCCTCAAATCTTTAAGTCTCCTGAGTCAACTGAGGGCTTCTGCTGTTTGATCAAGATGCTCTGATCTGCCCCAGCTTGTCCTGTGTGACTGCGCCGCCAGCAAGGATCACACCAGGGATGGGGCTACGTGGTGAGTCACAGTAATCCCCACTTACTTAATAGGCCCCGTGTTGCTCCAGCAAAAGTGGTCTCTTGGGCCACATGTGGGTCAAATGTTGTGTAAAACTACCATCTCACTTCCGTGCTTTGTGTAACATCCTCTACAGCAACAGCTGTGTGTACTAGAGATGTCTAAGATGTGAATGACCTTGAAATTTATGGGCTGATCATATGTGGTATGCATTGTAAAGATGTATATATACAACACAAATTTATTGCAGGAATCCTGTAATCCCAGAATACTGAAAGAAGCCATGCTGAATGTGCAAAAAAAGCACATCTGTTCTTGCTGTCTAGCTGCATTCCCTATCTCCCGTGCCCCCTCTTTATACTTTCAGTTGATACAATCTCTCACTGTCATGTAAAATTTACAAATATTTTAGTTAATTGATTAATGTTGCAAGCCAGAAGGGCAAAGAATACTGGAGAAAGTCAATATGTTTGTGTGGTTGCATGCAACTTTAAAAGACCTGTGACAAACATTTACCATTAGCACAAATTTCCATATTATTTTATTTGGTTTTAAAAATGCAAATCTTATCTACCATAATTACAAAGGGCCAGACCCAGCTGAAGCTAGTTACGTATACTACTGCTCAATTCCTATGCATGCAAGTAAACCACACTGTTGTTTATTATTAGAACAATTTATTTATACATCATCAGTGTACTACCAGAGGCAGGTCCCTGTTTCTCTGCAGAGGGACAGAGAACAAAGGAAAAGGGGAGTTACAAGTACAGGGAGGAGGGTGGGCAAACACTATGACAGGGGTCAGCAAGGTTTATCTTGTCTGGGCCGGATTGGTCCCGGGGAGATCCCTCCGTGGGCCAGATCATGCGTGTGCCCGCAATTTTCGGTGTCTGCGCTTGCACGCCTGTGATTTTGGGTGGCTGCATCTGCGCAGACACAATTTTCGGCATCTGCGCATGCGCAGACACAATTTTCGGCATCTGCGCATGCGCAGACACAATTTTCGGCACCGGGGAAGCGAGTCCCCACACTGCGCTGTGCCAGTTTAGTGCAGCACGCGAGCAGGCAGCTCGGTTGGGGGCAGCTCGTAGGCCGGTCAAACGACCTCCACGGGCTGCTTCCGGCCCATGGGCCTTAGTTTGCTGATCCCTGCACTATGGCATCTGCTGGCTATTTCCTTGATAATGCAAATTCAGAGGAGAAAGCAAAGGCTATGCCAGAAGAAAACAAAACCCCAAGTGTGGGGCTTGCGGTGAGAGTGTGGTGGCACCTTGCATATATTCTGGTGGAAGTTGCATGCAGAGGAGGCAGCCAGGGAGAAAGCCATTTCACAGGGCAGGAGACCTTCAGGTGAACTGGGGTGGTAGAGATGGAAGGATGGAGGTCACAAGCTGGGAAATGATGAGAAAAGCGGGCTGAGGGCAAGGCAAGGAATGTGTGCTGGATATGCTGGGGAAGGGCAGCCAGTGAAGGACTGTCACAGAAGGTGAACCAACTCCTTAGCATGTCCCACTGAAAGCAGTGAAATGGATCAGCCACAAAACTAGGACTTGCACATGAATACCGTAATCTTTGCTAGTTTTTAGGGTCTAAATCTTCTCAGCTATGGTGGATCAGCCAAGAGAAGGCAATATATGATGCTTTCATTAGCCTCCAGTAGAACTAAACATCTGCAATATTCATCATTGTGTTGGAAGACTAGATTAGGAGTTTACCACTTTCATCTAGTCTTCCAGCATAATGATGAATTCATGTTGGAACTCCTCCTCATTCTTCTCCTGCGAAGCGAACTTCCTCTGATGCATGTTAATTGTTCTCAGAAGCACTAGGAGCTCCTTTATGCAACTGTGTTCCTCAGTGTTGGACAGTCATCCAGATCCATTTGAGCTAGCCCCAACTTGTTCCTTGCTTTCTGATCTTTTTGTACCAAAGATGTCAAGGGGAAATGCACCCAGAATTCATAACGGCTAAACAGAGCAAGGTGTAGAGTTGGGGGGAGGGAGGGACATATTTAGGTTCTGATGCAATTGCCCCATTCAGGAGAGATGGATTTATGCTTATTTGCAGACACATTGCTTCAACACTGGAGATACAGAATGACATCTAGAAATGTAAGCTAAAAGTACATGTTCTGAAGGCTAGACATGAGATGATGTCATGGTTATATTACACTGAATGTTCAGTGTAGTGCTCTGGGAATAATCCAGCCAAATGAGTTCCACATTACAGAATTGTTGTTGTTGTTGTTGCTGCTGCTGTTGTTGCTGTTATATCTATACCCCACCTTTTCCCCTGATGGGACTCAAGACTGCTTACAGATAAAAACAAGAACCACTATAACCAGAAAAAATCAATCATAAAAATACATTTAAATCTGTCTAAACATACCAATAATTACAATGAAACCAGCACAACACCAGCCCCTTCATTAAAAGCAGTCAGTTCCCCAAAGCCTTCATCTGCTAGCAGAAGGACAGCAAGGAGGGAGCCAGTCTAGCTTCCCAAGAGAGAAAGTTCTGATGTCTGGGAGCAGCCACCGCCGAGAAGGCCCTCTCCCAAGTCCCCACCAAGCCTGTCTGAGAGGGTGGGGGCCCCCAAAGAAGGGCCTCCCACGAAGATCTCAAAGCCCAGGAAGGGGCTCTATGAGGGAATAGAGTCTTTCAGATGGACCTAAGTTTTGTAGGGTTTTATAGGTCATCACCAGCACCATAACCATACAAATGGGTGCGTATCCTGGAGAAATTACTTCTGCATTTAGGACATCAACCAATACAGACTCAGGAGTCCTTAAATCAAATAATTTAACAAAGAACCTAACTCTGTTGGACGGTGCCGTAACAATGCAAGCCACGTTACCTACTAGGGAGTTCATACAATTGAACTTGAAGGGACTTTAGCTGGTAGGAAAGCGTCAGTAGGAGGCGTTGAACTGAAATATTAGGAATAGAGCACATTCACATAGTCTTCTGTTCAGTTGTATCCTATCCTATTATATGTGGTGAAATGTGCAAGCTTTCATGCAAGCTGCCCTGGGGTTAAAGAATGAGGGTCACTCCAAATGCCCATCCCATTGGAAATAATGGACAGCATCTTTAGTAATAACTTGGGCCATTGCTCCTTCTTACATTAATTTGAGAATTATTGTTAGTTCTGCTTCATTATATTCATTTAGCCCCCTCCCCAATCCTTTTAATGCTTCTATGCTTTATTTTGAATTTATTTTACTTACTTATTATAAGCTGGACAGAGAACTTTATGTTATGTGGTGGCATACAGATGTCGTAAATAAATTGGCCGTCAAGTACACATTCTGTTAAGTTTTCCAATGCACATCCAATTTACATTTGCATTTCCTGAAAACAAGAATAGCCAAGATATTCCTTGGCTTTGGAGAGTCCTGACAACTTGACAATAGGAAGCAGGCCAACAAACAAAGGAGGCCAACAAAATAGGAGCTTGTATGGAACAGAGAAAGCCAAAATGGGAGTAAGAGTTGCTGAGGAAGGCAGTATGAGCAGGGAAGGACTAGGCTGAGAACCTCGTCTTCCACTATCCAGATTTGTTGATTTAGTGTGAAGGTCCCCACCTGGAAGTCCTGTTTGGGTGTTGCTAGCATCACCGATGCATGAAGTGGGTTTAAGCAAACTTGTATTGGGGAAGCAGGGTTCAGGAATGAACAGGAGTGTTGATGCAAGGAGCCTTCCCCTTGCTAAAAGCAGTTTTGGGGTTCTCTCAACGGCTAGTTTCTGTGCATGAAGTTTCCCCCCCACCCCTCTTCGCTTTCATGTATGCTGCCTTTCCTTGCCATCAGAAGAGCCAGCCTTTCTCAGGATTCATATGGACACAAAATGGTGACTTGGTCATGGTTTAGATATCCGTAATCTACTGGGCTCATCTTCAGTGGCTGTCTCTTCATTTCAGAGAGGTTGCTATGGCACCAGCTTTAAAAGCAAACTGTATAGCCTTGGCTCAAGAAAAGGTTCCTGGCTGGTTTCTTGCCTTTTCCTTCTAACAGAATTTGGAAGGTATTTGCATTTCCATTAGCTTCAGCTGCTGTTTTCTCTTGTTTTCTCCTGCTCTGCTCCTTTTGTTTCTGCAGATATTGAGATAAAGGTTAGACATCTGTTTTGGATCTGCCCACGCTGTTTAACTCAGGCAGAGTAACTCGCTGTCCTTTTCTCATAAATCACTGTGCATCTGGAACACAGTCATAGCTAATTGTGGGGATCGTTCACCCCATACAACTAATTTCAAAAAGATTGATTTCATCTCTCTCCAGTTGTGTTTTGGTTCTCCATGGAAGGAACGGTGATTGGGAATGGTCTGACAAACAGCAAGGGGGAACACCCATATTAAGATATTAATGATAAAAGTTCAATTATGCCTCATGGGAACAAGACATTTCACCCCAAATCTGCAAGCCACACACTCTTTCCTGTTCCTCACACATTTTATACAGTTGTGCCTCAGCTCCTTAGGAGTTGAACGTTCTGGCTCCTACACAATTGGAAACCGGAAGTGAGTGCTCCAGTTGTTGAATGTTTTTTGGGGAAACTGAATGTCCAGCGTGGCTTCCACTATTGTTTCTGGTGCAATCGGAAAACCAATCAGAAGTTTAAAAGTGATAAAAAGAAAGGATTTAGTTATAGAATATCAAGATTTCAAAGAGAAATTGTAGAAGATAATACAAAATTACTGTTGAAAATGTATAATTTGTTGTTGGAATGGGAAACCAAAGAAGAAGAGGTTAAGTGTGTAATGATAAAATGGGCAAGCCACTTTTTAGGATGTGGGACATTATATACAAATGGCAGATTGGGAAAGGCTCTGGAAAATGGATCTGAAATTTACTGCATGTTTCTCACTTAAAGAGAATAATATGAAAATGATATGCTGATGGTAAAACTTGCCAAAATTTATAGAACAAGTTCTAATAAGTGTTGGAAATGCAGAGAAAAAGAGGGTACGTTCTATCATATGTGGTGGGAATGTAAGGTTATTAAAAGCTTCTGGGAAATGATCTACAATGAATTAAAGAAAATGTTTAAAGTAACTTTTGTAAAAAAACCCCAGAGGTTTTCTTATTAGGATTGATAGGAACCGAACTCCCCAGAAGAAACAGAAGAAAATATTTATGTGTGCTACAACAGCCTCCCGAACACTGTTAGCCCAAAGATGGAAGGAAGAAAAGATACTGACGAAAGAAGAATGGCAAATCAAGCTAATGGACTATGCAGAGATGGCAAAATTAACGGCAATGTTAATATACAATGTTTATTGTATATGTTCAAAAATACTGTAAACAAGTTGATACATTGGCAGGATTTTAAGTAAACATTTGCAACCAGCAGAAAATTAGATAGAATTTAGGGGAAATAATCATTGGATAAGTATAAGTATGAATATGCAGCAGAACTTTGTATGTATAAGGAACCAGAAGAGGGTATGGAGGGGAGTCTAGAAATTCAAAGAATCTCAGAGAGAAGGTTCTTGAACTTGTATCGATACATATCTAGATTTGGTAGAATTGTAAGTTATTTTTTTGTTTTTAATTGTGGAAATTTAATTGTCAAAATTAATTTAAAAAAAATACAAGAATGGAAATCCAAGAAAATCCGTGGCTCAGGAAACAAAGATAAAGTGCACCTTTAGGGATGAAATCAAACCCTTGTTGCTGGGGCTGTAGAGACTGATAAGGGAGAGATGTGTCCAGCCCATGTCTCCCCTCAGGGGGCTGGACTTAGGGGATAGCTGAGGAATTTGACGGACATGAACTGCACCTCCCAGATTAATACACAAACCACAAAACTGGGCTACCCAACTACTGGCACCCGTCCTGCAGTTGTCAGTTGAGTAAAACTATCAAAATGCATTTTAAAACATGCACTTCAAGCAGGAAATGTTTAGAAATACATATTTTGTGGGAAATATGACCACCTGTGTGGATTACAAAGACAAACGCATCTCTGATTAATGTGGGAAGCGGGAGCCAACAGAGTGATGAACGAACAAACGCACAGGTGGCAGGGCAAGGAGCAGGCGCAGACTGGTCTGCACATCCCTTGCTTGAAGGGCAAAGAAGCCGGCCAGTGCTTTGCCCCGGGGCTGCCGGCGTCTCTGGAAACCTCAATGCCTGCCGTTGCCAAGGGAGAGGCAGTAAACGAGGCACCCTGGGCTGAGCCAAAAGGGATTCCAGGAAGAAGCCAATGGCCAGGATGTGAAGAGATTCCCTGATTCAAAGTGAAAGGAAGGGTGTTTGAAAGACCAGCCATGCAGGAGGATGCCAGGGGTGGGTGATGGCCACTCATGCGCCATTCCAGATGGGATGTAGGTAAAGGTACCCCTGCCCGTACAGGCCAGTCTTGCCAGACTCTAGGGTTGTGCGCTCATCTCACTCTAGAGGCCGGGAGCCAGCGCTGTCCGCAGACACTTCCGGGTCACGTGGCCAGCATGACAAGCTGCATCTGGCAAGCTAGCGCAGCACACGGAACGCCGTTTACCTTCCCGCTGGTAAGCAGTCCCTATTTATCTACTTGCACCCGGGGGTGCTTTCGAACTGCTAGGTTGGCAGGCGCTGGGACCGAACGACGGGAGCGCACCCCGCTGCGGGGATTCGAACCGCCGACCATGCGATCGGCAAGTCCTAAGCACTGAGGTTTTACCCACAGCGCCACCCGCGTCCCTAGATGGGATGTAGGCTGTGAATAAACTGCCTCCTAAGCCAGTGCGACTCGGGTGGCGCTGTGGGTTAAACCACAGAGCCTAGGACTTGCTGATCAGAAGGTCGGCGGTTTGAATCCCCATGACGGGGTGAGCTCCTGTTGTTTGGTCCCCGCTCCTGCCAACGTAGCAGTTCGAAAGCACATCAAAGTGCAAGTAGATAAATAGGTACCACTCTGGCGGGAAGGTAAATGGTGTTTCCGTGCACTGCTGTGTTTCACCAGAAGTGGCTTAGTCATGCTGGCCACATGTACGCCGGCTCCCTCGGCCAGTAAAGCAAGATGAGCGCCGCAACCCCAGAGTCAGCCACGACTGGACCTAATGGTCAGGGGTCCCTTTACCTTTAAGCCAGTGGGTAACCAAGTATCCGGACCCTTCATGTTCAGTAGTTGGCTATTCCTGCTGCTGTCAGCTCCTCCTGCTGATTCACATTACCTGAGCACATGGCTTCTGTTCTGGGGTGACAGGTTCTCATGCTGCTCTGGAATATATTTAATGGGAGGAGACGACTTGGGAGAGTTAATATGATGTGGTTGCTCCTCATGCCAGTCCCAGCCCCTTGCAGAGCTGATGGGCTCCTATTGGGAATAACCACAGCATGTGGTTTTAATAGAGTGGAATGGAAAATTGTCACACAGGATGGTATTCAGCTAAGTGTTGCTCAGGGTGGGAGCTGAAGGTCTGAAACAGGAATCCTTCCCTACTTGCAAGAGCTTCCCAGGCATTTCTGAACCCCGGAAAACCAGTTTTGAAAACAACAATACCTGCAGGGACTGTTATGTACTGAGTCGAATAGGATCCAAACTGCAGCAGTCTGATTGGTCCTAGAACAATAGGATCCAAAAGGCAGCAGTCTGATTGGTCCTAGAACAATAGGATTCAGAATGCAGCAGTCGGATTGGTCCTAGAACAATGCAGCAGTATGATTGGTTGGCAGGAACCACCCAATCATGCTCCAGATTTAAGTGAATCCACAACCTGATTGGCTTACAGTAGAATTCCGGAATTAGCCAATCATGTGCAGCCCATTGTGTAAATAATGTATATAAAGCAGATACCTTGAGGGGACATTCATTCATTCCTCCTCACCACTATGAGCTGAATAAAGAGCATGAAATCACTTTGCGACTCTGAGTATATTTCACTGGCGACGAAGGTGGGATCCCGCTGAGCTGACTGCCACACACAGCACCGCAGCACCGCCACCTGCCGCACCGCTGCCTCGCACCGTGTATCCAGGCTTCAGCTCCGGGACACAAGGAACTCAGAATGGCAACCGACAGCAGCTTCTCGCCGTTCAACCCAGCAACGGGAGACTGGGAAGCGTACGCCTCCCGTTTCACTTTCCTCCTAGAAGCCAAAGGGGTCACCGATGAAGAAGACGCCAAGAAGAGGGCGATATTCTTCAGCGTCTGCGGAGAGGAGACGTTTGAAATCGCCCGGGCTCTCCTTGCGCCTGAAGACGTCGCTACTGTTCCATACAAAACAATAATGGAACAGCTGAAGGGGCACTTTTCGCCGCAACCCTCAGTGGTGGCTCGTCGAAATGCCTTCTATGCAAAGCGGCAAGCCCCTGGGGAAACCATAACTGGGTTTGTGACCTCTCTCCGCCAAGCCGCCCGGTTCTGCAACTTCTCAGAGCTGGAGAACATGCTTCGTGACCGCCTCGTCGGTGGCCTGAGGGATGAGAAACTGCAACAACGACTCTACGCTAAGAAGGACCTAACGTTCCAGGTCGCTCTGGAGGAGGCCCTGGCAACGGAAGCTGCCAAGAGGTCGACGCAAGAGGCACGGCCGAGCCTGCCATCCCAACCGAGGGTCCACCACGAAGACCTCACTGACGACTCAGGATCTGACAGGGAGGAGGTGCACCGAGTACAGCAGCGCACTCAAGCAGCCCACATACCACAGCTGCCTCGACGAGAAGGAGGGAACTGCGCAAGCTGCGGGGAAACTCACGAGAGGAGGACCTGCCGTTTCCGCAATGCAGAGTGCAGGCAGTGCAGAAAATTGGGACACATCGCCCGGGTGTGTCGGGCTCGGCCCACCCGACGCCAGGCATCAGATGACCAATCCAAGAGCCCCAGGTCCCGGGGCCCAACGCACCAAGGCAACTCGACGGAGCTCACGGACTTCCAGGTATACCAGTTGCCCTACCCCAACATAGAGAAAATTTATGTAGAGGTACGGATAGAGGGGGCCCCATGCCGCATGGAGCTTGACACGGGTTCAAATCTATCCATAATCTCGGCAAGGACCTTAAGGAAACTGTGTCCTACTGGGGGTCCCAAACTCAGGCCGGCCCCATTCACCCTCCAGGACTTCCAGAAACGTAAGGTCCCCACAATGGGGGTGGGGACCTTCAGGGTGCAATACCGAGGGCGGACGCGGCAACTGGACTTGCTTGTGGTCAAGGGCCCCTACATTAGCTTACTGGGATTGGCATGGTTTGGACCACTGGGACTAGCCATCACCGGAGTGAACCACACTACCTTACAAGTGGATGTGGACGCTATATGCAAGGAATTTCCAGGGGTTTTCGATGGGAAATTGGGACAGTATACGGGCCCCCCCATTGCTCTACAGCTTGACCCCGCAGTACGACCAGTCAGGCTCAAGGCCCGCCGGGTCCCGTTCGCCCTGAAACCACGTATAGACGAGGAATTGGACCGGCTAGTGGAGCAAGGAGTGCTGGAGCCGGTGCCTAATGCCCCCTGGGAAACCCCAATCGTCACACCCGTCAAGCCTAATGGTTCGGTCCGCATCTGCGCAGACTACAAATGTACTATAAACAAGGCCCTCACGGCCCATGCATACCCAGTGCCAGTGGTCAGCCATGTCCTTGCTACCCTGGCTGGGTCGAAAATTTTTGGCAAGCTGGACTTGGCCCAAGCATATCAACAGCTGCCAGTAGATGAGGCCACAGCAGAGGCACAGACGATTGTGACGCACAGAGGAGCGTTCAGGGTAAAGCGGCTGCAATTCGGTGTCAGCGTGGCACCAGGCATATTCCAGAATCTAATGGACTCGCTCCTTAAAGGGATTCCTGGCGTCACCCCCTTCTTCGATGATGTGTTGATTGCCGGGCCCACACCAGAGGAGTTTGAGGACCGCCTCCGCACCGTTCTGCACCGTTTCCAGACAGCGGGTCTCAAGGTGAAGCGGGAAAAATGTCTACTAGGAGTGCCTCAGGTGGACTTTCTGGGATTTATGGTGGACGCAGAAGGGGTCCACCCGACTGGGGACAAGGTACGGGCCATTTGTGATGCCCCAGCGCCCAAGAGCAAGACTGAACTTCAGGCCTTCTTGGGACTATTGAACTTTTACCATTCCTTCCTTCCCCACAAGGCGGCGGTAGCGGAGCCCCTACACAGACTCTTGGACAAGCGGGCCCCTTGGGTGTGGGGCCAGCGCCAGGAGGCCGCATTCCAGGCAGTCAAGGACTTGCTTGTCTCAAACTCGGTCTTGGCACACTTTGACGAGAGGCTGCCGGTGGTGCTAGCATGCGACGCCTCGCCCTATGGCATTGGCGCTGTCCTGGGACACCAACTCCCGGATGGGAGAGAAGTACCGGTGGCATACTTTTCCCAGACACTCAACGCAACCGAGCGGAACTACTCACAAATCGACAAGGAGGGTCTGGCAATTGTGAAGGGAGTAAAAAAATTCCATGATTTCTTGTACGGGCGGCCCTTCACCGTGGTGACTGACCACAAACCGTTGCTTGGCTTGTTTGCCCCCGAAAAGCAGACCCCCCAAGTGCTGTCTCCTCGTGTCCTCAGGTGGTCAATTTTCCTTGCCAGCTACCAGTATGCACTGATTCACCGCCCGGGGAAGGCGATGGGCCATGCGGACGCCCTCAGCAGGCTACCACTACCGGAAACAGGCCCCGACCCAGCACCTGCACAAGAGGTTATGAGCCTGGAGCTGCTTCCCGACCGCCCCATTCAGGCACAAGAAGTTGCACACCACTCCAAGAAAGATAGGGTCATCTCCCGGGTCCTGGACTGGGTGTGGAGGGGATGGCCCAGCAGCAGGCCTGGGCCAGAATTCGCTGGCTACACAACCCGCAAACATGAACTGTCGGCCCACAAGGGGTGCCTTTTATGGGGAAGCAGGGTCGTTGTTCCCCAGCCCCTCCGCAAAAGGGTCCTCACAGCCCTACATGAGACACACCCAGGGGTAGTAAGAATGAAGGCCCTTGCCAGGAGTTATGTGTGGTGGCCGGGGATCGACGGAGAGATAGAGGCCTGGGTCAAACACTGCCAGGCCTGCCAAGAATCCCGCCCAGATCCCCCAAGGGCCCCAGTCCAGTCCTGGGAGTCCGCCCGAGCACCATGGTCACGCCTGCATGTGGACTTCGCTGGCCCCTTTCAGGGGAAAACATTCTTCATAGTGGTGGACTCCTACACCAAATGGCTGGAAGTCGCACTGGTACCGTCCACTTCTACGTCCGCAGCCATCCGGGTACTACGCAGGCTGTTTGCAACCCACGGGCTCCCTGACACTCTCGTCTCAGACAACGGGACTGCATTTACGTCAGGAGAATTCCAAACCTTCACAGTGCAGAACGCCATCCGCCACATCCGTTCGGCGCCATTCCACCCTGCCACCAATGGCCAAGCAGAACGCATGGTGCGGACCACCAAGGACACCCTTCGCCGCATGACGCAAGGGGATTGGGAGTACCGCCTTGCCACATTCCTCCTAGCACAGCACAGCACCCCCAGCTCAACGACTGGCCGGAGCCCCGCTGAACTACTAATGGGTCGGCGCCTTGCAATCAGATTGGACCGCCTTCACCCCGATAGAGCTCAGGATGAGGTAGTGGTGGGGGAAGGCAGGAACCCCCGGACCTTCGAGGCCCAGGACCCAGTGTACGCAAAGAATTTTGGGGCAGGCCCAGCATGGGTACCCGCCACAGTCACCAGGGTCACTGGCCCTGTGTCGTACGAGGTGCTAACGGATGGAGGGCAATGCTGGCGCCGCCACTGCGACCAGATACGGCGACGATTCCCGGGAGAAACCCAGGAGGAGGAAAGGGCAGAGGAGTCCCAAGGGAACAGTGGGGCAGTGAGGCCCATAGAGCAGCAGGGGCCAGCAGGAGAGGCAGAATCAGTAAATACAGAGAGGACCCGTGAGGCCGAAAGGACACCGGAACCAGAACCACGACTGAGCGAGCCGGTTGCGCCAGACCAAACAGCCCCATCACAGCCAGCATCCTTGGAACACGAGCCAGAACCTGAACACCGGACCAGGGAACACCACAGGCCGCAACGGACACGTAGGCCGCCAGCGTACCTTGAGGACTACGAATGCGACCTCCCGGGCAGGACTGGAACTTAGAGGGGAGGGGTGTTATGTACTGAGTCGAATAGGATCCAAACTGCAGCAGTCTGATTGGTCCTAGAACAATAGGATCCAAAAGGCAGCAGTCTGATTGGTCCTAGAACAATAGGATTCAGAATGCAGCAGTCGGATTGGTCCTAGAACAATGCAGCAGTATGATTGGTTGGCAGGAACCACCCAATCATGCTCCAGATTTAAGTGAATCCACAACCTGATTGGCTTACAGTAGAATTCCGGAATTAGCCAATCATGTGCAGCCCATTGTGTAAATAATGTATATAAAGCAGATACCTTGAGGGGACATTCATTCATTCCTCCTCACCACTATGAGCTGAATAAAGAGCATGAAATCACTTTGCGACTCTGAGTATATTTCAGGGACCATCCCACTTCATAAAATTTCCCACTTCATAAAATTTTCCTCCTCAAGTGACAATGGGAGGCAGAGCTAAGCGCTGCCATCCCCACTGACCATGTCACATCAAACAGTAAATGTTTGCAGTGTTTAAAGTTAACACTGCAAATATGGTCTTGAAGAGTAAACTGTAAAAGAGTTTACAGTGTAAACTGGCTAGCTGTGAGCAGGGCCAGCCCAAGACATTTTGGCCCCTGAGATGAACCACAAAATGTCCCTCCTGGCCAGAGAAGAAGGGGTGAGTGAAGAGCACAACATTGCTGAGGTGTTAGAGTGTCATTCTGTGCTTCTGTGCTTCTTTCTAGCATATAGCATATAGGAGTAGATGGAGTTGTATTTGGCATTGTTGTCTGTTGTCTTGAGCTTTGCAAGATGGCTGTTGGGGGAATAATATTTCCAAATCATGCAATGCAGCTGCCTGTTATCCTGACACTGGAGGGGGTACCCAGCTTGCAAAATATGGTGCTCTGCTTCTTGTATGTTGAGGTTTGTCTAGAATAGATTCAATATCGCTAACAAAGAGCAGGATTCAGGTCCTGAGCTCTTCAGAGAGGAAGTTTCTTCAAACTAGGTGTTTCCATTCAGAACTGGTGGAGGCACAATAAGACAGAAGACTGGAGATCCCTCAGATTAGAGTGACTATTTGTCCTTTAAATAAATCGCTAGCAAACGGCAGACAAAGCTGGGCTGCTTCTGCCTGCAGAGGGGCTCTGGCAAACTGCAGTGAGTTATTTTTGGTCCTCTGTCTCCAGCCACGCTGGCAGATGCTCTTCCAACTGAATGACAATTGTTTCCATGTATGCACTGGAACGCAGCTGTTGAACGTTCTCCAGCAACGTCACCTGCTTCCTTAAAAGGCCCAAGAAAACTGAGCTGCAAGTCCTGATACCTTGCAGGGCAGCAGAACGAAAGTGGAGGCTTAGCAGCCGCTTATCACGGGGGATGTGTTCCCACTTTCAGCAAATGGGAAGCTATCAAAGCATTGCACTCAACTAAGAGAAGGCAAAGAAAACCCCGTCTGAAATGGGACCATGTCACAGAGGAGGAAGAGACTGCGCAAAGCCCCAAACCAGGCCTGGCAGTATACACTCATTTTCCAAAAGAAGGGGTGTGTGTGTGTGTGTGTGTGTGTGTGTAACTTTTGGGAAACCTTTGGCCTGCCAGAAGTTGCTGAACTGCAATTCTAATCAGCAAAGGAGGCCAGTATGTTGGGAGTTGTAGTTCAGCAACATCTGTGGGGGGCAGGAAACAGCAGATCATTCCCCACCCCCTTGTGATGGTACAGAGTTCCTACCCAAGCCCTGGCGACCGCAGATTGGAGGGCCAGCTTGGAGGGATTCTGGTCTGTTTCCTGAGCTGCCCTTGTTATCTGGGGGCTTCCAAGAAACAAGTATGAACCGGGCTGCCTGCTGACCAGAGAACATGGTTTGGGTCAATCTTTATTAACCTTTAGGCCAATGACCTGGATTTTTGCATCTCTATAAATTTTTTGGCTGGTTGCTGGAATCCGTGTTTCCACTGCCAATGACAACAGGAGTCTTTCACTTAGTGTATGGCCTGTATGGCCCATGTGTTTCACTTAGCGTATGACCTGTATGGCCCATGCGCATGAAGGAGCCAGGATGCAGCACTCAGGCCTAGCAGACCATTGCACAGGGGCTGCTGTTGTGGGTGAGCTCCCTCCATTGTTCCTGGCTTGGCTGTTCAGCTGGGGGATTGGGGGAATGTGATGGCCAAACAACAAGCCAACTGGCCTATGGTAGTTGTGGGGAAATGGTCCATTACACCCACTTTCCTACACAGCAGTCACACTGCACAAGAGCATAGCCATATCTGCAAGCAGCAATGTGAGAAAGTGTGTGCTGTTAATTCTGCTTCCACTGGAGTTACATCAGGTTTGGCCCAGGCATGTCCCACAATCTGCCTCCAGCCCCAAGCGGTACCAACATTTCTGAAGCCATGTGCTGATTTTCTGAGGTGCAGAAAAGAGAGGATGAAGAGTAGCGGACTCCCACATGTAACCCTGAGCTAAACCATGGTTCAGCTTAGGGTGGCATGGCAGCAGCAGGCCAGGAGAAGCAGCACAGTAGCTGCAATTTCTCTGGGGACCCTCATATGGCTGAGCACTGCATGTGAGCTGAGTAGGTTTTCAGACCCACACATCCCCTGAGTCAGCGGTCCTCAAAGGGTGTGGCATGTTACCCTGACATGGCAGGAGATGATGGCAAGTGTGGCAGGAAGATTCAAGGGCAATCAAAGAAACATTTGCACATTTCAGTGTAGAATAGTATGGTATAGTACACTATCAAAATAATATTTTTATTTGCAGAATATGAATCTTTTCAAAATTAAGTACTGCTGGGAGTTGTTTTGTTTTCCAGTGTATTTCTTATTTATAAAAAAAATTGGTGTGGCACAAATAAATTTTTATTCAGAAAGTATTCCGTTTGAGAACTGCTGCCCTGTCATCTTCTAAGGGAGGTTGGCAAATTGCTTCAACTTTGAGCTGTAGCACCGGAAAGGAGAGACGTGCTGATTCTCCTTTTGGCAGTAAAACCCATTGGTTGTGTTGCTGCAGTTCCAGATGCTGCTCTAAGTATAACTTGCCCCCTTAAGTCCACTGGTGGGCAGACCAGTGATATGCCACTGGACTGACATCTGACAATTGATTTTTTTTTTAAAAAAAAAAAGCACAATGAAAAGGGCATTTAACAAACAAATCAGTACTTTACTCTCTGCTGACAATAATCTCAGAGCTGATTCCAAATAGATATTCAGTTAATTAGTCTGGCTTCCAAGTCTAGAGAGCAACCTGATCCTTCTCCTTTGCAATGCCAGAAGGGCACTGCCAACACTGCCCAACATTTCGGAGCAGTGGCCCAATGTCAATAAAATGGCAGGAGGAGAAAGAAAGAAAGAAAGAAAGAAAGAAAGAAAGAAAGAAAGAAAGAAAGAAAGATGAGTTCTGCCCAGCAGGATGAGACAAGCTCACAGCCTAAAATGTTGAGGTAAGGAATGCTAACTAATGGTGCATGTTGCTGTTAGCTTAGACCTAAATGTAGGAAGCTTGTCATTTGTGTTATGTATTAATATTTTTAAAATAAATAAAAAATGATTTGTGTGTGTGTCAGGCACTATCCAGAATACTGGAAGGCAAGGCTCAGTTTGCTTCTTTACTGAGCAACTGGGTGGAGTGTGGCTGCACGTTTTTCTTTCCCCCCAAGTAGCAAGATGAGAGACTTAGGGCACTGTCGTCATCAACAGGAAAACTGAACATTTGGGAAAGGGTCCTTATACCTTGGAAGGAGCAGGCCCACACAGCTCCCCTGAAGCAACAGGTTTGAGGGGGACACTTGGCAGCATGGCCATTGGTGGCTCTTTCCAATCTCCATGAACCTTGGGGGGCTGCCTTGCTGGCTAGCAGTGGTGGCGCATGGCAGCAACACTCCAACACATGGCCTGTGGCTTGGTGTGGATGCCATTTCTATTTCCCACAATGCTATGGCAGGGGTGCTCCAGGGCAGTGTAGGAAATGAAGATTTTGGTGGCGCCAAGCCACACTGGGGTTAATCCAGGCCATTTTGTTTCTCTGATGCTGGTTTAAATCAGACCTGAGTGATGTTTTCCGATTTGGTGTTACACTGCGTCACACGGGGAAGACTGAAGCCAAGGGAGAAACCTCGTGCTCTTCTAGACATGTCCAAGTAAGGACAAAGTCAGTCTCTGTGCAGGATACACTTTTAAATTCTCCCCTTCAACAGTTAAATTCCTTTGTTATCCTATATTTTATGTGCTTGAAAGGTCTCTTGCTAGTGTGGTTTTTGCAACATGTGAAACGTTTTGGATGAGCATAATCCCACTGCTCTTGTCCAAGAGCTTTTATGAAAAACAGATACTAAAAGCTGCATGAGTTACAAGCCTTTGTATCATCCCTCGGTGTGGAGATTCTGTTCTCAACAAAGACTCCCATTGCATCTTAAAGACTACAGTGGTACCTCGGGTTACAGACGCTTCAGGTTACAGATTCCGCTAACCCAGAAATAGTACTTTGGGTTAAGAACTTTGCTTCAGGATGAGAACAGAAATTGTACTCCGGCAGCACGGCAGCATCAGGAGGCCCCATTAGCTAAAGTGGTGCTTCAGGTTAAGAACAGTTTCAGGTTAAGAACGGACCTCCAGAACGAATTAAGATCTTAACCCGAAGTACCACTGCATTCTAATTAAATTTTAGATCCATGAAGTCCACTTTCTCTGATGCATTAGAATGGGTTAGATTTGTGTGGGAACCACAAGTGGCCAGAGTGTTGCTGCACTCAAGTGAGTCCTGCTTGTGGGATTCTCATGGGCATCTGGTTGCCATGGTGAGATGAGAATGCTGGACTTGTGATAGGTATTTTATGGTCTTAGATATATGGTAATGTTCATAAGTGTACCAACCAAGCACGTACATAGACCGATCTGGAACCATTTTGATTCCTAAACTGAGCAAATGTTTTCTCTGCAAGGTCAAAGTGCGAAACCTCCCATCATCTCTTTCCTCACAAATCCTGTCTTAAGGGCACATTTAAGATATGAATAGGGTGTGAGCCTGTGACCTGGCCCAGGAACTAAGTATTTATCATTACAAAAGACTGGCCAGGCTCCCCAGGCAATCCAATCAAGTAACCTGCCAGACAGGAGATAAACAGTGACAGGAGAAAAACAACATTACAATTTCTGTTTTAAGACTGCCTTTTCTGTGATGTAGGTATGATGTATCTGAGGGGTGGTCTTAGGTTACACCTCTTCTGTGATGTATGATGTTCCTGGGGGTGGTCTTTTGATCTCCAGGGTGGCAATTTCAAAAGTCTTTATAAGGTCTTGCATGCCATTTTTCTGGGTCCCTCCTCTCTCCTGCGGGTGAGGGCAGCACCCTGTTGCAACAGATCAAAAAAGATCATGCTTACTAGCTGCTTTGCTTCTCAATATTCTCTGGTTGGCCTGTTATTCTCTCCTACCAATAGGGAACCTGTGTAAGGACTCTATATGGGCTCTTGGATACCCCATAAGGGAAAAGGGCAATTTTTGTTTACAACAGACTAAAGAAGAGCCAAAGGCTCTACTTAAGTTTGTTTTCTTTGCATGGTGTATGAAGTATGTGAATAAATATATCAGCTGGGTCATTGTGCTGTTGTCATGGGCCTGTGGGGAGGAAGAGTGGGCTTCAGGCAAGGCATGCTTCCTCTCCTCTTCTACTTCCTGTACATTTGTCTCCCTCTCTGCACTGCCAAAGTCCCGCTGAATGGTCCACCCTCACACTGTGCCTGTTCCCAGCCTCCCTGCTCCTTTTCCTGGCATTGACATCAGAAGTGTGTGTGGGGAAAGAGGCCCCACTTCCTCTCCCTCCCCTGGTTGGAGTAATATGAGGGGTGGGCGAGAAATGCATGAAGGGAAAGGAGATGCACATATTGAGCTGCCGTAGAGAGGAGAAAGACACAAGACAAGCAGAAATCACGGGTGGAGCAATATTCACAAGGCCACTTCATATGATTTTGGGGTGGGAATTAAAGATGGGTAATTAATACTGTTCTAAAGATGCATTTCTTTTCACATTTATTTGCTCGGTTCCGCTGGCCCAAGGCAAGCAACAACACATTTTTCTTACTTTGCTGTGTATGGAAAACATCCCTGTCATTTAAAGCACCACCAGTAGCTCTCCTGAAAAGTGAAGTTTATGTAAGATTCAAGCCAGTACAGCTCTTGAAAACTGTAGGAATCTTCTTTTCCAACACCAGGAGGGGATGCAGGGTTGATGCAGAGCAACTTTTCCGATCAAGTGCAATCCAGATGTTGCTGGACTCAGACATCCTTCATCCACGACCCACGTCCAGGAATGATGGGAGGTCATAGAGCTGGACGGGATCACCTCATCTCCTGCAATGCAGGAACATGCAGCTGTCCCATACAGGGATCGAACCTGCAACCTCAGTGTTGTAAGGAGGGGTGTGTGAATCTGAATTTATGATGTGGTTTATCTCTCTAGATCATGGCTGAAGTATAAGATTGACATAACTCTTAATATGACATAAGACCCTCCATGATTAGCTTTGGTGACTATGGGACCAGCCAGATCCCAGCCCCCTGCTGAAAGGCATTTGGGCCATACCCTGAGTTCACCCACATCTGACCTAAAAGATTAACCCATGCAAATTTAGTTTTCTAGTACAGAATACTCAACCTCTGAATGGGATCCACCCATGCAAAGGTAAGAGACAAGCAAAGGCAGAGATGGCTGGTTCAGGTCATTGCTCCCTATCACAAGTCTTTCACTGTTTGTTAAACAAACAGGAACAGGATGACCAAAGATGGGCAAGGTGAGAATTAGGCAGGAAATTCCAAAAGTAACTATAGAAATTTTGAGAGTCATTCATTTCTCAGCCCCCTCCCCTATCCACTGGCAGCCTTGGCAAAGTGTATAAAAAAAAATTAGATGCAAAGGTTCCTTAGCCCTTAAGGCTCCAACAGCACAGCACTTAACCCACTTAGCTCCCTAGGACTGCATGTCTGCTTCACTTTAAGGACAGGCATACTCCCCCCCTCCCCATTTCTGGGTGATGCTCCTGCTTCTGTGAGGTAAAGGTAAAGGGACCCCTGACTGTTAGGTCCGGTCGTGGCCGACTCTGGGGTTGCGGCGCTCATCTCGCTTTATTGGCCGAGGGAGCCGGCATACAGCTTCCGGGTCATGTGGCCAGCATGACTAAGCCGCTTCTGGCGAACTAGAGCAGTGCATGGAAACGCTGTTTACCTTCCCACCGGAGTGGTACCTATTGATCTACTTGCACTTTGATGTGCTTTCAAACTGCTAGGTTGGCAGGAGCAGGGACCGAGCAACGGGAGCTCACCCCGTCATGGGGATTCGAACCGCCGACCTTCTGATCGGCAAGCCCTAGGCTCAGTGGTTTAACCCACAGCACCACCCGAGTCCCAAAACCTGCTTCTGTAGGCTTTTAGAATAGTTAGGGGATCTTTTGTTCTTTAATCAAAGTGTGCATGTATTGTAATTTGCAGCGGAGGTTCAGGATCAGAGCTTTCCTTCTCCTAGATGGGCTACCTTCCCAGGTGGACGAGCCCCATCTGCCCTTCATCTTTGTAGTATGTTGCTTTTATTGAATAATAAGAGAAAACACAAAACACTATGAAACTCAAAAATTCTCAAAACCACAATTAAACTTTATTTAAAAGTTCTTTTGTATAGATTTCCTAAAAACAAAATCATAATAAAAATAAAATTCCCACCCCCTGCCAAAAAATACTTTTTTTCAATAGAACACACAACATTGAGGATTGCCAAAAAAAAAAACACATTCTACACCATGTTTTAAAAATTCTTTAACTGAGTCGTTGGTCCCAGCAGTGCATCTGTACTAAGAAATTCGCATTTTTTTCTTTGATCACATATGCATGAAAAAGAATTAGTATAATCCAGCAAGAGTAAAACAGAATGAAAAGTTGGACTGCTTGTGTTTCAGAACTGGCTACTCCTTCTGCATAAGGCTTTCAATCTAAAGTTATGCTCAGTTATGGAAACGAAAGAAGCAATTACATAACAGCTGCAGTGATTTTCTTCCCACATTATTTTCTAGTCTTTACCTTGCCTAAAACAGGCAGGATACTGGGATCCAAAGGAAACTGTAATTTGTTCAAACAACTAAGATCTGTGGTGGGTAAATATTACATAATGTTGAAATTATAGAGTATATCCCAGACATATTTAGCATTCAGTCCATGAACAGTTTAGCACCATATTGATAAAGTTGTGTAGCAAAACACTTTTTTGAAGCTTTGCTTCGAACGTAAAGCAGAAATAACACAGTGCAAGGTAGTCTATACCCTTAGCTTTTATGGGGTATTTTGGCAATGGCTGACTCCTGGTTCTCTTAGAGGTATGTGTTGATGTTTCACCGTGATTTAAGTCCCTATTGTTGTTACAACACCAGGATTGACAGGAGCTGAAAAAGCAAGAATAGCTTATTATGATTTCACATCACAAAAAGACAAAGTTTCAATGAGAAAACGAGAGCAGATAACAAAAGGTAAACTCCAGCATCCTGGTGGGCCACCTACTACTCTCTGGTTGTGGGAACCTTAGAAAGCGATCACTAAAAAATGGAGCAGGCAAGAGTGAAGCCAGCCTAACCCTTGTAGAATGGGAACAAGGGATGGGAGAAGAAATATGCCAAACTCAAATTCTAAAGGAGACTCACCTAATTTGACCCAGGCAGATCATGCCCGGGACCACTTTTTTAGTCCACTTCAGAATCTGCAGTCGAGCAGATTCATTTATGAGGTGATCAGTGGGCTGCCTGTTCTAAAAAGGTTTCTTTTCTTTTTTAAAAAATCAACTTTTCAAAGTAAACACTGGGGGCAGTTATGCTTTCCCTATACAATTCTCTCTGATAGCAACAGAATGTTATCCAGTCCCGTTGTTCTGATGGCTATTGCACTCCTAGCATGTTGCTGTCAGAGCCCTGTGGGGTAAGCTGCAGGCTGTGGGAGGCTGCGGGACCTACTCTGAACAGTTGAGAGGAATAAACTGCCCCCAAAGTGCTGCTTCTTTTTTTAAGGTGTGAGTTTCCAGGCAGATTTTAATAGATACTTCATTTTAAAATCTGCCTGGATACAGGACAGGGCGGATTTAATGCCATCTCCATTTGGTACTGGATCCGTCCATTCCCAGGTTAGCCCAATTAGGACATACAGTGGCCTGCAAGAAAGCAGAAGCCAGCTTCCCTTACCATATTTGAATGACGCTCTACTGCTTTTTCCTTTATAGCTTTTCCTAGGGCTATGTCATCAGCTTTTAAAATAAACCATGAAAACCAAGTTATACTCAGTAGGCACGTTTACATCTGCACAGCCGTTGTTGTTTTGGTTTGACATAGCAGGCAAACAATCCTAACTAGAAATAGTTGTGCTACTGTTTTTAATATGTCAGTGCAACTTCAATGGGATCTGTCAATGAAAGTCAACATGGCAGCACCAGGCTAGGGTGAGAATTTGACCCAATTGTTTAGGTGCTCTTCTAGCGTCAACAGTTTCATGGAAGATCCCCATTCGTTGCTTACTCTTTTCAAATAAAGGCAAGCGGCAAAAGTAGAGGTCATCCCTTACCTGAAATGCAGACTTTTTCACAGTCTTTCTGTGTGTCAAATCTGTTTTCATTTCCACCACAGCCACCATACCAGAATCTAGCACAACTTTTGGTTTTTAGATCAAAATACCACTTGAGGATAAAGTTCCTGCAGGTCCCTTCCTCTTTTTGCAATTGACAGATATCTGTGGCTGGAAATCAGTAGACAAATAAATAATCAATGTATTGGCCAGTCCATGCTTCCTGTGAGTATCTTCTACTTTGCGTGTTCACAGATACTCAGCAGAACAAGAAGATGAAGCATCCCCTCTGCTGATGTGCATGCCGAAGGGACAGGGACAAACATGGGACATGGGAAGTTTTATCCATCTCCAATATGCATGCAAGATGAAGCGACAACAGAAGACCATGTCGGCAACAAAGAGATGACCAAGAACCCCTATCTGCCACAGGAACAAGGAATGCAGAAGTAATGGGATGGCTGGAACACAACTGATTTAGGAAGAGGGGATCATGCCTTCCAATACTGCACCACTGACCTAGCTTTAAATGATGATACAATATATTGAGAACCTCTTGTTAGAAGGGAGCAAGGGGAGAAAGGATCTAAACTATTCCAAAGTCCTGCTTTTTGGGCAGTCTTACAAAGTAAGTGTGCACACACTGAACTTCCAGGTGAATGAGGTTTATTAATTATTTATCTGATAGTTTGGATTTGATATCCTGCTTTATCACTACCCGAAGGAGTCTCTAAGCCGCTAACTATCTCCTTCCCCTCCTCCCCCACAACAAACACTCTGTGAGGTGAGTGGGGCTGAGAGACTTCAGAGAAGCATGACTGGCCCAAGGTCACCCAGCAGCTGCATGTGGAGGAGCGGAGACACGAACCCAGTTCCCCAGATTACGAGTCCACCGCTCTTAGCCACTACACCAGACTGGCTCTTAATACCATCTGATTGTTAAATAAGAAAAAAAAACTCAAAGTAGTTTCCATATATTGGGAATATAAAGTGTTATTCTGCTGGGTGAACAAAAAACTGAGCCATGTTTGGTCACAATTAATAATTAAAATAAAACACCACATTTATCCCAGCACCACATTAATGCCACCCTTATAACATGTACTGATGCCCCATTTTTACTGCCTCCCATCTTCCAGATGTTGTGGGAGGGTTGTAATGTGTGGGGCATCTGCAAGCACGGAGGCATTTGCACCTGATTATACCAGTAGCCACAACAGTGAAAGAGAATTCAGTGTTGCTAGCTCTTGTCTCTTGAACAGAATGAAAAATCTATGCAGACCTGACTCCTTCAGTTATCATTCAGATAATGAGGAGTTAGCACATAAGCACAACAGATTCAGTGTATGATTTTGGAAATGTCCGCCACAAACAGAAGCACACAGGATTTTAAAGCCCAAGTTCAGAAATCTATGATAGCGAGAGACCCCATGCTCCATTCCAGAGCCCCTGGAGTCTATTTTTTTCTGGACTTTTGGCTCACTGACGTCTTCTTCAGGCTCTTGGGGGGGGGGGTCTCCTCATGAGGCACGAGGTCTTTCCAGCTCTCGCCTGCCATTTCAGGCGAGAATTATTTCTTTCTTTTCTGGCATATACACGGTTGTGCGCAAATCGATTGCACGTAAGTGGGGAGATGCCTGCACTACTTTCAGGTCTTGCAATGGGAACATGGTCTCAACTTATCACAGGATGAAGAGAAGGCTAGATGGACCCTTCTCTGTGATGCAATAGGTTTTTGATACAGGGTTGATTTCAAACAATACCTCTTCCCCATAAAACCCTAGAGGGGACATGTCCTACATGACATTGCTTTCATCTCAATTATGCACATTTAAATGAGCTCCAAAGCCCAACGTAAACTGGATCCCAGGTGAGCAAGAATAACTGAATGGTGCAAACGTCTCCTTTCAACTATACTATCTGACCTGTACCTGCACAGTGAGAGAGCACTCCAGGGACCCAAAGGCCAGCCAAGAGCTGCCTTGCTTTTCTCACACAACATGCATGATGGTGGAGGGTCTGGTTTGAATGAGACACTGGCCATGGCTCAATGCCACATGTGTCACATTTCAGTAGGGTGTATTAATGTATATGATGCATCTCTGATTTACCCTGAAGACTGTAAAGGAAAGGAAGAAAATAGTCCCTAGAGAGATATCCAGCTCAAAGGTCAACACAGCCAGAACTACCACGGACCAACTCTATGGATCACCCTCCTGCGGTGATTCCAACGGCCCTCAAGTTAGCTGCCTGAGGGAAGAGGCTTGTGGCAAGAAGAGATCTGCCTGCTTGGCCAGGACAGGGACAGCTGCCCTGCTCCCAGGTTTGATCCGAGGGGAGGGCTTGCCAGGAGCCCATCTTCTCTGAGGAAGCCAGAATCTGCATAGGTAGACCTGTGGGTTGTAGGTCATTCCAAGTAAAGCCAATGAATCTAATGGATCTAAATTCGTCCAATGCCCATTTATTCCATAGGAGCTATACTGGATACAGTCCTGTGTAACAGTGTTCTAATAACTGGTGCCTGATGTTGCTTTCTCCTCCTAATCCACCCATTTCCCCTTGTGCATCATGTATTTTGCACTGTCAGCTTAAGGGCATGGACTGCCTTCCTGCAGATGTTGGTAAGCCAGATGCAGAGAGAGCCCTTTGGATGAGGAGAAGATCATATGCTTTGAATGAATGAATGAATGAATGAATGACATCTTCTGAGAATTCTGCCTTGGGATCTACAAGGAACCAGGAATGGCGTGCATTTGTTTCTCATCCACCTCTCTCTCTCTCTCTCTCTCTCTCTCTCTCTCTCTCTCTCTCTCACACACACACACACACACACACACACAGCTATCCAGTAAAGTGATGGAAGGATGGAGTGAAATCAGATATTCTAAATGAAGCAATTTTTCCACAGATTGGAAACATACTTTTAGGCAACAGATTCACCATGTGTTTATAAACTTTAAAACAGTTGCATCATGTTAATAAATGCTTTCCAGAGCTTGAACTGACATTTAGAAAGTATGGTCCTGATATGAAAATAGACAAAATGTACTTCCTGCGCATTTGATGCATGAAATGTGTGCAGTCCAGCAGTGGGTGTGGTGTTTGTGTTGACCAAAGTGACAAGCATCTGCCAATTGTGGGCTTATTCTCCCTAGGATGAAATATTGACCTGAGTACCAAGTCCCTGGGTGAAAACATACTGTAGCTTGTGTGGAATTTTGGCATGTTTCTCTTCTAAAATGCAGGAAGCAACTGCTAGAAAAAGAGCAGGCCATTGCTACTGAATCTAATCTGGTCCAACTGTGCTCATCAAATTCAGAGAAGTCCAGTATAAAATAAGTCAAATTTACCTGTCATCCCATCATGTTCATATTGCATCCTTCCCCTCCCCATTTCATGAGCTTCTTGAGATGCTTTTGATGCTTGATCAAGTATTAGTTTTCTCGAGGAACTTAGGAAACTGTCAGAGCATCTATTGTCTGATGATGATTCTGGAACAGCCGCTGAGTTGCAATCCATCCCTATTTTGCATCTTTAAAATTCTGGATTGCTCAGTGATGATAAAACTAGTTTCATTCTCTTTACTTTGTTCTTTATAGTGAATGAATAATTGACTTAGCCAAGTATTAAATCCAGAAGAACCTACTGCTCTTAATGAAGCAAAATTTCACTGGCACTATGGGAGTTTTACTTGGGAATCCTTGGGATTCCATTGGGACCCACTTCCATGGGAGATGCTTGAACACTTCTCTCCACAGACAAACTAAAGAATCTGCATCTATTGATCCCATACCTTCCTGCTTCAGGGCAAAATTTTGCCTTGCGTTGTTTTCTATTTTCTCATGTAAGTCATGGTTTCTGACCCGGAGGCAATTTTTCCCTTTGTCTTTTTGCTTTATTTCTTCCCCCGGTTTCTTTTCAATACATATAAGAAAAGGTAAAGGACCCCTGACAGTTAAGTCCAGTTGCAGATGACTCTGGGGTTGCGGCGCTCATCTCGCTTTATGGGCCGAAGGAGCCGGCGTTTGTCCACAGAGTTTTTCTGGGTCATGTGGCCAGCATGACTAAGCCGCTTCTGGTGAAACCAGAGCAGCGCATGGAAACACCGTTTACCTTCCTGCCAGAATGGTACCTATTTATCTACTTGCACTTCGTGCTTTCACACTGCTAGGTTGGCAGGAGCAGGGACCGAGCAACGAGAGCTCACCCCGTCGCGGGTATTCAAACCACCGGCCTTCTGATCAGCAAGCCCAAGAGGCTCAGTGGTTTAGACCCGCGTTCAGTACATATACTTTCCTCAATCCAGTTAACTTCTGGTTTCTTTTTCTCATACCTGCTCTTGCTACCTTTTTTGCTCTGCTTTCCAATTTCCTTCTGGATAATTTCCTCCGTAACTTCTTCTTGTGCACTTTCTGTCCTGTAAATGTCGAGACCAGTTATTTTACTATGGGTTGGGGAGCCTAGGAGTGAGGCTGAAAATGGAGTGCAATTCAGCTGAGCACTGAGTGGAGTCAGTGTGCAGGGAACAATTTATATTTGTCAGAAAAAGGACTCAATGGAGTCTTTACAAAATGTTCTTGGTGTGTTCAGCCCTTCAGCTGGCTAGAAAACCTTGGTTTACGCTTCTCAGTGTGTTTCAATGCTCTTATTGCCACACTTAAAATTTTTTTTTGGCACCAAGTAATGACTTGTTTGCATTTCCAACACTTAGGCTGCAATCTCATGAGAGAGGGTCCAATAAGCCCAAAGACTATGCAGGAGCTGGTCTAAAATTCTTGCCCTGATTCCATCCCTGTCCCCAACTGTCAGTTTCAAATGGAAGGGATTTTTTTAAAAAAAGTCATAAAATGGACCTGAGTGTTCCTGTACTGTCACATCTGCCCTACCTCCTTTGGACTGCAGCCTTAGTGAATTACAGTGTACCTTGGTTCTCAAACACCTTGGTACTCAAACAACTTGGAACCAACCCAAACACTGCAAACCCGGAAGTGTTCCGGTTTGCAAACTTTTTTCAGAAGCCGAATGTGCTCCATTTTGAGTGTTACACTTGAGTGCCACATTTCCGTTTTGAGTGTTATGCTTAGGTCTGTCTGTTTTTGCTATTTATTTTGCGTTTTTGTGGCTTTTTGTGACTGTGTGGAACCCAGTTCAGCTACTGATTGATTGTGACTGCAGTACATTGCTTATTGCTTTCATTTTACAGATCAATGGTCTCGTTAGATAGTAAAATTCATGATAAAATGCTGTTTTAGGGGTTGTCTTTAAAAGTCTGGAACGGATTAATCCATTTTGCATTACTTTCTATGGGAAAGCATGTCTTGGTTCTGGAATGCTTTGGTTTTGGAATGGACTTCCGGAATGGATTAAGTTTGAGAACCAAGGCACCACTGTAATTTGCTGCTGATACATTAGACTCCTCTGCTGTTTTAACTGCTCCTACCATTTAAAATAGTTTTTATGGCTTAGTATTTTGTTTTGTATGACTTTATGTATTTTTTACTCCACCCTGGGATCCACTGACATGAAGGGTGGGCTACAAATAGTATTAATAAATAAGAAACTAAAATTAAAGTTGGCTCAAAACCAGTGTTCTTTATCCAAAGCATTCAACAGGGCTTGAAGTCAAGAGCCAAAAAGTAAAATTAGCAGATCACCCTCATCTTGTAAGATGATCCAAACCGTTGAAATCTAGATCTCTGTAACATAGATGCTGCTGCTCTCGTTTCAAAACAAACTCTTAACTAATGCTGGGGAAACCTATGGCGTAAAAACCAAAGGAATACCTATTGAGATTGTTCAATAAACTCAGAAACCAAGCTATGTATTTTTAGAGGCTATGGGCAAGGGAAGATGGACTGACCCTGCTCCTTCCCATGCTGTCTCTGCCTTGGTGCCTTCGGAAGACCTTTCTTCTGCCCCTTGTTACTGCTGCTATGCTTGCTCAATAGTCAACTACTCAGCTCTTTCTTTCACTTGCAATCCATCACAAAATTTATTTCAGAAAATTCCAGGATTTCTATTATGTGATGTGAGGAAGGGCTTATGCACACTTTGATTCCTTTCGCTTTTTCCCAGCATGGGCCACAATTTAAAGCTCCATGGCCCAGCGCCCTTTCCCCTCCTCTGGAGCTTTAGTTGTGGAAACCTGTTCTTTAAAGCTCAACTGGAGCAAACATCAATGAAAACCTGAACTGACATTTGTTCTAATTCAGCTTTAAAGAGCGGCTTTTGTGGAGGGTGGAGGGAGTGGCACACACTCAGAAACCAAGCATTAAAGTATGAACCTCTGCCTGGAAAGAGCAGGGCAACAGCTAAGTGTGGCCAAGCCCCAACCGAAGGCCCCTCTGCCTTCCCAACAGAAGTGGAAGGGGTGAAATGGATGAGTTAGGAATCTGAAGCTGATGGTCGAGGAGGGGACGACAGCTGGAGCTTATGGCTCAGCTTCAGCACTCCTTGGGATGGGAGAGAGAAAGCCTCACCCTCTGGCTGGCACTGGGTCATGTCAGTAGCACATGCGGGGCCAGGCAAGGAGTGACGGGGAAGACTCCTTTTTACCAGTCCTCTTCTTCAGGAATAAAAAAAAAGGGGGGTAACCTGATGGTGCAGCTCAGTTCAGCGCTGTCTCACCACCACTGCAGCCTGCCCAACAGGATATGCCATCCCAAGATATTGCCACACTTTTCAAATATTTCAACAGGAAGGAAGCATTAAGCACTACATTTGCTGAGAATTGGCCCAGGAGCCATGGGTAAAAATGACAAGATAGATGTTGGTTAACTGATGAATGTCAAAGAAGCACAGCAATGAAACAGAGTCAGGCTATAAATCTTAGCTGGGAAAAATCTTACTCTTCCGTCTGCATGCATAGGATTGGCTGGAAAGAGGGCTGTAGAAGCCTTTTCGTTGGAGATTTCTGAGAGGCATCTCTTATGGGATACTCTAGGGATGTGCATGTTGCCTTTGTGCGTGGAACAATAGTCTACACCCAGCAAAAGATGATGTGGCGCTTTGGGGTTTTCTTTGAGCCTGGTGTTCCCAATCTGAAGCCTGCCTAACACCCATTCATGCCATACCCTCCAGGGTTTCTCACGGTGGTCTCAGCAGGGCTTTGTTGGGAATGGGCCTCCTATCTCAAAGGAGACCACTGGAGCAGAAGGCCATGATGAAAAGGACACGGACACGTTTGTACAAGAGTAGAAACACACAAGTGACTATGTTAGTAATATTGAGGACAATACAGCACGAGTGGTGAGGTTTACATGCTTACCAGAGAAAGGGACATATTCTTATTTTAAATTCTGGTTCTTGTGTCTCCTGCAGGGGGGAAGGTGTCTCACCTTCCAGGTCAGCACCACCTCCTGGTGAGGAGCTGGGGTCAATTTCTGACTCTACCAAGGGGAGGGGCTCCCTGACTCCCCAAACCTGAACTGGAAAAGAAGATGTCCCTTGACTCCTATGACATGACTCAACATGGAAATAAAAATATTTATCTAACGGCAAAGCACAAAAACGCATGTGGATAAACACAAAAGAGACGGACAAGGACAAGAGAGAGACTCAAACCAAAATGCTCTCAAGGTGAGAAGTCAAGTAGCCTTCCCTCTGGACACACGTGGAAAATGAAAATTTACAGTAAGAAAATTTGTCTCTCTCATACCCAGTGGCATCTCCTTGGGTGGATCTGACAGAAAAACCCATGCATTGCGAAATTAGGGCAAGTGGCAGAACGGCTTAGGCAAGTATTAAGATCTTCGAGAGAGAGACTCCTCTGCCTGTCAGGGGCTGAAGATAGGATTACAAATTCCTCCTTAGGGAGGCCAGTTCAGCTCTGATGGTCCTTCTGCCAACAGGCCAAGGCTTCACCCAGCAGCTTTCCAGCTGAATGGTTTCTTGGCTCTCTGCTCTGTCGCACTGTTATATTTTGCCCATTTTTCGTTTTCAGGGAGCTGCTATTTTTAATTTCTGATCTTTTTCTTTCCTTTAAAAAAAAATAATACTCTGTTTCATTGTGTATTATGGTCTTAATGCTGTTAGTTGCAAAGGGCATCAGGTATGGGAAGGTGGGCACAAATCACAATTCTAGAGCATGTTTTTGAAAAGCATGGCTGAAAAGGCCACTCGGTTTGGCGTCCTCTTTGCTGCCTCTCCCCCTCCCTTGGAGGATGCAGACTGGCAAGTGTCTGAGCAAGATGACTTGGAAGCGCCTTCCTAGTTCTTGAAGCCCCTTGGTTGTGGGCCAACTCTCCCAACCTGGTGCCCTCCAGATGTTGTTGGAATCCCTGCAGACCCAGCTGGCACGGCCAATAGTCAAGGTGATGGTTGTCCAACAACATCTGGAAGGCAAGAGGCTGTGTAAGACTGGTCTAGGCCCTGAGATCCAAGGAGGCTGGATGTGACAGAGTCTTCTTCTGCTCCCTTTTGTTAGTTTTTATCCTTCATCTCTCTGAAAACTGCTTACAGCTCCCCTTCCAAAAACAGATCTTGAAGCTGAAGGAGGAGAAGCTGACCAACCACGACTAGATTCCTAGGTCCACAATCCAGGTGCAAAGCCAAAGGTTCTGATGTGCCAGCATACTAGAGGTGCTCAGCTGAGCGCAAAATCTCACCACATCCACAGGATGGGTGGCTAGCAGAGATAGGGGAAGGGGCTTCCCTCATTCAAATCCTGTTAGAGAAGCACCTCTCTTGGTGGAGTCAAAGCTGGCGCTGCCCACCAGACGATGAGGCCCAGTTAATGAGACTGCCCTCTGGATGCAGGAGACAGAAGAAAGTGCAATATATTGACACCAGCATTGCTTTTCTAGGTCCGATGGGAGGCATGCAGACGGAGATGGAGAAGTATGGGGCATTGACAGCAAGGCAGGAAAGCAGCAAGAGGCGCATGGGTTACATTGGGCAAAGCATCCCAAAGATGCATCCAGTATAATGACACATAACTAAACGCATAATCCTCTCCATTCCTGATTTTACCTGATAAGGGACTTTTCTCAAGGACAGGCAGCTGCATGACTCTCTCATCTGCTGTAGAGAAAAAGTGTGTGGAATTTGTTTTTAAACTTTTATCCCCTTCCGCTCTGAAACGTTGCTTGACAATGTTTAAAAGTGCAAAATGGGTTAACCCTCTGTGGGTACTTACATGGCTTCAAGCATCTGCTAATGCAGTCAGCTTCTGTCTCAAATCTATTGGCGTTACCGCCACACCCACCATACCAAACCTGGGTGCAGATCTTGTTTTTGAAGTCAAAGAACCACTTAACCTGATACTCCTTGCACTGCGTGCCCATGTCAAGGTCCAGCAAGCAAGGATCTGTCAAATTTGAATTTCAAAATGTGCAAATGTTAAATGATTCTGAAAAGGTTAAAAGCTGCAAAAAGGCACAGGAAGCAAGAGGGGGCGGGGGAGAAGCCGTTTTCAACAGCACAAATGAAAGGGAGCTTGATCTGAACTATTATCCATCTCCTAATGCCTTCCTTTACAGAAACAACCTGGGAAATAATAATGTTGTGCCCATTCCTAGTAAAATCACAAACATGCCAAGCAGCCAGTGCATGCAGCTCAATGTTTTATTCTGCTTTAATTTTATTTTCTGGCATGGATTTGCTGTAAAAGCTGATAGGCTCGTACATGCCCCCGCAAGTCTTTAGCCACATCCAGTGCAGTGAGGCATCAAAAAAGCATAGTGGAGAAATGCAAGAATGGTGCAATGGTCAAATGTTACAACCCAAGTGACGTTCATGGGTGGTTCCCCAAATTACAAAGACAACGTTGTTCCAAGTTGTCCACCCATGAGCACCTGTATCCCAGGTGCAGACCATGGCTGCAATAAATATGGTTTTTCCCGTCGGCTAAAGGGTACACACAACTGAGAAACTTTTTGGCTTCCCATTCAGCCTCTAGCCTGCTTCCCACCCAGCTGATATATACGTCCTCAGTCCAGGCGCAGTGAGGTGAGTTGGCTACCTGGAGGCAAAATCCTCACCTTGAGGGAGCTGGCATGCTTGAAGCTTGGAAGTCTAAGACAAGGAAGTGGGTTCTTAAGCAGCTTCCGGAGCCAGCAGACACACCAGCTTTGCCTGTCAGCTAGTGGACACAGCACCACACACAACTGACCAGTTAAGGATAGATTCACACATTAGGAAGGAACGTATTTCCTGCTATAACCGTGCTTTCTTTTGAGACAGAATCAAACCCTGAAGTATATTCCAACCTCCATGACTACCTTCTCCAGCTTGGGGCATCTAATGCTGCCAGGCTCTCCTTGGCACATGACAACATGGGAAGCAAAGAGCAGGGAGCAGAAGGAGGCTTTGAGCCAGGCTGGGGCCGTTTGGACAAGGGCACTTATGAGCATGGGGAGAAAGGGTAAAGTTGGGCACTTCAGTAGGGGCCAATATATTATAGGCCCCCACTTGGGCTTGAGGTTTTTCATTCCATGAACCTCATTGCCTTTACTGTGAGTCATGGCTTCCCTTCCCTCTCCTTATGCTCTCCTGTGTTAAACTTGAGACTGCAAACTCCTTGGAGTGGAAATCTGCTCTATTTTGTTTGTTGCCAACCACTATACCACTCAGAGTGGCTGGCATACATTATTATTATTATTATTATTATTATTATTATTATTATTATTATTATTAAAATTGTGGCTTGCTGGCATGATTACTGCTGTTTATGCTCATTCGTGGGCCATCTCTTTTTAACTCTGCACACCCATGTTGCTCTCATCTTTAAGCTCAGACAATATTCTGCTGTATATGCTGGTGACCAGCACAGGAGCCTCCTCTTAATACCACAGTAAAATACCACTATTTTAATATGTAAAAAGCAATTGCACTACCCCTGTAATGGGCACAAGGACTCAACGTACAGACCGCCTACCTTAGATACCTTGCAGTAGGTATCCAAGCTCATGAGCATTTTTGTACCTGGCAATAATGACAGCACTCTTGCACTATTGGTAACTGTAGGTGGAAGCAAGAGAGGAAGAAGCGCTCTGCTATTCCATCAAATTTACACCCCAGCTAAGGAGAAGAAGAGAGCTTCATGTGTGAAAGCAGCCTCTGAAGGAATTGATAATTCCTGATATTCTTCTGCATTATCCTTCCTATGCTTGCAGCTTTTATTATACACTTTGTGAGGTGTTACTGTGGCTCATAGACCTGTGTTAGGTGTCCTGTGGCTCTCTTACAAAAACCAAAAAGTTAATAAAAAGTTAAAACATCCAGACAAAGACAAGTGCCTTCCAAGAATCTGCTCAGTGCTCTGCTAAGTAAGTGTGTCATACAAGATGGAAATTGGTGACAAAAAAGGACCAAGTGCAGTTATACACATAAACTGAAGGTGAGCATTACATAGAATGATGCAAGTGAAGGGAGATGAAAAAACACAGAAGAGATGAATCGAGGACCACACCCTGGAGCGCTCGACTTCAACAACAGAACAAGCAACATACAACCTCAGCATCACCACAGAACATCCAGGAAACAGGCTTTCAGCAAGGTAACTTATTTGGGCCCAGCTCTCTCAAAAACAATTAAGAATTCCAGAGGTGCCTTTTTTTGTTTTGTTCAGGTATATGGAACAGCATATTCAACAGAGGCCAGCTTGTTTGAAGACAGTTATATGCAGCACTCAATGTGCATGAGAAGAAAAGCTACTGAATTTCTTTTTACAGGTGTTCTTCATAGCAGCTTGTAGTCTTCAAAAAATTTAACACCAAGGACACAGTTCTGAATCTAAGAAAACTGACCACGGAAATTAGGAACTTGTATAAGACAGCTGAGGCAAGAACTGCTTAATGTGCAACAGACAAAATAATGTAAATTGGACTGCCTAATCCACAGTTTCCCAAACATAGGTCTCTAGCTGTTTTTGGACTACAACTCCCATCATCCCTAGCTAGCAAGACCAATGGTCAGCGGTGATGGGAATTGTAATCCAAAAGCAGCTGGAGACTCAAGTTTGGGAAACCCTGGCCCAAGCTATGAACTATATGGCTTTGAATTTGAAACAATTATGTGGCACAAGTGATGTCTATTGTTACAAGTGGCCAATGCATAATGAGCTGGTGTCAACATGATAATCTCTACCATCACATTTAGAAAAACAAGCAGATTTGCCATCAATTATTTCTATCTTGCTTTTGAGAAAATAAATATGAGTAGGCAAATGAGATTATATACCTAACATATAACAGGCAGCAAAAGTTCTAAGAGATGTTTCAGTCCAATAATTATGTGAGAATTGCATTATATTATACTTATTAAAACAGAAAGATCAACAGACTATTGGCATTCACACACACAACAATTACACATTTATAAAAAATGTTATTCATCCACATAATTGTTAATCACTGAGTACAAGCTATGTTAATTGTTCATTAATGGTTTATAAATGATAATAAACCATTAATGTGTTGAGACAAGGCAAACAGACAAGCACAAGGACTTACAATGTGACACAAACTTTCATAATTGAATACTTTCCAGTGAGCCACAGGAAAATAAATATTTTCAATATCCCTTGGTGATTTTTTATTGTTGGCTCCATGATGGCCATGACATGGGAAGCTTAGCCACTGCCTGCTCAAGGAAGAGAAGCCATGGCAATCTGGTGTTTCTTTTGGATTTTTCCCAACCCCATGAGGCTTGCTTATTACTCAGTTAATTAGATGGTCAGAGATTTGAGGGAAACTTCTTTCAAGGCATGTAGATAATTTGGGATAGCCAGCCTCAGACAACCAGCATGCTAAGCTCCAAACAATGAATGAAGAGGTTAAGAACATAGAGCAATCTGTCTTGCCACTCTGTTCTCCCATTCCATCATGCCAACCCTCCCAGGAAGGAGGTCTAAGGTGGATCATGCTCCAGGCTTAGACTGTGTGGCTTAAGCAAGCCATCTTTGTGTTTCTATACAAATAATTTAGAAACATTTACCATTTTGGAACCTAAGTTAGACTGCTGGTTTTTTCTTGCTGCTGTATGCAAAAGCGCATGAATCTGACCTTTTTAACTTCCCAAACATTTGGTCCCTTCCCTAAGGGGAAGTGGGCAACTTTGGAAGTAACTTAGAACAGGGTATGTTAGAGATCTAACAGCCTATGTTTCCACTCTTGGCTTTGCTGTGTGTTTTGCCGTTTTAAATGTCAGCTTGAGCTGTCTCACCAAAGAGTACTTGCCCCAAACCTCGATCTAGGCACCTAGGGATTTTTTTTAAAAAAATTACCTAGTATTTTCCCTTTTATCCAAATTAGCCAGCAGATAGCTGATAACATAAAAAATACACCTTTGTTCAATACCTGTGAAAGAATAAAACCCATGATTTTGTGTGGCCTGGGATCTGGGGATCCATTCTCTGATACAGAGTGTGCTGCCCTTCTAAGGATGCAAGCCTAAACATGTCTACTCAGCAGTAAGTGCCACTGAATTCAGTGGTCCATACTTCTAAGCTGAAAAGACTAGGATTGCACTATTAAGCATTAAGTTGTGCAATGCTGAAGGAGGGGCTAATGGGACACATGTCCCCTCAGAAGAATTTCAGCACAGTGCTGGGATGAAATGAACTGTGCACATTGAAACTGCTGGCATTTCTTCCTGGGTGATTTTTCTAGGGATGCAGACAGTGCGTTTCAGTGACTAGTATGACAGAAACTATGGATATTCAAATTGCAGGTGTTTTCCTCTCAAGCGACTACTCCTTCAGCAGGCTCCCCTTTTCTTTGTGTTTTCAGTGCAATGTTCAAAGCGGCAGAGCCACATTCATTTGAAGGCCATGCATCTCGCAACTAAAGAAATGCCCATGTCATTGCTTTCCATATTACACTGAATCAGTCGAGCACCCTGCTGGCTTTTCCTTGAACATCTGAAACACCTGCTGAATGTACTGCTTTTCTGCAAAGCTCACTTCCCCCCTCCTCTTTACAAAATTAATACGTTCTACATTCTTGGCTTGGTTGGTGGAGCATCACTGGGCATCAGTTATAATGACACTACTTGTTGGCTCTACCTGGCATATGATTATGAATGCCGGGTGCTCCATATGTTAATGGACTCCCTTTAATTTAAATCTTTGCCTCTTATTTGGGAACATCAAGGTGCTTTAAAACATTATGTGCATCTTTTATGTGCATTCTCTTTACAGAAATTATTTGTCCTTATTTCAGAAAACACGCCACCTAAGTGCCCCTTACTTTAAAAGAAAAATCTGTCAGGGAGCCCAGCTGAAAACGGGACACCACTTTGATACCTCAGGAGCCCTGGACTCACCTGTTTCCGGTCCTTCCAATGGGTCAGTGTTCACCATCAGATTGGCTACAGCTGCTGCAGGTAGCTTGGGCAATGGCATACTCTCTGCAAAGGGAAAGCATAGAAATTGTGGGGTGTGAGGGGTGGAGTACCTCATAGTAACCTCCTAAGCAACACCTTGTGTACATTTTCATTTATATCAAAGTCACCCACAGAAATCTCTAGCTGGGAACTAGAGGTGTCATTTTTTAAAGGAGGAAGAAGAGATCTCTTTTTACAAACCACTGAATTAAGCTTGGTAAATAACAGTTGGGACATCATTCAACATGAAGCACAAGATTTTGAAATGAGTATTGGTTTCCACTGGGGACATTAGTAACAGATGTTTGATTAACTGACTATATAGATGAATTTCTCCAGCTGCTAAACCCCTCCCCCTCCCCAGTCAATATTTTCCAATCTGGTTCTCTTCAGGAGACAATTGTTACCCTGAAGTGCTAGAAATAATCAGATCCAGTTCACTCGCTTTTGGAAAACTCAAGCCTTTACAAAGAAAAAATTCACAGCCATTCATCAACATTTTCAGCTTCTAGAATGCCAATTTTTGTGCATTGTCTGAGCATGAGTCAACATTATTAATGCAATGTTAATTTCCTCCCTGTTCTTAATATTTCTAACATCTGAAAGCGAGTGAATTCAATCCCAAGAAACAAGGCAAACTTACTTGTGCTAAATGTTCCTCTGTAGGTTGCTTTGGCCTGTGCATTGTGGTAGCCAGTCACAAAGACATTGTATTTCTGCCCACTCCTGAGGCCTCCAATAACCCGTTCAGTGCCAGTCAAATTGAGCTTCAGGACTAGAGAGTGGTCATGTGCGGAGGTGATTGTGATGTCATAGACAAAGACATGTTGAGGTTCAGGGTTCACCCAGTGCAGTTTAGCGCTGTTTTCTGTGATATCAGTTATTTGGACTTCACCTGCGTGCTTAACCACTGTCAAAAACAGAACCTGGCATAAGGCTTCAAAGTAGAAAGAAAGTAGACTGCATTTTTAAAAGAATAGATCATCCATAAAAACCCAAGAGACCTCAAATAAGTGCACCCCAAATATAGCATTCCCTTTGTTTGGCTGATTTAATTTCAAAACAACTCCAATTGCCACTTAAGAGCTGGCGCTAAACCTGGATGGTCAATTATTTCCAATTGTCTATTTCCAATGTTCAAAGACAACTACCAATACTCATGTAGTGAAAATGGCACCATTCTAACACATCAAGGGAGGCCTCAGCAGACTTGGGCAAGGTTTGCAGAAGCCAAAAAATCTAGTTAGAAACCCGTAAGAGGGGCAGCCCTTTAAAAACAGGCCAGTGAAAATTGATCTAGTGTCCAGATCAAGGGAAGCAACAGTCCCACTCTCTTCTGCCTTGGTCAGACCACACCTGGAATGCTGTGTCTAGTTCTGGACACCACAATTTAAGAAGGATGTTGACAAGCTGGAATGTGTGCAGAGGAGGGCAACCAAGAGGATCAAGGGTCTGGAAACCAGGTTTTATGAGGAGCGCTTGAAGGAGCTGGGTGTGTTTAGCGTGGAAAAGAGGAGTCTGGGAGGAGATAAGATAGCCATCTTCAAATATCGCAAGGGCTGTCACATGGAGGAGGGAGCATTCTTGTTTTCTCCTGCTCTGGAAGGTAAAACTTGAACCCATGGCTTCAAGTTACAAGGGGGCAGATTCCAACTAAACATTTGGAAAAATTTTGACAGTCAGAGCTGTTCAGCAGTGGAACACAGAGCTTTCCAAATTGTGTGTCACGATATGTTAGTGTGTCAGCTGCAGTGTATAGGCGTGTCACATGATCTCTCCCCACACTCCTCCCGGGGCTGGAAAGGGATTAATTTAACCTCCATTTTGCTAGTCAAATTGAATTAATGTGCTGTGAAATGATGCATGTCTAAAAAGTGTGTCACCAACATGAAAAGTGTGGAAAGCTGTGTTTAACATATGTAGTGTCCCAACTGGGGATATTCAAAGTGTTGGTGTTGACCTTTAAAGCCCTAAACGGCCCCAGTATACCTAAAGGAGCGTCTCCACCCCCATCGTTCAGCCCGGACGCTGAGGTCCAGCGCCAAGGGCCTTCTGGTGGTTCCCTCATTGTGAGAAGCAAAGCTACAGGGAACCAGGCAGAGGGCCTTCTCGGTAGTGGCGCCCGCCCTGTGGAACGCCCTCCCATCAGATGTCAAAAAGATAAACAAATACCTGACATTTAGAAGACATCTGAAGGCAGCCCTCTTTAGGGAAGCTTTTAATGTTTAACAGACCACTGCATTTTAATACTTTGTTGGAAGCTGCCCAGATGGGCGGGGTACAAATAAATTATTATTATTATTATTATTATTATTATTATTATTAATGTAAGTGGGTATTTGGGGCTTTTCTGTCTATTTAGGCCCAGTTCTCATAAAGAACAGCTGAGGGCCAACCTGTGTCTGAGCTCTATCACATTAACCACCTCAAGAAAACCAGCATGTCAAAGAGAGGGCTTGGCTAGAACACTTCTCCCTGATACTCTGGTTTTGTATGGGCAGGGAATTATGCAGCAGAATTCCAGTCAACACTGATGCAGCCTAGAAGCAGGCTATCATACTAGCTCATCTGCTGTTTGTATAACTTAGGTTCTAGTTTTGCACCAATGTTGTAGACATTAATTTCGCTTGCCTGCCTGCTTGCTTGCTTAGGAAGTCTGCAGAATGTGAAACATCCCACTGATAAAAGACTTGTGGTGGTACTGGCGAGATCCCTGTTGAAGACAGTAGTTTTGAAATGATTCCTCTCTATCTTAACTTGTTAGTGAAATTTATTCTAATGAACTTGTTTGAATGATCCACTGTATTATAATGATCTTACTGCTCCATGCCTTTTTTTAAAAAATGAAAGTTTACTGTATTTTTGGATTTTATTTTATTAGTCTTCAGGCTGAAAAACAACCCATAGAGAACAAGAGATCTCCTGATTTGTTATGGTCCATGGAAACAAGTTAATAAAAGTCAGAGGACACATGCATGTTTAAATTACTAGAAAGAAGCATTTGGTAGAGAACACATATTAATGCAACAGCATTAATATGAGTATGGGACTGAATTTTTAATCAATCTTCACAAAATATTTATTTATTTAACACACACACATTAAAATCTACACAAAATATTTAAATCTATCCACATTGTGTATGCTGATGGAAGACAAAGTTATTTACCTTCCTCTACCAAGATTATTCTTTCTAACAATTTAACATATATGTGCCACTTGACTTTCATTAATCTGTTTATGTGGACAATAATGATTTGGGAGCTCTCCTGCTAACAGCATATGGCATGAATATTTTACAATATGCATTGTAACACACGGAGACAATCTATTTTTGAAGCGGTATTGGCTTATTTGGTCCAAATGACAATGTTCCCAGTCAGATGACTGAAATCGGCTGACTTGGCTGTGAGATTAACCAGAAAAGTGTAATACAGTGGAAAACAATGGGCATAAAACCAACCCAGCATATAGCTAAGAAATTCAATGTCCTTAACTGCATCATGGATGTCACTCAGCTCAATGAGTGATTTATTTACACAAACATCACATGGAATTTCATCAGAAGAACTCCATCAGGGCAAAATGTTCTGATCATTTAATTTTTGTTTTAGTGCAGACCAATCTTCTGGGAGCACAGAATTTCAATGAAAGGTCAGATTTTTGGTTGGAGTATATGGGATGAGGCTTCAATTAAAACTAAGCTAACTTAGCAGCAAACTATGCTTTGACTACAGGTGCCTGTAACAAAACTCCAGTGGCTTGCATTCACCAGACTTCTTCCATTTGTGCAAAGACTACCACTTGCATAACAAAACTTCCCCTCCCTCTCCCCTCTCCATGGCCCTCCAGTCTGCTCTTGAGGGTTAGGGGAACTCCTAGAATTTGCAGGCTGTGCAGGCAGAGGAGAGCAACGTAAGGTTCTGCTGCCCAAGCAGAAGACCTTGTGCGAACAAGACAGTAGTGTTAGATACAACTCAATGGTTTCTGTTTTGTCTCTTTTACTGAACAGTTGCATTGCTTGAGTGTAATTGTGACTGGAGGAGCTGCAGAGAGAAAGGTGCTTAACTTTCCCACAGCATCTGTTTTTCTGTTCCCAACTGCTGTTTTTGGACTACAACTCCCATCTTCCCTAGCTAGCAAGACCAGTGGTCAGGGATGATGGGCAACCCTGCTCTAGGGAACAAATAGGCTCCACTTGTCTTTGCGGCTCCTCCACTCAAGACTGCAGCCTCCTGCAGCTCCTTTTCCTTTCCTTTTTTCAAAAAGCCAAACACATTTGTGCATTTGTGTACAATGTGTAGTTTGTCCTTTACCAAAGAAAAGTGGTGGTCCTTAACTGCCGCCAAAATGCAACATGTAAGGATCAAATATCCTAAGGATAAAATATGCTAAAGACATTTGTACATACCTTCCAGTTTTTCTTTTGTTGTAGTAGTAGGTGTAGAGGTAACATTATTTGGAATGTTTCTAATTGAAGAAACAAAAATTAGTTATGGATATGTGTATATTTCCCCCCATGAGCAAAGTGCTTTACAGTTCTTATAAAGTTTCCTGATCCATTTAAATTTAATGATGCTGCTATGATCCAATGTACTTCCCAGAGGAATAGACTAACTAGATTGCTACATGGAATTTCTCAGTTTGAGGCACCTTCCAATGTCAACTTTTAGAATCTGGAGCACATTTCCCCATGCAGGAGACTGGGAAGAATAACTGTAAAAAGAATCCCTTGTTCATTACAGTGGTGCCTCGCAAGACGAAAAGAATCCGTTCCGCGATTCTCTTCGTCTAGCGGTTTTTTCGTCTTGCGAAGCAAGCCCATTGACAGCTTAGCGGATTAGCGCTACAGCGGTCTAGCGGCTTCTAGCGATCAGCTGTTAAGCGGCTTATCAGCGGATCAGCTGTTAAGCGGCTTAGCGGCTTAGGAAAAGGGGGGGGGGGAAAACTGCGGGGACTCGCAATATTTTTTCGTCTTGCGAAGCAACCCCATAGGGAAATTCGTTTTGCGAAGCGCCTCCAAAACGGAAAACCCTTTCGTCTAGTGGGTTTTCCGTCTTGCGAGGCATTCGTCTTGCGGGGCACCACTGTATCTTTTCTACACCCATTGTCAAGATAAGTCTAATTCCTTGCCTTCAATAGATCTCAATGTTAGCTTTGCAGACTGGCATGCAGGCTTATCTCTTCCAAACAAGCCAGCAAAAATCTCCCAAACGAGAAGTACTGGAGCTAAAACCTTGAAAAGTGAAACATACAAAACGTCCCTTTTCTCACTGTGTGCCTCACACTCTTATACAGGAAAGAGAATTAATTCATCTTAAAAGTGTATTTGTCAGAAACAGAAAACATGCATACTGCTGGCAAAAAACATGTATTTCATCTGATTTTGGGAATAAGCTGCGACTGTTCAATCATCTGTCTTTTCCTTCTATTCAGAATACTAAAAACTCATTAGACTTACACTTCTTTCTGGCCAAATTTTTTGACTGGCTGATCACCTTGAAACCAATCACATTGTTTCCTGATGTCTGGAGACAGGTAAAAGGCATTTTCACCTAAAAATACAAGCAGAATTTGAACAAAGCCATTCTCCCTGGCCATACATACTATTTCAATTTAAACCATAATAAAAGTAGTCTAGTAAGTATGATAGGGGCCATATCTAAGCATTTTAATACTTAGCATTTATTATATACAAAGAAAAATAGTAATTTGCATAATCTCTTCTTCCTTTCTTCCCAATGAAAAATGGTTTCAGTCTTGCAAGTAATAAAACACAGCTCTCCATTCTGCTGCTTCTAATTACGATATAAGCAAAATATGTGGAGACTGTAATTCTGCCAGCAACTAAAGGAAGTTTTTCTTTAGCTATAATGGAGGAGACTATGCTTTAGACTTAAATATCTTATCGGTTGACCTAAAAAAGGGGAAGAAACAAGAGATTTTACCAAATTAGGGTTGAAAGAGTTTTAAGTCTGCAACAGAAAGCTGGAAATTGTTGACAACTGAAAGGAGGACTATAAAGCTGTGATCCTCAATACACACAATATGAGTTTCCACAAAAAGTGTTTATGACTCCAACTTTACTAGAGTCTAGAACAGAAATTGAGGAATCCCTTAAGAGAAATGCACATGTCTCTTGGATTTTAGAATCACAGTATCCAGTTTTTTTGTGGGAAAACTTTATATATGATCTGTTATGCATTTGGTTCAGCAGACCCATCTGTTTGGGGTCTTAAAATCAGTAGTCCCTGTGTAGCCTGGATTATATGACAGCCAAGCCTGAATAGTACCACTGTTTCTCAGCAGCATGAGAAAAACTTCACATAATATTCATGCAAGGTATGAGTTTCCTGGTACAGCTACATGCCTGCCAACGGCATGTTTTGAAATCTGTCTTAAAGCACTCTTCTTTAGGACTGCAGAGCTGCATGCTAAGCTGTAGAGAGCTTGGTATAGAGGAGGTCCCTTGGGGCCAGTATCGCCCCGCCCCCAACTGTGTGCTTGATGCTGCTCTGGCATATGTGCTGCAACTCAGAGGGGACCTTGCATTGCTGCCGAGGCCCTCCACCTCTTGACCCCATGCCTCCTCAGGGCCTTGCATATAACTCTCTTCCAGCCCCCTTGGAGAGCAAATGTGCACTTGGTGAAAGATCAGTGGCTAGGAAGCTGCAGGAACGGCAGTTGATGGGGCACAGCTGAGTTGGCCCTTTTGTGGGAGAGCAGCAGTGACTCTGAGGGGAGGGTTTACTAGAGCCGCGTGGGAGCTGCTTCATATCCTATTTATGACCTATAAAGCCCAGTTGGGTTCCAGGCTTTCTGGAGGACTGTCTCTCACAATATGAGCCTGCCTGGCTTTGGAGATTTTCGGGGGCAGCCTCTCTTTGGCCCCACCATCCCCACAGGCACAAGAGGGCCTTCTTGGTGGCTGCTCCCAGACTCTGGAACTAACTGGCTGTTGCGACCGGGGCTTTGAATGGTGGGCGTTGCATATTTTCTTCTCCTTCAATGGTTTCAACTTGTTTTGGTTCAGTGTCACTTTTAAGAAGGCAACCTTTAAAAATATTTATACCTGATTGGGGTGTGTGTGTGTGTGTGTGTGTGTGTACGCATGCTGTATCTGTTTTTAATGCATGTCATGGGCTGCCTTAGGTCCTGCACTGAGGGAAAGGTGTGACATTAACTAAACAAGTACATCACCATCTTCTTCTTCTTCTTCCACAAATGAAGTATACTGCCCTGAGTCTGAAGTACTTGGCATCAGAGCATCAGTGCCCCTTTCACCTGGCTCAAATGTCCATGGGGGGGGCAATGCACACTTCACCCCCCCACCTCCCCTTGCACATTTCATGGTCAGCATCAAATTTCCCACTGCTGTGCCACTGCATATACTTACTGCTAATAAAAGATGGCAGGAGGTTCCCAAAGCGCAGCAGCGCCTCTTCATGGAGCTCAGAGGGCTTATCGACATATTTGAAGAAGACATCATTGGGCTCACTTGCCAAACTGTAGATGCTCTTGATGTTCACTTTCCTGCCAATGCCCAAAATGACAAAGAAGTATCCTTTGCATTTAGCTTCTACAATAACTCTCTGAAGGTGTTCGAGTTCTTTGCTTTTAATCTCTCCAGTCATCATCAAGACTATGACTTTGAGATCTCTAGGGTTTGGCGCACTCTCAAATATGTGTTTTGTCGTATATTCAATTGCGCTCGCCATAGCCCGTGTGCCATACAGCTGTGCCATTTGGTTGCTAATGAAATCCATCAGCTTGTCTTTGGATCCATAATCTGTCAGGGACAACTCCACCTGGACGGGAGATGTACTTGAGTTTGATTCAAACTCATAGGGAGCATGTTGGATGACGGCCACCCTGGCATGGTGCCGGGATACCTTGGGGTCAGAGCTTGTTTCCAGCTGGCTTACTACATACGAAATGTAGTTCTTCATCTCTCTGAATTGCAGATGGGTGGTGCTTTCAGAGCTGTCTAGAATGAATGCTATATCAATGTCAACATCTGTAGGAGCAGCCCGCCTGTCTCTGGTAAAAGGTCTTGTGGGACCACAGCTAGAATCAGGATCACATACATCTAAAGGAATAAACATATCACAGTTAACTCAAATATCTGAAATCAACATCCTTCAGCGTCACAGTAACAAGAGGGTGTAGGAACCTGAATTGGCATATTGCATCAGAATCACAACTTCTGGTAGCTTCCAAATAATTTTGAGAATTTCAAAGAAAGCAAATGGTTTTAAAATTCCCTCAAAATGAGTGTACAGTTTGGGCAAAAGATGAAGATGTGACAGGTCCGTTGATTCTCTCCCCAGCAAAATGCTGCAATTACTACCAGTGAATTGGACAGCTGTCCATGAAGTCATGGCATTGCTGCACTGGCTAAGTGAAGCCAGTTTTTAGACCTCAGTTTATAACTGCAGGACCTCTGCAGGAGCTAAGTATCACAGGGTAGAATGAAGGCACTTGAACAGCACTGCTGTGAGCAGAAAGATGCCAGGACCACCAATGGTTCTTCTGCATGGGACGCAGGTGGAGCTGTGGTCTAAACCACTGAGCCTCTTGGGCTTGCCAATTATAAGGCTGGCAGTTCGAATTCTTGCAATGGGGTGAATTCCCATTGTTCTGTCCCAGCTCCTGCCATCCTAGCAGTTCGAAAGCACACCAGCGCAAGTAGATAAATAGGTACCACTGCGGTGGGAAGGTAAACAGCATTTCTGTGCGCTCTGGCATCCATCTGTTGTGCCAGAAGTGGTTTAGTCATGCTGGCCACATAATCCGGAAAGCTGTCTGTAGAGAAACGGCACCTTCTTCAGCCTGAAAGTGGAGATGAGCGCCGCAACCCCATAGTTGAATTTGACTGGACTTAACCATCCAGGGGTCCTTTACCTTTTATCAGTCATGGCATATGTACTGTGACTGCCTCCAGAGGTTTGGGCAAGATAGGGCTTTTTACCTTTATCTGTATGGCACTGATTTAATGGCCCATAAACCTGAAAACAACTTAGCACGTTGCCACAATAAGGGTCTTTGCAAACAAAAAGTGCTCTTTCAGTTAGATACAATATTCAGAATAAAATCACTATAAAATTAGTGCATTGTGCAACAAGCAATGTGTGATGTGGACATTTCCAACTGAAAAACACTTTCATATTAGGGGTGGGCAGATTGAGATCTACTGAAAGATCTCTATTCACAGTAGATCCAGAAGGGTTTCTGAGTCCCACTTTGTTTAACAACAGCAACACAAAAAAGCTCCGCTGCCCCACTTTCCTAAATTGTGTTGCTGGAATAGAACACTTTGAGGGGTGTGGTAAACCAGGTGTGGATTTTGGGTCTGACTATGAATTCTTGGCTGACCATATGCTCGGGAGCACCCTTTACTTTAATTAATAGCCTGTTTCTGCCTGGCTGAGCTACGGTTCTGTACCTGGCTTCAAGTGGTAGACCTCCAGGAAAACAACAACTCCCAAGCAGATCCTGTGGACCCTTCTCATAAGCATATACTGTATATTTGCACCTCACTAAGACAAATGGGTTTGGCACCTCACAAGGCATAGGTTTTAGGGGTCCAGCAGCTGCTCAAATGTACAATGGGTGGTTCTGCACTGGCACAGAGCCCTGACCCTGGCCTACAATGTAAAGGTACCTACACTTCAGTAGCAAAAGTAAATTTGAAGGTGGCAGTTTCTTGAATGGCTCTGCAGTGTGGCAGACAAGGGACAAAGGTTTAAAGCCTTTCCTGACAAGAGGCCCTGCCTAGCTGGCAGAAGATCGTATTGTCTGTACAGTGCAGCTAAAGCAAATTCCTAGTAATGGCTGCAAACTGTACTGTCCTTGAAAAGTACATTATATAGGAAAGAAACCCAAGAACCTTACCTAGACAAACGTGGCACGTTATTACTCTCCTAATAATTTGGTTCAGTTGATCCCTGTTGCCAGAAAATACGATGGCTTGCCCACCAGTATTGTTGATCTGGTTTAGACAAAAAAGAAAACAGGCATCAAACATTGATTGGTGTAGACAGCCCATGAATAGCTGAGGCCAAACAGAAGATTCGGTTGACTTCTGAAAACTTTGAGCAGCTTATGCTTTTTAGACCTGCCTTCAGACTACACAGGAGATGGTGGCTGAGAGCTAGAAATCAGGCAGTCAGTTTCATCATGCTTTTTTACAGTGCATAAAAATGAAAAGCGTTTCTTTTTCATATTTATAAATGCTTTAATACATATGCCACTTCTTTTTTTAAAAAAACTGCAAGGCTTTAAAAGAGGGCAATATGCCTGGTGGCCACAGTCCCTGGAGAATGGCTGTGGCTTAATCCCACAAAATACCCCTGGAGGAGAAGAAAAGTTGAAGGGATGCAAACCTGCAGTGCATTTATGAGGGGTCTGTCCTCTCTGGAGGTAAGGAATACAGGCACAACTCCCGCATCATATAATTTCATGACAGCTTCGTTAAGTTGTGCAGATGCTCTTGTTGGCCCATTGCTGAAGAAAACAGCCACTTTCCGCATGAGGAACCCACTGCGGGCACGTTTGAAGGTATTCCTGGCCACAAAAGACATGACCGTTTCTAAGCTTCGCTGTTTTGATGTCTGCGGCATTTGGAGCTCTTGAATCTGCTTGATGAGATTTCCTTTCCTCCGGGAGTCAGCAAAACGGATCTCAGTGGTGACTTCGCTGTTATAGGTAACTAACGCAACCCGGGCACCCCTGGGACAGTTGCTTTCAGCAATTGTGAGGTTGTTGACAATTGTCAACACTGCTTGCTTCGTTCTGTTGAAAATGTCTGCACTTCCCCCAGTGGCGGTATCTATAGCAAATGCCAGTTCTGTGGGGTAAACTGGACATTCCCTGGGACCTGCAGGTAGTGGATACATTAAACAAGAAAGGAATATGATCAAACACATTTGCTTCCAAAATAGCAAGGGACATATTCTGCAACTACAAACCAGTCCGTTCCTTTGAAGCCACAGCTTGCATCCATTTCTGGTGCCAGAAACTGAGGAATCTAATATGGACTTACCATAACAGCAGGCTGTGAATAACAGAAAGAAAGAAAGAAAAAGAAAGAAAGTCAACGACTTCATAATCTCCTCCAAATCAAACTAAGCATTAGAGGCAAAAGAAATGGACTTACGGCATTTATCTTTGATGTTGCGTACAAGTGTGCATTGCTTTAAAGGAAAAGGAAAGGCAAACGGTGAAAAAAATGAAGAAATACAAGAAGTTTGGTACCAGCACGAAAAATTAGGGAACGAGAAAATGACTTACGTCTCTTGCTTCTCCTCTGTCACCCTTGAGTCCCTGAAAGAAAGGATTTTAAAATGCAACTGTAATTGCAAGACTTGGGTTTCAGAGTGCTTGTCTGATAGGAGCTTGACAGATTTCAGTCAACTGAGTAGTCAGGGAGGAGGGCAAAGGGTGTGTGTGTGGGGGGGGGGGAGTCAGAAGAGTCTTGCCAGGGAATGGAATAGGAAGGAAGCAAATTACAATTTATTGTCATCGGATCCTGTTTGTTGACATTGTATTTTGCAGAATTCTGCATCACTTTTATATTTGAAAATTAATAAAAAATATAGTGTGTGTGTGTGTGTGTGTGTGTGTGTGTGTGTGTGTGTTTTGTGTGCATTCTTCCAAATAACGGTGTGCCTTGAATTCAAGGCAAAGTTTCATCGGGAGATCTTCTTAGCGAAAAATCTGAGTACCACTATTCTGAGGGCCTTATCCATGAAATGTTTAGAAGGGTGCTTCGCCTGCCTTTCTACTGATTGGGTTATACCATCAAGCCTCAGTCAAGTCCTTGGCACATTCTATGCTGTCCCCAAATCCCGCAGGCATAAGGTTGGCGCTGCAAGGAGTGCCGTAATTCTTCCACTCTTTTTGTAAAACAGCTGCCTCTGGTTTCAGAGGCTGTTCTGACCAGGAGGTCCAAAATGTCACAGGAGGGTTACCTTGGGGGAAACTAACCCTAGATCCTGACAGGAGGGGTAAGAAACCAGGGAAATTAAGGGGGAAATAATTCCGGAGCTCTCTTTGTTACTCAAGATGGTGGAGGGTGGAAAACAAGGCTTCCATCTCTGAGGAGCCAAACCCTTTTGGCCTCCCCCCCCCCCCATATTTTCAGGGAGGAGGTTGGTTCAAAGGAAAATGTTCAAGGAGGAAGAGGCCAAGCATGGAGCTGAGCGAGGCTTCAGTGGCCACAGAGGGGAAGGAGCAGGAAAGTAGCTCCCGGAGGAGGAGGAGCCACTGCGTTTGGCTCCACCCACATCCTGATGCCGTGTGGGTCACATCATGCACCCCATGATGGCCCCCTTCTCCTGCAGAAGTTGGTGCCTCTGGTGGAGAAGGAAATAATTTATGGCCTTTGGTCTCACCCAGCAGGGCTCTTCTTATATTCCCATGAACTGAGAGGGGGTTCTTTGCTGCTGTTCACTGCTTTTTTCATTGCGTGGACAGGCGGAGTCCCCAGATCCCACGCGGTCCCCCCCCCCCGCCATGTGGAATAACGACTCAAGACAATGTGCTATGGGATTAAATTGGCCACAACTTTATTAAATTTCAAATGTGGGTAGACCATGGCTCAGGCATTGGGCGTTCTCCCTCCCCAGTCCCCAGCCGGGGACCTGGGGAGCATCAGGGTTATCCAGTGTGTGGGGGGGGGGGGATGGGCCGGCTCTGGAGAACATATGTTCAAGCAGAGATAGCCGCCCCCGTTACGCCGCCGCCGCAGGGGAGAGCAATGACGACCTTTCAGCGTACGGCCAAAGCCTCCCTTCAAAAACCCCTTTAATGGGGAATCCTGGTATCGCCACCGCAAAGAGGAAGATGGACTAAAGGATTCCGCCCAAGGCCTGATACCGCCAAAGTTGTGACGTTTTGCTACGGGAAAGGCGAAACCTGCCAATGCAGGGAAATTCCTTTCCGGCCCTTTAACAGTGACCTTAACGTAGCAGCGCCCGCATACCTGTGAAGAAAAGCTAACCTGCAAAACCTGTGAAGAAAAATTAACCTGCAAAATAAGACATTAACTGACGGTGGGTAGGGCGGGAGAAGCTCTGGAGCCAAGTGAGGATCATTCTATTAGATTAACAGAGATGGAATATGGTATGTGAGTTTAATAGTAAGCTCAGTATAGAAAGAAATGTAAAGGTATTCTAGACTCTTCAGCAAAATCAACATGCCAGACCAGTAATGTGTGTATTGCAAACTTACCTCTGGCCCGGGATATCCATTCTCTCCCTTTTGGCCTCGTACGCCAGGTGCCCCTGCACTTCCCTAAACAGGAAAAGGCAAACAAGAGTAAACCTGCTTGATCCAAATCCCACACATCTGCCCTTTTAAGTTAATCGCATCTGCTATGGGTTGTTTACCTGGAGAGGTTTGAATTAATGCAAACAGAGCCAGCATGATTCTACCTGGCCTACCTGCAGACCCACCCCTCTCCATTATTTCTGCCCTGCCCTGGTCTGTGGGGCTGCCCTGACCTCCCATCACTTGCTGAGAGAGAGGGAGCAGGCTGTGAGGGTTCTGAAATTCCTCAACCCCCCCCCCCGATGTTCAACAGAAATCCGCTCTCCAACAAGTTACCCAAACATTTGAGAGCATTTAATTTCATTTGGAAGTTTATACTAGTTAACTGTTGTAGGGGCTCTTTGATTACCTGATGATTTGGACTTACTTATGCTGAAATAATCTTTATTTTAAGCAAGTGTTGTAAGCTGCCTTGAGGACCAGTTGGCAAAAAAAACATATAAATGGTTTAAATAACATTTTTGTTCATGTACACTATGCAGACTCCTGTGTGTTGGATCCATAAAAAGTGTGTGAAAAACAAACAGCCAGTAGTACTTGCAAATGTTTCTGCAGTGCAGTAACAGCTTCGAATACAGCTTGCACAAGTTTTTGCACAAGTACGTGAACACTTATTTAGATTTATGCTCTAACATGAGCTGTAAAACAGCACTACTATGAACAGAAAGCACCTTCAACAAGCATGTCACATTTGAGTCTAACTTTATGATGTGTTTATGCTTGGCTGCAGTTGGCCCACTCAGAGTTTATTAGAGATCTCTTCTCTAGTAAACTGGAAGTGGAAGCTGATCTTTGCCTTGGAACTGATCATTTTGACGGTCTGAGACCGATTTTGTGCTGGCACCTACAGCACTTTTATGAATATATGAGTACTGGGACTTCTTTTTTTACCCCAAAAAGGCACCGAATACAACTATGCAAGTAGCTGCAACAGGATGAAACTGGGAATAAAGAAAATGATTTGTAGAAGAACATGAACCAAGCAGGCTCTCAGTTTAATCTTCCACTATCAAACACAGGGAGCTACATTACCCTGAGACCTCTGCTTCCTTTGGGGCCAGGATCTCCAACACCACCATTATCTCCAGGCGCACCCTGTTTAAAACAGAGCAAAGCATTATCTCTCTGGCACATATCACTCATGAGCTACTGTATTTTAGCATAAGGAACATAATTAAAATTTTTCTAAGTACCCTTATTCCTGGATATCCTGGGAAACCCGGCTCTCCCTGTGGAAATAAGAAACAGATTGTGGGTTCAATGAAGCAAAGGCAGTGACCTTCCTTTGTCTCTTCCCAGAAATAAAAGGGCTCAGATGTTCCCAGCTGTGCTGTACCAGACTTGAGGAGGCACCCAACAGGCATGCCATGCCACGCCACTCAGCAGAAACAAACCACCTCCATCAATTCTGCTTTGAAATTGTGTTCCCAACCCCCTGTAAGGGCAAATTAACATGGGGGGGGGGGAATTCATGCAACATAAGACTGATGTTGCCTGGATGCTCCTCACCCCCATGAATGCTTGAGACGCTGTAAATGGGAAGTAATTGGCTGGTGTGGAATTGTCCCAAGGAACCCCTTCCCACTGCCATGTGCTGCTTACAATGACTCTAGGATTTCTTTTCTAAGTAATAATAGTTTCACTGGAGTCTAGTTCTGTATATGCATACTTCAGATAACTTCGTACATTGTTTGAACTTGTTAGTCTTGGCTTTTATCATCCATTTTATATTTCTCGGTCATCCTGTTTATAAAATCATTTTTGCTAATTAAGCACAGCCACTGTGAAGACTAACATTATCAAGAATTTTTTTATTATGATTCATACAATACCACCAGGGTGTATTCTTGTAGAGTACTTGCAGTATACTTGAAACATTGCAGAGTTTCACAGGTGAAAACAGGCAAATCCCTCCCCAAAGATTTGTGTGTGGCCACCTAGACAGCATCTTAAAAAGCAGAGACATCACCTTGCCAACAAAGGTCCGTATAGTTAAAGCTATGGTTTTCCCAGTAGTGATGTATGGAAGTGAGAGCTGGACCATAAAGAATGCTGATCGCCGAAGAACTGATGCTTTTGAATTATGGTGCTGGAGGAGACTCTTGAGAGTCCCATGGACTGCAAGAAGATCTACCTCTCCATTCTGAAGGAAATCAGCCCTGAGTGCTCACTGGAAGGACAGATCCTGAAGCTGAGGCTCCAATACTTTGGCCACCTCATGAGAAGAGAAGACTCCCTGGAAAAGACCCTGATGTTGGGAAAGATGGAGGGCACAAGGAGAAGGGGACGACAGAGGACGAGATGGTGGGACAGTGTTCTTGAAGCTACCAGCATGAGTTTGACCAAGATGCGGGAGGCAGCGGAAGACAGAAGTGCCTGGCGTGCTCTGGTCCATGGGGTCACAAAGAGTTGGACATGACTAAACGACTAAGCAGCAACAACACCATTAGGGAAAGTAAAGGGATGAAGGGGGTTAGCCAAAGGCCACGCAGACAAGGAAGGCTCTGGAGAAAGAGAGAGGTGGTGTCATGCCTGCCCTGAGGGCGGGAGATAGGGAGGGCCACGCAACATGCAGAAAGAGGACATGGGCAGGGTTGCCTTACAAGGCAAGATACCCTGGGAGGCCTTGCGCTCTTTGTTACACATTTTGCTTTCACCAAACTCAACTGCAAAGCTTGCATTAAGGCGTGCCTTGTGGATTAGGGACCCTTCATGTATCTCTCGGATAAAGGCAAGCCCTGGGACTGTACATACCTTTCTGCCTTTAGCTCCTGCCCTGCCAACTCCATCTCGCCCATCATCTCCCTACAAGACATAAAGGTGCAGAACATGAATGCGCAGCACATCCTGGAGCTTAGAGCCTTCTTCAGCCAGTGTATGTGATCCTCAAAATTAGACATGTCAGAAGGCCAAGGTTCATGTGTTCAAAGAGAGTTCTTTGAAAGAGAGGATTGGGAGAGTTGAAATGGAGGCTCTGTGAAGTGGATTGTGAGCTGCCAGCGCTGGCCTCGCTGAAGGGGTCAAGCTCTCAGATGCGAGCCTGTGGGGATTGGCTGCTCGTTTCTCAATGGGGAAATGCTGTTCAGCAATGCTTCCAGCCTCCACGGAGCCACACTTACCGTCTCTCCTCGGGGCCCAGTGGGACCATTGGGACCCTTTGGACCAGAATTGCCAGGTTCGCCCTGTGTTAAAAATAATAAATTTAACTTAGGATGCAAGCTAGTATAACACAGTACTTAAGGGGCTCGGATATGAATCCCTGGTTGGAATCGCTTCTGCAATAGGCTCATGAGGTGACCTTAGGAAATCTGCCTCCTCTACTTAAGCACTCCCATTGAAATATGGGGGTAAGAATAGTAATCTCACCTGCAGGAGGGTTGTAAACATTGCAACAAGATAATGTAAATAAAGGGCTCTCAACACTTGAAGGAGCGTCTCCACCTTCCTCGTTCAGCCCGGACACTGAGGTCCAGCTCCGACGGCCTTCTGGAGGGTCACTCACTGTGAGAAGCCAAGTTACAGGGAACCAGGCAAAGGGCCTTCTCGGTGGTGGCACCCACCCTGTGGAATGCCCTCCCATCAGATGTCAAGGAAATAAACAACTATCTGACTTTTAGAAAACATCTGAAGGCAGCCCTGTTTAGGGAAGTTTTCAGTGCTTGATGTTTTATTCTGTTTAATTTTCTTTGGGGAGCTGCCCAGAGTGGCTGGGGAAACCCAGCCAGATGGGCGGGGTATAAATACTGAAATTATTATTATTATTTGTGTTTAGTGCCATCTAAATGCAAAGCTTTATTATTATTTCTCTCTTTCTCTTCCTATGTCTGGGCACAGCAACCCAAAGAGAGAAGGGAAGGAAGCCTCGAGATGGAGGAACCACCAAATTCAAATTCTTGCAGGGCTTACACTGGAGGGTAGAAGGGGGGCAACATTTCTCTTTCCTTTCTGTAACCCTAAATCTCCCCCCCCCCCCGAAGTATGTGAGCTTCAGGGCCAGGGAACTTTATCTCCATTCTGGGAGGGGGGGAGGGCTCTGACAGTGGATCATCCCCTTTCCCCTCCTAACGCAGGTGCTGTATCGGCGACAGAGGAGGAACAACTGGAGAGTTTTCCACAGCTGCAGCAAGGAGGCATCCGTGGGGAGACCTCATACTCAGCCAGCAGAGATGAGAATCTCTGGGGATTTCCCTTCCAGAGACCCTAAGATTGTGCCTTCAATATTTGCTGCGTTATATTAAATTGGCTTAAAATGGCACCTATCTTCATTGCCCAACCAACCACATTAAGGAGAGGCTTCAATGCAGGTTCTGTAAGCTCCTGCCGCCCCCACCTATGTTGATAGTTAAACCTGAGACAGAAAAAATCCCTCCTGGATACATCAGCATTCAAAGCATTTGACACATTTTCAGTAGGAATTGCAGCATTTGCACTCTGCATATGTGCAGAATCTCGTTTTTAATTTTGAGCTACAGAAGAACTTTGAGAGAAAGAATCATGCTTGTTCTGTACTGCTTCCGAGCACGAAGCAACTTCACATTTCAAACTAGGCATTCACACATTTTGGCAACGTCACTAGAGCTGACCTCTTATATTTACGGCTTTCAAAGTGATATTGTTAAAATGCATGCCGTCACAGAAGAATGGGGCTGACTCCACTTCATAACAGGAACCCTAGAAAATCATTCACATCTTAACACCAACATTAGTGTCCCCCATCTCCAGCCGTTCTCTGTAATTTTGTCACTTACCTTTTTCCCAAGAGGACCCAGCCGGCCACGTTCCCCAGCAACTCCCGGTGGGCCTCCACTGCCCTATGGAGACCAAGGTCTGGAGATTGGCAACAGAGCAATAGCGCAAACATAACAACAGGAACAGCATGAACAGGAATTCTTATGGAAGCTCAAGGGGCAGGATTTAATCTATGTTCAGATATACTTAGGCAGCGTTTGGAATCAAGATGGTAGACTGAACCTTTCAAAACTGCACTATTTCTAACCACTGACTTCAAAACTCAACTGATTTTTTGGTTTCTTAGAATTCCTGAGCCATGTTGGACATAAGGCATCCATGAGAACCGGATTCTGCGCTCATATAATCCCCAGATGAATTTGGGCAAATAAGTGCAGTTCCTTTAAAACCTAAATTTCAAACTTTTAAAATGCTGCACTCATATTTGGTAATTTTGTCAACTTTATTTTCAATTCCAGTTTTCAGCAACATTGGAAGAATTTGTGGAAGGAACTGCTACAATGAATTTCTGCAGATGCTACTCAATAACATCACAGCAGCTGCATTATTATTACAGTATCTATTTATTTCTACTCCGCCTTTTTCCCTGACAGAGAAAATTCTGCTGGACGGATTTTTGAATGAAACTTTTCAGACTAACAGAAACAAGGAGCATTTAAGAAGTTACAATTTGTGAAGGATCTTGAGAAGATGGAATGTGTGCGGAGGAGGGCAACCAAGATGATGAAGGGTCTTGAACCCAAACCTTATGAGGAACGGAAAGAAGCAATTGGGTATGTTTAGCCTGGAAAAGAGGAGACTGAGAGGAGATATTATAGCCTTCTTCAAATCTCTGAAGGGCTTTCACATGGAAGGTGGAGAAAGCTTGTTTCTCCTGCTCCAGAGGGTACGACTCAAACCAATGGATTTAAGTTTACAAGAAATGAGATTCCAGCTAAACATCAGGAAAAACTTTCTGACGCTAAGAACTGTTGGCAGTGGAATGGATGGCGTTGGAAGGTGGTGGACACCCCTTCCTTGGAGGTTTTAAGCAGAGGTTGGACGGCCACCTGTAATGGATGCTTGAGCTGAGATTCCTGCAATGCAAGGGGTTGGACTAGATGACCCTGAAGGGTTCCTCCCAAATCTACAATTCTATGATTCTAAAAAGAATAAAAGAATTTTACCCTTGGACCAGGCAGGCCTTGCTCTCCTCGAAGACCTGGAGTCCCAATGGTGCCAGGAGCTCCCTGTACATAAGCAAAAGTAAATAGCTGAGGTAAAAAAAAACATTCAATACAAAAATGGAATTTTGCCGAAACACAAAGGAGCAGTAACTTAAGGCCTGGGTTCAACTTTTGAGGTCATGGCACTATTTCTTCCCTGATATAAGTAAATCTCAGGAAATGACAAAAACTTACTTTCCCATGTCATGACACCACAAAATAATATATAGAAGCTCTGTGCAGACATTTCTTCAGTAAATAAATAATGGTCTGTACCAGGGCCGTAGCTAAGGAGTGGTGAGGAAGGCTCCTGCCAGGGACACAGGTAAGGGGGGGGGGCAAAATCGGCTAAAAATTAAATAATGGATTTTCTGTGAAAGAATTCATTACAAGGTTAAGTGCGTGAGGAATTGAATAGGTGGAGGAGGGTTGGAGGAGAGGTGGAAAGAAAAGCTAATTTGTCTGTGGCTGGGGGGTGCAATCTGGATGGTTCTGCAAGATCACCCAGCTACGGCTCTGGTCTGCACTGGACCTGAATTAAACCAGTATCCCCTGCAGTAGGCTAAATATACAACATTAACTATTTAGCGATCCAATGATGGTCTCTGTGCAATTCCACTGTTGGTACGTTTTCAATTCACATCCCAGGAATTATGTAGAAAGATAAAGTTCACAGCATCCTCTGTTGGTACTTTGCAGGGGGAAGAGAGAAGCACCAGTTACTTACTATTGTTATGAATGGACAGATTTACCTTACCGGGCATATATTTGAGCTGTGACATTTCCTGGCTTTTGGGCTCCCACTGTTTACTGCTTAACCTGGGAATGTGCTTCAGCTGCAGCCCACAAAGGCTCAAGCCACCTTAGTCTTCAAGGTGCCACAAGTCTCCTTTCTGTTCTCTGTTGTGCAACAGACTAGCAGGGCCCTGCCCTGGAACGTCACCAGAAATGCCAGAAATAAGCCACAGAATCTACTCACCTGTGGTCCTCTTGGACCTGGTTCTCCCACAGATCCTGGTGTACCTGCTGGGCCTCTGTTTCCCTAAAATATAAGAGTAATTGAGTAGCCAGTGTAATGAAACTAGTGGGCTGTAGATTAAGGACAGACAAAAAGAAATAAGCACTTCTTCACAACATGTGGAATTGACTAACCCTAGGTGAGGTACTGAAAAGGGTGTGAAGACTTTTCTGCTGTCCTCTGCCTTTGCTCCTCAAACCACGCATACATGGCCAACCCTGTGAATTCTGCTTCCTTTTTAATGAGAGTCTGTATTCCTAAAGTAGATTAGGCAAATCCATGGAGTTTCTATGTTCAAACAGCAGGACTAGGCATCTCTTGCCTCCATGTTGCCTCTTTGTGGGCTTCTCAGAAATATCTGCACCGCCCACTGCTGGGAACAGGGTTCTGGGCTAGAGTCTAGCATTTAAAAGATGAAATGTAACTTTCCTAAATTTTGTCCAGTATCTACATGGAAAGCTTCATTTTCCTCAAAGGTTTATTTCCATGAACCAGACTGGGTGGCTGTAGACCAGTCATGACTGCTTAGCTTCATCTGAGCTACCTTGTAGGGTTGCTGCAAGGATAAAACTGGGGGGGGGGGGCGGCGACACCAGACATGTGTGCATGGGGTGTGGCAGGTATAGCCAGGGATACCCTAATGTTTCAGAAAACCGGGAATCGTGATGAGGAGGAGAGCATACAGTGCAGCAACGTAGCTCCCTCAACTGCTACAATTCTCAGGGAAGCGGTGGGGAGGGAGAGACGAAGGCAGGATGGGGAATGAGGAATGCAGAGAGAGATGCAGGCAGAATAAAATGGCTGGAATGGCTTCTGTCCACATCAGTCTCAGGAAGCATCCCTGGAGCGACCGGCTCCCATGGCAGCAGTAAGGGAGGTGGGAGGGAGTCCTTCTCTAGGCCAGGAAGATGAAGAAAAAATGACCTCTTTGGTCAGTTTGGGTCAGTTCATTATCTGGTTAAAGATAAAGATCATGAAAATTGACCATATATTTCTGCACGTCTGGTTATTACTGCCATATAAATTTGGTATTTTGTGTATCATTTTAAGGTTGTGTAAGTAAAGTTTAGTTGTCAATTTTAAAAAGTAAGTTTAGTTAAGCTTCAGTTTCTTTTGTTTTGTTGGATGAATAAAAATAATGTTCTTTAGGACTGAGTATGAATATGCATCCAACAAATGTACATCTTTAAATAAATAAAAATTCCATGGGTGCACACCTGAACGAAATGTGCTGTGCATGCCTTTGGGGGACACCATGTAAACCTCACTGAATTTCAGGTCTTATTACTAATAATTTTTTTCCCAGACATGAGCCAACTGTGAAGCATATTCATGTCTGCAAACATCATAACAATTGCCTTGTATAAATGAGCAGTGTACATGATTAGCTAAAAAATAATAATAATCCATAAATGGTTCAGCTGCTTCTAGGGCAAATGTTTCTAAAACAAATTATCCTAAATGCAAAGTCACCTCACAAATTTATATTTAATATCAGAATTGCAGGAATTCTCATTTGCATTCTTCAAATCTGATATAACTTCTCCTGTCCTGCAACCCATATTCCCAATCATGGATCTTAAAAAAAGAAAGAAAGAATGGTGTAGAAGTATATTATATTTTGCATGTAGATTGTTAGCACTTACTTTGATCCCTGGAGGGCCTCTTCTGCCCTGTTCTCCCTGCAAATCGATAACAAGCACAGCCACAAACAGTAATGTGAATCTATCTCTAGCAACAACCTCTGTTCTATTTTTGTCACTGCCTCTGCTTTGCAGTCTTCTTTCATGGTTCCCTGATAGGAAACAGGCCACTTATTCTGAACTTCCTTTGTGGGAAGGCATGTGGAAGATCACAGCAGGGCTAAGTAGCTGTTTTCGCTAAACAAGCCTTATCCGACACCTCCTCTGGTTCAGCTTCTGGCCCTCCTTTCCTTCAATGTTTCTTCCACAATGATGCCCATGACATGGCTTCCCCCCAGACAGGACCCACATTCTCACTGCCCTCACCCAGATCCCTTAGGAATACCCTGCTTCATAACACCAGGCAATATGTCTCCCACCCAATGAAGCTGGCGTTCTTGTGGTAAAACCATTCCCTGTAACAGGCAGGGCCAAGCCTCCTTCATCACGGTAAGGTGGCCTCCCGCCAAGCCTCAGCCCTGGGGCCCATTGCGACTGAAAGTGTTATATCCAGATCTTTGGATGAAGGTGCGTCAGTCCACATTTGCCACCTGTTCCTCCCAATACGTCCTCGCTCCAAAGCTGGCGTGAAATCCGCTGAATTGTCTCAGGCAGCAACCAGCTCAAGGCGACTGAATGCAGGGAATCCATCCCTGATGATACTGCCATGGGAGCAGGAGAGCACACAGGGGAGAGCAGGGAAATGGCTCACGCAACCAGGAGAGGCCAGGCATCCCTGAAGAAATACGGTGCTGCTTTCTTCACGGATAACATCACAAACAGAAGGAACTTTGCTGTTTGTGACACCTGGCTGTTTCCCCTAGTTTCTCTCGTTGGTTTTGTAAGTAACCAAACACTATAATCCCAACGCATTGATTTCTAACAGTAGCATGAGCTTGGCTGGAAGGCGCACAATTCAGATGTTACTGAAGCTAAGCAAGTGTGGAGCCAGTCATAGGAGACCACTTGGGAACCCTGCTGAATGTCAGCTTGAACTTCCTGATGGAAGAAAGGTGGGCTCTAAATGCACCTACATAAATAAATAAGAAAGAACCCACACTGGGGTGCTGCACCAACCTGCACCCCTCCAAATTGTTTTCAAGAAGCAAATCTTGATGAAGGACAGTATAAAAAATATTACAAATAACAGCTCAGTTCCCTGTCCTGATGCATTGTTGATGGAGTGTAGCAAAGCTGTTTCCTTCCATTACACACTAGGAACCATTAGCCAGAAGCAAACTAAACAGTACTCACATTTCTTCCAGGTCCTCCTGGGGTACCTGCTGGTCCATCTCTTCCAGGTTCTCCCTGGGACAGACAAAGCACACAGTCTGTTTATTGCTTTATAGGCAAAGAGTAATCAATATAACAACATTTTGTTTGAATTATCAGTTTTTATTGCAGTGACAATCCAATGAAATAAGCTTTACCGTTTGTCCTAGTTCACCCTTTTGGCCTTTAGCTCCTGGCTGAGTGACATCAGGTCCTGGTGTGCCCTGGAAGCAGCAGCAGCGAAAAGTGAACAAGTCATTAGTGAGGTAGCATTTGCTTTAGTAACTTCCTGAGTAGCCATGATTTGTGTTTTGAAGCAGGTGCTGCAAAATTAACATGCCTTGAGATCTCAGATTGTTGTGCTATATATATTTCCCCTGCCTCAGCCCAGTGGAAGGGGTTCAACTAGCAAAGATTGCTGCCTCGGTTGCTTTGAGGGTTGGGCTCTAGGAGCCCAAATTTCAGTCACCTCAGAAGAGGTAGCTGCATCTGCATGTTACGCTGCAGTATGGTGCATCCAGTACCCTAGATGTTCCCGTTCCAGAGAGCCACCACTTGGTCAGCAGAGAAACCTAAATAAATTGAGACAGCTTGTGGCCCACTCCCAGGAACCATGTACACATTAGGGGTTGCTTGTATACAGTATGCCAGAGATGGGGAAGAACCAAAATTGTGTGCGTGTTTTAGTGATGCACACCACTGGACATCAAGAGCCTTCTGCTTCGCAGAGAAACTGCTCCATGACAGTTGCCACAGTCTAAAGTCTGAAATAAAAACCCTTGAAAAATGTTCAGCATATTTACCGAATCTCCTCGCAATCCACGGTCGCCACGCTCTCCTCTTTCTCCTTTGACTCCTTTGGCACCCTGCAAAGGTATATCCACATCATAACACAGCTGAAAGGCACCCAACACAGCTATGGCTTTCTGCAGTCAGTGTGTCGCTTGCAGCTTTAAGTATGTTGTCTGACGATTGCTGATTTCCCACAAAGAAAACACTAATGAAATGGAAAATGGACTGCATTCTTGCATCTATGTCAGGGCCTCTTTAATACCAAACAAGAGGACCCCACCTTAGGCCGCGCATGTCTTTTCTGATGTAGAATCAGATGTGTTGGGGCCTGTGTTGGACCCGCAGAGGTCTTGAGGTTGCAAGCATTTTGCTTTGGTTTGTGGGTGCCGGCAACAGCTCTGGGTTCACATTTGCCCTAGTGTGTTTTGAGTACTGTAATAGATAATATAAAACTTACCCGTCTACCGGGGCCTCCCCTGTCCCCAGGAGAACCGGGATGACCTCTGTCTCCCTGGCAAAAGCAATCACATTATTCACATCTATTAATGAAAGTTTGTTACATAAAACAAATATTTTCCAAACCAGAAAAGTTTCCTTTAAATGACCAAATGTTTCCCAGGCAACTTACTTCTTCCCCATCTATTCCATCGAGGCCAGCCTCACCCAATTCACCCTGCAGAAGGGAACAAAGCAGTTATTACAGGGCAAACCACCAAATTTACACAAAGGTGACAATGCATTGTTTGTAGGAGACAATGCATGGTACACATTTTTTCCTTCTGATATTTCTAAATGGTTACATACCTTTTCCCCTTGAAATCCACGACCTCCCTAGAGAGATACAAGAAAAGGAAGGTTATTCATGTAAGTAAAACCTTGTTCCTCAGAAACCCAAATTAGAGAAATAAATCAAATGATAATCAAGGGGCCACCACAGTTCGAAGCAGCAGATCATCTGAGTTCCATCAGCTTTCCCACTGATTTCAGTAAGAGTTGGCCTGCTCTAAAAACTGCTTGATACAAGAATGTTGTGGCTCAAGGTGCCCCCAACTTAAAAAAATAAAATGAAATTTAAAGGCTGAAATCTGATGCGCATTTACCCCAGAGTGAGTTCTACTGAGGTCTCAGTAGACTTTGATAGGAATGTGTTGGAGGGGCTGGGCATGAATTGTGCAGAAAGCCACAAAGCCCAGTGGGTATTGCAGCATCAAGAAGAACTTTGTATTTTCTACCCTTTCTGTAAATTCTTAAGGACACAATGAAGATTCCAGCCCCTCGGAGGGCTCATGAGCATGGGACCAGAGCGCACAAACTAGAATAATCAGAAGAGTTGCAAGAGTTGTTGTAGCTCGAAAGGATAAAACTGCTCAAATAAATGCCTTTCTTTTCCCACATCTGAATCGCTCTCCCTTCTGCCCACCCACTTTCCAACTCTTCTTAGACCCTTTGCTCAAAACAAGTATCTACAACAGGGTTTCCCAAACTTGGGTTCTCAGCTGTTGTTGGACTGTAAAAGGTAAAGGTAAAGGACCCCTAGACGGTTAAGTCCAGTCAAAGGTGACTATGGGGTTGCAGCGCCCATCTTGCTTTCAGGCCGAGGGAGCCGGCGTTTGTCCACAGACAGCTTTCCAGGTCATGTGGCCAGCATGACTAAACCACTTCTGGTGCAATGGGACACCGTGATGGAAACCAGAGCGCACAGAAATGCTGTTTACCTTCCTGCTGCAGTGGTACGTATTTATCTACTTGCACTGGTGTGCTTTCGAACAGCTAGGTTGGCAGAAGCTGGGATAGAGCAAAGGGAGCTCACCCCATCATGTGGATTTGAACCATCAATCTTCTGATCAGCAAGCCCAAGAGGCTCAGTGGTTTAGACCACCGTAACTCCCATCATCCCTAACCAGCAGGACCAGTGGTCAGGGATGCTGGAAATTGTAGTTCCAAAACAGCTGGAGGGCCAAGTTTGGGAAACTCTGCTCTAGAGAATAAGACAGACATTCTAGACCATGAATGTGGACCCTTCAGGTCCATGCCAGGGGCAGAGGTCAAATGTGCCTCTCCAGGCCTCTTTCTCTGGCTGCCAGAGCCCTCTGGAGAGCACCTGCCTTCCCCCAGGCCACAGCCTCTCATGGACTCTGCTCTGGTTCTCAGGTGCTTCTCCCTGGCTGCACTGTGCCCTTGTACTGTGACAGTGCCTCTCACTTGCCTGGACAGAGGACGGAGGTGGGTGAGAGTGGTTTTGTATGTGAAGAAACCTCTTCCCTTTGCACAGGGTGGAATGCAGTCTATTGTGCAAAGCTTGCCTGTAGCTTACTTGGGTCTGAGTTGATGTCACTTTGGGTTCCCTCCATTCTGCTAAACCTGTTTTGCAATGGCCTGGTGTCTACATGCAGATAAATGAATTAGCTTGAAACTAACTTACTGCGGAAAGGTTGTATCCCCTGCTCTGCCTTCTGCTGCCTCTGGCCCCATCCACCCTGACATGTGGCCTGCAGAGGGCTGACCATTGGGCTGAAAGGGTGACCACCCCTGCCAGTCTGGATTTAGGTGAGGGCACAACCAGCTCCAGGTTTATGGAGCGGAGTTTCACAGCATAATCCTTTATGTGCCTGCCCCAAGGTAAATCCCACTGAGCTCAACGGGGTTACTCTCAGGTAAGTGGGTATATGAGTGAAGCCTCCCTGGATAATCCTACAGATTATCTGTTCAGAAGAAGTTCAACTGAATTCAGTGGGGCTTCTTCCCCAGGAAAGTGGGACGAGACTTGCAGCATCCATCACTGTCATTCATTTTCTGAGCTTAGGGGAAAGAAGACGAAGCAATGTGCTGAAAATACCCAATATTTATCACATGATAAATATGGGTGCTCACGGATCTGCTGCAAAATACCAATACTTGTTCTTCAGCTGGAGTGAACAGGGCTGGAACCTATGGACAGATGTTCATCTGCTTTATTCTGTACTATTTGTGGTTGTTGCTTTTAATACCTTAGTTCCTCTTTCACCAGGACAACCTTGGAATCCTTGAGTTCCATTTATACCTGGAGGCCCACGGTCACCCTGTGAAGAAAGAAAGGAATAATTCAACAATTTGCATTTATGTCCATTCAGTCATAGATGGACTGGGTATTATCTTGGCTATTGTGCCTTACCTAGAAAGCTGCTTATTTAAGCACTTCTGCAATTAACACCTGGTGGATCTCTAGTGACACCTCTCCTTAAAGACTCACATAGAAATTCCATCATACTTTAATAAAACTATAAATGGGATTTGCCGCCGCCGCCCCCGCCCCCCATTTTAAATGGCAGATGAGAAAAACCAGTTATCTGGCCTCTGCTGATCAGCCCACAGTACTAACTACCATTGCTTAGCTCTTTGTAACTTACGTCTGCAACCTCTTCCTTCCAGCCACACGACAAGAAGATGAGCGGAAGGGCAGACATCCTTAAGGTTAAAGTCACTTTCCCCCTTCATTTTCTTTTTCATTCTATAATTTCATTTTTAATTTGCATACCACCTTTTTACATAGCTGAGCACAGGGCAGTTTACAAGCCACAGAAATAACAAAATATAGAACAAAGATCACACATCCTATAATAATCTGATCCAGATTATTACTACAGATTATTACTACAGATTATTACTACAGATTATTACTGAAGCAGATTACTATAAAAATAAACAGCTCAAATCAACTAAATAATTGATTTGAAATATGTTACAATTAAGAAACCTCAAAATCAGCAAATAACAATCAAACAGAAAATCACTCTCAACCATTACAGTAAATCGTTACTAGACTACAATCAGTTAAAACAGCAGCAAAGGCACAACATACACAAAATTTCTCAGTCGGAAAATAAAAAATAAAAAAACTGTCCAGTAGCACCTTAGAAACCAACTAATTTCTCAGGGCACATGAAAGAGTTTCTATTTCAAAAAGTTTACTCACTGGTCCGCCTTCATCTCCAGGATAACCTCTGTAGCCATTTTCCCCTGAAGATCCCTTTAAAACACACAAAGACACAACACACATGGTTTGTATTTCCATCTATATACAGTACATACACTCGGGCTCTCTCTTCTAATATCCTGTATTCCTCCCCTTAATCTCAATTCAAAATCTTTCTGGGTTTCTACAAATAGAAGGTTTCTATTTTACTATTTATAAAAGTAAATAATTCTGTATGTATATCAAATTTTACAATCTTTCATGAATAGCAATGGTATCTTCTTTTTATGGCATTGGAGGCTTGCAGTCAGATAATAACAGAAGCAGATGGTATTTAGCTTATCTCTGCCTCCTGAAGTTCTATTCCTGTTTCTCTAATGTGAACAGTGTTAAATTATTCATTACTCTTTGCATTACAACTCAATGAGATGTTCAGAATTTGACCAACATAGCAGAAGTCTTTGCCTATTCACATTCAACTTGTCAATACATCAGCAAGCACTGCCAAGCTCAGAAATATGACCCTGGGACTACGAACACAGTCCCCAGCATGGTCAAATTCTGAGCCAAAAGTAGAAACTTTGCTTTTTATCAATCTAGGTAACAATGCTGAAATGAAATTTCACATCAGTTGAAATGAAATTTCAATTCAGAATCTGGCAAATTTTAATGGACAGCACTGAACCGATTATCTGCACAATTCTTTCCAAACAAGGCTACATGAGTACAATATACAGAATTTGCCATAATTCAGTTCTGGCCCCTCTCATTGCCATTCTAAGAGAACAAGGGAGGTGTTCAGGGTGAGTCCTGGCACCTCTTTTTCTAGAAAAATAGCATTGGCAATACATAGATCATTGTGAAATAAAAGCTGTCAGCCAAAGAGCTACTTTTGGTGTGCCAGGGGTCTGGGCAATTTTTCTAGTGCAATTTTGGCCTCTTCCCCTTTGAACCGAAGAACCACCTTGCCTCCATCAATGCCATATCACTGATAGCGCCCAGTTTCAGAACCATGCTGCTATTAGTCATGGGGCTGATATCCCCAGATCTAAATCCCCTTGGAAGTGTAGAACTAGTTATGTAGTACTTTGCATCCTGGTCAAAAACCAGAAAATTGGTTGCTGAATTTCCATTGGCTGAAATTCCAATGAGGCTGAAACATCTCACCTTTGGTCCAATAGATCCTGGCAGACCTCTGTCTCCCCTCTGTCCTGAACATTTGCATGGGACACCACAGCATGCCTTTTCTGCAATGTTGTCCTGTAAGGAAAGTAAGTATTGCCATTAGTAAATTAGAACACAGATCAACTTATTTTTTTAAAAAAACACATGAGCTACACATAAATTCCTTCTCCTCAGTGGCCATGTTTGCAGTACATTAGGGTGTGTTGCTAGAGAATGAAAGGAGTTGAGGCACAGGCCCATGACACAAATGTACATAAAATTTGCATATGCTAATGTGTACCCAACTGTCCTACAAACCAAAGTCCTTTTTAAAAAAAAGTCAAAAGAGGCTCCTTACAATATCTCACAATGACGGCAACGCCACTAACATGAAAGAGGGAAATTAATGTATGAATTGTCTCAATTTCTTTTGGAGAGTTTAGAAACTAATGTTTTAAAAACTGGCAACTAAATTTTAAATAGCTGAAAAAAGCAGAAAAGATGCTAAAAGCAGCAATGAGGACAATACTCAGCTGACCTGGACCTACAGTTTAGAGAATAGGTGTACATCTCTGAAAACATTTTCTAGAAAGCAACTGTGCTGAAATAGGCAGAAGGATGTCAAGGAACAATGTAATAGTAAACAAGCCTTGAATTCATAATATTTGGGGAAATCATTTAAACCACAGGCCTTTCCCCCAAAGAATCCTGGGAACACCAAACACAAAGCTTTCTTTCTTGTAGTTTGGATCCATTGCTCCGTGTCTGCTGCTCCAGAGAAGCGGACACGGAGCAATGGTTCCAAACTACAAGAAAGAAGATTCCACCTAAACATTAGGAAGAACTTCCTGACAGTAAGAGCTGTTCGACAGTGGAATTTGCTGCCAAGGAGTGTGGTGGAGTCTCCTTCTTTGGAGGTCTTTAAGCAGAGGCTTGACAACCATATGTCAGGAGTGCTCTGATGGTGTTTCCTGCTTGGCAGGGGGTTGGACTCAATGGCCCTTGTGGTCTCTTCCAACTCTATGATTCTATGATTCTATGAAAGCGCTATTCGCAAACTGCAGTTCCATGATTCACTGGGGGAGCTGAGTGCTTTAAATGTAGGTGTGGTTGGGACCACAGCATGCAAACAAGTCTGAAAATGACATCTTGGTAACTAAGTATTAAAGTCCAATGGACAATTACATAGGAGAACTAGTTTGACGTAGCAGCTAAGACACACAGAAAGTTGCTAGCTGAAATGTAACCTAATAGAGTTAGGCACAAAAAGAGTGCATTTCTGCAAAGAAGAAACCACAGGTGTGTAACAGGTGTTCAAACCTAAGTCTATAAAAGTATACATCTAAAGCTACCCAGGCAAATTACAGATCTTAGTTATTTACCAGTTGCTCTGCCAGTTCAAAGTCTATATCCTGCAGATTCACTCGGAGAGGTCGATTATAAGTGAAACCACGCCCAAATTCCAGCTTCATCACTTCGTCGAAATTTGCTGCTCGCTCCAAGCCAACAAAAATGAGAGCCTTGACACCTGGAGAATTGTAAGAAAAAGCCATCAGTCATAAGCGATTGTTCACCAACTCTAAACAGCTTATTCTGTATAGCTCTGAAAAGTGCCACCCTTGTTCTCTGGGTAGACACCATCAATATGCTGATGATGGCAGCTAATGCCCTCCTTTCATTTGATCCAAGCACTCTGCTCTCGGTGCTTATTCTGCCTAGAACCAAGTTGCACCAAATTACTGGTGCCATCTCAGGCATTTCAGAAATCCACACTATCAGATTTTGGAAAATATTTCCCTGCTGTATTATTGTTCTTGCTATTCAGACACTGATTGGTCTCTGTTGAACCAGCCAGGCCCAGAAGTTAAGGAGCCCTTACTACAGGCTTCTTCTCCCACAGCTCAACATTTTGTGAACCATTTCTTTTTTTCTAAAAAATCCCAGTAATGGAGGATGGTGAGAGCCCCTTCCTCAAAGCTGCCACACAAATCTTCCTTGAATTAAAAAGATGGTACAGCAACACAGCTTCTCAAACGGCTCCTTGGCTCATTCATTCTCTAGGAATATGGTATTCCTCTGGCTCCACTAGACTGGGAACCGTGCAAATGTAGCACTGAGCAAGAAACCCCAGGCTCTTTCTCCCTTTTTTGTAATTGTCTGGGACAGCCCTTGCTATGTCAAATGGGATCACAAGCTAGTAATTAACTCTTTCTTGTGTCGCAGTGGTTAAAGAATGGCAAAAGAGAACAAATCAGGGTAGTTTTAAAATGTCAGTCTTCCATCTTCATTCAAAATGGTGTCCAGTTGTATCCGAATGCAGACAAAATTCTGCTCTTCCCTCTCAGGAACCATTGTGCAAAATTTGCTTATGAGATATAAAATTTGGCTAAAATCGGCACAGAAATGTTTAGTCCACCATCTTGATTAAAAATGGCTTCCGTTTGCATTCAAACACATACAAAAACCATCTCCCTCATGCAAAATTTGCTTACAAGGCAAAGAGACATGCAACTTTCCAAAATACATCGTTGATAATATATTCCAAAATATAATATATTCCAAAATATATTGTTGATAATACCTTCTCTCTTCAGATCATCAGATGCAGCTGCTAGCTGCCCTCTAGCACCATCAATGCCATCAGTTAAGTGTATTACAACCTGAGAAAGGAAATAAGTTATTATACATCAGTTGTGAAACACATTTATATGAAAAAACACCACTCTAATGTAATTTATTTTATTATTAGATTTATAAACCGTCCTTCATCATAAGATCTCAGGGCGGTTCACATAATAAAAGGTCTGCCATGAGAAATGTAACAACCATTCTGCTTTCAGATGAATCCTCCTTATTGGCTGGGTGCTGATGCCATAGCTTCTATTCTCTGCATTACAAGAATTCTGCACAGCTAAAATGGAACCCGTTCTCGGGGAAAGGAGGCACTTCTGTGCATGTCCCTCTGCCATGGGCAACCTTGGGCCATGTAGTTCTCCCCAAGGTGCCCTGGTCAGTTTTCAGAATGACATTCAGGAAAAGGCCTGTGGTTCATGAGCTGTCCAAGGATTTCTTCTGGATATGCCCTGTGGCACAAGGGTATTCAAGGCCAACCGTCCTCCACACTCTTTGCCTTGGATGAGAGCAGGATGATGTAGAAGTTGGGAGCAGCAAGGAGACTGATAGCTCCTCCAGTCATGGAAGAGGGACAGGGGTGGCGATGTGGTTTAAACCACTTAGCCTCTTGGGCTTGCCAGTTGGAAGGCCGATGGTTCGAATCCGCACAATGGAATGAGCTCCCATTGCTCTGTCCCAGTTTCTGCCAACCTAGCAGTTTAAAAGCACACCAGTGCAAGTAGATAAATAGGTACCACTGTGGCGGGAAATTAAACGGCATTTCCATGCACTCTGGTTTCTGTCACAGTGTCCCATTGCGCTAGAAGCAGTTTAGTCATGCTAGTCATGACCCAAAAAGCTGAATGCGGACAAACACCAGCTCCCTCGGCCTGAAGCAAGATGAGCACCACACCCCATAGCAGCCTTGAACTGGACTTAACCTTCCAGGGGTCTTTACCTTTTACCAGTCATGGCATATGTACTGTGACTGTCTCCAGAGGTTTGGGCAAGATAGGGCAAGGTTTGAAACGAACAAGGCTGCTTAGGGCAGAAGAGCGGCTTACAGGGCAATGCAAGTTAGCTATCTCCACCAAAATTACATCTATAACTCCATACAGGCAAACAAAACTTATTAAGTGCTAGTTCAAGACATTTTGCAGCATGAACTGAAGCCCTAACCCTACCATTCTTCCCAACACACTTTAAATTCAGACGCCAATTCATAGATCATATCTAATTCATATAAAGATCAATGCTATAAAGGAATACATTTGGGGTTTTTTAATCTTCACATTTAAGCATTTATTTGGCAAATCTAAATTTCCCAGCTAATAGTGGATAGTGCTGTGGTAATAAAGCAAATAAGATTTTACAAATTCTTTCAAAGAGCAACTTGTTGCTTTGTGTCTATAAAACAATATTTGGCTGCAGCAAGAGATTAGGATCATAATCCACTAATCTAGATTTGAAATAATGGGGGTGGGACTTAATTTGCTTGCAGCTGTTAAATAATATTTTTGCAAGAGTTTAATGAAACAGTTGGGAGAATTTTTTGCCAGAGCATGTCAAGCAGTTCCAGTATTATGGCTACTCAGCCTTCCACGCTATGTGCTGGTTATAAAACTGAAAAGCAGCACAGATCCAGAGTCCATCCCCTCCCCTCCAAAAAGAGAGAGAATGAAGTCCAAACTTACCTTCACGGTTCCAGCAGGAGATGCTCTGAATTTGTTCTGGTAAGATTTGAGGGTCTCTGCAGTTAGGACATATGGACCACCATTGTGCAAAGCTTGGAACTTCTCAAACAACTCCGGCTGGTACTCAGAAAAGTCAAATGCTTCCACAACTCCAGAGCGAGTCTGCGCCAGGAGAGACACCCGCACCCGAGGTGCCTGGTTGGCAGTGCAGCTAATTTTCTGCATCTGAGTAATCGTGTTCAGAATGTGATTGACCTTTGACTCCAGCACCTTCTGTGAAGCAAATATGCTTTGCCCTGGTCCGACATCTGATACATCAAATCCGAGTATAACATCCAGATCACAATCTTGAGTAGACAAAAGCAGAATGGCATGTTACACCGGCGTAGGGGAACATACATCCTACACAAATGTGTATAGGATTCTTCCATACAGAAAAAGGGATTTGTGTAGCAAGTACACATAACCCAATGTCCTAGACATGGTGCTTTCTTTCTGTTATTCATGGGTAAATTGATAACAATATCTATAATTATTAAACTACAGTGCAGATAAGCTTTCAGTAAAGATGTTCCTTACTTAAGCTTTTGACTCTGCTTCTCCCTTTTCCCCAAACTTGCACCACGGCTAAACTTCCACCCCTAACATATTGGATACCCCCTGGGACAGGTGCCACACTTGGTGTTATTTAGCTTACTTTTTGAATTTCCGCCCCACAATGGTCCAGTAATGCGCTTCCAGTACTTACAGAGGAAAAGAGGGCCATGAACCCTGATAGCCAAAGGGGCCTCCATGTTGAAGGAGGAGGAAGAGGAGGGGGGTGGCTTCCAGCACAATATACAAAAACACAACAGAGCATCACACATTTAAAGCTTCCTGATACAGGACTGCCTTCAGATGTCTTCTAAAAGTCAGAGAGTTGTTTATCTCCTTGACATCTGACGGGAGGGCATTCCACAGGGTGGGCGCCACTACCAAGAAGGCCTTCTGCCTGGTCCCCTGTAACTTCGCTTCTCGCAGTGAGGGGACCACCGTGGCTGTGAGAGCTAGAAGCAGAACTTCATCTGCTCATCTTAATGCAGCTGAGGGAGCATTTCAAATCTTAACTTTGCCTCATGCATGGTTTGAATTTTATCTCTGCCATTAACTCACTGGGTAGCTTTAGGCAACCTTCTCCCTGTCTGTCTCTCTCTTTCATTCCCCACTCTGCCTTTGGGGTTGTAATAATCATGTAAGGTTGCAACAGGGTGGTAAGGCATAAGAAGCACTATACAAAATCCAAGCTTTATTATTTTCATTCAGGACCAGCCAGATCCCTAACTCTCCTCAAGCTTCAAGGTCTTTCAAGAAACTGGAATTTGGGGCCTTGAGCCATTCACTGGCCTGACTCAGACTATATCCCACCTAAGAGACCACTAGTGGTGCATTCCCACATGCCTTCAGCAGCGACATGCTTTTTAAATTGGTAAGTGTTGAAAATAAAGTAGGTTCTATCGTAAATAAAGTAGGTGCTAGCGGGTGGCGCTGTGGGTTAAACCACAGAGCCTAGGACTTGCCGATCAGAAGGTCAGCGGTTCGAATCCCCGTGACAGGGTGAGCTCCCGTTGCTCAGTCCCTGCTCCTGCCAACCTAGCAGTTCGAAAGCACCTCAGAGTGCAAGTAGATAAATAAGTACCGCTCTGGCGGGAAGGTAAACTGCATTTCCACCAGAAGCAGCTTAGTCATACTGGCCACATGACCCAGAAGCTGTATGCCGGCTCCCTCGGCCAATAAAGTGAGATGAGCGCCGCAACCCCAGAGTCGGTCACGACTGGACCTAATGATCAAGGGTCCCTTTACCTTTAGCTTTTATCGTAGAGTGTAAGGAAGTCAACCATTCTATGGAAGAAGCTACTGTACTTTAAAAAATGCAGTATCAAAGGAGGGAAAGAAGTAAAAGCACAGTTGTATACAATAATTACACCAATGCAGAGCGTCAAGATGGAAAGTGGACAAGAAAAAAGCAATGGAAACAACCCAAGTGTATTTAAAATGGCAGCCATTACCTTTTGAGACTTCCCCCACTGGTCTGCACAGCTGCTCTTTCATGGTATCACTCAAGGTAACCAGCACAGCCTCATTCAACTCCGAGAGTTCCTGGGCCGTTGCTGCCCGGAAAGCTGTGGTGCCGTCACTGGAGAGTTTGGTAACTTCCCCAAGGTCAATGTTTTTCACTCCAACTGCAAACACCTTGACACCTGACCGTGCCAGTGCTAAGGAAGCTGTCTGCGCATCGTCTTCCGCCTTGCCTCCTGTTATAATAAATGCAATCTGAGGGACCTTCTGATCTGCCCTGCTGCCAGCCTCCTTCACGAAGTGTTTCGCTTGGACATGCTTGATGGCTGCTCCAGTATCAGCAACTCTGCCTCCTTTGTATGTTACTTTCTCAACAGCCGTTAAGATATCGTCTTTTTTGGAGAAATCCTTCAGGAAGAATTCATCACTCACATCTGAGTTGTACTGCACTAAGGCAACATTAATGGAATCGCCTTCTTCATAAATAGCGTCAATGATGCCATATATAAAGTTAATCACTTCTTGGAAATTGTCTTTCCCAAAGTTGATGGAGCCATCCAACAAAAAGACAACGTCTGCTTGTTTTTTGCCATCTGAAAGATGTAAATGGATGGGGGGAAGTGTGAAACAGGCTGAAGACCCCCTGCCCCAATCAGCAAGGCAAGAGAGCTGCGTCATCTGAATAAGGGTCACCAGCAGAATCCATAAAATATAGATAAATGCATTATGGATACCTCTCCACATTTACTTTGTAAAGAACAGAAAGTGTCTAGAATTGATGGCTGTGAACACAAACTTGAAAATAAGCAGGTGCTTAAATCTTACTTAAAATTTTAGAGGGATTGAATTGAACAATAACAATTGAAGACACCTTATTTCCTCTCACTAGACTACTGTTGTTGCCCAAAGTTCCATGAATGGCAACTCATCCCTTTGCCAGTGCTTATGGGAGGAAGAAATGAAGTTGGGTAGCAAGTACCCATGTAGGATAAGCAAATCCAGTATATATACTGATCATAGCTGTCAACGTTTCCCTTTTGTTTTCAGGGAAAATCCCTTATTCCGAATAGGATTCCTCGCAAGAAAAGGAAAAATTTGACAGCTATGATACTGATGCATCTAACAACCGTAACATCCCACCCCTACACCCCATTTTCAATGTTGGGGGTTTTAAGGTAGGCTCTTGTGCCCCCATGTGATAATTTTGTAGATGATTTTATTTTGTATCCTATTATTAAAATGTGATGTCAAGATAATGAAGAATATGTGTTTTTAAGTTTTTTAGATTCTAAAAGAATAAAATTATCACATGGAGAGCAAAAAAGAAAGAAAGAGTTGGTTCATGTGATTACCTTCTGCTTGAAGGATGAAAGTTTGGTATCTCTATCAAGCAAAATGGGAAAGGTATTTGTGGGGTGAACATTTGCTCTCACCCCCATTAGTAGTATCACAAAGTATCAAAAGGGTGGTGAAGGATTATTAGTATTGTGAGCAAAGACTGAAACACTGGAATGGCCTTTAGCTTGTATACCTCATTTAACATATGAATCAATCCATTATCATTACACTCTGAAAGGCTCCTCTTCTGGAAACTATCAAATTTATTCTTATGGCCTATACCAAAGTAGCAGTGCTCCCCTCATCACACAGTGCATGGATTTCTGCCAGTCACGTTCAAATTTATATGGGGTCAGTCCAAGGCCAGGCCAGCTTTTAAATCATGGGAGTGGACTTGGGTGAAGGCTCCCAGGGGTCAGTCTCAGGCCCCACCCCCTCAGTGGCCCCGCCCCCAGGCCTGCCCACGACTGGATCAAACAGGAAATCAAATTCCAGTGAGAGGTGAATACATCTCCCTTCAGTCACTGGAGTCAAGTCACACTGTGGAGACTTTGAGCCACAAACACCACATCACCATGGAAGGGGTGAGGGGACATTTCCTCCGCTAAAGAACAAGCCTACTTGGTCTCTTTTGTGTGTGTGAAATGACAGCGCAAAGGTCTCATTTCCTCTAAAATTCCTCTAAAAATGCAGTATTTCCCCAGCACTACATTCAAAAATATTTGTTTTGAAATGAAAGACTAACCAGGGAAAACGTCAGGCGGCGAGAGTGTCGGCTCCTGAGGTGCCTCAAATGATGCATAAAACCTTTTCGCTATTGATGGGAGCTCAGTAAACTCTCTCACGAAAAACACAGTTCGGGGATCATTGGTAATTAGTCGCAGTTCTTCGTTGTCTGCATTCCCTGATCCTACACCCAGGCTTTTAATCCCAGATGTCTGCATCTTGACAGCAGGTCTGCTGACATCATCCTCTGACCTCCCCCCAAGCAAAAGAACTAAATGCTGTGGGACTCCATCTTCTCTTCTGCTGCCTGCAGATTTAACAAAGTAGTTCTTCATAACAAACTCCAAGGCTTTCCCAACATTCAGGGGAGCACCTCCTCTGTACCGCAAGCGCCGAAGGCTGTCTATGACAGCACCTCTTGTTTTGTGTTCTTTTAAGCTGAACTCAGGGAACACATCATTGCTGAATTGGACAACACCAACTCTTGTTTTGCTTGGTGCAATTTCCAACATCTGGACAATCTGGATAATAAAATCTCGAATGCGAGCAGCATCGTCCCGCTTGACATTGTCAGAGGTGTCGATGAGAAAGACAATGTCCTTTGCTTCACTGTCAATATCTGCAGGAAGGAAAAAAGCAGCAAAGAAGAGTGTCACTGGCTTCCTTCTTACACTAATGCCAGGCTCAATTCCTGGCATTTCCAGTTAAAAGCAGCTTGGGGAGAAGTGGCTGAGAACATAGACAGCCACTGCCAGTCAGGACAGACAATATTGGGGAAGTGGACCAATGTTGGAACTCTGTAAAAGGCAGTGTTACAAACACTGGGTAAACCAGTTTAGCTTTTTTTCTAAGCTGTAGGTGCTTTTTTCTATGTGCAGCATTTTCAAAAATGTCTTTATGCAAATCTGTACAAAATAGGCTTCTGAAGCTTGACTCCAGTTTTTAAACACATTTCTAATGTCAGTATCCTAACACCTAGTCTTAACCACAACTACTTGCAGGCAACATTAATGTCAGTGGATTTCATTTCCAAGAAAGTGTGTTTCAGCTAGCAGCAGGATTCCATTTCTGGTGCTGCAATACTACAAATTATTTCACATTCCTCTTGGAGTTTAGAAACATTAAGCTAGCATTGTATGCTGACATAGTTGTGTGCAAGCATTAAGGGGTGAGACAACAGTAACCTCTCCTGTTGGGTATTAATATTCATTCTATACCAAAAGAATATCTTGATCATTACATTTGTTTAGCTAACCATTTTCCTTATTTAAGTATGTATATCCAAAAGCAGAAATTTATCTCTGAACCGATGATACAGAGGCACCATTTTAAGAGGTTTATGTCCTCTTTCTGGTCTTCCCACAGGCATCTGGTTGGCCACTGTGAGAACAGAATGCTAAGACTAGATATGCCTTTGGCTCGATCCAGCAAGGCTCTTCGTATACCCTTATATCCACCAAATGACATTTGAATATTATCTTCTAGAACAAGAGCACTTGTTGGAGCTGGCTCAAGTCATTTTGCCATGTGAAGAGGAACAGCAAATCCCTCCCTCAACAAGTGAAACTGCATAGTACCCAAGTTACTTTGGCATCTGAGATAGAACATCAGAACATATGAACAGCCTGATGGATCAGGCTGATGGTCAGGCGGTGGAAGCGGCGGGCTCCGGTGCACAAATGCGCCACCTGGCAGCAGCACACCCCCCCCCCCGCCCCCAAGCATGTGACAGAAGACACTACGGCCCTGATTCAACTTATGCTTTTGTGAGCTAACACTCAATGGGCACCATCAGGCACCACCATACATATAAACCAATTCTTTTGGTCTAGGCAAGAGAATTACAGATGCTTTAACTGATCATAAGGAGATTGATTATTCTCCTTTTAAAAAAAACGCTACCTGAAAATGTGGCAGATCTGGCTAGCAAAGAAAGCTAGCTATTGCTATTGCCCTCACCCACCCAAATACAGATTAAGAACCTTACATAGTGATGTCAGGAATGAGGGGAAGCAAAGGATCCTCTATCCTACTTTTAGCATCATTCTGTGAACTCCTAAGAGGAACAGAAGCTAATGTGACCCCGTGCTAGTTATCGTAACAAGAGCCCCAGAACATTCTGCAAACTCTTCAAACTTCTAAGTCTTCAGACTGGTGCAATTCTGCAGCAGTTGTTGTGACATGTAGCCTGGTAAGAAGTTTCCCTATAAGATGGAAGAGGTGGGTTATCTAATGGGAGATGAGAAAATGATTTAAACAAACAAAAACAGACAGCAATCTTACCTATAGGGGGATAACTTGTGTCACCAATAAGGCTTTGTATCTGCTGTGAAGTTAGTGTTGTAACAGGGGCCAGCAATTTCTGTTCCAGACTTGGAAGATCCTGATAGGTTGATATCTGGAACACATACTGAGGGCTAAGAGCTATTTTGACCAATTCCTCATAATCCATGTTCACTCCAATAGGAAATGGTGCCACACCAACACTCTTGACTTGGACTACAGGATCCTCTAAATCATCATCAGGTGGTCGGGAAAAGAGAATTATTAAAAACTGAGGTGCGCCCTCTTCTATGCGACTTCCTGAGGGCTTCGTAAATATGTTCTTTGACACATATTCTAGGGCAGATCCAAGGTTGACTTGCCTCCCTCCTTTGGGTCTGAGTCTTCTCACTGCAGCTTGTACCTCATCTTTGGTGGAATGTGCATTCAGCAGAAATTCAACCCTGGGGTCATTGCTGAACTGAATCACAGAGACCCGAGTAGAAGCAGAGCCCACGTTCATATTGTTTACAAGTCTCTCAATAAACTCAACAACTGAAGGAAATTGAGTAGCTGCAAACTGGGAGCCATCAATAAGGAACACAACATCTCTCCTCTCATCCACTACAGAAAAAAGGAAGACTTTAGAAGACACTAGTACAAATAAATTATACAAGCAACACATTTGAAAGGCACAAATAGTAGTAATTTTAGATTACAGTCGACTTGCCAAGCGTGGCTTCTGATTGGCTGCAGAAAGCTCCTGCAGCCAATAGGAAGCCCCGTTGGACATTTGGCTTCCAAAAGAATGTTCAAAAACCGGCTTTCAACGTTCCAGTTTTCAATCATTCGGGTGCTAGAACGTTTGACTCCCAAGGCATTCAGGAGCCAAGGTACAACTTTATCAGCAATATGGCACTGAAGCCAAATGTACACTCAGTAAAAGCTACACAAAGTGAGCTTCGCAAAGTTGATCACTCTTTCTCCTGACAATTTTAGATCACAATCTTAGTGATGGAAAACTATTGTTCTCTTATAATGGCACTGCGCCTACCTGAGAGAGGCTGGAACTAAGTTCCAGTGAGTTCTGGATGAAGAAAAGCCCTGGGTATGCTAGTGGGAGACAGCACAGAAAGTCCTACTTGCACCATGGGATTTCCCTCTTCATTTCCTCCCCCCCATGCCCTCCCCCCAATTGGCCTGGGGAAGGAGAGCAGAGAACTTTTTGACTGACAAACAGAAATGCCAATGCTGACACAACAATCAAATTAGTGTGACATTGAATTCCTCTGTTATAAACTATAGTATGAAGTTTGCAAATCATGCCTTATGTTAATTATAGCCTGGCATGATGTCTAAATAGGCAATCCATAGGATGGTCATCACTACTCTGAAACTGAGAAACAGGAGGGCTGAGCTAATGTGAAATGAAAATAGAAAAAGCAGCATTAAGCCCTGGTTTGTCTCTTGCCCATCTGGAAGCATTTGGGGTTACGACTAGTGCAAACCATAGTTTGCCAGGGTGTGAAGTGGGCACAACATGCAGTAGGATGGCCATTTTGCTTCTCTCCTACTGCACAAACCTTCATGGAGCCCACCAGACCTGCCACTTTTATCTGCATCAGACCGAGGCTGCGGCACAATAAATCTGGGTCACAGAAGATAATGTAGCCAGCAACACAATCAGAAAACATAACCCAAGAGTAACCCCTGGAACCTTATAAATGCACACAAACATACAGACAGGAAGTTCCCTGCCTTCTGCAGGTGAGACATTACCCACTGGTAGTGTAACCACCCATTCTGGGTGCAAATAACAGTACCCAGACTTAGGGCTGCCATTTTGTGTGCAGTAATTCTGGCATTTCCCCCACCGTACGGTTCTTGTGTAAAATGTTTTTGCGAGATTTTGTGCTCTTTAAGCAGCCACAGGGGAAGCCAAAACAAGCCCTGACAAATGTGATCAGTGCTGCTGCAATAGCCCTGTGCCCATTTTGAACCAGATGCTGCAGAACAGGGCTCAACACGCCCCGCTGCCTCCAGCAACTTGGGCTGCTTCATGACCTCAATGTCTTTGTGTGTAGTAGGAGCATAATTATAACACAGGTTCAATAGTTAAGAAGTTTCTTTTCACCTGGGCTAGGAAGCGCTGTGGCCAAAGCGGTTATTTTTGGCCCGGTCAACTCAGCCACCATTTGTGAAAGTGTTCGTTTTAAGGAGCCCAGCTGAGCGACACCTGGGACAAGGTGCACAAACTGAGGAATGAAAGAAATTGTCTGCATCTCAGTGGCATCTGCATTTTGAATCCCAATGCCAAACGGCACTGCACCCCTCGTCTTGAGATCCAAGGCAGGCCTTGTGACATCATCGCTTGACTTTTCCGCAGTCAGCAGGAACAATATCTGTGGGACCCCTTCAGACAACCTGCTTCCAGCCTGGCTGGTGAATACATTGCTCCTCAGGTAGTTAAGGGCAGCCCCTGTATAAGGGGCAGGGCCTCCCATGGCAGACAATCTCTGGATGGCCCTGATCACTTCGGCCTTGTCTTGGTAGCGATTCAGAAGAAACTCCGGCTGCACACGGCTGCTGTACTGGGCCACGGCCACCTGAACTTTGTCAGGACCAATATCCAAAGAGTCGACCAAACCTTGCACAAAGGACTTCACCTCTGGGAAAATGCTTCGCATGCCATCTGAACCGTCTATCAGAAACACAACATCCTTCTTTGGAGATTCCTCAGCTGTTGAAGAAATGTGGGGGTTATGAGGAGAAAAAAAAGGAATACAATCAATTGTCACATAAAGAAAAAGGTAAGCTCCCATTTGCCTATTAAATTTTGCATGCTTTTGCTCCCAGGGTGAAAAGAAAACTGAGGGGGAGAAATGAGGGAAGGCACCACCAACACAGGGAATGAAGAGAAGTAAAACCTCAAATAGGCACAGGAATTGGTTAAAAAGATTACCATCTTAAGTAGCTTTACTGGTGAGAGCCAGTGAAAGTCAGAGTGACTGTTCAGTTTTCCTGAAGAAGGAGGTGGTGTGATTGAGCCCAAAGAAGAGATTCTTGATTTGAAATGCTTCAGGGGAGCCTTCAGAAACCAAGAGACTCCTGTGCACTCTGAAGTTTCATTTTCTCTCTGTTTCCTGCTCCCATCGTCATCTCAGTAGCAAATACTTGAAAGTTCTCTCTTCTACACTCAAGGGCTCATCTACACATACCTTTGCTACAGGCTTTCGAGACACAGCTCTAGGCTTTCCAGGTCTGTGTCGAAATGGGGTTTTTGTTTTTGTTTTGTCCTGGCACTTTCCATAAGAAAACCCATGTTTTAACCACTGAATCAGAATGAACGACCATCTGTGGAAAACTCAATTGCTGTTTGCTATGTTTCAGCTGTAAAATGCAGGTTTCCCAGATAAAAGTGCAAGAAAAGAAAAGAAAAAACAATGCTCATGGACCTGGAGAGCCCCGATCTGTCCCTAGATATACGGCACAAAAGGACGTGTGGATGGGCCCCTACTTAAATTACCCCTCCTTTACACTGGCTTTACCTTCCCACACATCAGGCTGAAAATGGCCATGCTAAACTGTAAAAAGGTAAAGGGACCCCTGACCATTAGGTCCAGTCGTGGCCAACTCGGGGGTTGCGGTGCTCATCTTGCTTTATTGGCTGAGGGAGCCGGCGTACAGCTTCCGGGTCATGTGGCCAGCATGACTAAGCCGCTTCTGGCAAACCAGAGCATCGCACGGAAACACCGTTTACCTTCCCACCAGAGCGGTATCTATTTATCTACTTGCACTTTGACGTGCTTTCTAACTGCTAGGTTGGCAGGAGCAGGGACCGAGCAACGGGAGCTCACCCCGTTGCAGGGATTCAAACTGCCGACCTTCTGATCAGCAAGTCCTAGGCTCTGTGGTTTAACCCACAGCGCCACCCGCGTCCCTATGCTATACTGTACTGCAAGGAAATAAGCAGCTATAGGATGGAGAAGCAGCATTTAATAATGAGAGAAAGGAGCTTTTTCCGGGGCAAATGCTTTACCTACAGCAAGCAGTCATGAAAAAGCAAGAGACTACTATGCTGACAGGTAAAATATAACAGTTGCCTTGTGTTCTTTCTGATATAATCTATCATACAGATTGGTGCTGGGCTCATGACAGAGCCTGGATTTCCAAACTGGGGAGTCTGTTTTCAAACTTCCCCCAACTCAAAGCCTGTTAGTATCACTACTGCACTTCATTATATATGGGAAGCACCTTATAGCTGCACACTCAATGACATTTGTATCTGGGAAAAGACGTGAATGAGGTCTCCCACATGCAAAGAGGAAGCACAACACTCCCTGCACTTTATAAGCATCAAGAATTATCTATTTGAGACTTTTTCAAAGTAAACAGACTCTCCTAAATGCTTTGAGCAAATTGCAGCTAGCCAGCAATTTCTTATTTACAGCTTCTTGTGTAACCCGTTGGACTGTGCATGCTTCAAAGAAAAAGACGAAAACTGCAGAAATGAATACCTGATGGCTGAGACGGAATGGCTTTCAGCAGACTGCCTATTTGAAATTGTAGGTCTCCAATTCTGGAAAGGGAGTCAGCAACTAGCAGAAATTGAGGGTCGAAAGCTATCTTTTCTAATTCACTACGATCTGCAGTCCTGGATTTGATAGCAAAGGGAATAATTCCACTTTGTTTCAGAGCATCAGCAGGGTCATCCACACTATCGCTTGATCTCCCAGCAGCAAGGAGCATAAGTAGTTGTGGCACTCCTTCATCAATCCTGCTTCCAGCACTCTTCACAAATATTTCTTTCGTGGCGTAATCTAACGCAGCACCAATGTTGAGCAACCTCCCTGTTTTTATCTTCATTCTTTTCACTTTCTGAAGGATGTCTTGCTTGTTTGGGATATCTTCAAAGTTGAACTCAAGTTGCACGTTATCACTAAACTGTGCCACAGCTACACGTATGGCATCAGGACCCACATCCAGTTCAGAAATAATCCGGTGCAAAAAGTCCCGAACAGCAACAAACTGACCCATAAGGTTGGCTGAGCCATCAATCAAGAACAAGATATCAAACTTGTTTTCTGGAATTCAGAGAAATGAAAATGTTTAATACACAAAAAGATATTGCAGATTTATTTTGCAAACTAGGAGATAATAAATCAGAGTGATCTTGATTATGTAAGAGGAAGAATTCAGGCTTTGGGCCTTTCTATAGCACCTTTCCTTAAAAACCCCAAATTGTGGAATCACTGGAAATTACTCTAGAACTTCCAGGAGAGTGAATTATTGGTACTTTTAATGTATTATGCATTGTGAGGACTATATTGTTGAGATGTGCAATCAGTGAACCTAAAAATGAGGAAGTGGAAGTGGAAATGATTCCAGCTTCTTTGAAATGCCTAAAGCAGACCTTAGTACTTGCAGCTTTCTGTCATCAACACAGGGAGGGCATCACATCGTAGAGACATGAGGCTTCTGTCTTTAAGGCTCTGAAGAGAAGGGATGGTACAGAAGTGTGCCTTCTCCTATCATAGCCAGTGCTTTTTTCTGGCAAGGAGTTCTTGAACCAAGTACTGTTGCTTAGGCTGCCACTGCTGCCTGCCAGCCAGAGTGCTTCCTTTGCCCCAGGCTGGGGCTTACTTCTTACAAAGTTGGGGAGGGAAGGAAGGAGCATGTTCAGTTAGCTGCCTACTTTGTCCTATTGTAGCTGGAGGACACATGGGGAGGATATCCCCACAGGCTCAGGCGGCCACAGCCCACCATCCAGTGGCAGGCACCTCCTACATCCCTTAAGGGGCTGGATAAAAGGGAGGAGGAGGAGCAGGGCTATCGGCACAGGCTCAGGCAGTGGCTGCTGGCCTGCTAACCAGCGAAGTGAAGATTGTGGCACTTTCTGATGGTACGAGCTGCTTGAAATGAAATGGACTGCCCTGGAAGGTGGTAGTCTCCCCTTTGCTAGGCATTTTTGAAATAGAGGGCAGGAGGGACACCCAGCAGTGGATCGGCAGCGCATAGGACTAAAGGCCTCTGGAGAGCTTTACTACTCTAGGATTCTGGCTGGGAGACAGCAAGTCACTTTCTGTGTGTTTATAGGGCTTCTATTTTATTGTGTGCACAGACAGTTAATCTTCCCCACCCCTTCGGAACAAAGAAAGTGGGGGGAATGAGGGCGAAGAGAACAGAAGCTGCGCCCTCAGATACTGTTATAAATGTTACACACTTCTTTTCACATATATTATAGAGAGAGGAGGAGCGAGATAGTTTGTTTTAAAAAATAAAAGTAAAGTAAAGCTATAGAAAGAAAGAAAATGAGCACTCCTCGTGTATCTATTTTGTCAACTGTAGCTTCTCAAGATATGTCCAAATGGTAAAATAAGTGCACGTGCAATCATTATGCAAAACAGTGCACTTGGGTTCGCATCAGCCAACCACATTTCTATTTATACCCTGTGCATAGATCTAGAATGTGTGAAACAGCCCTAAGGGCTTCTTCATTAAATTCAAACATGGAAGGAACATGTTAGGGATGCTGTGGCAGTCACACGTGGCAGCCTTCATCCATGATGCTCGTTACATGCATGGAAACAGGTTCCCTACATGAATTTCACAATGTGTGCAATGCCTCTTAAGACACAGCTGTGGCAAAATGTTTCATGCCATTTGAAACATACCTGCAAGATAAAACAAAATCATTCTTAAATCCATTTTGAATGAAGAAAGGAACAAATTACCTGCTGAATCTTCAACATAATATGTTGTTATTTGACCAATCATTTCCTGTGGCACGTTTGCCAGAGAACTGAATTCATCCTTAAGAAATACCATTTGTGGATTGTATGCAATCCGCTGAAGTTCTGTCAGATCAGCATCTTTAACACCAACGCAGAAGGTCAGCACTCCTGCACGAGCTAAAGAATGGGCAGCCTGCTCGAATGAATCAACAGATCGCCCTGTCGCAAGGTAGACTAGAACCTGAGGGACGCTTTCATCTATCCTGCTCCCACCGGCTTCGGTGAAATGATTTTCACGGACAAAGTCTAGTGCAGCACCAGTATTCAGTATGGATCCCCCAAGGAGTCTCAATTGCCTTAGATGATCGAGTACCTCTGCCTTGGTTAGAAAAGTGTTTAAAAAGAATTCTGTTTTCGGATTCTCACTAAATTGCACTAGGCCGATTCGTATATCATCAATTCCAACATCAAGGGAGCCAACTAGGCTCACAACAAAGTCACGGACCAATGGGAAGTTGGCATTTCCAACGTTGGCTGATCCATCCAAAAGAAAGATGATATCCCTTTTATTTAACAGAACTGCAGTAGAGCACAGAAAATAATGTAAGAAATCACAGAAAAACATACCAGAATTTGTCATGTGTGCATACAACATTTGCTGTACACACATGTTCACCTTGTGAGAGAGAAGAGAAACAGGACAGCCATGAAGAGATGGAAGGAAGAAATGAGTGAAGTGTCATGATGCCCCCCCCACATGGTTCAAAGCACACCCAACTACATTTTAGGTTTTCTGTCTACAGGTGATGCAAGCAGGGACTCTTTCATGTTTAAAATTGCCAGTGAACTTCAGTGTAAATGGATTTTTAAACTGGATCTGAAAGCTCAGAACAATTTTAAGTATCCAATTGATATTATCGGGCATCAAAAATGGACTGGAAAGTTCCAAAACAGCCTGGTCCTCAGCACTCACTTGACAATGTCTTTGGACCAAGGCCAGATCCTAGAGGCTTTTATACTTGTCATAAATGTGTCAGCACATGTGCACAGGACCACATATGTCTCTGTTGAAGCACCAGGGCACCTGCTAAATCCCCTCCTGGGATGGATTGGGTCCTTTCTGTTCCCTCCCCAAATGAGTCTATGGAGCACCTGAAAAAGCAGGAATGGATTGATCCATATCTAGAAGGAATTCAATTCCCCCACATGACTAGAGCAGGGACACTCTCGCCAGACCCCACCCCTTGCGTCCTGTGCCCAGCCCTGACAATGTCTATGTCTGACTGCGCTGGTCCACTTCAGCCCTGCTTTCTGCAGCCGTGTCTTCATCTAACTCACACCTGACATCAGATATAACACCAGATGTGCCTGGCTTAGGGCAGTGGTTCCTAACTGGTAGCCCACAGACCCCAGGGGGTCCACGTAACTCACCCAGGGGATCCATGGCACCATTCACATAACAAAAACTACTGCAACTGAGAGAATGAGCATGTGCACCCTCTACTTATGCAGTTGCCTTATTGCCCATCTAGCATGTTTTATTTATTAATGGAGGTGCTTTTAGCTTATGCTGGTCTATGACCGTAGTAAAGATTTGAAAAACTACCAGAGAGATATCAGTATTTTCCAAAGTAATGAGTCCATGGCTTGGCTTTTTGAAAAACAAGGGGTCTACAGAACTTAGCTAATTGGGAACCACTGGTTTAGGGGGAACAGCCTTGTGGGCCAAATTTGGAAGCTTAGCAGTCCAAATTTGGCCCTCAGGTCAGAGGTTCTCCACCCCACACAGCTATTAAATGTGTAAATATGGCAATAGTTTGAAAGCCTAATTGTAAGATTAGAAAGGGATAATTGTAATTTATGCCCATATGCTAATACCTGCAGGGAATGAAACAGGGGGTGGGGAGGGAGAGGAAAGACAGAGGGAGAGAGAGAGAGAATATATATATATATACATACACATATTGAAGTATAAGAACATTTAGAACATTTTTAATTTATATTTTAAAATAAAAATGCCACTGTTTATATGCATCATGCAAGACTGTATTAGTAAGAGACATACATTTTGAAAAAGCTTGTTAAGTGACAGATATTCCCGTGATATTCATCTTAATTTAGGATAATGCTTTAAAATTTAGCAAATCTAGAATAACTGAGCTACGTATTAGGGGAAAAAATCAGGATTATTATAAAAGCTCCTTAGAAAACTAACACTATTGTTCTGCATTAGTTTTGCCATCTTGCTCAGGATTCTTAAAAGTGTTCACTGCAAAAGATTTATATCCCATAAGTGCAGTCTTTCATGTCCTGGGTGCATTTAGCAGTCTACCAGCTCCCTAGAGATGCAAATGACAGAAGAGACAGACAGAAGGCCTGTTTCAAGAGTTGGTTGCAGCAAACGAGCCTGCCAAACAGACCCTGCCCTGGAGAAATCTAAAGTGACGAATAAACCCATCGTAAATTATCATTAGCGTTGCTGAGGATGAATAACCGGGGTGGGAAGGCTGTTTTTAAAACAGTATTATTTACAAAGGCCAAATGCATTTTAGAACTTAACAAGAACAGTGTTTACCTTTTCCACTTGGTGTTACTTCAATCAATCCGGACAGTGTCTTCAGGGGTGACAAAATATCATTGAGAGTATTTACCAGGATAGGTGTGCGGAACTCGGAAGGACTGAATACTAGGGATGGTTCGTAGGCAATTTGTTCTAGTTCTGCACGATCTGCTTTTCGGGACCCAACAGCCAGGATGAATATGCGACTCCTTTTCACTTCCTGTGCTGGTTCAGCAACATCATCTTGGGACTTTCCACCAGTAATAAGGACCAGCATTGATGGTATGCCTTCATTGATCCTGCTTCCAGCAGCGCTGGTGAATAAGTTGTCTTTCACATACCTTAGTGCGGAGCCTGTGTTGAGTGCAGCACCACCCATTGGCCTTATTTTCCTGACACTTGCAAGGACATCTTTTCTGTTCTGGAAGGTATTGAAATAGAACTCGGGTCTTACAGTTTCTGCATATTGTGCCACTGCAACTTGAACGAGGTCCGGTCCAATTTCCAGTTTCTGGATGACTTTGGCCACAAAATCACGAATTGCATTAAAAGGGGCAGCTCCCAAGGCTGCTGTGCCATCTATCAGGAAGACTATGTCCCTCCTATTGACTTCAACAACTGCAAGCAACAATATACAAACATATAATCAGTAGCATTACTTACTTAACTCGTTCAATCAATTCCTTATCACTACATACCTTCTAGGGGCTACATCTTACAAAAGGTGTCTTTCTTTGTTGTCGTCGTTCCCCCCCCCCCACACATTTGTTTATGCTGAGTTATACTGAACTGTATTGTAATTCAAATGTACTAAATCCAAATGATCATTTCTACACAATGTTTTAATAGTGCTACAGAAGATCCCTCTGCAATAGTCACACACTCAGTTCAGGGCTCTGCACTGTGAAATAAGGATGGTAAGAAGAGCTCTGTTGTGTCAGATCAATGGGGGGTCACTAGGCCTGCACCCTGTTCCCAGCAGACGCTAATCTGATGCCTTTAGGAAGCTTGCAGGTAAGACATGAAGGCAATAAGCCTCTGGAGCAGGTCTCCTCCCTTTTTGCTATGGAGCTGCCTTTCCTTTCCACAAACCTGTCTTCTCCCAACAATGTACCACCTATGTTGCCTTTGCCAACCATCTGAAGATATCAGACTCACTGCCCAGCCCTGCTCTTCTCAGGATAGACCACCACTTCCATTTATATACCTCCAGCCTCGACACATCGGCCCAGTAAACTGCCCCACCCCCAGGCTCCCTCCCGGGCCCTCCCCCATCTTCTTCTTTACCAGCCCTGATCCCACCCCCCAGCACCAAGGAGATGAGGACATGAGCCCATTGGCACCACATTTGCTTCATAGCCAGAACTTCCATGTGCTCATCTGAAGCACTTCTTCCCTCCTGGATTTGCTAATGCGGCTCAACTGGGCAATTGGACTCTATAATAGGAGAGTGACTAGAAGGGCCAGAATCCAGTCCAGGAAACTTTTTAAAAAATAAAATAAATAAAAGTTATTTCTTTGATCTTTCCATGTCCATGCTTCTTATTTTTTAAATGGAATTAATCTGTCTCCTAAAATGAATGTGGTAAAGACTTTACTACTCCTACAAAGCAAAATGAACTCAGCACTCAATAGGGAGAAAGCTAGTAGGGGGGGTATACTACGTGTGTGTGTGTGTGTGTGTGTGTGTGTGTGTGTGGTTCAGTACCATACAATATACAAAAAGACATAATTAATCAAAGTCCAATTAAGTCAGTAGTAATTCTGGAGCTGTGAACAACAGGGCAGGGTAGCTTGAACTCAGGCTTGAAATACACCCTAATTCACTTTAGACCAGTTGCGGGGTCAAAATGTTTGGGGAAGAAAAAAAAGTGTACCGTATAAGACCAGAGAGTTCTGTTCCTAGACAAAGATAGGTCACAACCCCTCTTCTCTGTGACGGAGGAAGTGAAGGTTCTTCTCTGCCTTTCTCTCACTTCATTTCTCGCTATATAACTGACCAGGATGGACATGACTAAACTTGCTCCAAGTTCAGACCACGTGTTTGAAACTATATGCCATATTTTGCCCAGAAGAGTGTTCTCCTTGCTGCTGCATGGAATAATGCATGAACTAGACCTTTGGATTTAGTAAGCAAAACATCTTAAATTTACTTAAGAGTGCATGGTCCATTCATTGCAGGGGTGGGGGTGGGGGGGAGAGCTTTAAAGCAGACTAAATGTCAGAGACCAGCCTGAGGATTACAGCTCTGATGAGGAATGGTGGGAACCTTCCCCTCTTCCTGCTCCTGACCTGGATCCTGAAGCTGCCCAGGAACAGTGGAGTAGCATAGATTTAGAGAACTGGCTTGCAGAGGGACATAGTTCAGAAAACAACAGCTGGGCAGAGCTGAGTGGGGAACAGCTAGGAGAAGCAGAACAGGAAGAGAGAGAGATAACGGACTCCCCTTCACTAGAAAGTGTTCAGCCTTTATCTCCAAGGGCAAGGAGAGCTGATAAGGTTGTTATGCAGAAGGCTCAGTGGCTGTGAGATCAGGTTGCAAGAAGGGGGAAGTGATGAAGATAACTTGGGGAGGGGGTGGGGGAGTGAAGCACCTTTATTCAGAGAATGGCTGCGTTGTTCTTTTGCTCTGATCATTAAACACTCTTAAACAGGTAAGGGACTCTAATTTCTTTGTTCTGCTGATGCACAGCCGGGGGGGGGGGGGGGGCTCTGAAGGCTAACACTAAACGGGATATGCAAAAGGGTTTAATAACCTATATTCCATGCTATACCGCTGCTTTATTCTGTTTTTAATGCTGCTGGGGGCTCTCCCCCACTGGAGAGATGTAAAGCTCCATGTTTTGAATCTAAGTGCTCAGCTGATTATTTTATTAATTACCCACATATGGGTCAGCTCTATTTTCCCTCCATAGTTTTATTATCACAAAGGCTTTCAATCCGAATTCCTGGAAAATGACTGGTAACTAGCAGAAAACTGCTAGTTCACAAGGAGCTCAAAATACAGTTTTAGCAAGTTATGTGACACTATGCCTAATGTAATATTAATTAGAGCAGGGAAGAAGTACTCACTGTGATATGATCAAGGTTGTAATATCAAGTGACAATTCAGGATTTAAAGTTTGCTCAGGGTCTTCACTAACAACATTGTGTAAATACCATTAAATACCAACATTATGTAAAGAGCATCACATGGAAACGCCATTTATCTTCCCGCCGGAATGGTACTTGTTAATCTACTTGCACTTTGACATGCTTTCGAACTGCTAGGTTGGCAGCAGCTGGGACCGATTAAATACCATTACAGGGCACCTAATGGCAACTTGCACTGTGAATCTACAGCAAACACATATTATACCTGTGAATTTCAGGTGATTAGTCCTATGACTAGTGTTCACTGCAGACACAGAGAAAGACTGCAATATAAACCTATGTTCCACATAGAAGAGCTTGCAGGATTATAACTAGTGTGCTTAGAGGACCAAAGTAGTGGAAAATCATTTGCGCCTTTGCACTGTTTTAGTAATACTAGTTTTCTGTGAGGTAGAAAATTCAGTTTTCAGGCATTCTTGCAAAGGAACAATTTCCTTGACACAGCAAAATAGAAAAAACACATTCCTGCAAAACCTTAAGAAGATGCCTTATACAGCCAGTATCTATACAGCAATGGTTTCAAACAGGCATCCTTCCTAGGCTTACTTTGTTGTTTAATCTGGGACCTTCTGCATGGAAAGAATATGCTCTACACTGATCATGTTAGAATCCCATGTTCCATGTATATGCAGGAAAGTTCTGCCATGTGACTCCTCACCTGCAGCCCAAAGTGGGCCGTCTTTAGGTTTACCATCTTTGTGAGAAAGAGACCATAATCTTTCTGTCAGTTTACTTTTCAGTTTAAGAGCCTAGGAAGGATCTATGCATGTTCCCTAAATGTGTGAAAACAAATTGTGCCGTATACAAAGAAATATTGAGTCTGAAGGCGGCTATCTCAGCATGATGGTCTACCCAAGTTCCTCCTTGCCACTTATCATGGAACTCTGGGCTGAAGTCCAATCAACATGTAGACAACACTGATCTCTACCTCTTGTTTCCATTGTCCAATCTCAGGCAGGCAGAGGAATTAAACTGGATTAAACTGAATCCAGACAAGACAGAAGGGATGTTGCTAGAGTACGGTACTAGCAGTCTAGATCAGGTGAATGGTATCGTTCTAGATGGGGTTTCACTCCCCTTGTAAAATCAAGCTCACAGCTTTGGGCTGAGGGGTCTCCTGGATCCATATCTTTCTCTGGATGCCCAGAGTTTGTTACTGGAGATCTTTTTCTTTCCTTTTTAAAAAAATCAGCTTCAGCTCATTCAACACCTGCAGACTTTCCACACCTGACGGAACTATGCATTTTAACTTCCACTGCATATTACTAGCTTCCTCTGCTTTGTCCTGATGGTTTATATAATTTCGCTAAAAGACTCACTCATATTCTATACGGAAGCAGAATAGATTAATTATTCTTTGGGGGTAAATTTGTAATTCCAGTTTGTATCTGAAATTATCTCTACGTTGCAAAGGCATTGTAAATTATACTAAACTATACTTTAAAAAACTTATTCTAGAAAGTTCTGATGAATTGATCCTTGAATTACAATAATCTAGTCCATCAATATACAAAACCAGCAATTTTTTTTCAACTGAAATCTCATCTCAAATACGCTTGACCACTGTGATTTGCAGAACTGACACTTTTCTAAGTGCCACATAATGTTTGTTCCACACTTTTAAGGAATCTAGAGATGGGAAAGCCTGGAAAAAAAACTGGAAAAATTGGTGGGGGGGGGCAGGTTTTTTTTAAAAAAAAAAATCCAAAGCCGTTTTTTTTGGGGGGTGGGCAAGGAAGTGTGTGGAATATTCAAACTATATCAAATTGGGTTTTGATTTTTTTTACAATTTTTCTGGGGGGAAACGGCTTTGGAAAAAACCCAGGAAAAAACCAGTTTTTTCCCCCAATTTTCCCAGTTTTTTTCCAGACCTTCCCATCTCCAGAATTAACAGACTAAAAATACACATTGCAGACAAAAACGACAGATTAAAATATATGTACACATTATATAAATTCAATAAATAAAAATAAATAAAATATGTCTGCATTGTTGGAAGGGACCTTGAAGATCATGCAGCCTAACCCGCTGCAGTGCAGGAATTATCAGCACCAGGCTCTAACCAGCTGAGCTATCCAGCTCTGAGTAGGCTTGCTTTAACAAAATTGTTTTTGGCAGGTGCTGAAAGAAGTGCAGTGAAAGGGTCTACCTGGCGCTTCTTTGCAGGGGTTGTAGGAGAAGCAACACTTGCGCCACACTGTTCTCAAGAGCACTTTGTGGTTGTGAGATGGGAAGGAATGCCGGGGCAGAGACACGAACAACAAAATTGCCTGTCCCCAGTAGATGTAATTGGGCACTTGGGACAACTGATAGCTCTTGGGTTGGAGGAAAGTGAGGTTATGTGTATTTTAGGAAAAACACCTGAAGACTCGTTTTTCATGAGGAAGGAATACTTTGTAAGACGAGGTCTGGGGACATCTAAACTGTTGTTCAAAGAGCTACTATGCAACAAAGTATTCATTATTCTATTAATTATTCTACTGTGTATGGTGTAGAGTGGTTGGCTTGTCATAGCCTACCCTTTGCCTTTGAGTCATGTGCAGAGACCCTCTTTGAATCATACCCAACTCTACCTCTCTTTTAAATCAGAACCAGTGAAGGCAGTGTGACTGTCTTGAGGCGGTTGGAGGATGGATGGTGGCTAACAGATTGAGGTTGAATCCTGACAAGACAGAAGTACTGTTTTGGAGGGACGGGGTGGGTGGGTATGGGAGACTCCCTGGTCCTGAATGGGGCAACTGTGCCCCTGAAGGAGCAGGTGCGCAGCCTGGGAGTCATTTTGGACTTACAGTTGGACTCACAGGTCAATTCTGTGTCCAGGGCAGCTCCATCTGGTATGCAGACTGAGACCCTACCTGCCCGTGGACTGTCTCGCTAGAGTGGTACATGCTCTGGTTATCTCCTGCTTGGACTACTACCATGCGCTCTATGTGGGGCTACCTTTGAAGGTTACCCGGAAACTACAATTAATCCAGAATCCGGCAGCTAGACTGGTGACTGAGAGTGGCCACTGAGACCATATAACACCAGTCCTGAGAGACCTACATTGGGTCCCAGTACATTTCTGAGCACAATTCAAAGTGTTGGTGCTGACCTTTAAAGCCCTAAATGGCCTCGGCCCAGTACACCTGAAGGAGTGTCTCCACCCCCATCGTTTGACTCAGACACTGAGATTATTAAAGTAAAGCACTAACAGCCCCACCCACCATGCAGAATTTCTAATTCTTACAAATAGAGCAAACTTCATTTGAATATCCCTTTAGCAATCAATAACATTAAAAAGTAAGGCCTGAGGGTGCCATTAAAACTGCACAGTGTTGGTTATTTCCATCATGCACCCAAGTTTTACCATGGAAGGGGCACCATAAGGATTCTGTTCTCCAGTGCCAAAGATCTTGTAGGTCAGCAGTGGGGCTCAGAGATCTTGCCTCTTTCCCATCCCCCAGCCACACTTGACCACAGCGGCAATTGTTCCATCTGCACTTGTGCATTTTATATACAGTGGTACCTCGGGTTACAAACGCTTTGGGTTTCAAACACTTCGTTTTACAAACTCCGCCAACCCGGAAGTAGTACTTTGGGTTGAGAACTTTGCCCCAGGTTGAGAATGAAAATTGTGCACCGGTGGCATGGCAGCAGCAGGAGGCCCCATTAGCGAAAGCACGCCTCAGGTTAAGAATGGTTTCGGTTAAGAACGAACTTCCGGGACGAGTTAAGTTCATAACCCGAGGTACCACTGTATGTAGATATATATTTTCAAAGTCCTATATGAATTTGCTACAGAAGCCTATGTAAAGCCATGATGCACTCTGACTCCTCAGGCAATTAAGAGGGCTGTTAATAAGCGCCCATAAATGAGTATAAATAACTGAATGCAATACAATGGTTCATTAAAATAAAAAAATACATACCTTCTGTAAGCATGGTTGGGCCATCTAACAAAATGAGCCTCTGGGCCACTCCAACAATGTTTGGCAGTAAGAGATCTTGAAGTTCGCCAAGGTTACTTGTGTCCAGGGCAGTATACACGAAGCCTCCATCAGTAGCAATTTGCTGAAGCTCTACATTGTCAGCATTCTCGACCCCAATGCTAAATGAGAATATACTCGCTTTCTTTATGGCCAAAATCCCCTCTCTAAGGTCATCGCTAGACTCACTGCCGCTTATCAGCACTAAGATCTGGGGGACACCCTCCTCTATCCTGCTGCCTCCTGACCGGGTGAAGTGGTTTTGCACCACATGCTCAAGAGCTTCCCCGATATTCGCTTCCTCGCCACCCGGCAGGCTAAGCGCCTTCACTGCATTTAAAATGTCAGCTTTCTGGGTGTAGCTGTTCAAGAAGAATGCAGTTCTGGGTTGATCACTATACGTCACTACCCCAATGCGTATGTGCTCATCTCCAACTGTGAGTTTTTCAATAAAATTTGCAAGGAAATCACGAATGGCTGCGATAGCGCCAGCGCCGATGTTGTTTGATCCGTCAATAAGGAAAATAATGTCAGCGGATTCTTGTGCTTAAAAAAAAGAGAGAGAAATGCAACAGGTGAAAGCATTAAACAAAGTGGTTCCATGCAAGTTGTTCTGACATGTTTCTTCGGAAACCAGCAAGAAACACGAATATGGAGGAACAAAACACAAGGTGGCCAAGATCAAATTGCCTGCTAGTTCTGCATTCTGATTGAATATGAATGACCAGATCATATCTATTAATTGCATAAGAACATTGTACCTGAAAGAATTTTCACATAGGTCTACTTGAGGGCTGGGGAGTGACATATTTTCATTGTATAGTTTATTACGTTTTGCATTTGTGGGCAGATGACTCCCACCTCTTTGTGCACACTGATACATGAGGTTGTGCTATACAACATCACCCTCATGCTTAAGGCATGTGGCCTTTATAGTCGCTATCTTCTGTGACCTGGCCCATGCACAACACCTTCTCAGGCTGTGCTTCCAGGCGCATTTGGCCAACAAATAACCAGGGAGATGAGAGAGCAAGGAAGTCCCCTTTGGTAGGCAGAAATCCTTGCAATAAGAGGGAAAACCTTACAGGCTACAAAGTACAAGTAAAATGGTTAAAATGTTAATCTAATGATAAATTATAAAACAACTTTAGAGCTTAGAGAAATCCTGGAAAGAAGGGAATTGTGTATATTAAAAAAAAAAAAAAATGTTCAAATGCGTTTAACAATTCCAATCAAGAATTGACCAGGATATAAGGCAATGTTTTCAAAGATCAAATAAGTATCACAGTATATTGACCATATATTTGTTCTTTATATTTAAGGTATGTCTACATGTTTACTAATGATATAAACACTAAAATTATTTATTTATTTTATTTATTTATATCCCTTTTTTCCTCTAAGGAATAGAAAGAAAACCTATATAAATATGCTTGTAGACATGATTTATAGGAATATTGTTCAAAATTGCATTTCTAATGAAGACATTTCTGCTTTTATTCTTCACGTACCATATGTCTACTGGATATTCAATCAAGTAATGCAGAATCATGTTAAAACAAGGTGATGAAGCCAGTCATAACACAATTATCCAACCTTATATATGAGAATTCTTCCTGAATGATCAGCTGTTTTGGATATAAGAAATGTATAATTACGTGGAACATCTCAGTGGGAGGTAAGCTGGCACTGGATCACAGATTAATTACCATAATTACCATTAATTATCACAGATTAATTACCATAGTCATTAGTCAGGTGAAGTCACCCATGGCTTGCTATAATCTGTCCTAAACTAATCTGAGTGTTTGGGAATCTGATCAAAATCACTGTGTCTTAACACGTCAGTCTCCATATGTGGAGTTTTCTTGTAAAACTGTTGATCTGGAACAGCAACTGTTCTGGTTCTTTTATCCACAAGCAGCTGAATGTGGATCATATTTAGCTTCACACAATAGACAAGCGTCCTCTGCTCACAGCAAAATTTAGTGCATCACTATAAAATGGTCAAAACTGAGGCTGAACTGACGACAGTATTTCATGAATATTTAAATTCATCAAGATGATTAGAGGAAAAGCCACCAAACTCTGGTATTACATTATGTTTAAAGCATATTTAGATCAAATTTGGCCAGCATTTGCTCTTTTACAGTGACTATCTCACAGTTTATGCTACCAGTGGAGAGAACGATGGACTCAGACCACTGAGATTTTGGCCCAAAACTTTAAGCAAGTCACGATAGCTGATCCTGAACAACCTCACTTGTAACTTGATCTTCCATAACTCTATCCCTCTGTCTCCTGAGGAAGGGACAGGATACATCTGTGATGAATAAATATACTGAACATTCTGGAATGCTTAAAGTTTTCTGTTTTGCCATTTTAACTATCACACTCTTTGTCGGCCACAAAAACCTAGTGTGCTGGTATTTACTACATGACCTGAAGGTCCCATAAACTGAAATACTGCTGATCTTGAAGAAATAGGGAGGAAGTATACATAACAGCTGGATAATTTGTCACCACTGAAATACCATTATACTGAAGTACACAATGAAGGATTAGGCTGGTGGTGGAGGGCAAATTAAAGCATGCTTTGTTACACAACTAAGCAAAGGATTGTTGGCTTAGAAAGGAAGCAGTGACTTAGTCATTAACCATGATGCAGTAAAATATGTAACAGGACAATGACAAAAGTGAACTCTGAACTGGTCAAGTAATTCATTCCCAGCATGACCAAAATCTGTCCTTTAATACAACTTTGGGAACATATCATCATGACATTTAATATGTGGAGGCTGTAAAAAGCACCTGTTGGGTTTCACATTCTATCTCAGGTAAAAAAGTATTTGTAATTGATTAAATATCATGTTATGCTTTGATATACATAAGCTTATTAAGCCAATTATATGTCCATTGCTAGAAAAAGAAAATTACTTTTGGATGCCGGCAACTATAGTAATATTTTTGAATAAAACACCCTGTACTGTATATAGTTATATACATTCTGTGTATAACTGGAATAACCCATGTGCGCAGTTACCTTGAAGCACTGTTTAACTCATATGCCATTTGCAATATATATTTTCACAAGCCAGCTCTCCATGCTGGGCTCTGCCAGACTATGAACTCATATATACCACTGCATAAAGATGAACCAAGAATCTCGTGGTGATGTGAGGGCTAAATCAGAGCTTCTGCTCAGATAAGAGGTAAACGGAAGATCCTACAATATGTGTTTCACATCTCTCTGCCTCCTGCATGCTCAAGTTCTCTAAAGGACGTTATGAAGATATATTGCCTTGAATTGACCTTTTTTGCATGGTGATTCTTCACATCAAAATCTGGGAATCAGTTCCAATTCCTTTAAAGCCAGTGATGGGAATCAGTTCCAATTCCTTTAAAGTCGTTTCTGGCAACAAAGGTTACCATAGGTTTCTGATATGCTTTTTAAAATTTTACTTAAAAACATTAAAAATTCATTCTGATATCTAAATGGCCAGCTCATCAGTGACCTCAATGAATCTGAATATTGCCCCATAAGATTTGCAGAAAAATGAGAGAAACATCTGTTTGCCTGTGTATCATGCAGCAATGCAATGGCGGATGATGGAGCACATAATGGAGTTAATCAGACAGGACAAGATGAGTGTTATAACCTGCATATTGCTGTCAACCTGCAACATTCAAAACATCCATTTCTCCTTTCATGCATCCCAGGGTATAAAAACAAAGGTCTGAGAAGTCCACAATGCGAGAGAATCGTTCTATCATATTAAACTCAATAGTTTTTCACATTCAGGGTTCCCTTTAAAAAATCATTTCGCTCCCGTTTCCTTCCATTTAATGAGGAACAGGAAGATATGAAGTAAGAGGAAATCTTCCACTTTGCCTGACTTCCATTTCTCTCTCTTTCATCGCAGGAGTTTCCTTGATTAGACTTGCCAGGTGTGCTTCATCCCTTTTATACAGCCCCTCCCCTACCTCTCGTGGTGAGCAGTAGGGGAGGGGTTCTACAAAAGGGATGGGAGAAAAGGACTTGGGGAGGGGGCAGAGGTAGATGGCAGCTGCCACAGCACCTGGAAAGATGAACAGGTAAAGGGGAATCTCCAGGTGGCCATCAAGGAAACTGGGCTTGACCAACGACATGCTCCCACTGCCATGGCCAAGGCCCACTTCCTGGGTAAACTATTGCAAATAAGAAAACCATAAGGGAGCTCTTTGCCCACCATTTCAAGCCCGTATATTACCTGAGAACAGGAAGGAGGCCACCTGATCTTGGGAAAGCCCTTGGGCACATAGATACTTTTTTCACATAAAGTGTAGCTCTAGGAAGGCACAACAGTGGAGCATAGCTGTCAACTTTTCCCTTTTCTTGCGAGGAATCCTATTCGGAATAAGGGAATTTCCCTTAAAAAAAGGGGAACGTTGACAGCTATGGAGTGGCGAGGGGAGCTTAAGTTTCGCAAGCAACATTCATTTACTTCTAGTTCTGTATCTGCAGTAAATGTAAGCTAAGGTGTGCTGATAAGAGTCTTGACAGATCTTCATTCACTGTGGTTCAGGTGTTCTTGAACACACCATTATCTCGGCTGCAGCAGCCTCCCTCACAAAATGTGGTTACGATAATAATCTTCTATGTCACATTTAAATGTACTTTACTAATGACCACAGGATAAGGAAGCACTTTGGACTTCATTTGTATGTGATTCTGCTTTAGAGCCTATAGCAAAAAATATGCCAAATTGAGCAGCCTTTGTTTTTAACCCCTCAGATGTGCAACTTAGGGCCTTTCCAGACAATTCTGGCTTTTGTTACTCAGCAGCTGAAAAGCAGAGGGACCAGGCATCTTGCGCTAACACAGCCCCTCAGTGTGCTGAGAATTTTTTCCAGCACTCCCTTGAGTTACTTATCACTTTCTGTAGTGAGATAAGCAACATTCCACCCATCTACATGACACTCTGTAAAATTTTTAAATACTTTATATAACTCATAACTGTAAACATTTATTAGAGGTTAGGCACTCCCTGAGCATAGCACTCAAGCACGGAATCCCTCGCGCAGGGTGCATGCAGGGAGATCTGCAGCAGAACTTCACTATTTTGTTATTTCTTCCTCCCATCTTTTTAATTTGATTCCTGTGGTTGCTGTTGCCGGGAAAGGCCCTTGGTCCACACATCCAAATGTCTAAAATGATGGGAAGAGCACCAATTGCAACACCTCCCTTGAGTACAAGTATTGCAATATCGCAGCAGAACAGCGTTACCTGTGATGTCTTTAATCACTCCTTTTGCTCCAGCCATTTCTGGAGTCATAGATGAGCGAATACTTGCAACTAAGTCTCCCACAATGCCGTGGAGAGCAGTAAAGTTCTCTAGGTTGAACAAGTGCATATCAAGGGGTTCGCTTGCTATTTCCTTTAATTCCCCTTCCACTGCGTCCTGCACTCCAATGGCAAACATGTTTACATCGGCAGATTTAAGAACAGATGACGGCAGAGCCACATCATCTTGGGATCGTCCATCCGTTAACACTATAATAACCTGGGGGGCGCCATCGCTCACCCTGCTTCCAGCAGCTTTAGAAAGGTGGTTCCGAATTAGAAACTCTAGTCCTTCTCCGGTCTTGGTTCCTCCCCCCATATAAGGCATGTGTGAAATATGGGAGAGGACATCTTGTACAGTATGGTATGTGTTTAACTGGAATTCTGTGTGTGGGTTTCCGCTGAACTGGACCAGACCAAACCGAAAATCGTTTCCACCCACATCTAATTGTTTTACAACATCATACAGAAACTCCCGAACAAGTTGGAAATGCTCCTTTCCAATGCTCCAAGAAGAATCCACTAGAAATATTATATCAGCAGCAGCACCGATTTTCACATCTTTAAAAAAAACACATGGATTTATGATTTTCTAGAGGCCACAGGCCAGGAGAGGGGAGTCTTGTTCTATAGCCATATACCCCGCTTGGCATAATTGGCAGGAGTACAGACCTTATGAACCCATAAACCCAACAAACTGGGCCAGGAGGAAGGGGGGAGGGAAGCTCATTCCAACAGATCAGCTTGCTCTTGTTGAATATATGGTACGCTGAATATATAATTTTATTCCTCGTAAACTTATGGCTGTTTCTTGCTACAGAAACTTCTTCCAAAGGAATATTCTCTAGATATGGGATTACCTAAGCAGGACGAGCAAACACCCCAATGCGTTCATGCGTCATTATAAGTCATACTCAAAACCTGTTGATCCAATGGTAGCAGCTCCTGAATAGGTCAGTGAAGAATACAGTGGCAGTTTGACTGTTGATTTTGTTGGCCGCATTTGTGGGAATTGAAGTTATTCCACTTGCCTTATTGTAACACTGGCTGAATCAGCAAATAACTAGAGCTATAGAGAAGTCCACCCCACATGCTACGTTAGCACAATGCTGAAAATTATCACACTACACTAGTAATGGGTAGATTTTTTTGTACTGATTTAAAATGTCAGTCCTTGAAATTATTTGCATGCTTCTTACAGAAAAAAATGAAACATTTGAACCATTTTCCTGAGTTTATCTGAAGACTTAGGAAGTGCCTTGCGAACCTGCTATCAGTTTTTAAAAAAACCAAAGACCCAAAGACCTCCTTCTTCCCTTTACATGCCTATGAAGAGACAGTGGGAACAGGAGCTGTGTTTTCCTCCCACACTGCCTCTGCTTCCATCACCAGGTTGCTTAGGCTGCAAGAATCCTTGGGAGAACTACCTCTACCACAATCACCTGGGAATTCTGCCTTGGCATTGGACTAATCAGTAGGGCAGAGGGAGGAAATGAGGGGGAAAGCAGCTGCCAACCGCCACCTGACAAGTAAGCAATGACAAGCAAGTAATGGCAGAAAACAAATCACTGGAGAAGGGTCGGGTGGGGGTCACAACACTGGTTTCCTGGCAACAGGATTCCTGCTGCTTGCCAAGGGAGGGAGAAGGACAGTGGCTGGGAGGTCAGCGCAGGGTGGGTCCACCACTGGAGTCCATTTGCCAGTGCACCCAACCTGTGCCAACCTCTGCACTTTCCCTCCCACCTCCTCCAAGTGAGCAGCAGTGACCCTGCTGCCAGAAAGCTAGCATTGTGCCTCTCCACCCCCTGCCCACCCAGGGAAAGCCCCTTCTGCATAATGGGAAGCAGGGATAGTGTCTGGTGGGCTGGGGTCTGGCACAGAGGGCTTTGGGGGACAGCAAAGGCTGGCAGCATCAGGGAAATGTGGACATTATTTTCCAACTGGAATTTTGATCCACGGCAGGAAAGAATTCTGGGGTTTTAAAAGCTCACTGGAATTGCATGCCAATAATTGGTAGAAAAAAAGAATGGTATAAAGACTTACTACAATCACCCCTGTGCAATAGCCCTCAGATATTCTGTAATACTACTTAGCACATTAGAACATTAAAAAAACTGGTCTCAGACTAATTTTTGATCACTTTTGAAAGGGGGTGGGAATTGCATTATAATAATGAGAATGAGGGTGGAAGGTGGAAGACTTCCATGGCCAACAGTATCCATATTTTTCCTGTGCTACGTATGTATACCAAGAGAGACACTGGCCATGTTTGGATGTAACTTTAAACCATAGTTTAACACAGTGAACCTTGGCAAGCCTCAAGATGACACGCTCCTCCTTCCCCTTCCATTTCAGTCAGTGAAAACAAAAGAAGTTCATAAACTACGGTTTGAAGTTGGCTTGTTTCTACCAACCATAGTTAAAATGAACTACAGTTTGTCATGGCAAGCGGTGACTAAACTAAAACAGAGGCAAATTTTTCTGAGCTCTGCATGGCTGTGCTGGAGGAGGAGAGAGCTCACAAGCCTAAGGCTTGTTTTGAAAATTAAGCTTGTTATATCCAAATCAGCCCACTATTTCTACCAGTAAGCAAAGGTAAGGGGAAAAGAGGTTATACAGGAGCAATTACTTAATTCACAAAGATCTGTCCCCAGTCTCTGTCATGGGATCACTGCAATGAATGTGTTTATGGAAACGCAACAGAGTTTCAGGGATATGAAGCTGCAGTTGGTACAACTGATTTGAACAAATATTTGTTAGGGCCCAAAATACATGTCCTCACTCTCTGCCAACTTCAAGACATCAAAAAGCAAGTTACCTAAAGATAATGGCAACTTACCAGCTCCTTGCTGCTGGGCATCAGCATTATGGTAGCCTGAGAGTAAAAGACAAAAGATGGTTGCTAAAGGCAAATGCCGGTGTTTCCTCATTTTCTTTTTTAGGTGGGTTGGCTAGTTTCTCAAAGCTCCAGTTCTTAGATCTGAAAAGAAACAGAGATGCTGTCAGGAAAATTCCTACAGAACTTCAAATGGGAAAGCTACATAACTCACTCATTCCACGAACCAAGCACACATACCATAATGATTTTGCGTTTGCTATTAATAACTGTTTTCAATCATGCAACAAAAATGGAAACTAGGCCATCAATATTTACTTCTGGGCCACTCAGCCTACGATTGTTACTGGCACAAATAGATTCTGTCTTCTAGGAAGAGCAAGTCATCGGCTGAGCCGCCTTCCTGGCCAGAGGTGCTTGGGAGGCAGCTATAGCACCTCAGAGCTCTGTTACCTCCCCAGCTTATAAAGTAAGATGCAAGGAAACCTCTCATGCCCTCCCTTCTCCCAGGTTCCTCTTCCTCTGAGCCTTGTGCTGATAAGAGGTGACATGGCTGAGCTCCAAAGAGTGCAGCCCACTGATCATCATACAGATTCATCCAGGTTATGTTGGCACAAGGTGTGTAATGCCGAGGTCTGAAAAACAGGGTTGCGCTCCTGCAACAGCATTCTGTGCCTGAAGTTTAAAGGGTTATCCCTGCCCCATGAAGATGGAGACGCCTCATTCCAATTAGCCAAAAGTGTTTCAGCGTCTCAACTTCTCTGCCAATTTAACTCAGCACGTGCAACACAACATGAAAGACAAGGAAGTCTGAGCTCATTAACGACAAGCAACATGTTTCTGTAAAAAAAAATAAACAGCTGTCAAAAACAAACCAGTTGGAAATGAAAGAGTTCCAGATCACTTAAAATTTTGAAACTCTGCACTATCTTGTCAGTGACAGCTGCTGAAGAGTGGAATGGACTCCCTCAAAAGTTGGTGGAGGTTTTGGGGCAGAGGTTGGATAGTCATCTGTCAGGAAACTTTTAGTTCTGGTTCCTGTTTTGCAGAGGTTGGACTAGGGTGCCCCTGGGGTTCCTTCCAATTCTTTGGTCTGAGAAGTTCAATCACACAGTCCAACACTTGCACAGCTGAGATTAACGACTACAGATCGCATCAATAACTTCTTGCAGAATGTATCTGGTTTGATGGAAATGAGGAAGAAACCTCCAGAATCAAAAGGCCTCAAAATCATTAGAACAGCTATATAGGAAGAAATCAGTCAGGCACTCTGCATGTGCCCACTGTGTATATCCGATAAAAAATAGGTTGCCATCCAGAAAACAAAGTAGGTTAGCATAGATCCAGAATGGCTCCTTGGCATGTGAGCGACCAACTTGAACCCAGATGCATCTCTTCCCCTCTTGGAACTCCAGGGCCAGCACAACCTCTCCTTTGTGATCATTTCCCTTATGTGGTGCCACCCCTCACTACAGTTGGAGTCCAGCTTAGTGATGTTCTTCCATCAGGAGTCCCCAGATCAGTGTTTCCTCAAACTTGGGTCTCCAGTTATTGTTGGACTACAACTCCCAACATCCTTAGCTAGCAGGACCAGTGGTCAGGGATTGTGGGAGTTGTGGTCCAACAACTGCTGGGCACCCAAGTTTGAGAAACCCTTCTCCAGATGTTGCTGGATTACCACCCCCACAAATGCAGATCACCTCCATGGGACAACATCCAACATCAAGCTGCCCTCTTTGTGTCATGCCATCACCCAGCTGCCTGGAGTCCTACTTGTAACTGGAAAACTTGTATTACATACACAGATGGAATCTCTTCGGACAACTGCAAGTGCAGAGGGGCAGGAATCCCAGAAGTGCATCATGCACCCCATCCCCCCAATTCTGCCCTCACATGTTCTTTGGCATGCCTGAACAGGCCTGCAGAGTGAGGAGAAAGTGGCGAAGAAGGGAGCTTCAGTGCGATCACTTGTGGCACCCAGTAGAATTGGTCTCGAACAGTGCTTTGGAGATGTCTCCTGCTGTCACCTAGTTCACCGAGCTGGTCAAACTGCATCTGGGCTATTCTGCTCCAAGCTGCAGATGAGAGGTGCCTCTATCATAACACAGGTCCAGACAAAATAAGGTTTTCCCCAGTGCACACCAGCAGCTCAGAAAGAATACTGAATGAGAACTCCTCTCGTTCTTTCTATGGAAGGATTTCCGTAGGGTAGATCATTCTGTTTCATAAGCCTTTGCCTGTAGTCTGAAGTGCTACAGTCCATATATAGATTTACTACCTCAGTAAAGGAACAATAGCTCAATTTTATTTTCATTTCTAAGGGACGTGGGTTAAACCACAGAGCCTAGGACTTGCCGATCAGAAGGTCGGCGGTTCGAATCCCCGCGACAGGGGTGAGCTCCCGTTGCTCGGTCCCTGCTCCTGCCAACCTAGCACTTCGAAAGCACGTCAAAGTGCAAGTAGATAAATAGGTACCGCTCCAGCAGGAAGGTAAATGGTGTTTCCGTGCGCTGCTCTGGTTCACCAGAAGCAGCTTAGTCATGCTGGCCACATGACCCAGAAGCTGTACGCCGGCTCCCTCGGCCAATAAAGCGAGATGAGCGCCGCAACCCCAGAGTCGGCCACAACTGGACCTAATGGTCAGGGGTCCCTTTACCTTTTATTTTCATTTCTATTCTGAATTTCCCTAAAAGAACTCCTCGCTCTCATACATATTACAGAAACTGCTCTGCAAACGTAGTTATTTCTTTTCCTCCCCTCCTACCTCACAAATATGGTATTCAATCTCAGTTCCTATATATTTTATCTCACGATAAAACTATAGCCTCACAGAAACACAATTCATGTAAAAGAACACAAATTCTTTCTCAAAGCAATCTTCACATTCTTGAAACAGGCAATAAATTTCTTATCATTATTATTTATTAAATTTATATGCCACATTTCACCTGTAGATCTCAGGGCAGTCCCCAAGACAAAAATCACAAAATACATCAAAATGACTTATACACATACAGTACTTGACTTTCTACTTAGATTGAAGGTTAAAGAATTTGGGTTGCAATCCAGGATACATTTACCTGTGAGTAAATCCCACTGGGCCAATTGGGGTAGGTACAATGGGCTGTCAGATTGATTGATTGATTGATTGATGGATTGATTGATTGATTGATTTTACTACATAGGATTCTATCCAAGGTTAGAGCTACTCAAAGCAGGCCATCAACATTAATGGACATGAGTAGGTTCATTGATTTCAATGGGTTTATTATGAGCAAAACTTAGCTGGATGCAACCCAAAGTCTGGAACAGGAACTGAGGCAGTTTGACTGCATAGGGAAACAGAAGTACAGTGGTACCTCTGGTTACGTACTTAATTCGTTCCGGAGGTCTGTTCTTAACCTGAAACTGTTCTTAACCTGAAGCACCACTTTAGCTAATGGGGCCTCCTGCTGCCACTGCTGCGCTGCCACTGTGCGATTTCTGTTCTCATCCTGAAGCAAAGTTCTTAACCCGAGGTACTATTTCTGGGTTAGCAGAGTCTGTAACCTGAAAAGTATGTAACCTGAGGTACCACTGTAACATGTTTAGGAATAAAAACTCAAGGAGGAAAAGAAAATGAAATGCTTGAAGAAGTTCGTGTCCTCCAGATTGGTAAAAGGCTTCCTTTTGCCACCCGTTTCCTCTTTCAAGCAGAGTAGGAATTACCCCTGATCTTCTTGTGTTCAGAGGCGAATCTGCTTGGCCCGCAGGCTCTCTTTTCTGCAGGCATTCTTCCTCTTCCCTCCACAAACGCTTGAAAGTATTCGCAGGCCAAGCACTTCATCTGTTGGCTCTTTAATTATACAAATATGGCAATGGACGCAGTTTTCTCCTTTGAAGGAGAATGCATATGCAGCTGTAACTCGTGTAACGCCGTCCGTTCCCTCCGAAGAACAAAGTTTTGAGGGGTGGGGTGGGGATGTTCTTCCTTGTGATCCAAGAACACAGCTGAAGAATATATTACACAAACATGCGCTGATGCACTGCCAATAAACTCAGATGTGAAAAGTGATGGATGTGGCGTTTCGCAGGGAGGGAATGCTGCCATTCAGGTCACAGTCCATATGGTGGGGGCTACTCCAAAGCAAAAGGCCATAAGGACAGGAATTGCTGGGCAAGAGCCAGCCCAGGCCCTGTCCCAGTTGCTCTCCACTGTGCATACATCTCTGCAGCTGCACACTCTGCAAGCTGTGGGTGGGAAGGTTCGGCTGGAGCAGAAGTCATGGTGAGAACCGTAGAGAAGGGAGATTCCAGGTGCCACCCAGACCAGCTCTTCTCTCACATTTCGGCCCAGTTTAGTTTTGCTGCTCATTGTTTGGGTCTAGGTACTGTAGACAATTCTTTTCCTCAAAGAATTGGCACTGTAGTTCATCCCCCGCAGAGTTATAATTCCAGCAACTACAGTGGCCAGAATTCTTTGAGGGAGGAAATGTCATGAGCCCCTTGGAGGTGACACGGAGGCGCTGGTCAGATCTCTAGGAGGAATGTGAAGACCCCAGAGATGGGGGAGGCAGAAATGGCACCCCAATAAGTCTCTGATCCTGGTGTTGTAAACAAAATCTGCTCTTTTTTCCCTTATGGGGTCTCCAAGAGCCCGTACAGAGTCCTTAAGTGGGTTCGCTATCAGTAAGAGAAAATAACAGAGGCCAACCAGAGAATATTGAGAAGCAAAGCAGCTAGTAAGCTTGATCTTTATTAAACTGTTGCGACAGGGTCCTCACTCCCCACATGCAGGAGGGAGGAGCAACCCAGAACAAGCCCTTATATATACTCTTTGAAATTGCCACCCTGTAAGCTTAAGGCCACCCCCCAATACATCATACATACATCACTGAATCTTGTCTGGCAGGAAACCTGTTGATGGATTTACCTGGAGAGCCTGGCTATTCTTTTGTGATGATAAATACTTAATTCCTGAGTCCAGGTCACAGGCTCACCCTAAAAGGTAAAGGTAAAGGGACCCCTGACCATTAGGTCCAGTCGTGACCGACTCTGGGGCTGCGGTGCTCATCTCGCTTTATTGGCCGAGGGAGCGGCGTACAGCTTCCGGGTCATGTGGCCAGCATGAATGACTAAGCCGCTTCTGGCGAACCAGAACAGTGCACGGAAATGCCGTTTACCTTCCCGCCGGAGTGGTACCTATTTATCTACTTGCACTTTGACGTGCTTTTGAACTGCTAGGTTGGCAGGAGCAGGGACTGAGCAACGGGAGCTCACCCTGTCGCGGGGATTCGAACCACCGACCTTCTGATCGGCAAGTCCTAGGCTCTGTGGTTTAACCCACAGCGCCACCCGCATCCTTATTCATATCCAAATGTACCCTTAAGGCAGGATTTGTGAGCATAGAGACAATGGGGAGGTTTTCGCATTTCCTTCCTCCTTGCAGATAGACATTTGAGGTCAATTTGGGAGAGTCAAAATGGTTTCAGGACTATTTTCCTGTACTATTTCTTACATGCTTATGCATGTGTTTGCCTTGTAAATTTATGAACATTTAATTTATATATTTGAGACCTTAAATTCTTATAACACTGGGGAGGGGTCCAGGGACCTGGTGGGGGGTGTGGCAATCAGGATTCAGGAGTGGGACCAAGCAGGTTGTCAGAGGGATGTCCCACTCTTCGACATCAGGCCTTCCTAGCCTGACACCTCCACCTGGGAAGCCACCTCTGGAGCACCTTCTCCTTTCAGGGAGGCGTTGATCCCTTCTAGAAGGCAACTGAGAATGAATCTGATGCTGAGCCAGCCTTGACTCTGACTCTGGCTCCATGGACACAGAAACGGCAGCACCAGTGAAAACAAAGGCCACAGAGCCCACCCGCCCAAAGGAGCGTTGCTTTGCTTGCCCATTCTTGGGACTCCGGCTGCTTGCCACCCACATGGTTGTGCCCACCCACTCTTTAAAAGGATAGTGTGGAGGGGGGCATTGTTTGTTGGGTCAGTTGCTTCAGAATGTGTCTGAACCTCCTACGTACCTGCTGAGCCCGGCAACCTCTATTTTGCCTTAAGGGCTGATATGATTTGAGCACTAAAGCCTTGGGCAGAATTTGAGCTGGGAATTGGAGTTATTAGTTCAGCGAACAGGGACAGGGCAGAAAGGGTGATTTGTGGTGACTTTAAAGGGGTTGCCTGCACTAGGAGCATTCATGTTCTCATCTTCCAGAATCATCTTCCAAAGCAACTACTCAATTCCCAGCTTAAGAATGGAAAGTGAAATGCCAGTGAACAAGAAAAGAGGTTTAAGACACTCTCAAGGCAAACCTAAAATATGCAGTATAAGCACGGATAATTGGGACACACTGGCCTGCAAGTGCTCTGATTGCAGAATAGCCTTTACCAAAAGTGTCATGGACTTTGAAGAAGCACAAACTCAGGATGAAAGGGAGAAACAAGCTAAAAGGAAGGCATATTTGGCAAAACCTCACTGTGATCAACTCCTGCCCGGAAACCTATGCCCCACTGTGGAAGGATGTGCAGATCCAGAATTGGCCTCCACAGTCACTTGCAGACACACTCTTAAGACCACATTCATGGAAGACAATCTTACTCGGCTATGAGTCATCACCGAAGAAGAAGAAGAAGAAGAAGAAGAAGAAGAAGAAGAAGAAGAAGAAGAAGAGTGTTCATTGTACTTGTCACTTTATATTATTAACTAAGTGGCTTTTGAACACCTCAGGTTTGCTGCCATCTCATAGAACCATAGAATTGTAGAGTTGGAAGGGACCCTAAGGGTAATCTCATCCAACCTCCTGCAATGCAGGACAGGAATCTCAGCTATGACAGATGGCCATCCAACTTATCCTATAAGTGAGCAATCCAGTCTCTATAACAATCCCATCTAGATGAATGTAACAGTTAAACTAGTAGGGATGGAACAGTTTGGCTATTATTTTATGGCCTTGACCTCTTTTGTAATTTCTCTAACAACAGTTCTCGAAGCTACCAGCATGAGTTTGACCAAACTGCGGGAGGCAATAGAAGACAGAAGTGCCTGGCGTGCTCTGGTCCATGAGGTCACGAAGAGTCGGACACAACTAAACAACTAAACAACAACAACAACAGTTTAGACGCTGGTTCAGATAATCCTACTCCAGCATCTTCCTTCCTACTTGTATAGTGAACCAGCAGCTTCACAAGTAGGAGAAAGGGAAACAGATTGGTCCTGCTATTGCTTCAAAGCAACCCAAATGCTTCAGCCTTTCTTCTTAGGGAAAGTTCTCCAACCATGCAATTATTTCGGTTTCCCTTTTCTGCAATTTTTACAACACCTTTTTGGAATGGGATGACCAGAATTTCACACAATATTCTAAACGTGGTTGACACCATATTGTATGATGCAAAACAATGTTTGAAAGTTTTAGTTCAGTCCCCTTCCTAATGACCCCAGCATGATCTATTGATCTATCCTCCAAGAGCAAATATCATGCTAGCTTGGACACTTGGGTTAGTTAAGTGACAAAGGTGACAGTTTCCTGTGGAAGGGAAAATGCCACTCAATGCAATCCATTGCCTTTTTGAGCCATGTCTGTTTCTCCCAGAGTAGCTCCTCCAAGTTAATAAAGTATTAAGAATCCTGCTGGATCATACCAAAAGATCTTTGAATTCAGAGAATCCAATGTAGCTAGCCACATGCCTCCATTAAGCCTATAAGAAGGGCATGAAAGCGGTCACACTCCCCTGTGGCTTATCCCCCATATCTGATATTCTTCTTCTTTCTTTCTTTTTTGGCAATCACTCGTAGCCGAGTAAGATTGTCTTCCATAAACACGGTTTTAACAATGAGTCCGTAAGTGACTGTGGAGGCCAATTCTGGATCCACACATCCTTCCACAGTGGGGACATTGGTTTCTGGGCGGGAGTTGATCACGGTGTGGATTTGCCAAGCATGCCTTCCTCTTAGCACGCTTCTCCCTTGCATCCTGAGTTCGAGTGTCTTCAAAGCCCAGAACACCTTTGGTAAAGGCTGTTCTCCAATTGGAGTGCTCGCAGGCAAGTGTTTTCCAATTGTTGGGGTTTATAAGCGTTTATAATAGTAGCCTGTTGGTTTTTGGTGAGTTTTATTCAAAGGGTTGAGAGCCGCTCATTAATGCCAATATGGATTTCTGACAGGAGCTTCACAAGTTTTTGATAGCAAAGCCTACCCCATGTATTCAATGTTCTTGTTCAGATAGACCTTTCCAGAAGAATGTGTAGCCTCCTTTTTCTTCCTTCAGTTGCCCCTCACCTGCTCCTGAAGCACTGCAATATCGATGTTAAAACGTCGCAACTCTCTTGCAATGATGGCAGTTCTGCGTTCAGGACCCTCGTTATCTGTGTTATCCAACAAAGGCCGTGTATTCCATGTTCCAAAGTTCAATTGTCTTTTACAACTGCTAGGTGGTGACCCCACTGGGCACGGTTATCTAGTCAGTGGAAAAGGGAGGCAGACTATGTTTAGGGCATCTTTTCTAGCCCCTCCCCATTTTCGGGGTGAGCAGAGTGGATCCTAAAAAGGGCTGCTCAGTCTTGGATACAGCTGTCGAGCTGCTCAACTGCCTTGTTCCTTGAGTCAGAGTGACTGAATCTGTATCCACTGCCCATGTGCCGGTTCATGACTAGGGGCTTCCAGATTTCACGATCCTGCCCCCGTTACCATTTGCCGATCACCATGGGACTTCTTTGGGTTTGGGTTTGGAATGGGTTTTTGGAAGATGCCTGTGTGTGAATTTGTTTTATGTGTGTAGATCAGTGCACGCTGACCAACGCATTCTTCGTAGTAAGGCTCCATTCCAACGGCATGAGTAGTCACGATGACCGGTAGATTCTTATCTGCTGCAGCCTTCATCCGCCTTCACAGCCATTGTAACATACCTCTTGTTATCATCTGCCTGCTTGGCCATTGAGGACTTCTTGGATCATTCTTTGTCTAGCTCCTCCCCTTTGACCTTACTGCCTTGGGTGACCCTGCTGGGAGTACGAGATTCCCGATGGCTTCACTCACAAGGGTTATAGGAATGTGCAAGCCCACTCACCACAGCAAGGTGATGATCCAGCGAGTGAGATCTGATATTCATGGGTATACTGACTAGAGCAAGAGATCATACTTTCAATTGAAATTGCTCATTGTTTCTTTGTCCCAGGGTGCCTTACTGCAACCTTTGACCTTTTTACACCAGGCACAAACTCATTAGGCTTTCAAAAAGCCAGAAGCATACCTAGGGTCCATTGCACCCTTGGCAAGGGGCTGTTTCAGTGCACGCCCCCCCCCCCCGTAAAAATCACTTTACCACAATAGCAACATTAGAGATTACTACATTTTGTGCAGCCCAAGTACTTGCAGCATCCAGAGTGAGGGTGAGGAGAGGGGAAGGGCAGGGGGAAATTCACACCTTTGTGCCATGGTTCAAGAAGGATTGGAAGTTTCTTCCACATTTGATCTTGCTGCAGCAGCAGTGGCATGTCACCAAATGCATATACATCATAAACTCCACAGTCTGATAGGTGGTTTTTGCACACCCACACACCCACTGACATGTGGAGCCTGTGATGCAGACAGCGGTTAGCTAAGGACAAAGAACACTGTGGTTGGGTTAGGTCAAGGTAGGTCTAGCAATAGCCGGTCAGATGGTATCAGGAAAACTACAGGACATGGCATGAAGCAGTCCCTTTTCACTGTAGGCTTCCAGCTGCTGGTATTCAAAAGTACACTTCACCTGAATATATGGAGGTTGTACCATTTAACTTTGATTTCTCATAGTCACCACTAGGCCTTATGCTACAGAAATCTGTCTCATCCCATTTAAGACCCATCTTAGACAGCGTTCATCACCACATTCTGTGGCAGGAAATTCCACTAAGGGGGCATTCTCAGTGGTGGTATCCTGACTTTGGAATGCCCTCATTTTCCAGATGTGACTAGCACCAACACCAAGGGAGTTTCAACACCAGGTGAGAACATGGTTATTCTTCCCAAGCATTTGTCCCTCCCTTGGCTGATGCATACTGATTGGTCTTATATTAAATGGGATATTGTTTTATCGTATTTTAATGTTGTTCTTCACTATGGGATGATAAGAAAGACTTACAAAATTACTATTAGTTTTATTATTATTATATTATTATTTATTATTTTATTTTATATTTTATTATATTACTATTTTATTATTATTATTATATATTATTATTTTGAATTACAAAATATTTTATTTTTGTTCTTTTGATAAATGGTCAGCATCATAAGGGTAATTCTTGGATGTGACTAGAGAAGGAAACAGGAGATATGTTACAACACAAGCTTCTGGGCAAAAATGTTCTGCCATATGAGGAGGAGGAGAAGGATGCTAGAGAGGGGGAGCCCAGCCTGTTTTGTCCCCTGAGGCGATATGGGAATGTGCCACTCCCTGGGCATACTTTCTGGATTGAATTAAAAAACAACAGGTGTGCAAGCTCACGCCCAGCCCAAGCTCAGTTCCCAGGTCAGACCCGATCTGGGGGTGGAGTGGAGGAGAGTCAGTGGTCGAGAACTGCCACTCCTTTCCTCAGCTGGGCTGTGCCACACACAGCTCTGCCACGCTGGAGAGAGGCTGCGGCGCATGAGGAAGCTGCCACTTCCTTGTGCGTGGCCCAGCAGTTCTGGCGGAGAGAGAAGAATGGGTGGAAATGCTGCCACCACTCTCCTGGACTGTGGCATGAGAATGCACCAAGTGCATCACTTTGCGAAGTCAGCCGCAGTGCGCCGGGCTTCCATGCGCTCTGCCACTGGTGGCAGATGAGACACTGCCTCTTGCACTTCTGATGCCTGATGTGAGTGCTGCTCTCCTGCTGCTGCTGCAAGCCATAACTTGTCCCCCAGTCTGGATCCCTTTGTGTTAAGTTGTGGGTGAACATATCAGACGACACAGCGATTCTTCAAACAGCTCTTGTTTATTCACAGGCCAGAACAGAACTGAACTGAAGGGTTCAGCCAGCCTGCTTATATAGAGCTCCACTAGAACGCAACAGTAACCACTTTCTGTAACTATCCAATCAATGAACATCACTTTCAACCCCATATTTGCATATGTGGACCTGAGTGAAAACTATCTAAAGTATCCCCCTGCTGGCCCAGGGTGAGAACTTCAGTACATAACACCTTGCTTCCCAGAAACCTTGGAACAAGTGGAAACGTAAAAGCCTGAAGCCTCTTAAAGGCATGGAGATTTTCTAGGCAAGCGTCACACATTTGTTCACAAAATTACTTGGGGCCTTTACTTAACGATGGCAATAGCTTTCCTTCCCATTCATCACGAAGAGTAGTTTATTCAGTGCTATGAGTAAGTTTCTGGAGGAGTTTCTGGTCTGAGAAGGGATATTAATCTCAAGCTATAATGCAAATGTTTACTCACCCACTGCACACATTAGAAACTGTTCCTGATGCTACAGTGTTTGTGCAACTAGTATTTAACATGCTCAAACACAAAAGCTTGATTCTGAGTGGGGACTCAGAATTTAGAACATGGGTAGGCAACCTAAGGCCCGGGGGCCGGATTCGGCCCAATCGCCTTCTGTAAATCTGGCCTGTGGATGGTCTGGGAATCAGCGTGTTTTTACATGAGTAGAATATGTCATTTTATTTAAAATGCATCTCTGGATTATTTGTGGGGCATAGGCATCCGTTCATTTTTCCCCTACAAAATATAGCCTGGCTCCCCACAAGGTCTGAGGGACAGTGGACCAGCCCCCTGCTGAAAAAGTTTTGCTGATCCCTGATTTAGAAAAATAATAATGTGGGTGGAAATTCTGCAGTTAAAACTATGAAGCAAAACCTTCCATGAGATAGCTGCCGGGCTGTTTTATTTTCCCCCTGCCTCATAAATCTTTTTTAGGTCTGTGGCTTAGTTATCTCTGAGATGGTTACCATGCGCCAGGGCTGTGAACATATCAGTTGACACTGGGAGTGTGGGTGGTGCTCACATGAATGAATGCTCCTACATACATTTCATTTATTTTTATTTGAAGGTGAGGCTTCCACCTGCAGTGGTTACAGAGGTGGTTCTAGATTACGGTTGCCATATTTCAAAAAGTGAAAATCCAGTCAGCTTTTTTATACTTTTGCCTAAATTTGTCGAGCTATTTCTGAGGGAAATCAGCAGAAATGACAATGCTGCCATGGGTCCGGATTTTCCCAGACATTTCTCCAATTTCCACCTGGACACTGCTTGCGGCTGCAGTATTACGGATATGTCTGGGAAATTATGGATCTAGATAGGCTGATATAATCAAGGGGCGGGGAGCCAAAATTTAAATTTTTCAATTCCATACAGTAGTTTGTGTGCAAGATTCATTAGTCTTCCAATTTAGACAGTTAAATCCTTGGCCAGCAATCTCCTTAGTCTGAAGTAACTGATTTCCTGGATGTTTGTCCACTGAGATCTGGATCATCTACAGTTGTTCATTAATACTGATTAAATTATGCACAAGGCCATCAAGGGATCAGACCCCTCGGTCCACATAACAGCTTCTTGAATGCATCAAGATGACAGATGTTTCTCAGATAGTAGTAGATCAGTTTCAGTTAAAAAAGAAGTGTGCATCGGTTTCCCTGGCAAAATTATGTAGCCTGGTGTGAGTTTCTAGGCACCACACTCTTTTAGATTACAGTGGAACACAAACCAGAAAAAGATCCATTAAAAACCTATGTCAACCTGTCCAAACATGATTCATTTAGGATTGTGCAGACACCACTCTAATCCAGATTTCCACAGGTCTGCTGCAAGAGGAGCCATGCAGGAACAAAATCCACCATCAGTAACTGCCTGATCACCGAGAACAGCTGTGCGAGGGACCAAGCTTGGGACCTGTCCAATATCAGATCACTATGGTGAATGGGACCTAGTGAAGTACCACCGATCAATCATGGGTTACCCACAGGATGGATACAGCTAATGAAATCCCACTGTCCCCTCTGGTGCAAAATATGGTAACAGGCTTGATGCAGGAAGTCCTGCCTGCTCAACTTCCCTGGCCTAGCAATCCAGTTTGATAGCTGTGTCTCATAACCCAGGGGGAAAGGGGAATAAAATGTTACAACATTCAAACTGCTCTTTGCACATATAGCACACTTCGTGCTGATTTTTTTCTTTGCTCCGAAGAGATCACATGCTGCCCAGCCCTTCGGATTTCTACCACAACTCAACCTCAGGCTCAGGTCATTATTCATTTGTATGTTCCCTCTTGCAGTCTTTGCGTAGAGCCCAGGTCAGCCACTGGGGACCATCGTCGTAGATCTCCAGAGAGGGTGAGATTGAGGAAAGAGGTTTTATCCAAGTGGTCTCCATAGGCCTGCATCAAGGTACATTTAGGCTAGAGCCCTCTGCTGTGAAATAACAAAGCCCAGAGAACAAGGCTTTATCTGTTCAACAATAGTAAGAAAAATAACTCATTTCTGCAGCCTCACACGTTCCTTTCCCATCTCAAGACACAAAGGCCAACACTTCCTGGCTCTAATATGGCTTCTTGCAGTGCATTTCTCAGGGCTTCTGTGCCCATGCTAGGGGAGAGTGCAAATAAACCCAAGGAGGGAGGAAGAAGGTCAAAGAAATAAAAGTGGCACTGTCATAAAGAAGACTTTTATTTGTTTGTTTGTAAATGGTATTTATAACTAGGCTTTGCCTGTTTTCTGCTTATGATGCCTTCAACGTAAGCTAGTAAGGGCCAATGGGGCGTTATTTATGGAAAAAAGCAAGAAACTCCCTAAAAACTCAACAAGTCTTTGTATACAGCCACATATTTTACCAACCACCCTCCCTCCACCCATGCCACTCAGCATCTTAATGTGGAATACAGAACGTTAGGATCTGGAAAAAATGATGGCACTCCAAGGCTGGGCTTCTGAATCAGAAGGGAAAAAACCAGGTAACAGAGCTCGTTCAGTCCAGGAGAAAGTTTGTTGAAATTGGCAGATGCAGAACTAGATTCCTGCACAATCACAGGGTCAGTTGCCCCCTTGTGTAGGGAAAGAACATTGATCTGTGGCCCAGTCACACTTCTGCAAAATCCCCCCTGGAAAGCATGGCAGTTACACCTACTGCAGTTTTGGGCTTTACCCTAGGAAAGCCTGTGAACGAGGTCAGACCCCTTCAGAAAAGGAGCGTCATTTCCTTGAGAGCACAACTCTATTATAATGTATTCCTTTGCCCCTTTCTGCGGATCTTAGTGCTAAGTCAACTCAGATACTGCTTTCAGTGATGTACTAACTGAATTAATGGATTTGATGTTCATTATTAAAATTTATTTCAGTGATCTCCATAAGCTTTGTGGCAACTCCCATCTACAAAGATTGTGACAGTTCTCTTAGAATCAAAGAGTTGGAAATCCTCCTGCTTTGACACACAAGAAAGCCTTCAAGTCTCTGCTGGAAGATGCCAGGGGAGCGAGAGACCACAGGGCCTCCCAGGAATTGGTTCATTTCTCCAGTCTACTTTCTTACAACTTAAACCCCTTTAATCTATTCCTACCCTCTGAGGCAGCAGAGGACAAGTCTTTGGCTTCTTCTGTGTTACAGCCCTTCAGGACTCAGTGTTAGAAAATCGGATATATAAGCTAGGCGCCAAATGACTCCTTAAACCAGGGCCACAGTTGCCATTTGGGGACCAGACAGCTTGAAAGTCGTATTTTTCAAGGCAACTTTCTGGTTCCTGAAATTCATTCTGATTGTGCAGATACCAGGACCAAATAAAATGGAACTATTACTTCCTGCGACTTGGAAATGATGCTTCTATTAATGGAACCAAAAAGCACATAAACCTTTTTTTTTTGCAGGCACATCACACTGCTGCTATGTTCAGCTAGCAAGATCATATCCACATGTATTGATGTTACTAGGGAACGTACATCCCTATCCTATATCTGTGAGGTGTCTCTGCCTAAACGCAGAAGTTTGCATTTGTCCTTGCTTAACTTCATGCTGTAAATCTGCACCCTGATTTTCATCCTATCCATATTCATTTGGGTTTTTTTCTGCCTCCCAAGGTGTTGCCTGTCCCTCCCGGGCCTTTTATAAGTTTGAAAAGTTTGTCCTTCATCAAAGTCATTGATAAATAAGTTGCAGAGTGGGGTTGCCAACCTTTTCTGACCTGTGGGTACATTTTGAATTTTGAGAAAGTGGTGTGGCCACCAGTCACAAAATGGCTCCCAAGGAGGAGACAGGGCATTGCACCACAGAACACAGAGTCACCGCTGCTTACACACACACACACACACACACACACACACACCATGCCACCTCAAGCAGCCTTAGGCTTACCATGGGAAGTCAACTATGCCCAGCTGTCCTGACTGTGAAGATCACACCATATTGAATTCTCACATAAACACAGCCCAGCACCAGGAAAAATGTACAAGGGACCATAGAATCATAGAGTTGGAAGAGACCACAAGGGCCATCGAGTCCAACCCCCTGCCAAGCAGGAAACACCATCAGAGCACTCCTGACCTATGGTTGTCAAGCCTCTGCTTAAAGACCTCCAAAGAAGGAGACTCCACCACACTCCTTGGCAGCAAATTCCACTGTCGAACAGCTCTTACTGTCAGGAAGTTCTTCCTAATGTTCCTCCATGCCCCACTCCTTCCCTCACACACAGGAGGTGCATACATACTGACCACAGGCACACGTGCATCTCTCACTTGCTCGCTCGCTCGCTCACTCACTCCTGTATGTGCACTTCATTCACATGGACACTTCTCTCTCTCTCTTCCTCTAACTCTCTCTCTCTTACAGACCACATATTCACATGCAATCTTTCCTCACAGACCACACATACATGAGCAGCCCTCCCGCCCATGCATGCAGGCGGCAGCCACACATCTCCCCTTTCCAGGCACATGGGCACCTGCAGGATGGCAAATAGATGTTCAGGTAAACACTGGAGCATGCTAACTGGCAAGTTTTGCCTCATAACTCAGATTCTAAAGATGCTAGCAACTTTCTTTTGGGAAGGAAGGAAGGAAGGAAGAAAGGAAAGGAAGGTTATGGTTCATCCTGGGGGCAACAGAGAAAGACTTTGCAGGTGCCATGGTACCTGCAGTCACCAGACTGGCAACACTGTAGAGCACCAGGTCCAAGACAGAGCCCCGTGGCCCCATTCTTGAAACCTCCCTTGCATTGGATCAGAATTTCCAGCAGGCTGTGGGTCCACATGACAGTCCTATAATCTAGCCCGCATTTAATTGCTTCAATAACCAAAATATCATGGGGAATATATTACCCTTTCAAAACAAACTCGCAGCAAATTTCAGAGCAGGAATTTGTTATGCAAAGGACATTATTAATTTGTTGTGTGGAAAAACAGAAGGGTTCCGGAACCAGACCTGATTTCATGCACAAGTTTGCCACTAATAAATCCAACAAAAAAGCAGTATATCTGCTTCCCTTCAAACCCCAAAGCTTTAGAAATATATGGGACTCTATGGATTCAGAATGGATTATAAGTGGCAACAAGGCCTTTGGGAACAAATATGTATGCCAACCAGCCTAGGTTTAATTGGTCTACCACAACAAGAAAAGCCTGCCCTCCTTTTTTTGTTCACTGTTCTGTATATTCCCCACTTGTAGCGCCTTTGAGTCTGCATTCTACTGACCCACCATCTTACCCCTGCCCACCAAGACACATGCCCAGCCCCACCCACTTATGCAAAAGAGTGCCCTGTTATCTTTTGCATGGTATATCAGGGCATCTTCAGGCTCTAGGAGTTTGGGGAAGAAGAAAGTATTGATCCTCACCCACAGCACTGGAGGGGCCTTAAGGGCAGAGTGTGCAAGCATGCTTTGATACTGCTTGGGGGGCCCAGTGTGGTGGTGGGGGCACCACTGTAATTGTTCACCTTTTCTCCTAAGAATGAATGGCAGTTGTGAGTTTATATGTGTTAACCTCTGGGACACCATTGGAATGGGATTAAACAGACGCCTGCTAATCCCACAGAAATCAGCAGGAGCCACTGAGAACTGACTCATAGCCCCCCTCTCGGTTCTGTTGGTTGGCCACACTGCAGCAGGCTCCCCAACCTGCAGGCTCTGACATGGCTGGATTACAACGCCCATCTTCCCTGACCACTGGCCATGTTGGGAGTTAAAAGTCAAAAGCAGGCATCCTCAACCTTGGCCCTCCAGATGTTTTTGGCCTACAACTCCCATGATCCCTAGCTAGCAGGGCCAGTGGTCAGGGATGATGGGAATTGTAGTCTCAAAACATCTGGAGGGCTGAGGTTGAGGAAGTCTGGCCAAAAGCATCTGCAGCGCCTTTGAAGAGTATGGCAGAGGCTCCCCCTATATGCACACTGGAAGATTCTGTTGTTGCCCCCCACACCATGGGATGCAGTGTGAGTGTGAAAGAAAAGAGCCTATATGCATACACTTGTAGGTGTGCAGGTCCCTTTCATGCTAACATTAAGCATGTAGACATCAAATCAGTGTACAGTGGTACCTCTGGTTGCGAACGGGATCCATTCTGGAGGCTTGTTTGCAACATGAAAGGAGCGCAACCCGCAGTGGCATGCCTGCACTTGCGCGGGTTGCAATTTGCTGCTTCTGTGCATGTGCATGACATCATCTTACGTTTATGCGCATGCGCGTGACTTCATATTGCGCTTCTGCACATGCGCGAGCGGCAAAACCCGGAAGCAACCCTTTCTGGTACTTCCGGGTCGCTGCGGGACGTAACCTGAAGGAACGTAACATGAAGCAGACGTAACATGAGGTATGACTGTATGTGATGAGATGAATGGAGTGAAAGAATGCAGGGTGAAAAAGTGACTAGCCCCAAAATGTTATAAGGGCAGAAGGGAATATTGAGAACAGGTAGCCAGGCAAAAGTTTTCCTCTGATGTGTTCTTCATTGTTCTTAAGCTACAGAGAAATCATTCCAAGAAAGTATACTAAAGCAAAGCAAATAATAGGTGTGGCTGCTGTCACTTGTGGGATGAGGTGGGAAGGACATTGTTCAGGCCTCCACAAACCCACCCACCAACTCAACAGGATCAAGTGTCCCGGTCCACTGGTGAAGAGCCTCTTCAGCCCCCATGAGAGGTTCCCACTCCCCTCTCCATAGCTGGGGGGCCCGGGGGGGGGGCACTCCTCCATGTCCTGGCACATGCAGAGGATTCAGGAGATGGAAAGCTCAGTGGGGAACACAAATTCAAGCCAAGCCTAAATCTCCGAATTGCCAGTTTACATATGTCAGCTTATTTAATTTTGAACAAATTTTAAACCATAGACAGCCTGGTATTTCGACACTATAGAGCCCACACTTGAAGAAATAAAAATCTGACCAGAAAGCAAACAAAAGGAAAAATAATAATGCTCAGAGTAGTTTTAAAGTAACTCAGAAACAAAAATGGTTGTTAAAACTTGGCCAGTAATCAATCCCAGCAGTAAGATTTTTAGAAATTTCCAGACGTGGGATAAGGACATCAGACCAAAAAATTGCAGCCCACAAACAAATAAGGTATGAATCAGCAAAGCCTGTGGGAAGGCGGGGAGAGGAAGGATTCCCCGGATCCTGTGCAAGGATGGCCAAGAGTTAGAGTAGTGCCTCTAGGGGAATCACAGGGGTCCTTGCAGCTAAGCATATCGTGTAAGGGGCCTATGAATCACTGCAGGGGAAAGAACCACAAAGAAACTGACAGAGCTTCTCTCCCAATGCCAGTGAAACCGCTGGAACGCATGGGATCTGAGCCATTCCTGCCTTAGTCATTGAGCTGAAGGTATAGACAGAAAGCAGGGTTTGGCCAGGGATATCTTTCTCACCCTGGGGTGAGGCAGTGAGTGCTACTCAGAGAAAATGGCATAGGCTTCTCAGAGATCCGTCATAACAGAAATCTCCCAGAGGAGGAGCCCAGGTTTAGTTTTCATGCCCTTGGCAGTTAGTTACACAGTTATTGGTGATCTCCTTTCCACATGTTTCTGCAACGCTTTTGCAACATTTGTATATTAGCCTACAGTCAAACCTTGGTTGTCAAACGTAATCTGTTCTAGAAGCCCGTTCGGCTTCCAAAATGTTCGACAACCAAGGCGTGGCTTCCGATTGGTTGCAAAAGCTTCCTGCACTCAGCTTCTGAAAAACGTTCAAAAACCGGAGCATTTACTTCCAGGTTTTCGGGAGCCAAAACATTCCAAAACGGAGCCATCCGGGAACCAAAGTTTGACTGTATTACCACTGCTCTTCTTTTCTGGAACACACTGAGCTACTAAATATATATATATATGGGTCGGATTCCATGCTTCCTTCATAGCAGCCTCTATAAAACCAGTCACAGTTACATAAAGTAAACTGCTATCCATTCATATAAGAGAAATAAAGGCTATTTTCTGCAGCTACTTTGGGCTGCGTTTGTTCTTTATTTTCAACTGCAAAAAGCTGCAAATATGGCAGAACTGGATGCTCACAGTGGTGATGTTGCATTCATCACACGGGGGGGGGGGGAGTAGCTTTTAACTGACAGGTCAGTCAGTCTACAGGGCCATGATAGTGTTGGCTTTGAATTATCTACAATTCATGGAAGCAGCGGGGTGGCGGGGTGGAGTGCAGCATGAGCTCCCCACAAGCAGAGTTCTTTGTGATTCTCTAGCTTCCTAATTAGGACAGTACTCTGTCACTTTTAAACTTCAGCAATATCCGAAGACACATTTTCCTCCTGCAGTATCATTATTTTCTCTGCTATAAATGTGACATTGGCAACTGGAATCCCAGGGGTGACATCACTATTATGTAAACATCGAAAGCAAAAATAAGCAAGCAAACTAATTTGTTGAAAGTTCCATTTTGCACACTGTATGCTGTGCTCATTTACTTTGCAACCAAGGAATAGTTCCAAGAGAGGCACCAGGAATAAACGAGCATCGCTCGTGGTGCATTTGGAGCTATGATCACACTCAGCATTTATAGAGCGCTTCCAATGTCCAAAGTGCTTCTCATACAACCGTCATGTTAAGGCAGTGCCATATTACTCTTCCCATAATATATACTTCTGACAGAGAGAAATGAAAGCTTTCATAAGGTCACCTTGTGAGTTTGTGACTGAAGTGTGACTACAACATGTGGGATAAATTTGCATATCAAGAAATTGCTAACATTTTAAAGCAAGAGATCCAGATTCTGTACCTCAGCACACTTGTTCCGTTTTAGGGTGGGAGTCATGTAATGAGCTCTGGGAGCGGAAGCCTTGCACAAGAGCTTCCGCTTGTAGGAGGGGGCGTTCCCTCCTCTCCCCCCACCCACATGTCCTCCAAACCTCCAGAAAAGTGCACAGGGAGAAGGGGGGTTGTTCCATCTTACAAGCTGTAGCGCTTGCACAGACAGAACATTAGTAACAGCATGAGGTGGAATGTCGCCCTTAGTTTTGTTATTTGCCAAGGCCTCTGCCAATCTGGCAGAGTTTTGACATGCTGAAGTTTGCACCACCATTAAATTTTGATACCTTCATTTTGAAAAGGGTTGCAAAATACACATTAAGCTGGAAATCCTGCATTCATACACTTACAGATTTACTGTGCAATCTCCAGCCTCACTGTTTAAAGAGGAATCTACCCTCATGCTACTGTACATGTATAAGATTGCAACCTTAAAGGGGAATAATTTTGTAAAGTGGGCACAGACCATAGCCTTGAATTTCACATTTTCAATTCATATTAGTTCCATTGCAAACATTCCCAGAGAAGTACTTAGCTTAATTACGATTTCCAGCTTGAAGGAACCTTTAAGAGGAACAAAAGGTCAGCAGATTATTATCCCACTAACATGATTAGGTGTTGATGGGTAGATTTCTTCTTAATACTTGCAGAGCTACATGGTCCCAGAGCTCAGATTGCAAGGAAAGAAGAGCAGTTGTATTTAGTCTTTGCACAGTTAACAGAGAAGACCTGTGATCATAGTTGGAAGGGACCCCAAGGGTCATCTAGCTCTTTCTTTTTAGCAGCCAAAGGGTGTGTCCCTGTCCCACGATGAGACTTCCAAGTCCATTATGGAATATGAGGATTATGCTGAACCCATGTCCATGTGAGATCAGTGCCATGGAGGGATGGTTCATTAGGGCTGAAGGCTGAGATAAAGGCAATTCCCCTAAAGTGTCAATCCTTTAGAGATCCCTCCTGCGCCCCAGAACACTTCACAGAGACCCAAACAGTTCCCTAGTGCATTTTGCTTAACTCTACTTCCCCCTCTTCTTGTTGCTTCAGGCAGCCAGACAAGACACCATTTCTGCTCTCTATACACTGTTTGTGCCTTCTCTGGCATCGCACAGTCACTGGTGAAGGGATGCCCAGGCTCTGCCCTCTGTGGGCATCCAGGACTCCTTTGCATCCCTGTGGAGGCCAGCCCTGATAAATGCTTCCTAAAGGGCTCCGTCCTTCTGCCCACAAACCTTGGCCGCATCCTTGCTCTGTAAGATAGACCTTTTGGGTACTAAACCTGGCAAAGCGGCCTCTTAGGGAATCCTCTCCTGACTCAGGCAGAACCCGGCAGCTGCATCAAACAGCAGTCACTTGTCTGTCCGTGTATTTTGATTTGAATCGGCTTTTCCTGAGCAAATACCAACATCCCTTCCCCCCCCCCCCCCAGCACCTTCTCTCCTTCTGCAATCCAAATAAAGTTAGCCTGATTCGAGAGCCGGTGTGGAGCAGAGGTTCGAGGGTCAAACCCGGTTCGAAGCTTCCAGGTTCGAATCCTCCACGCGGCTGGATGACCCTGGGCCTCTCAGCCTAAGCAACCTCACAGGGTTGTTGTGGGCATTCAATGGGGGGGGGGTGAGATTCATGCAAGCCACCTGGAGCTCCATGCAATAAAAGCTGGGATATAAGTACCATCAATAAGAAAATCAGTAAGCAAACCAACTAACTCACCAACCAACCTATGCAGGTCTTACACCTAGACAAAGCAGGCAGCAAACGCAGGGAAAGTCAGACTTGACAACGGACAGCAAAATCACCCGCGAGAAGCAACTTCTCCGAGCAAATCTGATCCTCCAACTGGGAGATTGGAAGAGAGAAGGCGCCCGACCTGGAGGGCTGACTGGGCAGCCCGCTTCTCCTGCAGCCCCCGGAGCTGCCTCGCTCGCCCCCCGCAACTCTCCTCCCGCGCCGGCCCCTCCGGCCGACCCCACCCGGGCCGGCGCTCCGGCTCCTCCGAAAGCGAGCCGCCCGGAGCCCCGTCCGCCCGCCCGCCCGCCCGCCCGGCCAGGGCGCTTACCCCGAGGAAGCTGGACGCGGGACTGGCAGGAGCGGAGCGGCCGCGTTGCGCGCCGGACTCAGCTCTCCTCTGGCCGCCTCTTCCCTGCGCCGCGCGCCTCTCTCGCGCCTCTCGCTCTCGCTCTCTCGTCTCGGCGGCGCAGCGCGAGGGCGGCGCTCGGAAAATCCTGCTGCGCGGGCGGCTCTCGGCGGCGGAGGGGCTGGCGGGGCGGGGGGGGGCGGGAGACGCGGTGGGGACGGCGCCGCCTCCAGCGATGCCAAAGGGGCGAGCAGCGGGCGGGAGGGAGGGGGGCCGGCCCAGGTCCGTCCGCGCCGCCCCGCGCACCTGGCGCCAAGCAGCGCCCAGAATCCGCGGGAAACGCCGCTCCCCCCGCACGTGTTTCCCCTGTCAAACTTTGGTTTCGGCGCCAACTTCCTTCTGAATTCGAGACTCGGGAAAAGGAGAACGTGAGAATGCGCCGGAGTGAGAAGAAGCCCTGAACTCGAAGTTACCTTGGTTTTCTGTCAACGTGATATTACCCAGAACGTCGCGGGCGAGATCTCTCTGCCTGCGCGCCCACAGCCATCAGTGCGCGGTGCAAAGCAGAAGGAGAGCAAGGCAGCTCCGGAAAGAGGGCCGTCCGGGGGGGGGGGCTGGGCTGGAGGAAACGGGCCCTGGCTGCTGCTTCGGATTGACCTCGGTTCGAGAGCCCGCAACCGGCCCGCATTTCACTGGCGCGCGTTCGGCTTCACAAGCGCGCCTAAAAGTTTATACAATGAAAAGGGGGCAGGAAAGGGTCGGGCGCCGGGGAGAAATGACCTGGGCAATCCCACCCCCCTCTGAGCCCTACGGGTTTTGAATAAACACGGATTTGGCTTTTGGCGCGATCCCCAGGCCTACCGTAATAGATAAAATTAACATTGGAGGTGTCTTAATACATACGCTCTTTTGCAACAAAGTTCTGCAACTTTCACTTAGCTTCAGTTATTAAAGTGGCAAAAAGGGTGCTGCTGCTGCTGCCCTGCTTTTGCTGTACTGAGATTAATATATTGCAGAATATGAATGTATGCACGTCTTCATTTGTCCCAGATATTATAGGTGGCCAATGAGTTTTAAATAGTGTTCCCCCGCCCCAAGTATTTAACTTTGAAGCAGCTGAATCATAAAAACTTTTAAATGGACTCAAATTAATTGAACTATTGTTTAAAAAAGGAGACCTTATTTTCAGAAATGAAACCTTTGTGCACTCCGTTCCCATGGAGAGGCTGTCCTTGAGATTTTGGGGTCCTGGTCTGCATAAGGCCCAAACCAGCAGTTTGAAGAGGGCCCAGAAACTGATGGGTAGCCAGTGCAGCCAGGCCAGGATTGGTGGGATGTGCTTAGGCCATTCTGTCCAAGTCAGCCACCTGGACACCACATTCTGCTCCAGCTGCAGTTTACACACCACCTTCAAAGACAGCCACATGTATAACATTTTGCAGTGATGTAACCTAGGGGCATGGGATGCAGGTGGCGCTGTGGGTTAAAGCCTCAGCGCCTAGGACTTGCCGATCGAAAGGTCGGCGGTTCGAATCCCCGCGGCGGAGTGCGCTCCCGCTGCTCGGTCCCAGCGCCTGCCAACCTAGCAGTTCGAAAGCACCTCCGGGTGCAAGTAGATAAATAGGGACCGCTTACCAGCGGGAAGGTAAACGGCGTTTCCGTGCGCGGCGCTGGCTCGCCAGATGCAGCTTTGTCACGCTGGCCACGTGACCTGGAAGTGTCTACGGACAGCGCTGGCCCCTGGCCTCTTGAGTGAGATGGGCGCACAACCCCAGAGTCTGGCAAGACTGGCCCGTACGGGCAGGGGTACCTTTACCTTTACCTTTAACCTAGGAGCTACCAGAGCGGAGATGACAGATGTTAGGCTATCCCTGTCCAGATAGAGGTGCATTTGGGTCACCAGCCATAGCTGATAGAAGGCACTCTGTGCCACCGAGGTCTCTCAAACTTCAGATCAGGGCTGGAAAATAAGCAAATCACAAGTAAACAGAGATTGAAAGGTGCAATTGCCTAATTCCTAGCTTCCAATCAGCCGCAAACGTGCGTAAACGTTTTTACTCTGCTAAACAGGGCTTCACAGCCTGACTACACTCATATTTTCACACACACACATGGCACAGGTTTAAATCCCAAACCTATCTCCATCAGTTTGGGAGGACCATTTTGTGGTTCGTATCAGATACCAAATTGGGCCACCAGTGACACCGATGGATCCAGAAGCTGCGTCCCTGCTCCTTCAAAGGGCGTGTACTCCAGAGCAGGCCCCCTCCCATCCATCTGGTCTTGAGAAGCAGTCCCTCAGCCTCATCTGGATAGGCTCTCACCTAATGCATTACAGAAGGAAAGGACTGCCTAATCCCAGGTCATAGGTCTGCTTGGGATGCATGGTCATTGTGCAATCCAACACCTAATAGTACAGTGGTAGAATTAGTACACAGAACAAATTATCAATTCAGCTCTTTTCAAAGACCTCTGTAAAGAAGCAGGTCAGCTAGCAACAGAAAGGATGCAGCGCAGAGGGCAGAAGGGCTTCTCCCAGGGGGTGGGCAGCCTGGAACAGGAGTGGGGAACCTTTGACCCTCTAGATATTGCTGAGCTGCAACTTCCATCAGCCCCAGTAAGATGGCCAGTGGCCAGAGAGGATGAGAGATGCAGTTCAGCAGTGTCTGAGGGGCTGAAAGCTCCCACACCTGTTCTAGAGTGTAGGCATTCTGTTCTTTAACACCAAAGACTACCAAAAAGACCGGCAGAGGGGACATGAAAGAGACTTAGAGCCTCGGACTTAAGATCTTCGGGTTGATGATTTTCCGAGATTGATGGAACTATTGCTAGGGGCCGAAACCGGGGAGGGGAGTTGGTGAAAGAAAACTGGGAATTTAAAGTGTATATATTATAATTTGTCTTTTTTCTTTTAATGGGAGATAGGAAAATCGTGGAATGGAATCTTTTTTTGACCCTAGAGGAAACGTCTTAGGAATAAGTTCAGATATATAAGTTTTAATGAGAAATAAGATTAAATAAAGTAAAAGTGGATGGTTAATTGGTGAAAGAAAGAATGGAAAATTACAGTATATTAAGATATAAGGATAAAAAAGATTTGCTGAAATATTTATATGAATTAGAATACAAAGAGGGGAGGTGTGAGGAGGTCAAGGAGATAAGTTAAGAAAGGGAGTTATATTAAGGTTTAATTTGTTCTTTTGTTTTTTATTTTGGATTGTATCTTTTTTTTCTTTTTTAGCTGTTTTTGCTTTTTCTATTTTTCTATTTTTATTTTTTTCTTGGATATGTTTTGTTTTTGTATATTGTGTTCTTTTTTGTAACCTTTTAAAACTTGAATAAATATTATTGGGGGGGGGGGGAATAGAGTGTAGGCATTGCAACGGGCAGGGTCCCGCTACACATGCATTCAGCTGGGGGACATAATGCAAGACATGGAGTGGGTTTGGGGGTTTTTTAAGAAAGATTTTATTAAGACTTTTCATGATACATTGCAATAGAAGAACAAACGAATCTAAACAGAAACAAAGAATCGAGGAGAAAGGGGGGAAATAATATAAAATTCTCCTTCACAGGGAGATCTTAGTTTGTCTCACACAAAGGTGAACCCTCCCAGCTCTCACCTGGGAGCGTTCATCTCTGAGCCTCCCATCCTGAGCAGTCTTCCCTTCCCTGCCTCTCACACAGGGTCCTCCATCAACTAACCATCACTTACACCTGCATGTTGAGCACCGCTTCAACCAGGGTTGGGAGGAAATGGTGGTGGCTGCCCTCTGGAGTCTCCTGGCCTCTGCACCCACCCAGCATGATTCAGAGTGAGCCCAGTTCCCTGTATGGTGGTCTCAAGTTCCCACTTCAACTGATGAGTAAGGTTATTTTGAGTTGCCCCCACCCTTGTTCCCAACGTAGATCTTCATTCACTCTTCCTTCCCTGGTGGGGGGAGCCATTTTGTGATTTTCCTCAGGTCCCAAAATGTCTTGGGTCAGCCCTGCAGGGGCTAAAACACTGCCTGTCACCAACAGGTCCAGGAGGATCAAGAGGGATGCATCCCATTTCCTGCTCCTCTGATGCAACCCATGGGCAGCCCCCGACATCCTTCTGTACAACCCCCATACTTCAGTGTCAACCATACTGCTATGCCAAACCGAGGAGCTAGCAGGACTGTCCAACTCAGTCACAAAGGATGTCACCTCAAGCATCGTTCCTATATCATTCACATGCGCTCTGTGATTGAGTCGCAGAAGGGGACCATGTGTCCCAGCCCCAAAGTGTGGTTCCTAGAATGGTGTCGGTTGAATCCCACATGTAGCTGGCTGTCTTCTTGCGGGCTCTTCTGAGTTTCCTCTTGGCTCTTCTCTTTATCTTTTCTCTATCTTCTCTTATCTTTTATGAGGGAATAAGAGGAAAATACCAGAACAGTTATTATAGAGGCTTTAGCGAGCCTGAGCAAACGCATCCACTGAAAGTTTAAAAAGGGGAATGTTACTCTGCTAAATTGTGGAACTTGTTAACACAAGTTGGAAAAGGATATAATCAGACAATGTATCCTCTCCTGCATCCCTGAACATTCCCACAGAAAGGAATCCCAATGCAGTGGTACCTTGGGTTACAAACACTTCAGGTTACAAACAATTTGGGTTACAAACTCTGCTAACCTGGAAGTAGTACCTCAGGTTGTGAACTTTGCCCCAGGATGAGAACAGAAATTGTGCGGCGACAGCAGCAGGAGGCCCCATTAGCAAGGTACCACTGTAATCAGTTTCATCATGCAATAGTTGGACCTCCACAACAGCACAAGGACCTTTCCTAGGAAAGCTGTGTTAGAGACTGGGGTCCAACAGCCAGAAAGGACTTTTCCAGCAAGGGACACTCTAGTACTTCCTGCTAGTTGGAACAAGGACCCCTCTCAAACAAGCATGAATAAACTCAGTTGCCAAGATAGATAACCTGGACCTGGGAAGAGTTGAACACACACACACACACACACACACACACACACACAAATATGGCTGATGCATTTCTCCAAGAATCCTGTTCATGTTGTCAGGCTGGACAAACTCAAAGGTAACCACAGAAACCTCATAAAAAGCTGTTATCAGCTCCTGAACAATTACTGTAACATGCTCTACATGGGGCTGCCTTTGAAAAGTGTTCATAAATGTCAACTGGCTCAAAGAGCTACAGCCAGATTGTTGACCAGTGCTTGTCATTGGAGCAGACGGCTCCCTTGTTACAACATCTCCACAGGCTACTGGTCTTTTTCTGGGCATAATTCAAAGTGCTGGTTATGACCTATAAAGCCCTATGTTGCTTAGATCCAAGCTATCTGAAAGACTCTATTCCCTCATAGAGCCCCTTCCTGGGCTTTGAGATCTTCGTGGGAGGCCCTTCTTTGGGGGCCCCCACCCTCTCAGACAGGCTTGGTGGGGACTTGGGAGAGGACCTTCTCGGCGGTGGCTGCTCCCAGACATCGGAACTTTCTCTCTAGAGAAGCTAGACTGGCTCTCTCCTTGCTGTCCTTCTGCTAGCTGATGAAGGCTTTCTTGTTCCAACAGGCTTTGGGGAACTGGTGGCTTTTAATGAAAGGACTGGTGCGGTGCTGTTTGTATTGTAATAATCTGCATGTTTTTAAATACAGTTTAGATACATAAATGATTTTAATTCAATCAGTGTTCAGCTGTATTTTAATTATTGTTTCCCTCCTATGTTTTTAGCCATTCTTATTGTGTCTGTAAGGGACGCGGGTGGCGCTGTGGGTTAAAGCCTCGGCGCCTAGGGCTTGCCGATCGAAAGGTCGGTGGTTCGAATCCCCGCGGCGGGGTGCGCTCCCGTTGCTCGGTCCCAGCGCCTGCCAACCTAGCAGTTCGAAAGCACCCCCAGGTGCAAGTAGATAAATAGGGACCGCTTACTGGTGGAAAGGTAAACGGCGTTTCCGTGTGCTGCGCTGGCTCACCAGATGCAGCTTTGTCACGCTGGCCACGTGACCCGGAAGTGTCTTTGGACAGTGCTGGCCCCTGGCCTCTTGAGTGAGATGGGCGCACAACCCCAGAGTCTGGCAAGACTGGCCCGTACGGGCGGGGTACCTTTACCTTTACCTTTATTGTGTCTGTAAGCCACCCTGAGTCCCAGCCAGGGAAAAATATATATAATAACAGCAGCATTCAGAAAGGAAAGATATATTACTGATGGGGGATTTCAACTTCCCAGATATCTGTTGGAACGCAAACTCTGCCAAGAATGTAAGGTCCAACAAATACCTCCATTGCTTCTCTGATAATTTCATTTCCCAGAAGGTAGAAGAACCAATCAAGGGATCATCTATCTTGGACCTGGTCCTCACCAACGGGGAGGAGATTGAGAAGAAATATGATAACCATCTTCAAATATCTCAAGGGCTGTCATATGGAAGAGGGAGCAAGCTTGTTGGCTACTGCTCTGGAGGGCAGGACTCAAACCCACAGCTTCAAAGACTTACAAGAAAGGAGATTGTGACTAAACATCAGGAAGAAATTTCTGGCAGTAAGAGCTGTTCAATAGTGGAACGGTCTCTGCCAGAAGGTGGCAGACTCTCCTTCCTTGGAGATTTTGAAGCAGAAGCTGAATGGCCATCTGTCCTGGGTGCTTTAGCTGAGATTCCTACATTGCAGGGGGTTGTGCTGGATGACCCTCCAACTCTATGATTCTTATGTACGTAGAACAACAACAATACAAGACTGCAGTCCAAGTCAGAACAGATACAATCCATTCATTCATTCATTCATTCATTCATTCTACTGCCCTTCATCACAAAACTCACATCGTGGGCTTTTGGGGTCTCCAGCATCACCCTCTGGACCCTTAGCTGTAAAAGGTCCCTTGCCACTCAATTTGGCTCCACTCACCAGCTCTAGGCAGAAGCAACAGCAGCAGAAAAACAAGATTTCATTGTCAGTAATATTGCCATTTGAGAGCTGGAAAGAGCAGTCAGCATCACAAGGCAGCGCCAGCCACTGAGGGCCACCAACAAATGTTCCCTAGACCTCCAGTTGTCTCCTTCGCCATAGTTCAAAAAGAAACGCCAGTAGAGATGTGTATAAACTTCTGACTTTCTGCAAGAGACATAAGCTCTGGGTTTGCATAAAAATTGTATTGAATTTCTGTTTGTCCCATTTACTCATGATTGATGAACTATAGGTCAAAACATTTGGCTCTTCCTTTGTAATTGTATATGTAGAACCCTACACACCACATTCATCTTTTGGCCAAATGATAATTAAAGGGAGCAAACCCACAAGATGACCAAAATAATTACGTTTCTTTAGATCAAGGCCATAATTAAAGCATCGCAGCTGGGGGTCAGGGGAGCACTGGAAGCTGCCAGGCCAAACTGCACACAAGTTAATAAGGAGAAACTGAATGAAAGGTTTTGGGTACAGTTGTGCTATAACTTCACCACTTGCTTTCTGCTGAAGCAACCACAGGAGAGACAGAACTGCACTGCAGGGTATAACAATTTGGTAAACCCAGTAGGTATTGGTGGTTATAAGTCCCATTCAGGAACCCAATATTAAAGGGGCGACATGGCCCAGAAATTGTTGGTTAGCCTCATTATGAAGCAGAGAAGCCATATTCATAACAGAAGAAGAAGCTTTAGGAGTTTGGAGGGTAGCAAACTAGCTATACTGTTACATTTCAAACCAGCTATACTGACTTGAGAGCAGTACATGTGAAAAGGATCTAGGAGTCTTGGTTGACCACAAACTTGACATGAGCCAACAGTGTGACGCGGCAGCTAAAAAAGCCAATGCAATTCTGGGCTGCATCAATAGGAGTATAGCATCTAGATCAAGGGAAGTAATAGTGCCACTGTATTCTGCTCTGGTCAGACCTCACCTGGAGTACTGTGTCCAGTTCTGGGCACCACAGTTCAAGAAGGACACTGACAAACTGGAACGTGTCCAGAGGAGGGCAACCAAAATGGTCAAAGGCCTGGAAACGATGCCTTATGAGGAACGGCTAAGGGAGCTGGGCATGTTTAGCTTGGAGAAGAGGAGGTTAAGGGGTGATATGATAGCCATGTTCAAATATATAAAAGGATGTCACACAGAGGAGGGAGAAAGGTTGTTTTCTGCTGCTCCAGAGAAGCGGACACGGAGCAATGGATCCAAACTACAAGAAAGAAGATTCCACCTAAACATTAGGAAGAACTTCCTGACAGTAAGAGCTGTTCGACAGTGGAATTTGCTGCCAAGGAGTGTGGTGGAGTCTCCTTCTTTGGAGGTCTTTAAGCAGAGGCTTGACAACCATATGTCAGGAGTGCTCTGATGGAGTTTCCTGCTTGGCAGGGGGTTGGACTCGATGGCCCTTGTGGTCTCTTCCAACTCTATGATTCTATGATTTCCACATGTGTCAATGCAGTATAGACATTGCAGCCTTTCGACCCTCATGGCTTAACCTTCATAACCACCCAATACTTTTTTCCTTGGCCCCCTCAAAAAAAACGAGTTGTGAAATGATACGGCTTCCCTAGATTTCTCTACATGGCTACAGGAAGCCTGTGTAACCTGGTGACAAGAGGGAAACTAATGTCTGGTGCTTGCCATAGAAAACACAGACTGCCTCTTCCCGAAGGCCATGGCTGGTGGACTTTTCTTTGCCAACCAAGTTTGCGCAGCAGCTGGGACGATGGAATAAAAACTTGCCCCCAATATCTTTGCTTATTTTAAGTAATAATCAAACAGCTGCAAAACACCCCTTCTCACCACTACACCCTCCCCCAGTCATTAACCGAATTCTTTAACACTACACTAGTCAATTAGCTAGTCAAGCAGAGAGTACAAAATAAGAGAGTAAGCTAGCAAGATACGATACAAAGCATTTGGTCAACTTAAATACAGTATTCAAAATAATCAATTATCCTATCACATCACTGCATTCAGTGCAGCCGGAAACTCCCCCTGCTAGTTAGGCAAATTGCTAACATACCACAGGTGTGCTGAATTGTTGATAGCTCACAGGTGTGCCGCCATGCAGGCTAAGATTACAAACACACATACCTCTCTGAGTAGCACCATTGACCACATTAATATTAAGAAAACCTAACTATGCCCCCTGTGCTGCCCACTCAGCTGTTCCTTGATACGGTCTCAGCAAACAGCAGTAGCAATTTAGCTCGAGGAGTTCTTCCCATTGAAAAATAGCTTAAACCTTCCACACTGGTGTCTCTGAGGCAGTTTACCACACTTCGATTTGCAAGAAGCCTGAATTATATCTTAGTGCTTTCACGGTTTTGGGCAACTCATTCCCTTCCAGAGGAAAAAAAAAATGGTGTGCCAGCTGAAACATTTCTACCCAGAGACTCAGGTGCCCTGTAAATGCTCAGCCAGAGATGCATAACATTTCTCAGAGGAAAACAGGGGCAGTCCTGTCCCTGAGACTGTGGCGCTAGGGATGGAAGCTGGCAGCCCATGTAGAAAGGAGGGAGGGGGAAAATAGGGCAGAGGGTGGTGGATGTTAAGTTGTGGGTGAACATAGCAGACGACACAGCGATTCTTCAAACAGCTCTTGTTTATTCACAGGCCAGAACAGAACTGAACTTATATAGAGCTCCACTACAAAGCAACAGTAACCATTTTCTGTAACTATCCAATCACTGAACATCACTTTCAATCCCTTATTTGCATATGTGGACCTGAGTGAAAACTATCTACAGTATCCCCCTGCTGGCCCAGGGTGAGAACTTCAGTACATAACAGTGGAGATCCAAAATTAGGATATTGGAGAGTAGGGGGTTCCGTGGGGAGGGGCTCCAAAAAGCACAATAGAGTCGCATCAGACCACAACATGTCCGACAATATTCCAGATGACCTGTGTGTTCTTAGGAGGATACACTTCTTCACTCAGCCCATGGAATTCACTTCCACAGGGCTTGATGTTGACCGCCAACTTAGATGCCTTTAGAACAGGATGAGTCAACGTCCTGGAGGATAAGCTACTAGTCATGATGGCCGTATCCTGCTACCTCCATGATCACAGGCCGCATGCCTCAGAATACCAGCCCCTGGGGAACAGCCGCTGGAGGAGGCCACTGCAACCAGTCCCAGTGGGCTTCTCGTGGAGGTCATTGAGCTGGCCATTGTGGGGAAAAGGAGACCGGACTGGACAGGCCTGTGCCCTGATCCACCAGTGCTCTGTCCTCTCCTACCAACTTCAGATGGATCCTTAACAAGAAAGGGGACAAGATGGAACCTTGTGATTCCCAACTGGATAAATGCCTGTTTTGTTTTTTAAGAAAAAATAAAGTAATACTAATCAGAAAGTAATCAGAATGGAGTCTTTCTGATATGTGCAGAGTACACCACTGAATAACGAGAAGAAGTTTGGGCATTTGCATGCTTTTCTTAGGAGAAGGACAGGACATAAACAAACAAACAATAGTCTTGGGTTTTGGCACCTCTAAGTATTCATTATAATTTGGAATGCTCTTTATTCAGAGGAATCCACATGAGATTTGAAGGCATTCAAGCTATGCAATTTCTGTCAGTTTCAGAGATAAGAGCTGCAATATCACACATGGAAAATGCTTTTGAACAGAATATTTTGTTAGAAGGGAGTCTATATAGATTTAGCTGCTTCTAATGAACTCCAGAAGATTTCCAGAGATGACATCAATAGAATTGACCTGGACTGTCTCTAAATGGTTCTGCAAAACCCTTGCTATCTGGGTTACAAATATAACTACAAATACCATTAAGAATGTAACATTTTTAATCATTTCTTTAAATAGTAATCTGTATGTTACAGTCTATTTTTCACAGAGACACTAAAACTACCTTACAGTCTCTGAATGTTGTGTGAGGATCTCACTTTACGTAAGTATCCTGTCCGGTGGGGAAATAATTCCCTGTGCCAAAAGCGGAGAAGGCTACTTACTACGTGTTCAGAATTTCCCATAGCATTACATCATCATTGGAGGAACCATAATGTTCCACTCTGATTTTTATTTATTTAGCATTATATTACCATTATGTATATCCCACCTTTCAGGATAGACACAAATCCTTCCAAGGCAGTTGACAAGCAACATTAAAATGGCGGGGGGGGGGGGGAGAGAGAGACTTACAGTTTATTCTGTATTAAGAAATAAGAACTGTAGACAATTCTCTGTAGGACAGTTTGCACTCATATCAGCACCCCCCTGTGATGGGCAGCTGCGGAAGAGAGATGTAGAGCCAACTCTCAAGTTCACAGTGGCCCTTGGGGAAGCTCACCTGGCCTGGCTGGGGTGATGCACAAAGGGGGGATGTGCATCTCGGAGCAGAGCACAGCATTCTTGGCAACACATCAGGATTCCTCAGTAGGGGAATCCAAGAGGAAAAGGTTGCCCCGTCTAAGAAGTTTGAAAACCACTGGAAGCTCCTTGGGAGACATACCGGAATCTCTAATATGGTGCCTGGTTCGGGCATTAAAAACTAGTTTTAACACTTCTGGATTTCAGAACATAACCAGTATTTAGCACTCTTCGAGCATTATTCATGTGAAGGGGCAACACAAATGGGAGACATGGTCGTGCCTTTGCCCCATCGTTGTGAGGTTGGTGATGGCTTCATGTGCGCAGTTTGTGTGCAGCATGCTTTTTGTACTCGCATTGGCTCCCTGTTCAAGCAGTTTAGAAAACCCATGATGTGGCCCCTGGCTTGTGAGACAGGGAGTATCTATAGTAGGGGCCAGCAAACGTTTTCAACAGGGGGGCAGTCCACTGTCCCTCAGACCTGATGGGGGCCCAGACTATATTTGGGGGGGGAATATGAACGGATTCCTATGCCCCACAAATAACCCAGAGATGCATTTTAAATGAAAGGACACATTCTACTCATGTAGAAACACACTGATTCCTGGACTGTCCGTAGGCTGGATTGAGAAGGCACTTGGGCCGGATCTGGCCCCCGGGCCTTAGTTTGCCTACCCATGATCTATAGGATCTCTGAGCCTAACCCAAATTCTCTTCAAATGGGATCCTTTCCATTTCTTTTCTTAATAGCTTTAGAAAATGTGAGTTTAATGCCTCCATCCATCAAAATAGCTTTGATCTGAACCCTCTAAATCAGCCTGGAAAAACAGCTCATGTGCAAAGTTCAGTTCTATGACCTTGGTCCCTTTTAGCCTCTGTCTTCAGCTGCGTGTGGCTTTATTATCACAGCTGTTGCTCAGGCTGAACAAGAGGACCTGCAATCGCCAGGTTCTGTATGTGAGAATAGATAAGGCCAAGCGGAGAATTTTGGGTGGGGGCAGGAGTGACACTCTCTCCATCATGATCATCTTTGTTTCTTTAAGGGAAAACAAATATGATAGTTCCAAGCCACCTGGAGTTGTTCCATTAACGTCATTATCCCCGTGCGATGCTTCATCCAAGAATAGATTAACATGTGGAGGCTGAGGTGGGCATAGAATCATAGCTGCTGGCACCAACTTTAATCGAAGGGGCTTAGGTAAATATGTCCGAATGTGCATCTTATTGCACAGTCCATAATTTGCACCAAAAAAAGAGAATTCACGCCTGCCTACACACAAAGACCCTTCCATAAGCAGAACTTTCAACATGCAGGAGTCCAAGCTGAGGCCAGAAGATGCCATCCAATCTCCCCCCACTCCCCCATCCCATCTGTGTATGTATGTGTACACATCTGCCAATTTTGCTTCCTCTTGGCTTCTCGTTTTTTCATTCTTAAGTTCACTTCCCAACATAGAATCATAGAACTGTAGAGTTGGGAGGGACCACGAGGATCATCTAGTCCAACCCCCTCCAATACAGGAATCTTTTGGCCCATGAGCCTGAGATTAATTATCTCTTGCTTTACCCACTGGGCTTTTTTTAAAAAAAGGTCCTCATGAAAATTCATCAGCATTTTGGATTTGGAAGAAGAAGAGTTTGGATTTGATATCCCGCCTTTCACTCCCCTTCAGGAGTCTCAAAGCGGCTAACAACCTCCTTTCCCTTCCTCCCCCACAACAAACACTCTGTGAGGTGAGTGGGGCTGAGAGACTTCACAGAAGTGTGACTGGCCCAAGGTCACCCAGCAGCTGCATGTGGAGGAGCGGAGACACGAACCCGGTTCCCCAGATTATGTGACTGCCGCTCTTAACCACTACACCACACTGGCTCTCAGTGCAGATTTATCCTAATTTACAAGTTTTATATACAATATCCCTATTATAATGTATTATAATGCTATATTCAGTAAATAATAATAATAATAATAATAATAATAATAATAATAATAATAATATATTATTTATACCCCGCCCATCTGGCTGGGTTTCCCCAGCCAATGTGGGCGGCTTCCAACAAAGTATTAAAATACAGTAGTTTGTTAAACATTAAAAGCTTCCCTAAAGAGGGCTGCCTTCAGATGTTGTCTAAATGTCAAGTAGTTCTTCCCCTCTTTGACATCTGGTGGGAGGGCGTTCCACAGGGCGGGTGCCACTACCGAGAAGGCCCTCTGCCTGGTTCCCTGTAACTTGGCTTCTCGCAGCCAGGGAACCATCAGAAGGTCCTCGGCGCTGGACCTCAGTGACCGGGCAGAACAGTGGCGGTGGAGGCACTCCTTCACTGGTGGTTTTTAAGCAGAGGTTGGGTGGTCACCTGTCAGGGATGCTATAGTGGAGATTCCTGCATTGCAAGCGGTTGAACTAAATGGCCCCTCGGGGTTCCTTGCAACTTGATGATTCTATTATCCTAATATACATATATTTATGTACACTTTACCATAGTATAAATATTTCAGGACAAATTAAATGGTTGGAGAATTGCATTCCAGAATCTGGAGAAGTGTGAATTTTGAAGGATGGCCTTTGTTGTTTTATAAAATGTAACTCTTGTAGTTTCACATTCAAATGTAAACTGAATCCAATCTCACCCACTCCCAATCTGCAAGCAGAGTCAACAGGGTCTAAAGTGGAATCCAAGGTCAATATGGCGATTCCTGCTGAGGCAAAGCATCTGAGGAATTTTAGGGGAACTAGAAAGCAGCATCACAATAAAACTAGTGACATTCTGTGCCTATGTATGTATGAAGAACGGAGAGAGAGATGAGGGACTGTTCCACGTATCCTTACGTGATGTTTGTAAATCGAACTAGCACTGGACGGGTTTGGGAATCCAGGGATGGTGGACCTCTCCAGGCATTGGTAAGGCTTGAGACCAGAGCTGCCTCAGAATGCCACTTGAAGTTGAATGTCAAACTCAACACGAGTCTGTCTTGTGCTAGCAATGTTTTCATTCATTTTTACAACAATTAATACACTACCTCACTACAATAGTCTCTAAGTGGTTTGCAAAGATACAGTATAAAAATCAGAATCAGTTAGCACTAAAATCAAACCAATTAAAATGCCTGCTGGAATTCTTATTTTTATTATTTTTCATCAAATGAGTTAACCAGCACTGTATCATATTTACTTATTATGAGAAATTTTACTTTCAGCTTCATTTTTATATATATAAAAAGTTAAGTGCTATGGCATTTTCCTTTATGTTTCATATATGTAATAACATACAGACATAACATACACACATACATATGTATGTATGTTACATATAACATACACATATAACATACCTACATACCTACATATACATATAACATACATACATACATACATACATGTCAGTACTCTTTTGTTTGTTTCTTGTACAAGGTTCAAACACAACCATCTTCTGCCTAACTTAAAATGGTTCACTTCAGCTCACCCCAACCATAAACTGATTTGAACAATTTTGTTACGAAGGTTGCACACCACTTGCAATCTCCACCGAGAGGTTGAAATATTCCAGGAGGTTCCAGGCTCCAGGGTGTTCCGTGTCTCCATTAGGAATCAAGCTGCAGCGGAAACTGTTGTGTCTTTAAGAAATATGGTTTATAAGCATATATTTTCACCTGGTCCACAGCATCCTCCATGCCTTGGTCCCTGCCTGCCAAGGTGGTTCTGCCTTTCAGTTCTTCCTGCTTCCTCCTTCTCCTTCCCAGAAACCCCTTGCCAAGCAACTCCTCCCAACCTGTCTGCTTGCCCCCTCTCCAGAACACTGTTGTTGTTTTTTAAAGCGCATATTTTTCTTGTGTCACAGCATGTCTCCTGTAACCTCCCCCTGACTGGCAGAGAATCTCTTGCCCTGCTTATGATTTTCATTGATGTGTTAATGACACCAGCAAGGCGGTGTGTGTCTGTGTGTGTGTGTGTGTGTGTGTGTGTGTGTGTGTGTGTGGTGTTGTCTGGGCAGCCCAGGACCTCCATACACACTGCCCAGGCTTGCGCCCTGGAGAGGTCATTTTGGTGCTGCAAATGTAGCAAAGCTCAACATAAAAAAAAACTAAGATCATGGCCACTCTTGAGAGTCCCATGGACTGCAAGAAGATCAAACCTATCCATTCTTAAGGAAATCAGCCCTGAGTGTTCACTGGAAGGACAGATCATGAAGCTGAGGCTCCAATACTTTGGCCACCTCATGAGAAGAGAAGACTAACTGGAAAAGACCCTGATGTTGGGAAAGATGGAGGGCACAAGGAGAAGGAGACGGCAGAGGGCGAAATGGTTGGATAGTGTTCTCGAAGCTACCAGCATGAGTTTGACCAAACTGCGGGAGGCAGTGGAAGACAGGAGTGCCTGGTGTGCTCTGGTCCAGGGGGTCATGAAGAGTCGGACACGACTAAATGACTAAACAACAACAACAAATGCAGCAAAAACAATGCGGGAGGCAGCAGTTACGAGTTATAAGCCCAACCTGTGTAAGGCATGAGAGTTATGGGTTGCCTTCATCAGTGGGAGAGATCATCGAGTCTCACTGGTCAGTTACTGCCTGTTTTAAGCTGTGCAGCCACCACTGCCCCCTGCTTCAGTGGGTACTTGGAGCTCAGAGTATCACTTGACAAGCAGACCACGCAACAAAGAAGATAATTAACCCCCCCTCCCCCGGCAGGCTGGCCTAACAAACTGAAACGCCAGGCCCATGTCTGCTGGCTTGTCCACGAACCTGCCACAAGTCAATGACTTTCATGAGCTGAAAACACTCAACATTGCCATTTCACAGGAGACCAGACTCGCTTTGAATGGCAGCCTACAACAGAAGAACTACACCTTCTTCTGGCAAGGAGGGCATCCAAAAAAACCATGTAATCGTGGTGTAGTCTTTGCAGTGAGGAACTTCCTTCTGCCTGCGATAGAACTGCTAACCAGAGAGTTGCTTTCTCTCTTTCTCTCAACCACCTCCAGTCCGGTTAGCGTCTTGAGTGTCTACATTCCCACTGACATACAGGTGAAGGAGCAGTTCTAGGAGGAACTAGACCAGGCTGTCAGGGTGGTCTCAGACTGCGAGCACCTTTTCCTGCTGGGAGATTTCAGTGCCAGAGTTGGGGATGACTATCACACATAGGACAGCTGCATAGGCCACTTTGGCCTTGGCAGCATGAACAAAGGCTACCCTAGCTGTGCTGTATCACAACCTCTGCATCACAAACGTGTTCTTCTCTACCAAAGCAAAACACTGAGTCTCCTGAAAACATCTGAGCAAGATCTATCTGCAACCAAAGAGGGCCTATAGCACACAGCAGAAAGTGTGGCCTCGAATCAACGCTGCCAGAACAGGCTTCCCTGAACTTTGTGAACACTCCTTTGATTCTGCTGAACAAGAGCTACTGAACTGCCCTGAGAGTAGACTCATTGAAGTCAGTGAGTAAAAATGAATTAAACCTGTTGATTTCAATTGGTCTCCTCTGATTATGTCAAGCAGAACCAGTCTTAGGCTGAGGGTTCTTAAAATAAGTTGCTGGGTTTTTCGTGTTTTTTGTGTATTTCTGCAAACCACAGGGTTTCACCAAGGAAATGGATGCCTGCCTCATGTTTCTCTGCTTCCTCACTACACGCCTGTCAGCACTCACTAACTGAGCTCTCTATTAGAAGTAGTGATATTGCTTAAAAATAACCACAAATACAATTTTCCTTTTTTTTTATTTGGTATTGTATAGGTGTTATTTTTATGCTGCATGTGGTGGGATTTCAGATGTGATCACCACAAAATTTATATTGTATTATTGTAATAAACTTTGGGTTTTGATTTTTAGCGCCAAGTTCTTTACGATATGTTTGTCATTCAATGTTAATGTAATAATAATTGGGTTTTGCTGTTTGAAGTATTGACACCTAGCTTCCTTTTGCACATAACAGTTCATCCCCAGTTATGGATGGGGTGGTAGTGGTGGTTTTTTTTGTTAGTTTTTTTGGTCCACACATACATACCCCTGGTTTTTAAGGTTTTTAGCTAGAATGGGAGGGTCTTGCTGAGCACTAGGTGAATAAGCACATACCTTATAACTTGGGCAGGAGAAAATAGTGCTGAAGAATCCTGGGCCTTTCACCAGGAAACAGCACAACCCAATTAATTGTGAGCTCAGTTTAATGTCTGGTGACGAAGGAACATCGGAGCAAATGAGATGGCCTGGCACATTGAGCTGGCCTCCCGCACAGGAATGTGACCATTGCCCACAATGAACTACCAGATTTTTTGGAACATTCTAGGTGGAGTCAGCCAGGCTCCAGTTAACCACTTTATATGAAGGGTGTTGGTTTGTTTTTTGAGGTGTACTCCGACATGCAAGATCGACCTGTTCTGAGAGAGGAAGAGGTGGGGCAGCCTTACATAGTTACTGTTACTGTTTTCCAACCTTTCCAACAGACTATGGCGAAGGCAGTGGAAAAAGGACTTCAGCTTTCCTTATAAAACACGGAGAAATCAAATTTTGTGAGGCCTGCTAGTGTGCTGTCAAACATTTAATTCATTATGCAGCAAAGGAAACACTTGAAGGTGTGGCACCCACCCACCCGAATTATAACACTGTGCATTTGTGCCCTTGTCGTCATTACATGCATTTCAAGAACTACCCACCCATATCCCAAATGGCAAGGATGACTCTCTGAAGAATTCAGGCAACACTCCCAGGGACTATAAATAACTGGCTGGGCCCATTTTGGCTACTGCTCTTTTCCTACTGGAATGGTGTGTCACCGGTGAATAATCTGGAGGGGGTCACCCCAGAACAGATAAGTTTTAAGCAAAGGACATTTCCCCCACCATAAACAGATTGGGAAATTTTATTCTGCCCTCCCTTGCTATGCTGGGAGGACATGGTGACCACAGATTCCTTCACATGAGCTGCTGCTGTTGTGGGGCTTCAGCATGTCCATCTCTTTGGCTTCAAGCTAAACTCTACTGGAGAAGACAAAATAAATACCCCCCCCATGTTGTTCACTCTTATGACTCTTTTCCTTACATATCCAACCTTGTCCATGGTTCTGCCCTATCCATGCCTCAGTCCTCATTAGATGCCCCCTAGTGACCTCCTCTCCTCAAACCCCTTAACTTTCTGAAGGTGTCCAGTTTTTTATCCTTCTCCCATATGCATGGAGCTCCTGCCTTGCTGACACAGCCATGCTGCTGCCTTTCTTCCTTGTTTCACAGCCTTTGGCTTTTCCTCTTAGTCTTCATTCCAAACTACAGCCAACAATCAAAGAACGACTGTCCTGCAGGGGCTGGGCTGTGGGCAGCAATCTGGAGTGAGCCAGAACCAGAGGACCATGGGGACCTGCCAGTACCCAAAGACCTTGGCTGAACCAGAGGACAAAGCACAGGGCAGGTGCAATCCATCAGTGAGCACCAAAGGATAGCCAAGGCTGCAGAGACACGCCTAAAGTCAGGGAGACCTTGCTGCTTAAGCAAGGCTCCATTGGAAGAGGAGGCAATTTCTCCCTTCCCTCTCTTTGTTGTATATTTTAGATGTAAGAACCTCAGGGGAATGGACCTGTCTGAACTTTCCCTGTACAGTATGTCTGCTTGAAAGTACTGTACTGAATTCATGACGCAGATGGGAAGCCAGTCAATAGATTTGTCGAGAGAGGAGGGAGATTTGCATGGCCCAATGGTCAAAACAAATTATGGGCCCATCAGCCCATTATGGCACCAAAGAGAGGTCAAGAGGTGTTTTTTTCAAGAGGTATTTTTGGGGACTCCAATTTGAGAAAATGGGGGCAGGTGGCCCAGAGCTGTTGAGCTTTTGGGGAGGTTGGCGAAAATCACTCACCAGACTGACAAATCGCCAATCGCATACATCACAAAAGCCACAAAGCGTCTGCCCGATAGTCACAAGCAGCCAGCAAGTGCAAGCACAATTGATGCAGCGGAGCCAATCCACAGCAGCCACCAATCACCCACCCAATCACCGCTGACAACCTTCTGCTCACAGCTGCAACCAATTGCCCATCCCCCCTCTGCACTATCTGTGTATAAGATGAGCTCCAATTTTAAACATTATTTTATATTTTAAAAAAAACCCTCGTCTACTACTACTACTACTACTACTACTATGTTTTCTAAACAAGCCATAAGTGTATGACTTGCTTAGCTTTTAAATACAAAGTTTCCGGGTTCTTTTGTTAGTGGGTTTTAATGATGCTTTCACACCATGTGTGTCTTTCCCTTGCGTTGTTCCACAAAAAAAATTGTTTTAAAGCAATCACACTCATGCGTGTGGCAGGATGGGGATGTATCTGAGTTGTAAAATTAATTAATTAATTAATCAATAATAGTGCCCTATCTTCTCTGCCCCCTCTTGGCTGCATTCATCCTCCCATCATCCTTTCGGCCCAAGCAGTTTTCTCTGTGAGAACCCAAGCTAGGAAACTAGTGGTGGGAAATGGGGAGCCCCATGAAGAAACAATGGGGAGAAAGGCAGCTGAAGCCCCCCCCCCTCTGACTGCCCCCCCAGGCAAGGCAAATATCAGGAAGCTTCAAACACAGTTACTGTAAATACTAGAGCAAGGATATCATTTGCCAAATCTTGGAAGCAGAGCCAGGTTCCAAGAAAGTAATAATTAATTAGATAATGGCAATTAATTAGATAATTAATTAGATATGGAAACAGAGGGGAAATTTGAAATTAGCAGGGATGATACAATCATATAAAATTACAAGGGGGGAAATGAATAAATGGAATCCAACATCATATACAGTAGGCATATGATTTTTGGATTCCATTTATCCACTTCCTTCCTTGTCATTCCTGCATAGTCATACATTTTTATAAGAAAGCATTTAAATATTCAAATATTTGATACTGAGATGCTGGAGATAAATGTCTGTGTGTGTGTGTGTGTGTGTGTGTGTGTGTGTGTGCGCGTGTGTGTTCACACACACACACACACACACACACACACACCAGAGCATGCCAGGCACTCCTGTCTTCCACTGCCTCCTGCAGTTTGGTCAAACTCATGTTGGTAGCTTTGAGAACACTGTACAACCATCTCGTCCTCTGTCATCCCCTTCTCCTTGTGCCCTCAACGTTTCCCAACATCAGAGTCTTTTCCAGGGAGTCTTCTCTTCTCATGAGATGGTCAGAGTATTGGAGCCTCAGCTTCAGGATCTGTCCTTCCAGTGAGCACTCAGGGCTGATTTCCCTCAGAATGGATAGGTTTGATCTTCTTGCAGTCCATGGGAGAGCCAGTGTGGTGTAGTGGTTAAGAACGGTAGTCTTGTAATCTGGGGAACTGGGTTCGCATCTCCACTCCTCCACATGGAGCTGCTGGGTGACCTTGGGCCAGTCACACTTCTTTGAAGTCTCTCAGCCCCACTCACCTCACAGAGTGTTTGTTGTGGGGGAGGAAGGGAAAGGAGAATGTTAGCCGCTTTGAGACTCCTGAAGGGGAGTGAAAGGCGGGATATCAAATCCAAACTACTACTCCTCCTCCTCCTCCTCCTCCTCCTCCTCCTCCTCCTCTTCTTCTTCTTCTTCTTCTTCTTCTTTTTCTTCTTCTTCTTCTCCTCCTCCTCCTAAAGAGTCTCCTCCAGCACCATAATTCAAAAGCATCCATTCTTCGGCGATCAGCCTTCTTTATGGTCCAGCTCTCACTTCCATACATCACTACTGGGAAAACCATAGCTTTAACTATACGGACTGCCTTCTCGTGTTGAAGGGGCTTGAATAACTCAGAGAAGCTATGAGCTATGCCATGCAGGGCCACCCAAGACGGACAGGTCATAGTGTAGAGTTTTGACTTTTCCTGCCCCTGTGTGTGTCGAAGAGTGCCTCCCCTTGTTCTGCCCCACTCTGCCCCTCTTCTGCCTACTTCTGGGGCCAAAAGGACCACGCGTTGGTGGACACACATCAATTGATCATGCCTAAAATGGTTGCTGCCTGTATATATTTCATCAAATCTTTAATATACAACAGTGATATTAAAGGTTTTGTATTAAAGTATCATAGAAATATGCCATAGGTTTATATAGTAAGAGGTGTTGCATCGTACACTATCCTTACTGATGCTGACATTGGCCTTAGAGTTTGTATGGCATGTGTAATGCCTATATTTGTGACACCAAATATTAATTTTCTAAAGGATGCTTTTATTAAAAAATGCAGGGACAGATTTGGAGAGAAGACTAAGGTGTGAAATAGGAAGTGCAGAAGGAAGGAACTTGCCATATACTCAAGTCCAGCATGGAGCAGCATTTTGGCTGCAGGGAGAGAGAGGGCAATGGGTCGGGTTTTGCCGTGTTGCTCTGCACTGAGAAAAGCAACATGGCAAGCGACTGAATGTGGGGAGCAAGGAGGAAGAAGTATCCAAGGGGGACTGATCATATGGTTGGTGGGCATGGGGTGTCTTCCAGAGGAGGAAGAGGAAAGTCACACCCAGCTGCCCAGGAGCCCAGAGCCTGGGGGGCTCTGCTGGAGTCATGGCCTTCCCAGTGCCAGCGCCCACAGAATCTCTGTAGATTCAGGTACACCCTATATTTTTAAATTCTAAAATATTTTAACTGAAACTCACTTTAGAGCAGAGAGAGAGTGATTCACAATTTTTGAACATTTGTGGTGGAAATCCTGGTGTTATGGTTACTTTATTTCAAACAGAACCAGTTGCCATGGCCTATTGTATGACAGACTTTATATATGTCAGTTATCCCAATGACATTGCAGAGATTACTCATGAATAAATATGTTTTCCAGGAACTGGGCTTTGTCCTTGGCAGGCCTTTGCCACATGCCCAATGTATAGGCCAAAGACTACTAGGCTGATTCCTCACTTTGGCCGCTGTGATCTCAAACGCCCAGAGGGCCAGAGAAATCGTGTTTCCATTGCTTTCTCTTCTGTTGCTGCAATAAGGCTTGGTTCCCACCTTAACAAGGTCCCTCTATCATTTTATTTTCTTAACATCTCACTCTATATTTCCATTTGCCCCAATTTTGAATTAATTTTTCAAACGTAACATTATGATGTTCAGATTTATTTTAAGATTCTTTGAGTTCATTTCCCCCCCTCCCAGCTTTTCTTGAACCCATTTGTAGCTTTTACCTAAAATGTTGGAATGAGAGCTCCAGTGGTCCGAAGACATGATTGCCACTAGGTAATTAAATGCCAATTAAGTGCCTATGACAATCCCTAAGGGATCCCTTGTCTTTTGGTGTTTTTATCTGAGTAACACCCATGGTTTCTGAGTGATGCAAACATTTTACAAAGATGTGGGCTAAGCAAATACGTATCTTTAAAGACCAATCCTTTTTATTCAGCACCCAACCTCATCCCCTATGCTGTGCAATGAAAAAAAATGATGTTTTTTCTTATGATAGATCCTTGAAATTGAGCAGTCCTTGACACTCAACTGAACCTGCTGGTGCAAAGATGCAGAAAAACCTTAAGAATAAGCAAAAAAATGCTTGAAACACCCTGAGAATAAGCACCAAAAGTAAGTGATCTAACTGTTTAGCAACTATGCACAGGTCCTATGGACAATGGGGTGTCCACAAGCTACAATCCCCTTTAACATATTAAAAAATACTTATCTTAATACAAATACTGGGGGGGGGCACTTGTTCCATCCCTCCATTGTGAGAACGGTCCAGTCCTACTCTCTGCTTCCTGATCGTTAACCAGTTGTTGATCTAGAAGAGGACCTAACTACTTATCCCATGACTGCTAAGTTTGCTCAGGAGTGAAGTACACAATGCCTACTAGACCATCCTAAGCCACATGGTTGCCGACACCCTTAAAGAACTGAAAAAAGTTATTTGAATATGACACTAGAAACTAAAAAGGTATTTCCATTAGCTTTCTGCAGACAGGGTGAATAAACGCATGGGTGGTGTGGGGTTTGCTCCCACTACTGTGCTGTTCTGGTCTGGGGAAGGAGCCCATGGAACAAGGTCTGCCTGGTGTGGTCCGTGTGGTGTTGGATCTGTGATGTAGGCTGGGAGGCACTCAGCCCCTCAGGTCTAGGAGGAGACCCCAGTGAGGGCCCCAGTTCTAGGTAGTGGGGGATCTGGCCCAGGGGCTCCTGCCTGCCAACTTTGGATTTAGTGCCCCTCTGGTCACCTGCAGCAGACTCTGAGTCAGAAACCAAATCTGGCTCCTTCAACAGTGACCCTGCAGCTTGTGACCAGCCCCTGCGAGGCTCTGGAGTCATTTGAACTGTCCTTCCGTGACCTGCCAGGCCTCGATTGGCTCTTCTGCACAGTGATACATATATATGATCTGTATGTACGTAGGCTTTGTTTCCAGGCACTCTATCATACATTTTTGAAGCTACAGATAATGTAAAGAGGTAAAGGCAAATGACCCCTGGGCATACATAATCTGGATATACAGATAATGCACGCAGAGGATATATATTGTATATGCAGAAGCCTGTTCTTGAAACCCCGCATTCACCCTCCATACTTATTGCACATGGAGGAGTCTGCTCCCAATAGAAGAGCTGAAGGCAGTGCTGGCATATCAGAGAAGTTGGTTGAAGTAATGTTTCCTATAGGAACAGAAGCCTTTCCATTATCTCTGCTCTCTATGAAATGCTCACGTTAGTGCCAGTAGAGAAACATCCAAGATGGGAACTTCTCTCCTGGTGTCCCGCTGCTTCTTAAGCAGAAAGGAAAGAGAGTTCTCTGGTTTGCTTGCAAATATCAGGCCTGGAAATTATAGTCCAAAGAACCTTGCACATTTCCACCGGACTGAGATCTCTTTCCCCTCTTTTCTACTTTTTCTCATAGGATGCGATCCTGAACACAGTTTCCTAGCTGCTCCCTAGTGTGCAGCATCCGAATTGTCCTTCTAACTATGCTCCAGATGGTTTGATTTATGCAACAATCTAAAAGTTGTTTTTCAGAATATTAAGGAATTTGAGCTAGCCCGCAGTGTGCTGGATTAGTCATATTGAGAGTCTCATGAGGTTTATGACAGAATCTTTCCAGACTAAATGGTTTGTGAGTTTCAACCACCAAACCAAGGGACTATACTGTTTGCATTGTATAGCTTAAATTAGTGGAAATGTTAATTTGTAGATAATTGTATAGCATCACGTCGGGAAGCTTGAGGATTTTGTTCAGCCATAATTTAAAGTTAGCTGATCTGATTCACACTTCCCAGAATAATAGGAAGATTGCAAGCACACTCTCCCAGTATTTTGGTATGGTATAAAAGATACCAAATAAATGCATAAAAGATACCAAAAAACATATAATAAGCATACAAAAACAACGCAAAATGTTGCGTGTGTGTGTGTTTTTTTAAAAAGCCCTGCCGAATGATGTAGAACCAGGACAGAATTGGGCATAGCGTGCCCAACTGACACAACACAGAAACTGATGGATCCCTCCATCCCTAGATTCCCTCCATTGCAGATAATGAAAACAGCTTTGCAAGAGAAGTTGAACAGGCCAGATATACACCTAGGCTGAAAGAAAGCTGGTTTATTCCAAGTTCACCTTTATAAAACAACTTCAGCATATCTGAAATTTGTGTCTGAAAGATGTAGGACAAAAATAAGAGCAAAGGAGAGCCTATGAAGCCATTGAAATCTTGGCACTGCTCTGGCTGAGCTGCTATTTCTCTGTTAAGGGAAATGTAGTCTAGAAGGCACAAATTAATGTAGAGCTTGAAATAAATTATTCCAAAGTTTCCTCTGTGAAATGTGTTTTTAAAAGATTACGTCATTCACTATAGGAGCTTGGTTCTCATATTGTGGGAGAAGTATATTTTTATAATTTTAAATGTTAAGAGATATAAGTGTATATCTACATTAAAAACTTCTATCTGTTTAATACAGAGACCACAGAGTCCCTGAAATTGCTGTTTGATAAGGAATGGTGGGAATTCCTTGTCAGACTCAACAGTTCCCATTATTCCCAGGGGAGAAGGAAGGATTTTTAAAGCAGTTGGAGTCTGTGGTTAAAGTGTTAGAACAGAACTCTGGAAACTTATCCCAACCCTTAGGCAAGCCACCCACACTTAAAAAGTATCCCAGCAAAGGCTGACTAAGGTTTCTTATGGCAAGAGGTGGGGGCACAATCTCCCTTTACAAATTCTTCCACTACTAAATTGTTAATAATTTTCTTCCCACGATGCTTAACCTAAGTCTGCAGTCATGTAATTAAATTATATTGTAACTTTTTCTATCCCCAAAAGATTTAGTGAATAATTGTTCTTGTTTAAGGTTGGGGGTGGCCAACACACACAACCACATTGGTTCAAATCCCTGCCTAGCTGTGGAAGCTCGCTGGGTGTCCTCAAGCCAGTCACTATTGGGACTAGTTGCAGACAATGTGGACAATGTGGCACCCTCCCATTCCATGTACGGAAGCCAAGGGGCAGGGGTGGCCTGTCCCGTTTTGCCACCTGAGGTGAGGTGGGAAGGTGCTGCCACCCCCGCACCGGCCGAAGCTGGCAGGACAGCAAAGAAGGGGTTGGTGGTCACTCAGATATGTCAAATAAGATTGGGCAGAAGAAAAAGAGACACAAGGCAGAGGCACTGTGTCTGCTCGACTTTCTCCGCTGCTGGAGCACAACTTGGCTGCTTTGGGGACCTCACTGGACTGTGACTTTGGGGCTGACCCCAGGTGTTCCAACCCTGGATCTTCTGCAGAGGGCAGAACCTGACTCTGCGGATTGACTTTGGACCTTGCTCATTGTATTGGACCTGGACCAATATTTGACCCTTTGGATGGACTGCCTCCTCTCTAGTGTTGCTCTTGGGGCTGTGAGCACCATCAGGATTTACCTCTGGGTATGCCGGGGTTCGTGGGATGCGGGTGGCGCAGAGCCTAGGACTTGCCAATCAGAAGGTCAGCGGTTCAAATCCCCATGACGGGGTGAGCTCCCGTTGCTCAGTCCCAGCTCCTGCCAACCTAGCAGTTTGAAAGCATAAATAGGTACTGCTCTGGCGGGAAGGTAAACGGCGTTTCCGTGCGCTGCTCTGGCTCGCCAGAAGCGGCTTAGTCATGCTGGCCACTTGACCTGGAAGCTGTACGCCGGCTCCCTCGGCCAATAAAGAGAGATGAGTGCCTCAACCCCAGAGTTGGTCACGACTGGACCTAATGGTCAGGGGTCCCTTTACCTTTACCTATGCCGGGGTTCAAGACACTTACCAGGGTTGTGTGGTGATGGCTTCCAGCAAGATCTCTTGAGATCTCACAGAGTTCTCATGACATCTCAGCAGAAGCCCCTGCCCCACGGGATTCTGCCACCCAAGGCAGCTGCTTCAGCCAGGTGGACCAGCAGCTGAATCTGGCTTCAGCCAAGAGGTTGGGACAGGATGCTACACTGCACCTGAGCAAAGAAAGCAGACTGGCTTAGAAGGGTAGGTCAGGCTGTGCAGCAGAGACAACAGTGATCTCCAACCAAGGAGAAGTGTGTGGCTCAGAAGGAAAGGTGAGAGGCACAACGGCTTCAGTCTCACCTCCAGCACCTGCTGCCTGAGGTGCCACCTCACTCTGCCTATTGGTAGGGCCAGCCACGGTCAATGGGCCAGATTCAATGGATTGGCTGCACTAGCCGGAGCCAGCGCAATGAGTCCCACTAGTGCAATGGCGCTTCCTCCCCACAGTGCCCCCCATCAGCTCAGGTATGTGTGTTGAGAGAACCCCCAAAACAGTAGAGGGAGGCGAGGGTGTATCATTGCATCTGGCAAGCAGAAACACCTGCCCTGGTGGAGCAACCTCCTTAGCTCTACCTGGAATTCCACCAAGTGTCTCTAAGCACCTCCTGCCTTACAGTGGGGGGGGGGGGGTTGGCAAAAGACCAAACCCTGAATTCCTTAGTAGGAGGGTGGGATTAAAGAAATGCAACAAAGAACTGTGTTGCGATTGCAGTTCAAAGTAATGCTCTTCTCCAACAAGCCATTTCTCTCATCCTCTAAAGACAGAACTTCTGCCAAAACATGTAAAATAGATGTCCCCTGACCTCTTGCCTGAAAACTCCCCATTGTATGTAAAGTAATATTAATAATTATTTATGCAGCTTATTTCAGATGACCCATATACATTATTTCAGTAATAATATTTGCATAATATTTGCAATAATATTTGCAATTTAGCTCCATAATTGCAGCAGCATCTGGAACTGGCTTCTCTTTTGGGGCAGCTCACTGGACTGCATAGCAGCACATCCATGTCAGCCCCACGGCCCCCCAAGCACATCCATGCCAGCCCCACGGCCCCCCAAGCACATCCATGCCAGCCCCACTGCCCCTCAAGCACATCCATGCCAGCCCCACTGCCCCCCAAGAAACAGCAACATGGACGGAACCATGTGAAAACTGCTCTCAGTCATTTCTATCAATGTGTGATGATTGGCCACAGTCCTGTTTCTTGAACATTCATCTTGAACATTCTTGAATATTCTGCATGATGGCACTGTACAAGTAAATAGGTGAAGAATTAAATTCATGATCAGAATTGCACCTAAACTAGTGTAACAACTGCAATTGACACACATGCTCAACTTCATTCTTTGCTCCACAATTCTTTCCTTGAATCTTTATTCTCGGTCTCTGACAGGGAAAGCTTAGGACCTGGAAAGACTGGATCAGAAGATTATGCTTTCTCTTTCTAGAACTTGGGATGAAAGCAAAACTGCCATAACAACTATCCACTGGCCTCTCACGCTGCAGTGACTCAACGTAATATTTTCCACATATGATTGGGTTTGGTTTCTGTTGCTTCCTTTCCCATATATTGAAACCAATTTATGCGGTCCATATTTCCTTCTAAGAAATTCAGTGCCTTTGAAGATTTCCTTCCCCAGGCAGCAACAAATTTATTCCTTAAACCATCTGACTGAGTGGTCTTAAATTAGAAAACCAAAACCAGCACCATTCTCTGTTTGCATGTGTTTTCCTTTATGTGCTCCCCCATGGCATCTGTAACTTACAGTTAGATTCATTTGTCTTCTTGGTGCCTTCTTTTTAGCAAGCAAATGTGTTTCATTCTGGGGACAAGAATGTCACCCCCCACACACACACAATCCCCCTCATGCATCAGCAATGGCTGTTCCTCAAGCTTTAGCACTGGAGAAGGTTTCATGACATGATTGCTCATGAGCTGAGTTGCTGTGATGGAACCAGAGAAGTGTCCCTCCACGGGCAGCTGGCATGCGAAGTTGAGAGTACACCTTGGCCAACATGGGTTCCCTTAGGAGGAGGGCATGTGGCTGGCAGATGCAGATGTGTTTACAGATGTGCTCCTGCTGCAACCCCTTCTGCCATTAATGCTCAGCCAATGTGCACAAGGGTGGTTGGGCCACTGCCATTCTGAACAGAACAGGAAAACCCAGAGTTGTCCCAATGGGTTTCCTTGACTAAAAAGATCCCAAGCCTTCACCATAACCTATGAAAAATAAAAATTATAAAGCCCTGCACTCCCATTAAAAGGCAAGCCAGTTCCCATCTGCAGGTCACAGAAGGAGAAGCAGGGAGCCTGCACACCTGACGCTTGAGTCGGCTTGTTCATGTCATGCTGCGGCTTAGCAAAATGCCTGAACTCAGTCCCCACGTCAGGTGTGGCTGAGCTTTACTGCTGCTGTGCTTTAGTTTACTTCTTTGCCGCTAGTTACGACTTTCGGTGTTACAAAATTAAAATTTAAAATAGTTTTATATTGTATTTGGACTTGGGTTGTGTTTTGCAAATGTTGTGAGCTGCTTTTGGGTGCACGGTTCTCAAAATGTGGGTGATGAATTATTTAAATAAATAAATCCATGCTAAATCATGTTTTTTGAGGTGCTGACTTTAGTTGCACCCACTTCCCCCCCCCCCCAAATCTGCTGAATGATCCCGGAGTTTCATATACTGGTTTTGTCCTCATATCATTCAATTGTCATCCCTCAAAAGCACACAGGGAGTTACAGTGAATTCCCCTCTAGGTCCCTGCATAATTCTAAGAATATGCGGACAGAATGAGAAAATGACATATTTTCCCAGTCCAAACTTGCTGCTGTTTTTATTTGTGAAATGTAACTCTTTATTAAAGGCTAGTCTTGACTGCATTCCAAGACCACACTTAGAATTGTGGGTTTTGTTGTTAATAACCTGGATACATCTTGTTGTCTTTTTATTTCTAGAAAATTAAATAATCAGAAACAGAGAACTTTTTTTTCTGGATGTGAGCTAAGATGTTGCATTAGAGCAGCAAAATTGTTATTCCTGTTTGTTCCATCTGAACGTGCAATAATGTAAATGGCAGAGTACATCCTGTTCGGTGCTTCTCTTACAGCTGTGCATCCTCTACACTACAGCTATATACTCTTAATTCCTTAGCTGATCTATATAGTTTATTAACATACCATTAACCAATGTCCCTTTTAGCTCTGCAGAAATAAAAATGTCAACAGAAAACATCTGGACAGCCATCTCAGCCAAATAGCATTCCCTAGATAAAATATATGCACCGAGTGAAATATGTGAATGTATACTGTAGATTGATGAAATCTCAGAAGAGCTGTGATTACATTTGGTGAGAGAATATTGCAAAATGTTTGCTACAATGGAGAGCCTGGGGACGGGGGAGGGAGCCACGCAGCCCATGGCTAGAACATGCTCCTCCTTGTTTTTCCACCACGTTGGCTTGGCATGGTCCTCTTTCTCCACAGGGTGATGCTGTCACTCTACCTTTCCATCCCATCCACTTCAGGATGATAATTCAAATGTCCTGGAGAAATGTCTTTTCAGTCATGTCCAAGAACTGTTCTGGACATAAATTTTGTTCATTTCCCCTAGTTTCTCAATTTGTGCTGGAATTGGGATTTGTTGTTATCCTTCAGTGCGATTCTAAATTCCTCTGCCCAGAAGATGCCATTGAAACATGGTCCTGTAGCCTCCAGAGTTACTGTTACAGGGAGGAAGAAAGGGGCATCTCTTGAAAGAGTTGCTTGGCCTGAAGGCTGCCAGGGGAAGTGGGCCTTTGTTAAAGTTGCCTTTGTTAAAGTGGGAAGAAGTTCAGTGGGCCAGTCGGTGCCGTGGTCTCTGTCTTGCCAGAAACAAGGGAGGGTGGAAGTGAGAGAAAGGTGCCAGTTGAATCATCTCCTTTTGAGCTTCCCTCCTTCTACCAGGGCCTGAGCCAACGGGACAACTTGTCTCCAAGGGACTAACACACTGAATAAAATATAAAGGGGGGGCACCATTTGCTCACCTGCTTTGAGGTTAATCTATGGGGGCAGCACCCTGACTGCAAAAAGAAGAGAGTGCTGCGATTATTGATTTGCTATGCATTTGTTACATTTTTATCCTGCCTGCCCTCTCCAAAGAGCTGAGGGAGGCACACATGTTTCTTCCACCCACTTGGTGTACTTGCAGGCCACATCTGAATCGAGAGTAATAATGGAGTTTGACATCCCGTTAAGATGATTGCTCTGTAAATGCAAGCAGAAATGCTTGCCAGCAGGGCTTTCTTCAGCCCAAATGCACCAGATCTCCGTTCCGGCCCCTCTCAGGTGGGCGCCATTGCCGTTCTAAGAGAACGGGGGAGCTGTTTGTGGTGAGCTCCGCACCTCTTTCCCTAGAAAAATAGCACTGCTTGCCAAACTGAGCCACCTGCCCTGTCCTCCCCCTTGTTCTGTTCTGGGGCTTCTCCTGACTCCCCAGGGTGAATTTGGGGGAGGAGACAGGGGAAGTCCCATTGCGCTAGTGGGACTTGTTGCTCTATCTCCTGCCAGTGCAGCTATTCAGTTCCATCTGGCCCTGTGTGTTTGCTACATGGTCACTTGCCTTCAGGCCGTTTGTGGGCAGTGACTACAGAAACAAAGTGGTGCCTTTTGCTTTCTGGTCACTTTTGGAACAGCAGAAACAGGCCCCTCTGGTGGGTGGTGACACCCCAGCCTTTGCCCCTCAATGGAATGGTGAGCCCCCACCACCCAAAGGGCACCAAAGAAAGCCAGTGAGAAGGCTACCTGGAATAAGGTGGATTGGAACTCTGACCAACTCTGGGCCATGTTTTGTTAGCAATAGGAAACAGCAAGGAGCATGTAATGGATCAGCATGTCATTAACAATGGCTTTCCAACTTGAGTTGCAAAGGTCAGAGAAACCCTGAGACTTGTTGGGAAATGCATTGCCATAGTGTTGGGGGCTAACCGTTGCACCTTCAGGAACATGAGTACCCAATATCATGACTGTCTTTCAGGCTTTTGCTGAATGCCCCAAACCCATTTTACCTGCCAACAGAAAGTTGCCCAGAGGGTGGGTCACCTGGAAGCTGCCTACCTTGCTCCTTCTAGGAAAGTGCTCAACATCTCAAAGGCAGCACAAGAGTCAACACAACTCATTGGCATGGAATTGTAAAGACCAACAAACTAAAGTCCTGCGGATGCACTGGCAACAGTTGAAAGGCAGAATGGGTGTCCTATTTTGCTGTGAGGGCACCTGGGCTGCAGCCCCTGCACAGCTTTGCCAAAAGAAGCACAGCACACACCTGAGTTCCTGAGGGATTGCATCATGAACTGAGGAACTCTTGGGATAGTTGGCCCGGCAAGAAGAGCAATCCATAGGGGAGACACTTTGGGAATGGTCTGGCTCCTCCACCCAGACACACTCCTCAGCTATTTTATCAGCTGCTGTAGCAAGGAGAGCTTTCTGAATCAGGGCATCTATTCTGCGCATGTCCCGGTACAGCAAGCAAGCAAGAAGTCCCTCCAAAACCACTTCAAGCATGAATCTACCATGCCCATCCTTTGCCATTTCCCTGGTTCATTGTATCTCCATTCTATTCCCCCCCTCCACATTGTCCTCACTTCTGCTTTCTCAGAAATTGCCCGTGGCTGCTGTCAGGGTGGCTGCCATGGATGAAAGCAACATCCAGTTGAGTTTGAGAGCAAATTTAAACACAAATATTACGTCAGAACAGCAAGTCAAGATGGGCTTCCTGCATCCAAATCAGAAATATTTCTCAGCACATATTTCTGCCTGATCAATGGCAGTTAAAGAAGTCGGAGAGGATTATTTCAGACAATGACCATTAATGAGCCTGCTCAACTCTTTAAAAAACCCAAAACTGATTGTGTCAGTACATCCCTAATTAGAGCAATTAGGCTGGAGGCAAATAATAGTTGTTTTGAGACTCAAAGGAAGTGTGAAAGAGGTATTGCTTCCTAGAGTGTGTGCACATTCCTTTTGTCCCACTGTCAAAGAGGTATTGCAGTTTTACAGTAATAAAAACAGTAAGCAAATCACAATTTAGCACAGCTGAGTATGTGAAAATATACCGTAATCTCCTTTCATTCTAGTGGTTATAAGCTTTGAAAGTTACAAGCCTTGATACTTTATGAAGTTTTCTTTCAGATGCAGATGTTCTCAGCAAAAACAAAACAGAATTTGAAAGTCTGTAGGATTCCTTCCACTACATTCATCTGGTAAAAGGCTTCATGCTTTTGTTTCTCTGTTTCCTCCTTGTTCTGTGAGATTACCAATGCTTTGGCACCCTGATCTGATACCATATCAGCACTAGCTGAAAGGGGGATTTTGTCTGAAACATCCTTTCTGAGAAGGGCCTGCCTGCCTCTTGTGACTTTTCTGTTTCCAGATCACAGGTGGATAAAGTGCCCTACGCTGCAGCAGCACAGTTAAAATGCTATCATGATCAAAATCAGATTTGTGTTGCTGGCAGCTGATAAGGAACACATTTTGCATGCATTTTTTAAATCTGATTTACCAACAGTGAGTTTATGTTTGTGCGTAGCTTTGTTTACCTCAGACTGAAGCATCAAAGAATGTTCCTGTCATCAATGTTCTTTCCCACTACAGGAAAAGGGGTGGGGGTGGGGAATAATGTCATTAAAACATGACCCATTTGGAACTCAATAAAATATCCACGATAATAAAGGAACCAAAGACACTCCCAATATACAGTTCTACATTTTCCCTGTTTCTGACAAGTCACTTGCAACTTTAGTTGAACTATATATGAAAGGATATTATGGAGAGACAATCTGTTTCAATTGTCCAGTGCACGTATATTCCATATCGCTTGGAAATATGAAAATTACTCAGAGTTCATTAATACCCCTACCCCCCAGTTCCAAGGCACCAGATCCCAGGTTGGAATGCCAGTGCAGACTGTGAGTATCCCATTTCCATAGTCTTTGGAGTTGTGGGCAAGAAGCTGACATGGAGACAGTAGGCCTTATTGCGCTCTTGAACAAGAACAGCCAGGCAATAGATCGTAGGAACTTGAACATGCTCAGTCTCCCAAAATCACCCTCTCTGAAGTGCTTCCCCCACCTCCCTTTATGATCCTATGGCTGCTTTCTGGCTCACTCCTGTATTTGTGCAACATCACTTGAAATAATTAAGCTTGAAGAATGATTTAAAAAACCACACACAACACCATGTGCAATAGCACATATTCTCTCACACTTAAAATCAGTATATAACAATTTGGCCTGCAAGAGCCCTAGAGAAAACTGCATCACTCATAGTCCCTTGTGCCCCAGAGCAAAATTAGACAACAAAATTGGGCAACAGAGAGGAGAGAGGGAGACTGGATAACTCTGAACCTGCTATTTCAGAGAGCCAGTTTCAATGTAAGGAGAGGAGAGGAGGTGTTTTGAGAGTGGGGAGCTGACAAGCGCAACAATTTTCTGAGACCTGAATTTGTGTTCTGAGTTTTTCCAGTCCCCTCGTAAATGCAGGAAATATTTGATCCAATCCAAGTAGAACAGAGAGCCTGCTCCCTTTCAAATTATGCCACCTTTAGTTTCACGACGAAAGAAAGATGGGCTATGGTAAATAAAAAACATTTGCAAAGACAAATATCTGCAAAAGTGGCATTGCAAAGATAATGTAGTAAAAAGTATCAACAACAAAGGGACGCGGGAAGCTTCCTCATATTGATTCAGACCAGTCGGTCCAGGATGTCATAGGATCTCAGAATTGTAGAGTTGGGTCATCCAGAGAACCTCATGGCAGAGAGCCACCCAACTTCTGCTTTGAAAACTCCAAGGAGGGAGACCGTTCAGGCAGCAGATATTTCCCAGTCCTATCTGGAGACGCTGGGGTTGAACCTGGGAAACAGACGCTCTGTCACTGAGCGACAGCCCAGAGGCTCCTGCTGGAATGCCAGAAGATTTGGGACTGAGAAAAGAAAGTCCTTTTCCATGCAGCTCTTAGTTAAACTATGGCGCTCACTGCCACAGAATGCAGGGACGACTTTATATAGCTTTAAAGGAGGATGGCACTAATTCATGGAGGAGAGAGGGCTATGGAAGCCTACCAGCCATGATGGCTAGTTCCAAATACCAGTTGCTGGAAACCGCATGAGGGGAGGGAACTCTTGTGCTTGGATCCTGCTTGCTGGTTTCCTGCAGGCATCTAGTTGGCCACTCTGAGAACAGGAGGTTGGACTAGTTGGGCCTCATCCAACAGGCTCTTCTTTGTGGGGTGTGAAACACATAGCAGTCAAGTACAACATTCCTAGAGTGGACATGAAGAAGGATGTTTGGAACAGCCAGTAGAAAACTTCCTGTTTCCTCCTGGGCTGAGACAAACTTCCTCTACACATGACTAGAGATGGGCGTGACCTTACCTATCTAGGTGACAAAAGGACCTGGGACAAAGCCCTCTCTCTCTGACTCCATTCCTTGAAGAAGCAACATCTCTTTAGCTAGAGATGCCCTGTTGGCTTCCAGTCAGCAGACCACAAAGGGACTATCTGCTTATGGGATAGATTCCAAGTGTATATACTTTTGTAACCTACGTCTGCCTTCAGGGATCCATCTGTGAACTGAATGAATATGAGTAAACTACTTTTATACTTTTTACACAAGATTGTAGTGTGTCTATTCTTTCTAAGAAGGATATAAGGTCATAGCTGTCAACTTACAGATTTGAAAATAAGGGACCAGCAGCCAAAATAAGGGACCTGCAGCCTCACCTGTTCCAGGCACTCCAGTCTTCCTGGCCTCCTGCAGTCTGGTCAAACTCATGCTGGGTAGCTTCGAGAACACTGTCCAACCAACTTTGTAACCAGAGGTTCAACTGAATAGAATCTGAATCACAGATTCAGGCCACAAGGCCTATGCAGCCTCAACTTAAGATGGCTCCCCGGCCTGGCTTTGCACTGCAAAGTTTGCAGCAGCATGTGCAACAAAATGGCGTCCAGCATTCAAAAACCCCCTCAGCTTGCATTAACTAGCCACACACAAGGCATGCAAGCTCCACCTCCCAGTCGTTCTTAGACTTCTTTTTGGTTGAGCAACACAGCCAAGCAACACAGTTGGAGCCTTCCTCCTCCCTGGCAGGCAGGGAGGGAGGGAGAGGAACTGCTTCCTTTGAAATTTAAGGGACATCATTTAAGGGACATTTAAGGGACATCCATCAATAAGGGACAGCAGCGGGACATGGCGCTGGAATAAGGGACTGTCCCTTCAAATAAGGGACACTTGACAGCTATGTATAAGGGAATTATCAGGAATCTTATATTGAAAGGCTAAAACTAGCCTGCAGCAAGCTAGCCACTGTGCAGTTTAAAAAGGGGAATGTTAAAACTCTGCTAAGTTATAGAACTTGCTAAGTTAGGAAGGATATTATTAAACAATATATCCTCTCCTGTCTCCCTGAACATTCCCACATTCTTATGTTCTTATGACTATTACCTCACAGACATTTTGAAAAAGGTAAAAAGGGGGGGAAAGCTTGATATTGTGGACACAAATTCTTGTGTTTTCAGTCCTTGAAACTGAGGTGATTTTTCTTTCTGCTTTTAGGTCTCAGCATATCACTCATGAGCTAATTCAAAAAACACACTGAAGACTTTAGAAATGTAGCAATCCTGGGCATAATTCTAAAGTTTTTAGAATGTGAGTTTTCTTCCAGGGACTGTAAACAAGTTTCAGTCAACCAAAACTGTAAAGCATGGAACACATAAGTGTTAAATGTTCCTTTTTTAAGCAACAGAGGGTGTTCCCTTTTCCTTTGGCTCTGATTATATGATTTGACCCTTCCCCCCTCTTCATCTCGGATAGGCTACTAAAAAGAGAAATGTAAGACCTCTTTGAAAAATAGTTCAGCCTGGGCTGGTCGCTCTTTGTCCTAACTTGGGCGAGGGCTCCGTTACGGCTCCTTCAGCAGCATCAGGAGGGAATTAACTTTCCATGCAGACAGAGTTCTGAAGTCGGTTGCCCAGTTCAGTTTTGAACTCAGGGAGCCAGCCTGGTTCCACATTTGGACATCCATGAAAGCATACTCTCAGATAGGCAACTTGCAGCTCTATTAGCTGTGTAGGCGCAAACTCCAGGAAACCTGTACATAACACATAGTGAAGCATTTACCCAAGGCATTCTAGTTAAGAAAATGTTCTTTTAAAAAACCAACAACCCACTTTTTGGGTAGTGATAAATGCCTGGTTCCCTCCATCTGAAAAGTTAATTAACAGCTGACCATGTAATGGGCACAATGCAGGACCTATGCCTCTGGCAGGCGAGTCAGATGGTTCCCTGAGCTGAGAGAGGTTTCTGGGCTCTGGAGAGCCTCTGCCTGCCCCAACTGAGCCATTGGCTCCTGCCAACCTGGAGGGACTAGAAGCTTCGTAGAAAAGTCAAGCTGGGACTGTCGCCAGATAGCAATAGACTGATGTTTCTGGCTTTTGTGCTGTGATTTCTGGCTCTTTCACCGCCACTGCCTTTGACTCAGCTCTAACATCTGTGGCCTCAGGATCTCACCCTCTTGCCTCTGGGGCGACTGTAGTTCTGTTTCTGATGCTGCGGAACCATGAACAAGTAGTTGAGGTACAAAACTGCACAACCCAAAAACAGACCAAAAACTCCTTACCATGGATTTATACTGGTGGTGCAATCTAAAGGCTCAAATGTGATTTTAAAAAAGAAGAAGTTGAATATATTTTATGCTGATGAGAAGGAAGACAACCATGTTGTTTTACATTATTATTACTTTTAAAAACCCACAACACCTTGTCGTTCCTCCAAATTGCTCAGGGTGGATTAGATGCTTCTATACTCCACTTCCTCACCTGCTCCAGCCCATTTCATCCCCACAAGACTCCGTGGGCTACAATTAAACTGAGAGGCAGCTGCTTGATTGACTGGAGAGCTGAAAAACTCATCCAGTTCTGGTCCAGCCCTCTAACCCTGGGCAGCTGAGGACATTTCTCTGCCCCCCCCAACAGCCTCATCATCCATCTCTTGGTACTCACCTCCTCACCTGCCTGCCTCCCCCTGTCCCAGCCACGACGGCTTCCTCTGTGCCTGGCCCTCTCCCCTTAAATAAGTTGGAGTTCTTGTTGTTAAATATACCAAGAAAAAAGCAACACATGTAATTATTATTAATATTGATTATTTACCATTATTATCCCTGAGAAACGAAGAAAGTAACAGGATATATTTATCCGAAAGTCTTCAAACTTACACGGCCCTTTAAAAATTAGGTAAGGAACCAAATGGTATATAATACTGTTTTATAATTTATGATTGTTTTATAATTTAGAATAATTTAGAATCTAAATGTATTTTCATGTAATATTTGATACTTCCAGCTGATGAAGGTGAATACATCGAAACAGGGCCCTGTCCTGGTTTCTAATCCATAACTGACTTCTGACTTCTGTTCTGTGATTGTTCTGTCTCCATCTGCAAACTGATAAATAAACAACATTATTGTCGAGTGAAAAAGAGAAAATCTTTGCAACAAATTGTTGTGTTATACATATCTTTATGAGTTTGAGTTTGTAATAATCTCTGTTACAGTTTGTAATCTCTATTTGAGTTTGTAATTCTTGTCGGAATACATATTTTTGTTACTATTGACTATTGACTTGTGAGTGGGGACCACTTCCACTATTGAAACTTACATAGGCCTGAGTTCTTGGTGTGCTTTTTTCTTGGCCCTCTACCCTTCCACTGCTCAACGCTGCCATGTCTTCTCCTCCAAGGCCACCCGCAGCTGGAGGAGGGAAGCGGAGGCCAGCTGTGGAGGAGGAGGAAGGGGAGGCGAGTGCTGCAGAGAGGAGGCTGGATCTGCTGCCTGAGGCAACTGCCTCACCTTGCCTTGTGGGTGGGCCAGTTCTGCCTCTAACTGCTGCACTGCACTGCCTTCATACTAAAAGTGGAGTCTCCAAGCAGGTATGAAAGGTGACCCTGATGTCCATATTGCAATAAGGTGACTAAATGGTGGAAGGACAGGAATAAATCTCCCCCAACGTTTTCGTCAGTCCTTGCCCCTGCCCAACGATTTTGTGCTACTTTTATATATTTTATGGTAATATTTGTACTACTGTGGTTTTCCCAGTAGTGATGTATGGAAGTGAGAGCTGGACCATCAAGAAGGCTGATCGCCGAAGAATGGATGCTTTTGAATTCTGGTGCTGGAGGAGACTCTTGAGAGTCCCATGGACTGAAAGAAGATCAAACCTCTCCATTCTGAAGGAAATCAGCCCTGAGTGCTCACTGGAAGGACAGATCCTGAAGCTGAGGCTCCAATACTTTGGCCACCTAATGAGAAGAGAAGACTCCCTGGAAAAGACCCTGATGTTGGGAAAGATGGAGGACACAAGGAGAAGGGGACGACAGAGGACGAGATGGTTGGAGGCAGGGGAAGACAGGAGGGCCTGGCGTGCTCTGGTCCATGGGGTCATGAAGAGTCGGACACGACTAAACGACTAAACAACAACAACAACAATTTGCTTTAGTTGATATATGTCTTTTGATTACATAGATATGCCATTTTTGTATAACTTCGTTAAGGAAGGGAACTTAGAAGGGTGGTAGAAATAAATTATAGAATTATAGAACTGTAGAGCTGAAAGGCACAGCAAGGGTCATCTAGTCCAAGCCCCAAAAGCATCCATGACAGATGACCATCCAAATTCTGCTTCAAACCCTCCAAGGAAAGAGAGTCCACAACCTCCCAAAGCAGACGGTTCCACTGTTGAATGGCTGTTACCATCAGAAAGTTCTTCCTGATGTTTAGACAGAATCTCCCTTCTTGTAACTTGAAGCCATGGGTTTGAGTTCTACCCTCCAGAGCAGGAGAAAACAAGCATGCTCCACTTTCCACGTGACAGCCCTTCAGATATTTGAAGATGGCTGTCGTATCTCCTCTAAGTCTCCTTTTTTCCAGGCTAAACATACCCAGCTCCTTCAACTGTTCCTCATAAGGCTTCGTTTCCAAGTCCCTTGATCATCTTGGTTGCCCTCCTCTGCACTCGCTCCAGCTTGTCAACATCCTTCTTATATTGTGGTGCCCAGAATTGGACACAGGACTCCAGGTGTGGTATGACCAAGGCAGAATGGAGTGGGACTATTACTTCCCTTGATCACTTTACTTCTGTGGATGCAGCCTAGAATAGTAAATGTAAAGGGACCCCTGACCATTAGGTCCAGTCGTGACCGACTCTGGGGTTGCGGTGCTCATCTCGCTTTATTGGCCGAGGGAGAACGGCATACAGCTTCTGGGTCATGTGGCCAGCATGACTAAGCCGCTTCTGGCAAACCAGAGCAGAGCACGGAAACGCCGTTTACCTTCCCACCAGAAGGTATCTACTATTTATCTACTTGCACTTTGACATGCTTTCGAACTGCTAGGTTGGCAGGAGCAGGGACCGAGCAACGGGAGCTCACCCCGTCGCGGGGATTCAAACAGCTGACCTTCTGATCGGCAAGTCCTAGGCTCTGTGGTTTAACCCACAGCGCCACCCACATCCCTACAGCCTAGAATAGCATTCACTTTCCCCCCCAGCAGCCACTCCAAGCTGCCAAACGGAGAAGGCTGGCAGCAGCAGTCATGGAGAGGCTTGGCCTGCTCATCCTCCTCTGTTCTGGAGAGGGAATGCAGGACATGACTGGATCCAAACAGAAACTGGGAATGCTTCTGTGGATCTGGAGCAGTTGGAGAAGATGCTTGATGCACCAGCATGCATTGAAGCAAACTTAATTATAGTAGATTTGAACATGCTCAACTGCATCCTGGATTAGAACCAAAGCATTAATAAAATTTTTTTACAAAGACATGTTACTGTCCTCCAAAATCAATAGTAATTTTTATTTTCCATAGGGATTATAAATACAGTAACCCAAATTTTATCTTTGAATGTGTGTTTAACTTGAATTTTCTTGTAATTGTACTGTTTCCTCTTCATTTCTTTAATACATTATTAAATTGTGGTTTTTTAATTAAATAATTAAAGAAAATAATAATAATAATAATAATAATAATAATAATAATAATAATAATAATAATAGAAGCTCTGGATTACACACCCACAGGTTCTACTGGAAGTGGCAGCTCTCCAAAGCGTCATGAATGGTTGGATGTGAGGTGACCATGCAACTTCCATCTGCAGGCGATCCCTTCTCTGAAGCTGTGGGTTAAAAGAGATCGAAAGAGAGCATACTTTGTGTGTTTGTCAGGGAGAGGAGGAGTTGCGTTTTGAGCTCTTTCAAAAGTGAAGTTTCCCACTGTTGAACTTTTATTAAATGAGCGCCCCAAGGTCTGAGCAGCTGTCTTAGGAACATAGCCTAGATAAGTCCCCTCCAAAAGACCCAGAGGCTGGAGACAGATGTTTCCCATTGTTTCCCACTGCTGGGACTCTAACATAACTCCCTCCTTGATCACACTGTTTATGAGAAAGCCATGTACACTATAGTTTTTTCTTGCTGTAATGGAGGGTTACACAACAAGTAATAAATGAAATTCCCCTTTCTGGCACCCCATCTTGCTGCTCTGGGATTGGCGAGCTGCATCTGGGTTGGGAAGAGTGACTATAACAGAATTCTCCTTTCAAGGCAGCAGCTGGGTCCATTTTGGTTGAGAAGATTTAAGTAGGAAAAGCAATGCTTAAGGAGGAAAGATCTCGACCCTTTAGCTGAATATTTTTAATGCGTGTTTGCAGCTGAAAAAATAGAGGTTTAGATTTGTTTCCCTCGATGCAGATTCTCCTTTTCAAGCATATGCAATTTGCCGAAGATGATTAATTATAGCTACACGCTCCCCAGTTCCCCAAGCACCGAGAGCTTCCATGGGCAAGGATTCCATTTCACTTGGATGTGAAATCACTAGAAACTTGTATCTTGGTAATATTTGTTCTGTTTACAAATATACAAGCAAAGCATAGCAGAAGCAAGCAGACAGTTCTGCAGTGGGATGCAAATCCTTTAAGCTTGCATCAGGTTCCCAGAGATCAAATGCTACAGCCCACCGCTCTGCAAACAGGCTGACCTAAGCTTAGTCAGCTCCCTCTTGAAACTCCCAGCTTGCTTTCTCTTCTCTGTCTATCTCTGCAGTAGTACCTTGGGTTACAGACGCTTCAGGTTACAGACTCCGCGAATCCAAAAATAGTACCTCAGGTTAAGAACTTTGCTTCAGGATGAGAACAGAAATTGCACAGCGGCAGCGGGAGGCCCCATTAGCTAAAGTGGTACCTCAGGTTAAGAACAGTTTCAGGTTAAGAACGGACCTCCAAAATGAATTAAGTTTGTGCCCTGAGGTACCACTGTAAATGCAAACTGGAAGTTGCTTCTTTGCCATCCTGCTAACTTGGAGAATGACACTTTCTGAAGGCTGGGTTCAAGGCCACCCAGAAAACCTGTTACACACTTGTTAAAGGCAGACTGTGTTCCTTTCATTACAGTTCCTCACCGCTCGAGACATCCCAACTCACACAAAAAAATATTGTCAAGGTTAGCTCAAAGCACAAAAAGGCACACTGCAGGATCCTGCGCACAGTGGATCGCCCTTCCACCACCCCTCCTCCTCCCGGGTGTATGGCATGGCTACCACTCTGGGTACCTATGCAGCTAACTCCGCCACTGTCCGTGATCCCCAGGTCTTTTGCTGTGGACTCTGGCCTGTTCTTTAAAAACAACAACTTTGCTTGTAGGCCAGCTGGGAACACAGCAAAGTCCTGGCCACCCATCCCACTATTTTCCCAGAGGCATTGATACATATGAATTGTTTCTGCAGATTTTATGCAAATATGTGCCTCAAGTCCTGTGCCTCAAGTCCTGTAAGACCTAGCAGCACCTCTGGAGCAGTGATACGGCAAATACTGAAGTGTTCGGAACAAAAGATACATGATAGTCCAAGAGGTTGGTCCCTCTTGAAGAACTTCTCTATTTGGCCTGGGCCTTGCTAGAGTTTGAGACTTTTACAACTGGATGTTTAAACAACTACTCTCCTGTAGATTAGCTATGGAAATAGTTAAACTTTTCCTTAATGCATTTAGAAAAACACACCCACAGCTGCGTAGCCTCAATTCAGGGGATAGTTGGGGAAGAAAGCCATAATAATTTATGATGTTAGTTTACAGGGCAGTATGAAAATTAATCCAAGTATGTTGAAACTGATGGGTCTTTCCTTTTTCTGGGCTTAAGATAAGGCCTCCAGAAGAGCTGGGTACTTAGAGTTCTGCTATAATTTATAGTGAGGAAGTCTGCTTGGGTAGGAAGAAATTTGAATTGTCTGCATTTTAACGATGAAATGATTGCTCCACCCTCACCCCTACCCTTTGCTACTATGGAGTAGAGATTCATACATTAGCCTTGACTGTGTGCACATGCAAGCAGCTCAGTCTGCACATGTGTAGTTGTGTAGCACAGTTCTGTGAGTCTATGAGTTGGCAAGCCCACCAGTCAGCTGCCTGGCAGGAAAAGGAGACAGTGGGAGCTTCTTCCAGCTCTTTGCTCGCCTTGCTGAGCACCTAATTCCCACAATCACTGAATATCTGAGGCACCTCTTCATGTGTAGTTCCAGCTGCTGGACTGGGCTGCAGAATCACTGGTGCATTCTCTATTTGCAAGTGTGTTTCTTCATCTAACAATGGTTATAAATGTGGATTCATATAGAAATGTGTCCAGTTCTGGGTGCCCCAGTTTAAGGAGGATATTGTGAAGCTGGAACGTGTGCAGACGAGGAGAATTGTAGAGTTGAAAGGGACCCCAAGGGTAATCTAATCCAGCCCCCTGTAATACGGGAATCTCAACTGAAGCATCCATGACAGATGGCCATCCAACCTCTGCTTCAAAATCTCCGAGGAACCTCTCGTGACAGTCTATTCCACTGCCAAACGGCTCTCATTGTCAGAAAGTTCTTCCTGATGTTTAGTTGGACTCTCCCTTCTTGTAACTTGAAGCCATAGGTTCAAGTCCTACCTAAAACAAGCTTGTTCCCTCTTCCATGTGACAGCCCTTGAGATATTTGAAGATGGCTCTCATATCTCCCCTCAGTCTCCTCTTCACCAGGCTAAAGATACCCAGCTCCTTCAACCGTTCCTCATAAGGCTTGGTTTCCAGACCCTTGATCCTCTTGGTTGCCCTCCCCTGCATGTTCCAGCTTGTCAACATCCTTCTTAAATTGTGGTGTCCCGAATTGGACACAGTATTCCAGGTGTGGTCTGGCCAAGGCAGAATAGAGTGGGACTATTACTTCCCTTGATCTGGGCATTAGACTTCTATTGATGCCACTGAGAATAGCATTAGGTTTTTGTTGTTGTTGTTTGCTGCTGAATCACACTGCTGACACATGTGAAGCCTGCAGTCTACTAAGACTCTGAGACCCTTTTCACGTGTACTACTGGTAATCCAGGGGTCCCCCATCTTATATTTGTGCAGCTGGTTCTTTTAGGATATTGTGATTTAATCACACAGATTTACAACAGCCTCCCACTCTGCCAAGATTAAACTCTGCAGAATAAAAGTAGAGTGTATTTTGGAGGCAAAGCAGTCGGGTATCAGTCCTATTGCAGGGGTGGGTAACCTATAGACCTTCAGTTAATGTTGGACTCCAACTTTGATCAGCCCTAGCCAGCATGGACTGATAGGAACATCTGGGGGACCATAATTTCCCCACCCCTCTCCTACTGAGAGCAACAGAATTCAAGCACACGGTTTCATTTTGATGACATTTATGTGGACAGATTTGTACGTGGAAGTTTGCATTGAACTTCCAGTGTTATGAGGTGGGACAGGATTTCTTTCCATTTCCCTTCTCCAATAACAGGAACTCTTGAGAGAAAAGCCTTTTGTTGGGTTGGCTAAGAAAATAACTGAAGCCACTTACACTTTACAAGTATATAGATGTAGAATACTGGATGGGAAGCCACCATAAGGGCCGTCCCACCCATGAGGCAAGGTGAGACAACTACCTCAGGTGTCAAGATCCACAGTGAAAGCAGATATGGCCTCCAAGAAATGCATTGTCTGCTGCCGCCACCACAGTAGCTGTGACAGCTGTGGTGCACTCCTTGGAAGCTGGATCTGTCATCGTCTTGGTGGAACCCCAAAATGCTGCTTCTGTAGAAGTTCTGTTGCTTCTCTCTTGGAGAATAGGAGGTGCTGCTGGTCCCCCACCCCACCCACCTTGTTCCCAGTGTAGATCTTCACTCACACCATTCAGTGGTTCCTCTTGGGTGCCAAAATGCCTTGAGCCCTGTGTATCTCATGGCTACATAGGAGGTTTCTGCTCCACCAAATGTTTTCCAGAGCTGGTTTGTGTTTTCCCTCCTAGGAAAATCCCTTCTATTCATATATCCTTGTGGGCCTCAGAGCCCACACAGATGATGAAACCATCCCGAGGAAGCAGGACAGAAGTAGAGGCAGAGTTATCCTCAGGGATCTTGGTCATTCCATAGAATCATAGTATTGTGGAGGTGGAAGGGAGCCCAAGGCTCTGCCAAGTGATGGGAATAGGTTTATCACCCAGCAACAGCCGATGTGTTGTGAAATGTTTATATGGTTTGTCTGAGAGCTCTTCTGCACATCACTGTGCAATTCGGGCTACAGGTGGGTGTATGTTTTCCCCCCAATGCTCTCCTGTGGAAGAAGCTCATCAGGAAACCCTTTACCTGAAGTGGGTGCAGGAAGGGGTTTTGCTTCCTTTGTCTGAAAGCCTCTCTTAAAAAGCCAACCTCCCCCTGGACTCTGAAAGTGAACAAGGCCCAAGAACTCAGGCATCTCACTCCACCACCTCCTGCTCCCTGCACAACTTGTCAAGCAGCTCGCAGAGTCCTGCTTCCGAGCCACACACACCTTTCCCTGGTGCTCTGCAGAATATCAGAGACTGTCTATTTACTTTCTTTAAAAAATTCAAAACATTTCCAGTAGAATTTGTTTTAAGAAGAATAATCAGCAAGATGACAGATTTAAGAAGCTGCTGCATAGAAACATAAACTATAAAAAGTGAATCGAAGAGGGGGAGGCGACCACATTCTGAAATAAAAGAGAGAGAACTGGACCTGCTGAGAATCATATCTGGTAAATTAGCAATGCGGTGAACAAGAGGAGTGACAGTTTGTTTCCTCATCTGAGTCTGATCTCTGGTCACAAGCCACCAAGCCAGTTCCAGCAAGATTGGGGGGGGGGGACGCACATGTCAGCCCACATGCCGCTTGTTTGGGATAAATGGAAACTCGTTGCAGGGCAGATCAATAAACAGCTGCCCGGACATTTGGAAAGACAAATTGGATTCTCCTTAGGCGGCCTTGCTGAGAGCATTTGCACTGATGCACCCAATACATGTCCAGCCGTGGATAATTATCAATGAAATGCATGTTATTCAGATTGTCCCTGAACTTCATGCAAGCCTCCCTCTCCTCCCCCATTCAAATCTGTCCCCCCCCCCCGCCATGGCGAAGCTACCTGCTCCGGCACTGGGGGCGGCGTACATCCAGGGGCGTGGCGTGCATCCCAGGGGGCGTGGTGAGCGCTGAGCATCCCGGGGGCTGGGGGGGCCATGATGTCATCCCCCCCAGATGGTACCCGGGGCAGGCCACCCCCCACCTTTGTCCGCCAGTGCCCACACAGAGAGAACAGGCCAGCAACTTGTGAAAATTTGATTATGGCTGAGATGCTGCAGGGAGGGAGTCAAACCTTTCACAGAGGGGGGAAATGGCTGTTCTGTTGGTGGAAGTAAATTCCTAATGGGGAAAATGCCAAAGGGAAAGGGAGCCATGATGAAATTTGAGGGGGTGGGGGCTGCACTTCCTTTAAAGGAAAAGCAGAAACATCTAGTGATCTGAGAACAGATCTCGCATATGTCACTTAATTTGGCCTTTTCATGGGCCTCTTTGTTGAGCAAAATCAGTTGAATCTGACTCCACTTATGGATGATAGTCTGCCCTGAAGAACAATGAATGGCTTTGTTCAGAGCGCATAAAGCGAGCACACAAAATGAGAAGGCCTTTTTTGGAGGAGGCCTTGTTTTATACTTAACTGATGTGTACAACATAGTTTAGAATTTACATGGGATTTTAAAATTGCTGTAGAATCAAGGAATTGTGTCATTAGAAGGGACCATGAGGGTCACCTAGTCTAACCCCCTGCAGTGCAGGGATCTCTTGCCCAATGTGGGCTGTGAGATGAAGAGTCTCCCTCTCTACTGACTGAGCTCTCCTAGCCTCTTCCACTTCTTGCAGTGACCACACAAGCAGCACAAAAAGAAAAGCAAAAGGTGCTTTCTGTGTCATCCATGAGGGTGCCTTTGCGTTTGGGGGGGGGGGAATACTCCAGAATGAAATTTACAAGGCTATCCCGAAACATCTTCTAGAGCTGAGATCTAACTACGGAGATCTGGTGAAACTATTGAGAAGCAACAGAATCATCTTTAGATGGGAGTTCCCCCAGGGACTATCTTTCAACTTAGAGGGGAAAAAGTTAAAATCAAAACAGTTGAAGACAAGGAAAAAATTCTGAGTGATTACGGAGAAGACCTTCAGAAAGAGACTGAAAAAGAACTAGGAGCCCCAGGATCTGGACCATTAAGTTCATTACTTACACCTTTGGGCCTTGACGAGCAGGAGAAAGTGACACCACCGCCAAAGGGAGAAGAACTTTTGGGAGCCGTAGGAGGAAAATAGATATACCACAACATGTCTCTGCAACTATTAAGTTGGAATATTCATGGTTGTAACTCCCCTCAGAAGAGGAAGAAGATCTTTCATATATTAAAAAAGGAACAATTGGACTTAATTTGTTTACAGGAAACGCACGTGATTAGGCTTCACGGGAAAGCTTTAATTAACAAAAGATTAGGCCAAGAATTTATTTCATCGGACAGAGTGAAGAAGAGAGGAGTTGTTATTTATGCAAAAGAAAGCCTATCACCAAAATTCCTTTTTAAAGATGAACAAGGGAGAATTTTGGCAATTGAAATTCAAACGCAAGGAGAAAAATTCTTGATTTTAGGCATTTATGCACCAAATGAGGGGAAGTCAGAATTTTACAAGAAGTTGCATGAGACATTGCTGGATTACATAGACTATAACAACATTATTATGATGGGCGATATGAATGGGGTGGTATCTACAAACATGGATAAAGCACAAAGACAAAACATAACAAAAGATGGCAGACTACCTAAAACTTTTTTTGACCTAACTGACAATATGGATTTGATTGACATTTGGAGAACAAAAAATCCCTTAGGGAGAGAAGGGACTTTCTTCTCTGAAGCCAAAATGACCTGGACCAGAATTGACCAAATATGGATAACTAGAGGACTGGCACCAAAGACTAGAAAGGTGGAAATCTGCCCCAAAACTTGCTCCGGCCATAACGCTGTGAAGATGGAAATGAAACTAACATTAACTGGTTCCTTCAGATGGAAGATGAATGACACCCTATTAAGAGACCAAGAGATTGTTAAGAAGGCCCAAAAGACTTTGAGAGACTATTTTGAAGTGAATCTGAAAACTACAGTTGAAAAAAGAGTAATCTGGGACGCAAGTAAAGCGGTCATGAGGGGGTTTCTGATACAACAGAATGCTATAAAAATAGAACCCAAAATGAGAAAAAGGACAAAATTTTGGAGAAAATAAAGGAAGGAGAGAAAAAATTAAGATCAAAACCAAAGTCACAGGAGATTCTGAGAGAAATTAAATTATACCAAGTACAATATTTGAAATTGATAAACCAGGAAATTGAGTGGAAAATTAAACAAATGAGACAAAAGACTTTTGAATCAGCAAATAAATGTGGGAAACTGCTAGCGTGGCAGTTGAAAAAAAGACAGAAGCTGAACACGGTTACAAATCTTGAGGTGGAAGGAAAAAACATTCAGAATCCTGTGGAGATTAGAAAGTGCTTCCAGAGATACTTCAAACAACTCTATACCCAGGGGCCACAGAATGAGACTGAGATAGACCAATTCTTAAGAACTAATGGATTGCAAAAAATATCTCAAGAAAACAAGACAATATTGAACTATAAAATAACAGTTACAGATAGGTAGCCGTGTTGGTCTGTCATAGTCAAAACAAAAAAATTCCTTCCAGTAGCACCTTAAAGACCAACTAAGTCAGTTCTTGGTATGAGCTTTCGTGTGCATGCACACTTCTTCAGATTCTTCAGATGTGTATCTGAAGAAGTGTGCATGCACACGAAAGCTCATACCAAGAACTGACTTAGTTGGTCTTTAAGGTGCTACTGGAAGGAATTTTTTTGTTATAAAATAACAGAACAGGAGATTGAAGGTGCCATTCAAAACATGCAGTTAGGCAAGTCTCCAGGACCGGACAGATTAACCTCCAAGTATTATAAGACTTTGAAAGACTATTTAATTCAACCATTAAAGGAGGTGTGCAACGAGATTCTGGAGGGAAAGAAGGCGCCGGAGTCGTGGAAAGAAGCTTTCATCACACTAAAACCAAAATCTGAATCTGAAAAGACACAACTCAAGAACTACCGTCCCATATCCCTTTTAAATGTGGATTACAAAATTTTTGCAGATATTTTAGCTAACAGATTAAAAAGAGTTTTAAATGAAGTGATACATAAAGATCAGGCAGGCTTTCTCCCAGGCAGACATCTTTCTGATAATACAAGGAACATTATTGACATTTTGGAGTTATTGCAAATGAACATTAATACAAAAGCAGTTTTAATTTTTATTGACGCGGAGAAGGCCTTTGATAATATTTCTTGGAATTTTATGAAGAAAAATTTTAAGGGAATGGGAGTGGGACGGGGGTTTGAAAATGGCATAGAAGCAATTTATTCAGAACAAAAAGCAAAATTGATAGTTAATAATGTGGTATCAGAAGAGTTTAGAATAGAAAAAGGAACACGACAGGGCTGCCCTATCTCTCCATTGCTATTTATCTCGGTCCTGAAGGTGCTTTTGAACATGATTAGAAGGGACCGGCTGATCCAAGGAATTAGGGTTGGAGCTAAACAATATAAACTTAAGGCTTTTGCAGATGACTTGGTTTTGACATTACAGGAGCCAGAATCTAGTACGAAAAGGGTGTTAGAATTGATTCAAGAATTTGGTCATGTGGCAGGATTTAAACTGAATAAGCAAAAAACCAAGGTTTTAGAGAAAAATTTGACAACAATGGAAAAAGAAAGGTTTCAGAAGGAGACAGGCTTATCTGTGGTTAAGAAAGTGAAATACTTAGGGATTTACATGACGGCTAAAAATTTGAATTTATTTAAAGATAATTATGAGAAATGTTGGATAGAAATTAAGAAAGATCTAGAAATTTGGTCAAAATTGAAGCTTTCCTTGTTGGGTCGGATTGCTACTATAAAGATGAATGTATTGCCAAAAATGCTGTTTTTGTTTTAAACTTTACAGATTGTGGACAAGATGGATTGTTTCAAGAGGTGGCAAAGAGATATCTCTAAATTTGTCTGGCAGGGCAAAAAGCCCAGAATAAAATTTAAAATATTGACTGACGCTAAAGAAAGAGGGGGGTTTGCCCTGCCAGACATGAAGTTGTACTATGAATCAGCAGCATTCTGCTGGTTGAAAGATTGGCTACTTCTTGAGAACACTGACATTTTGGACTTGGAAGGGTTCAATAATGCTTTTGGGTGGCATGCATATTTGTGGTACGACAAGGTAAAAGCTAATAGAGCATTCAAAAACCATATTGTCAGGAAAGCTGTGTTTAATGTCTGGACAAGATATAAAGACCTATTGGAAAACAAGACCCCAAGGTGGCTATCACCTATGGAGGCTAAGGCTTTGAAAAAACTCAATATGGAGGCCAAGTGGCTGAAATATTGGGAGATACTAGAACAGGATCGAGACACATTGAGATTGCAGAGTTTTGAGAAATTAAAAGATAAAGTGCGAGATTGGTTACACTATCATCAAATTAGAGAGGCCTTTAACTTGGATAAAAAAATAGGCTTCCAGGTGGAAAAATCGAAATTAGAAACAGAATTGTTAGAACCTAAAACTAAGATACTTTCGAGAATGTACAACTTGCTGCTAAAATGGAATACTCAGGATGAAACAGTTAAATCAGCTATGATTAAATGGGCACAGGACATTGGTCATAACATTATGTTTGCTAACTGGGAAAAGTTGTGGACCACTGATATGAAGTTTACGGCATGTAATGCCTTAAGAGAAAATATTATGAAAATGATCTATAGATGGTACATGACCCCAGTCAAGCTTGCAAAAATTTATCACCTGCCTGACAACAAATGCTGGAAATGTAAAGAAACTGAGGGAACATTCTTTCACCTTTGGTGGACATGCCCAAAGGTTAAGGCCTTCTGGGAAATGATCTATAATGAACTAAAAAAGGTATTTAAGTTTACCTTTCCTAAGAAACCAGAGGCCTTCCTTTGGGGCATTGTCGGCCAATTGGTGCCAAAGAAAGACAGAACATTCTTTATGTATGCAACAACTGCAGCAAGAATACTCATTGCAAAGTATTGGAAGACACAAGATTTGCCCACCCTGGAAGAATGGCAGATGCAAGTGATCGACTATATGGAACTGGCAGAAATGACTGGCAGAATCCGAGACCTGGGAGAAGAGTTGGTCGAAGAGGACTGGAAGAAGTTTAAAGAATATCTCCAAAAACACTGTAAAATGTTTGAATGTTAAAATGATGTTGGATATAAAGAGAATAGGGCATCAGTGACATGGTAAAAAGAAATATGTAAAAATGTTTTGAAGAAAAGAGGGGTAAGACCAGAGTATTATTATGTCGAGACTAAACAAATGATATAAAGGATTAAGTTATAAAAAACAGGTGATAAATGGTTTTAAGAGGAAAGGAAACCAAAGGCATAATAGGTTGAAATGTATAATATTGAATAAGATTGGAAACAGGGTAGGGAATTGCTGAATTTGATTGTGTAAAGGGGAACACAGAAAAGGGAGATGTGAGGAAGTCAGGAAAGAGGGTTATAAGGATAGTAAGTAAGAAATAATCTTTTCTTTGTTTTTCGTCTTTTCTTTTTTTATTATCTCTCCTTTTTAACTTCATATTATTTTTAAACTGTGTTGTTTTTGATTGTCTTTCCTTTTTGTTTTTCATGATTGTGATGTTTGTTTTGTTGTGTAAAACCTTAATAAATATTTATTAAAAAAAATGAATGCAGATGAATGCTAGACACAGGAATAAAAAAGAATACAGATGCAATTAAAATATTGTTGTCCCATACTAGAACAGATTGAAAAGGAGACAGTTTGCACATCTCCTGATAACACTGCAGTGATTAATAGAATGCAGCATGGATTTGTCAGTAATAAATTTTGCTAGATTAGCCTCGTGTAAGAAGGCTGTGGCATTATTTATCTTAATTTCAGCAAAACATTTGATTGTTGTTGTTGTTTAGTCATTTAGTCGTGTCCGACTCTTCATGACCCCCTGGACCAGAGCATGCCAGGCACTTCTGTCTTCCACTGCCTCCCGCAGTTTGGTCAGACTCATGCTGGTAGCTTCGAGAACACTATCCAACCATCTCGTCCTCTGTCGTCCCCTTCTCCTTGTGCCCTCCATCTTTCCCAACATCAGGGTCTTTTCCAGGGAGTCTTCTCTTCTCATGAGGTGGCCAAAGTACTGGAGCCTCAGCTTCATGATCTGTCCTTCCAGTGAGCACTCAGGGCAGATTTCCTTCAGAATGGAGAGGTTTGATCTTCTTGCAGTCCATGGGACTCTCAAGAGTCTCCTCCAGCACCATAATTCAAAAGCATCAATTCTTCAGCGATCAGCCTTCTTTACGATCTCTAATATTTTGGTTAGCAAACTGATTGAATACAGTCTAGAAAAATAATATTATCCACTGGATTTACAGACTGTAATCTTTGAATATTCTTGGAGAATGTGTAAAGTTCACACAGAGGTGGCAAATGTCCGCACCTTCAGAAAAAGGGGGAAAGAAGATCCAGATAACTAGGGATGGCTCAGTCCGTACAGCATGAGACTCTTCACCTCCAGGTTGTGGATTCAATCCCCACTTTGGGCAAAATATTCCTGCTTTTCAAGGGTTGGACTAGATGATCCTCATGGTCCCTTCCAACTCTACTATTCTACTCGCTTGACCCATTGATACCAGGAAAGGTCTTAGAGCAGATAATTCAACAAGTCAGTCTGTGAGCACTTAGAAAAGGATGCTCTGAGTACTAAAACCCAGCATGCATTTCTCAAAATCCATGCTGGGGTTCCTGCGGCACTTGGAAGGGGGTGGACTGAGGGCTGCCAAGAGCCCTTTCAACTCTACCATATCTCTTTAAACACAAACCAACAAACAGATTCAGGTGGTTAAATGTCCCTTTGCCACGGGAGAACACATCACCAGTGGGCTATTTTATAACTTTGCATATTTTATTAACCACATGTGAATAATAGTGCAATCCCTTTACATAAAAAATCAGGTTGACAGCATTTTTAATTGATTATACCTCCAAGTCAGTTCAGTTGCCTGGCATTGAAAAGGTTGCCAAAATAATTGCCCACTCAGAGCGACTTGGGGAGTCACCCACAAGGGCTAGTCTCCAGCGCAGAGTTTTCTATTGACACAACTGAGCGCAACTCAGCACAAAGGAATTCAAAGTATGAATTCACTTTTCACATTCTGTTTGAACAGGGAGATCAGGTTTAGCTGATAAGGAGTGAAGAAAATAACACAGCGGTTAAGAGCATTATGCAGCCCATGAATGTGCATGAGTGAGCTCTTTGCAAAGGGGTGTTTGGGAAGGCCCGCTGCCTGGGCTGCTCACACACATATTTGAAGAACAGGGCAGCAGGCATTTCCCACTTTTGTCTCAGAAGATGGGAAAACCCTGCTGAGTTTTGGATCGAGCATCCTGCTTCCAACCGTGGGCAGCAGCGAGATGATTCGAGAAACCCGCAGGCAGGCGAGCGAGGCAACAGAGTCTCCGTCTTTCTCTGAAGACGCAACTTTTGTCCTCTGGATCTCAGTGCTTTTCATTCGCCTCGGGCTGGATAGCTTACCGTTTTGTATATATGGTTTAATGGTTGCGTTGTTAACTCACTGTGATTTCAGGAAAGGCGGCATTAAAATATTTCAGATGGTTAAATACGAGGGACAGGTTACTGCCTCTGCAAAAGGAAGGTTTATCCTAGCAGGCATCCTAGCCTTGCGCAACCCGATCTCGCAGTGGATTTGCTTAAGCCGCTAACCTGCTTTTTATTGATGCAGTTTAAAAAACCTTGCTCTTTCAAGTCCCACTCAGATTTAAATACTGGGCCATTTATTCCCGCGCCCTGACCAAGTGCCTCCCATGTGCCCCACAGGTAACCCAAGCAATCTTCCCCGTGGTTATTTAAAAAGCTGCCAGAGGCTGCAGCTCTCCCGTCGCATTTCTCCTTCTGCTGCTCCTCTTCTTATCGCTTTAGCTGCTGTTGCTGCTGCTGCCCAGGAAGTGGACTGGGAGGCCAGCGCTCGTGGGGCCATGTGATCGCTGCGCACCGATTAGGTGGTTGGATCTGGTGAGCCCTAGGCGAGGGGAGAGGAGGATGGGAACCCAGCACTGGAAGCATGTGACAGCCACATAGTTTTGCACCACCTTCTAGGGCAGGATTTCCACCGAGAAAGAGACCAGAGAGAGGACTGAGCAGCACCCAGGAAGCAGCAGCAGCAACAGCAGCAGCAACAGCGCGCATTGCAAGGTAACCGCAGCTGCGCAAAGGGCGATCCCCAGGGGGAGAAGCGCAATTGCAACCTGCTGCTTGCCTGGGCAGGCTGCAGGGGGCTTGTTTGCCAGGGGCAAAGGCAGTGAGCAGCAGCCCGCGAGGACCTGGCGGGCGTTTGCAAGGCTGACACCTGCCGGCCTGGCTGCCAGGTCGGGGGCAGAGGAAGGACCGGGAGCGAGGGGCCAAGGTGAGCGCGGGCTGGAAGAGGAAAGGGCTGAGCTGCAAAGGACGGGGGCATCTCTGCGCGCCTCTCTGTCCGCGCTCCGCGCACCAGGGATACGCGAACTGGCAGCAATAGTCCTGTCACAGTGAAACCAACCTAGAGAGGGATGGGAGAGTCTGCTGCTGTCCTGTGACACTGAATGCTCTCTGGCGCGCAAAGAGCTTGTGACTTCCTGCTCGTGGGGACGCCTCTTCGCCAGAGGCGCCCCGAGGCCGACTGGAGGTTAATTTGGGTAGCAAGAAGCGCCATGGCTGCACATGGCTGCAGATGACTCCACATGCGCCCTTTCTGGCAAAGCTGCCGACTGGGGTGAAAAGAGCAACTTCCTTTGACTTCTTCTTTCCTACTGGAGATTTAAACGTGGGTTCATTTTTACTGTTGACATCTTGTAACTGGAAAGGCACATTTCTAATTTATTACCGATTTGTTCAATGCAAACTATGGAAGTAAAGCCAATGCAAATCTATAAAAGGGTTCCCCTCCATGGAAACTCCCCTTTCAATAACACTTTATTGAAATATTTATGAAAGTGCTTGAAATAGTTTTGTCCAACAGCGGATCTATCTCGTTTTTGATCAGGAGTCAGGTTTCAGCTCCATGGAAGTTGCAGCAGTATTGGGACAACTCCTCCTATTTATGGAAAGCTATAGGAGGCCAGTCTGACAAGTAGACCTAAAGCCCCAGAAGTTGTTAATGGCAAACAACTCTCAACTCCAGCCAAGGGGTCTGCAGATTGTTTTCCAGACCTGCAGATCAGATGATGCCCAGAACTCAGCGTCTGGAAACTGGTATGTGGCCAGCTGACTGGAGTTGGGGCTGATTTGCATATCTGTTACTTGTTCTCCATAAATCTAGTCATTTGTCATTAATAATAATAATATTTACCTTTTTACCTTTAATCACCAGCATCATCATCTGTGGTTGTGGCCTTTTGTTAGATTGATTATCTTTAGCATTTATTTCAGGTTTCAAATTATATTAACTAGAAGGCCAAGCTTAAGACATGGGGAAAGTTTATGCAGAATTTACTACCTGCAAATACAATCATATTCAGTGGTAACTGAGGGTACCCTGAAATTGTGTAAAGAACTGTCATATGCCATGAATAGAATGAGGTGGCTGGGTGTCAGAAATCCAGGATCATAGAACTACTTTGTTAGAAAGTTCATTGATATGAATTGGGGAGCTTGACCTGATCTATCGATCAGGTTGCTGAGGTACTAAAGCAGTGCTCTGAACTCCTCAGAAGTGTGGCATTACAGCGGTACCTCAGGTTCCTGACGCTTCAGGTTACAGACTCTGCTAACCCAGAAATAGTACTTTGGGTTAAGAACTTTGCTCCAGGATAAGAACAGAAATCGTGCGGCGGCAACAGGAGGCCCCATTAGCTAAATTGGTGCTTCAGGTTAAGAACAGTTTAGGTTAAGAACGGACCTCCAGAACAAATTAAGTTCTTAACCCAGGGTACCACTGTAAATGAAAATTGCATCTCACGTCTGTGGATATTGTAGTTTGCTAGGATTCCACAACCCCATTAGAAAAAGGGTCCTTCGCTGTCTGTTGCTGATGCTCAAAAATATCCAACAAGTCCAAACTACTGTTGTTTATCTCCTCCTTGTCACCCCCCCACCCTTTTGGGTGTGACTTCAGGATAGCAGCAAAAAATGAGAGGTGGGTTGCAATTTCTCAAAACTTCTGTGTGCCTAATGCACCGTTCTGTTTCTCCCCTCTGCAGGGGGGTTAGACAAGGAGCCAGCATAACCGACGTCACTGTGCAGGTGGACGGAGTCATATTTGACAGAAGCACGTCTGGCCTCTTTCAAAATCACTCCGCAGACCCACCCTCTAGTAGCCGGTCTACAGTCAGCACCCATATCTTTAGGAAGAGGCTTTTGGACTGTAGTTACGATTTAGCCCGGGGGTGGGTGAGTGTGGAACTAGTCTGTTAACCTCCAGAGGTTGTTTGGCTCCCAACTCCCACCAGTCCTGGCCAGCACAGCATGCTGGGAGTTGGGCTCCCAACAATTTCTGGACTCTGTCCCTGGTTTCCCCATGTCCGATCCTAGCAACATTCAAGTATTTTGGAATTTCAACAGAATTTCCCACTAAGTCTTATTTTTGTTCTTTAAGGGGGCATGGCATAATGGTTGAGGTCCCCTTTGGATGATCACTGTTCTCTTGGAGGGATTTGGTCTCACACCAGCATGTTTAGGTTTGCCCAGTTAGCGTGGATTTAAAGCACAGTTGCCTGGAAATGGCCTAAGAGACAGAGTGACAAATCAGGAGGTTCCTGTTCAGATATCAGCTCTGCCACCTTTTCTAAGCCCCAGGGCCTTCATAACATGGGGGGTGATATGGACCTACCTTACAGGATTGGTGTAAGCATGAAGTACTTTGAATGCTCTAAAGCACTGTATAAAAGTGAAGTAGTATTATTCGCTATCTTCCATGCTTAAGCCAGTAACAAAATGATTGACTTGACCAGGTTGCCAAATATGGGGTGCATTAACTTGTGGAGATTATACAGTAGTGGTAGGGAGAAATTGCAACTGCCTGCTTTCCTTCTGGTGGCCTCCAACTTTTCTCATTATTTTGCTTCCAATACCTTGAGCTGCTGAGAGTGGCATGATTATTAATTTGAATCACAGGAGAGAGAGAGCTTAGACTGATAGATCGCATTGGCAGCAGTGATCTGGAGTCTCCAGTCTCCTCTAGGTTGACCTTATTCCACCTTTGCAGCTCTGTTGCAGGATGGAGGCCTTTCCGGCAGGAAAGGTGTCCCCCCTCTGACCCTCGCTGGGCTCGTTCCTCTGTGTTAATAGTGGGACGGGGGACTTAAAGCAGAACCATCTTCTCCCATCAGCCCATCACCCAGAAGGAGAAAAGACACATTTTCTGAAGCCACTTTTGAGACCCTTCTCTCTCCACCTCCCTTCTCTTTTACAGTTCATCATTTTATATCATGTTTCAGGATCCATTGGTCCCTTGCACTTGCTTTTGACTAGGATAATTGTTCTTTAGAATTGTGTGGAAAACTCTTGTTAAGTCAGTAAGCAACAAGGCATAAATATTAGGCCAAGTCTGCAGAATGTAGGAAGCAATACTTTCTCTTACGTGTGGCTGTGAGATCACCGAGGGTGGGGTGGGGCAGTTAACCATGGGGTGTTCACTCTATTTTGCCTTTGTCAGACTCCACCTGGAGTCCTGTCCAGCTCTGGGCACCACAATTGAAGGAGGATATTGACAAGCTGGAAAGTTTTCAGAGAAAGGAAGCAATACCAGGAGAATCCATCCTGGATTATTTAAACTAAAAGGCTAAAACTAGTCTATCTAAGCCTCTCTTTAAGTTGCAAAGGGATGGCACTCTGCTCACGTGAGGAAGGAAGGATACTAGCTAATAAATATATCCTCTCCTGGCATCTAATTCACATCCCAACATAGGTTATGGGTCCAGATTAGATTATTTTTGAAGTATTTTGGTGAATGCAGCTGAATTCTCTTAAGAAAGAAGAGAGGTCCAAAGCAGAACTCTTTCTTTTGTTTCTTGGTGAGCATACGGTGACTCCATTGTCTCCACTGTGAAGAGAGATTAGCCCCCACTTCCCTCACAGAGCAGTAACTAGGTCGTGAAGATTTTTTATCTTAAATTTTCCTTTGGAGACTTTGTTCTGGTTTTGGATTTAGCACATTTTTCTCCAACTTTTGAGTTTTGGACATTTCCTCCGTTTTTGAGATGGCCAGTGAGGTTTACTTCAGTGATGCAAGCCTCAAGATGCCCAGATTACCATCCTTACTCAATGGGGAAAGTATCTGTTGTTAATAGCAAAGAAATACTAGGTGGCATTAAAAGTAAAAGGCCTAAAGGCAATAACAAAGAATCTAGAGCTCCAATCAATGTATGAGAACGGCAGAATAAGCAAGCAAGAGCCACAACTTTAAGCAGCATTTCAGATGCCCAGGTTGTACGTATTAAGGAGACTGATACTGCAGCCCAGATACTTGAGGCTCTGGAACTTTCATATGGATTTGCAAGCAAAAGTTTCCATAGAAAACGGATGCGAGATTTGCTGAGGCTCAGGTTGAACTCTAAGGCAGATTGTCCCAAATATGTGACTGAGATCTTAACATTTCTCGAGAAACTAGAACTGTCAGAGTACCCAATGCAGGAAGAGCAAAATATCTGCGATTTCCTAGGGTCACTAGAACCCAAATTTGGGACTTTTGCAACTCTAATGGATGGGAAAGAGGACTTGACTTGACTTTCAAAAGATTAATTGCCTGTTTAAGAGAGGAATGTGTACAAAGGAGAGAAGAGTCTCCAGTCAGGAGTGCAAAAGCCAATGATTCTAGTTATGTGTCTAAGTGTCAAATGAAGGGCAAAGCCACATCTATGAAAGTTGTGTGCTTTAATTGTAATAAAGAAGTACACATAGCAAAAGCAGGGCAAGCAAGGTTCTGGAAACCAAGCCTTATGAGGAACGGTTGAGGGAGTTTGGTTTGTTTAGCCTGGGAAGGAGGAGACTGAGAGGAGGTATAAGAGCAACTCTTCAAGTGTCTCAAGGGCTGTGTAAGTCCTAAACAGATTAATTATTACATTTTCTGAAGCAGGAGGCTCATATTTAACCCCTTTAACTCCTAATGCTCAAAACCTGGAGGTAATGTTAGTTTGTGGGTGGGGAAAACAATAATCCAAAAGTGGATGTAGATAATTTTATACATGTAATTTTATACCGTGATGCTTACATTGTTTTTGTTTTCAGATGCACATTTATGTTTGTTCAATTGAATTGAATCAAAATCTTTTGACATTTCCATTTGTGGCGCTTGTTTCACAGCACACTGAAATTATTGGCCATAAGCAGATGGAGGAAGGGATGGGGCACTGAAGGCTCCTCAGCCTTTTGATCCATCCCTTTCACCTGCGCCCATGGGAGAACAGACTCATAGGTATCTACCATATATGTGGTGCTTTCCAGAACAGACACTGCACCTGTCTGCTATACTAAAAAAACAACAACAACCCCAAGTCTAAAAATCCTCTGACTACTTGAGAGCAACCCCATCATATTCAGCAAGACTTACTTCTGAGTAGACCTGCATAGATTTGAGCATTCTAACTAGAGTTGAAGCCATGGTGAAAATTGAGGCAGAACATTCTTTATTCTGGACGAGTTAATCCAGAACGCTCTCAGCTCTGACTCTGCAAACTGGCAGCATCATCCTGAGGGAATGAGTCTCTCCCTTGACTCGAGGGGAATGGACAGCCAGAAGCAACGTCAGCCCAACAGACACGTGTGTTCACCACATATTCATACCATGCCTCCAGAGAAGTGCCAGGCGGCTCCTGCTCCTGCCTGGAAGCTTCTTAGCTTCTCCCTATCATTGTTGATGCTGAAGAGCACCCCAAAGATCAGGGGGCCCCAGAGCACCATCTGTAGTGTCACAAGAAGCTGCAGAAGCTTTTCTGGAGACAAGCCGTTGAACACAGACAAACATTGCTGATATCTGTGACTGTATGGCTAAGGGTTTGGCAAGGCTCTTCCCGCATCACAAAGCACAAAAATGTCAATGGGAAGCAAAACAGAGGAGGCAAATAATGCTATTTTGATATGAATTCACATTGCAAACATTCTTCACACATAGGTGGCATGCATGAGGGAAGGGCCGCAGATCAGCAGTAGAGGCACCTGCCTTGCATGCAGAAGGTACCAGGTTCTGGGGAGAGCCACTGCCAGTCAGTGTAGACAGTACTAAGCAAGGTAGAACAAAGGTCTGACTCAGTTCTATGTTCCTATAGGTGGTGTAGTGGCATTGTAATATCTATGGCAGAGATCTGTAATGTCATCCTTAAGAAGACTTCCCTGGACTCAGAGGGGTTAAACCCAGTGGCAAATATCCCCTTTCTGGGCAAGGTGCTTGAGAAGGTGGCAGCACCCCAGCTTCAGGCATGTCTGAGGAAAACTGATTATTTGGATTCACTCTGTTCCAGTCTGGGTTCAGGCCTGGTCACACCACTGAAATTGCCTTGGTCACCCTTATTGAAGACATTTGTTAGGAGAATGTTAAGGGGAGTGCAGCCCTGCTCGTTCTCCTAGATCTCTCTGCAGCTTTTGGAACTGTTGGCCACTGAAGGATACTTCAGTGGTGCCTCAGGAAGGTGGGGGGGGCACTGTCCTAAAGGGCTCCTGGGAATTATCCTGGGGTGTCCCACAGGGCTCCATCTTGGCCCCCATGCTATGTAACATCCAACGGAAGCCTCTGGGAGCGGTCATTAGGAGATTTGGAGTGAAGTGGTGTTAAAATGCTGGTGACAACCAGCTCCATTTCTCTGTTCAGACTGAATCAGGAGAGGCAACTGAGGTTTTAGACCACTTCTCGGAGGTGGTGAGGGGCTGGATGTGGGTCAATAAATTGAGGCTGAATCCTGGAGAGACAGAGGTATCCCAGCTCCTCATGTCTGTGAGGTGTGGAGGCGGCCTATCCTGCATAGGTTAGCACTCTCCTGGAAGGAGGCTCAGGTAGCCTTGATGGCTTGGAGTGCCTTCTTTGGGCTCCAGCTGGTTTGCTAGTTATAGCCCCTTTTCAACAGTACTTGGCTACTGTATTTCCTGCTCTGGTCACTTCCAGATGGGATTATTAGAAGGTGCTGTACGTGGTGCTGCTCTTGAAGATGACTTGGAAACTTTGGTTCATCCAAAATGCATTAAGCAGACCAAACTGGGGTGGGATAAGGAGAGAGGGAAAGTTCACTATGGGTAATATTCTTGGATATTTATACAGTAACTGAATATAAGGTGACTGAGCAGCCACCACCTCTCTTACAGGGTGACTTAACAGGGTGTATGTTGCACAGCCTCACTTTAAGCAGAAAGCACAGCGGTATGCAATATACAGGCCTTCACTTTGCTTAACAACCATCATAACAGTAGTCATTTTGCTAGGTTAACATAAATATAATCTGATCTTGATTGCATTACTTCTGCAAATAAGTTGTGTGCTGGCTTGTTCACTGGAAAAAAAAATGGCAGAAAATCAGCTGACAGTCATGCTGAATTCATTTTCCCTCTCACAAAAGGGAACAGTCTTATACTTACTTGGGTGTTGGCTGAGTGATCCAGTTGTGCGGCTCTGTAAAATCCCACTAATGGACTCTAAATCTTATAACCAGGTCATGTTGTCTATGTAAAAATATACAGTGTCCATGTTTAAATACTTCAGATGCTCAGTGTTGTGTGAGAAATGCATCGTCTAAGTATGACTTGCACAAATAACATTCATTGGCAAGTAAAGCAATATCCGCTTACTGGTATCAATTGGGAGTAGCCGAGTGGAGCCACCAAAGGTCTGGGAGGCCTTTGGCCTCCTGCATCGCCAATGGATGACGTTAGCTCCTCCATCATCCGCTAGGGTGCTTGTGTCCCCCCACAAATTTTGAGTTTAAACTGCTTATCAGGGCAAAGCAAGCAGGCAGTTTCACAAGGGTGGGTCTGACTGCTACCTGACGTCAGTCAGGTCCACCAACTGACCATAAACACAGGCTGTGTGGTACTCTGTGGATCATCTAGTCCAACCCCCTACAATACAGGAATTTCAATCAAAGCATCCATGGCAGATGGCCATCCACTTTCTGCATCAAAACCTCCAGTGAAGGAGAATCCACCACCTCCCAGTCTTTTCCACTGTCAAACAGCCCTTACTGTGAGATGTTTAGTCAGATTCTGTAACTTGAAACCATTGGTTAAGGTCCTTCTTTCCAGAACAGGAGAAAACAAGCTTGCGGCATTAGCTACCCCTCCCAATCATCTACAAATTGGAGATGAGTATCCCCTCAATTCCTTCATCCAAGTCATTTATAAAGACGCTGAACAATGGTCCCAAGACAGAACACTGTGGTAGTATCCTGTGGCACCCCACTTGTCACTTTTTTCCAGGACAATGAGGAACCATTAATGAGTACTCTTTGGGTGTGGTCAGTTGGGTGTGGTCAGCTGCAAATCCACCTAACAGTTATCTCATCCAACCCACATTTTACCAACTTCTCTGCAAGAAGTTCATGGGGGACTTTGTCAACAGCCTGACTGAAATCAAGATACACTAGGTCCACAGCACTCCCCTGATCCAACAAGCTTGTGACTCCATAAAAAAAAGACATGAGATTTGTCTCACATGACTTGTTTTTGAGAAACCCATGCTGGGTCTCACCGCATCCTTTTCTAAGTGCTCACAGACAGACTGTTAAATTATCTGGGCCTTTCCTGGTATTGATGTCAAGCTGACTGGTCAGTAGTTGGCTGGGTCTTTCTTTCCTCCGATGGAGACAACATTTGCCTGCCTCCAGTCTGCAGGGACGTGTCACCTGTTCTCCAAGATTTTTCAAGGGTAATAGGCTCTGAAATTACCGAATTTTTCCATCTATAAGACGCCCCCATGTATAAGACGCCTCCTATTTTTGGGGACTCAGATTTAAGAAAATGGGGGGGAGATGGCCCAGAGTATAAAACACCCCTAAATTTTTGACATTATTTTTTAGGGAAAAACCTAGTCTTATACACGGAAAAATATGGTACATCTGCAAGTTCCAGTAGTACCCTTGGATGCAGCTCATCTGGCCCTGGTGATTTGAATTCATTTAAAGTATCTAGGTGTTCCCTTACTACCTCTTTTCCAATCTTGGGCTGCAGCTCCCTCCTTACATCATTTATTCTGTTATCACCAGGTTGGGCATCACTTTCCTTTTGGGTGACGACGGAAGCAAAGTAGGTGTTGAGCAGTTCTGCCTTCTCTCTGTCAACCAATAGCATTTCTCCATCTTCTCCACACAGAGTACCTACCATCTACTTGTTCTTCCTTTTGCTTGGAACATGGTGGAAGAAACCTTTATTACAGTGGTACCTCAGGTTACATACGCTTCAGGTTACAGACTCCGCTAACCCAGAAATAGTACCTCAGGTTAAGAACTTTGCTTCAGGATGAGAACAGAAATCACATGGCGGCGGTGCGGCGGCAGTGGGAGGCCCCATTAGCTAAAGTGGTGCTTCAGGTTAAGAACAAACCTCCAGAACAAATTAAGTTCTTAACGCGAGGTACCACTGTATTATTATTATTATTATTATTATTATTATTATTAACTTCTCGTGCAAGCCTGAGATCATTCTGGGCTTTAACCAGCCTGATTTTCCTGCTGCAACTGTTGGTGTATACTCCTCCTTTGTGATTTCCCCCTTCTTCCCCTTTTTATAACTCTGCTCACCTGGAAGCCCCTTATGCAGCCACACCGGTTTCTCTACATGCCTCACATTTTTCTTTCTTGTTGGAATTGTCTGCATTTGACTTGGGTCACTTTATCTGCTTTCCCAGTTTAAATGGGCCTTTTTATGGTTTGTTATCTAGATGCTGTTATAAATTTAATTCAGACTCATAGTGAAGCAATCTTCTATTTCCGTAAACTGAAATGACCTGACATGTATGGTCAGATAAAGGCCCTGTTGTTCATTTTGCCCTTGGAAATGATAGCAGCTCACAAGGAGTGCCTCTGCCTGAATCCGTGCTAAGCAAAGTTGGCCTGCGTGTGGGAGATCAGCAGACTTTCTTGGCAGACTTTTCTGTCTCTTCACTGGCATCCTCCACAAGTTCAGTTTACCGGATAACTTCCTGGAGAAGAAGCAGCTGAACTAGTTTTTTCCCTTCTGGAAAGAAATCTACCCAATGTTAAGTCTGTCCTGTGTATTATTGCCAGTTCCTTCAACTCTGTGGCTCTGTAGAAAGCCCTTCACACTACAGTGCCATTAGCCTTATGCAGTGTGTGTTGCTTGTTTGACAACTGTGCAAAGGTAGAGGATTGCTGGCAGCCTGACATGCATTTCAGGGCGACGGGAATGCATTACTCCCTTCATTTCTCATGATGGCTGCAAACTGTCTTTTGACAAAGTCCACCATGAACGTCTTGCAGAGCAGCTGGTAAAATGTGGGTTGGATGAGATAACTGTTAGGTGGATTTGTAGCTGGTTGACTGACCAAACCCAAAGAGTACTCATTAATGGTTCCTCATCATCCTGGGGAAAAGTGACCAGTAGGGTGTCCTGGGCCTGTTGTTCAAAGTCTTTATAAATGTCTTGGATGAAGGAATTGAGGGGATGCTTATCTCCAATTTGCAGATGACACCAAACTGGGAGGGGTAGCTAATGCTGCAGAAGACAGAATCAGAATTCAGGCCTTGGTGGACCACAACCTTAACATGAGTCAACTGTGTGATGCAGCAGCAAAAAAAGTGAATGTTATTTTAGGCTGCATCAAGAGAAGTCTAGTGTCCAGATCAAGGGAAGTCATAGTCGCACTCTATTCTGTCTTGATCAGACCACACCTGGAGTCCTGTGTCCAGTTCTGGGCGCCACAATTTAAGAAGGTGGTGTGGTAGCTTCATTTAATTTATTTGCATATTCAGACCCAGAGACCTCCCCCTTAAATAAAGACACATTTGACTCAAATTTTAGTTTTGGTTTTTGGCAGAATTTAGGCCACAACTTTATTGATTACAGAAAAGTGAGTGGTTGCATAGGCTCTGGTTTGATTAGCTCCCTACACCATTGCAGGTAGCGCTGACCCAGAGCTCGATCATAGGTCAGCCAAGAGTGAACACCTGGATAGGCGGAAAGCCTGGAAACAGACTCTGTTCACTCCCCTGGACTCAGGCACAGGCACAACCCCCTTTTGGGGGTTGACCAAACCAAGTTGAGTCCCTGGGTTCCTTTAATGCAATACCCTTCACATAGGGAAGGCAAAACCGTTCTCCCATCCCTATCACCTGAACCAGTGCCTATCCGCAACCTTACAAGTTGTGACGAATTGCTACGTGGCAGGTGAAACCCAAATGGCAACAGCAAATCAGCCAAGTGAGGAAAATTCCTGCTCTGCCCTTGTCCCAACGACAGACAACACACAACGGCATAGCAAGGTCAATCGCAAAAATGCCCTAAAATTAGGGAGAGGTGGGCGGGTGTTCCGATGCACGAGCCGAAAGAGGAAGCTCTGAGACACGTGCAAGGGATTATATAGGTCCCTCAATCCTTTTAGACTTCACCCCATTGGCCAGATTAAACCCAGCAATGAGGGACCTACCAATCGGGTGTTGTGGCTATCCAATAGACCCACCCACAACCAGGTGGTCAGTCTCCAGGTCTCACCACAACACGTGCCCTCTTTTAGGGAGGAAACGATTTATTTTAATTAAACAAATATTATTGGAGAATAATGAGTTCTAACCTGTTTGACACAGTTTACCCGACTTTTGTTCTTGATTTTTAGGTGCTCTGTTTTCTAAAGATGGGAAGGCGGAAACTGGATCTTTCCAAACTGACAGATGAAGAGGCTGAGCATGTTTGGGAAGTTGTTCAGCGGGACTTCGATCTGCGGAAAAAAGAGGAAGAGCGTTTAGAGTAAGTAGCTAAAACATGAGAATAGGAACTTTGATGATTCTTCAAAAGGGAGGCCTTTGGCATTTGTCATTTTCAATCTGTTTTCCAGCTAGCTTGAATCACTAATGCTAGACACATGGCAGGGAGGGGGGCTACAAAAATGGCTATGGGATAATATAGATAACGTTATCACAGAATTTGTTAATATTTGCAATGATATAGTTTAATTTAAATTTAAAACTTAAACAGGAAATTTAAACAGGAAAACTCTTACTAGCTGTTGCATGCTAGATCTTATGGGACAGAAAAAAGCAGACTTAAATGCATGAGATTCAGGAAAAGACAGGCATTTAGTGAATGGCTGGGAAAATATGTACTGTACTTTTGTATTTTGCTTGGTCCATAGATTTATCTTGTAGACTTCTCTAGGAGTTGGTTAGTTGGAAAATGCAGCTTATACAAAAACACTCTTTTCCATCTTCTCAAAAGTCTAAGTTATGTGCTTCTGAAAGTACACGCTACAATTTTTACGCATCTCTGGCTCTCTCAGTTTCAAGCTCAGCCTTGACCACATGCGGCTGTGATGTCCCTTTGGCACAGCAAGGTCAGAGCTACCCTCACTGCTCCCAGAATGCCAATTTAATTTTTTTAAAAGAAATATCTGTGTTTCAAGCCCTTGTTGTTTTGGAGATCTATTTAAGAGCCAGGCAGCGAGTGATTGACGAAGCATCAGGAACAAGTTTAGGAAGAGTCCTTTCCACATGGCAGTGAATCATCTCCCATGTGGTGTAGTGGTTAAGAGCGGTGGACTCGTAATCTGGTGAACTGGGTTCGAGTCTCTGCTCCTCCACATTCAGCTGCTGGGTGACCTTGGGCCAGTCACACTTCTTTGAAGTCTCTCAGCCCCACTCACCTCACAGAGTGTTTGTTGTGGGGGAGGAAGGAGAATGTTAGCCGCTTTGAGACTTCTTTGGGTAGTGATAAAGCGGGATATCAAATCCAAAACCAAACTATTCATGTATCCATGGTACTGTTAAATTATGATCATCAACTGCTTTTTTAATCATTCCCCGGAAGAGCACAGGATGCTTACAGTACGTGGCACTTTGCCTTTCTCTTCAGAACAACCCTTTGAGGTCGGTTAGGCTGAAAGACAGCGAACTGCTAGTAGTTTTTCCTCAGGTGTTCAAGACTGCACTGGGATGTATGGAAGGAACATGTCCATGGTATTGTTTTGCAGTATAATCTGAAGTACAGAAATGTATAGTATGTTTCTAGGCACAGAAGAATTGTGAATGCATAGGTGCAAAATGGAACCTTTAAGGAGTATATCCACAGCACTGCAGAAACGGTATTCTGGCAGTGGAGAGAACAGCTTAGCTCTGCATAAAATTCTCAATAAAATTTTTATTAGGGGTTTTTACAGAATAAAGTACAAAGACAATAAACAACCTTACTTTTATCTCAACAGAGTTTCATAACTTCTTTGGACTTCCTCACATCTCCCGCTGCCATTTTCATCATCATAGATTTTTTCCATGCAATTTATCATCTAATTTGCAAATTTTATAACCACTTATTTAAATATAGTCCTCTGCAAATTAATTTCTCTTAATCTCACTTTACATCCCATTCCGATCCGATTTTGTGGTGGCCAATTATTTATGATCAAACATCCTACTTAACTTTCCACCAAATCACAGTATTTTTGTAAATAAGTCTTAAATTTCCTCCAATCTTCTTCAACCCTCTCTTCTCCCAGGTCTCGAATTCTGCCAGTCATCTCAGCCAGTTGCATATAGTCCATCAGCTGCATCTGCCATTCTTCCAGAGTGGGTAGATCTTGAGTTTTCCACTTCTTGGCGATAAGTATCCTTGCTGCTGCTGTTGCGTACAAAAAGAATGTTCGATCCTTCTTTGGCACCATCTGGCCGACAATGCCCAGGAGGAAGGCCTCTGGTTTCTTAAGGAAGGTATACTTAAATACCTTTTTCAGCTCATTATATATCATTTCCCAGAAGACCTTCACCCTGGGACAAGTCCACCAGAGGTGAAAGAATGTTCCTTCTTTTTCCTTACATTTCCAACATTTATTGTCTGGCACATGGCATATTTTGGCAAGTTTAACTGGGGTCATGTACCACCTATATATCATTTTCATTACATTTTCCTTCAGAGCATTACATGCCGTGAAGTTCATCCCCGTGGTCCACAACCTTTCCCAATCCTCAAACATAATATTATGCCCAATATCCTGTGCCCACTTTATCATGGCCGACTTAACCATTTCATCTTGTGTATTCCATTTCAACAGCAAGTTATACATTCTTGAGAGTACTTTAGTCTTAGGTTCTAACAATTCTGTTTCCAACTTCGATTTCTCCACCTGGAATCCTAACTTTTTATCCTTTTTAAAAATTTCTTGAATCTGAGCGTAATGTAACCAGTCTCGCACTTTGTCTTTCATTTTTTCCAAACTCTGCAATTTCCAATTATTGCCCTCTTTCTCTATTATTTCCCAATATTTCGGCCATTTGGCCTCCATATTGGGTCTTTTTCGGGCCTTAGCCTCCAGAGGTGATAGCCATCTTGGAGTTTTATTTTCCAATAGGTCTTTGTATTTTGTCCAGACATTAAACACTGCTTTCCTGACAATATGGTTCTTAAAGGCCTTATTGATCTTAACTTTGTCATACCATAAGTATGCATGCCAACCAAATGCATTGTTAAAACCTTCTAAATCTAACACATCAGTGTCCTCTAGAAGTAGCCAGTCTTTTAGCCAGCAGAAAGCTGCGGCTTCATAGTACAACCTTAAGTCTGGCAGGGCAAAGCCCCCTCTTTCTTTCGCATCAGTTAATATCTTAAACTTAATTCTGGGCTTTTTGCCCTGCCAGACAAATTTAGAAATATCTCTCTGCCACTTCCTGAAACACTCCGTCTTGTCCACAATTTGCAATGTTTGAAACAAAAACAACATCTTAGGCAATACATTCATCTTAATAGCAGCAATTCGGCCTAGCAAAGAAAGCTTCAATTTTGACCAACTGTCCAAGTCTCTCTTAATTTCAGACCAACATTTTTCATAATTGTCCTTAAATAGACTCAGATTTTTTGCTGTTATGTTTACCCCTAGGTACTTTACTTTTTTAACCACAGTTAGTTCTGTTTCTCTCTGAAACCGTTCTGACTCTACATCTGTCAAGTTTTTTCCCAACACCTTAGTTTTCTGTTTATTTAGTTTGAAGCCCGCTACCCGACCAAAGTCCTGAATCAATTGTAACACTCTTTTTGTGCTAGATTCTGGCTCTTGCAATGTCAAAACAAGGTCATCTGCAAAAGCTTTAAGTTTATATTGTTTCGCTCCGATCTGAATCCCTTGCACCAACCGGTCCCCTCTAATCAAGTTCAAGAGCACCTCCAGGACAGAAATAAACAGCAAGGGGGAAATCGGGCAGCCTTGTCGTGTCCCTTTTTCAATCTTAAACTCTTCTGTAACCACATTGTTGACTATCAGTTTTGCCTTTTGTTCTGAGTAAATCGCGTCAATCCCATTTTCAAAACCCCGCCCCACTCCCATTTCTTTTAAATTCCCCTTCATAAATTTCCAAGAGATGTTATCGAAGGCCTTCTCCGCGTCTATAAAAATTAAAACTGCTTTAGTGTTAATATTTGTTTGCAAAAGTTCCAAAATGTCAATAATGTTCCTTGTATTAGCAAACAAGTGTCTTCCTGGGAGAAAGCCTGCCTGGTCTTTATGAATTATCTCATTTAAAACTCTTTTGAGTCTTCCTGCCAAAACGTCAGCAAATATTTTATAATCCACATTTAAAAGGGAAATGGGACGGTAGTTCTTAAGTTGTGTCTTTTCAGTTTCTGATTTTGGTATCAATGTGATAAAAGCTTCCTTCCACGATTCAGGCGCCTTCTTTCCCTCCATAATTTCATTGCTGACCTCCATCAGTGGTTGAATCAAATAGTCACTTAATGTCTTATAATACTTGGAGGTCAAGCCATCTGGCCCTGGAGACTTGCCCAGCTTCATATTCTGAATGGCATGTTCTATCTCTAATCGTGTTATTTTACTATTCAGGAGTGATCTATTTTCTTGTGATAGTTTTTTAAGTCCATTTTTCTCCAAAAATTTTGCAATCTCTTCCTCATTTTGTGGCCCTTGAGTGTATAATTTCTTAAAATATTTCTGGAAACATTTTCTAATTTCCACCGGGTTCTGAATATATCTTCCTTCTATTTCCAAATTTGTTACTATGTTCAACTTTTGTCTCTTCTTCAACTGCCAAGCCAGCAGTTTCCCACATTTGTTAGCCGATTCAAATGTTTTTTGTTTCATTAATTTAATCTTCCATTCTATTTCCTGATTTATCAGTTTGGAATATTGTGCCTGATGAAGTTTAATTTCTCTCAAGATCGGCTGTGACTTCGGGTTTACTCTTAGTTTCTTCTCTAACTCTTTAATTTTCCCCAAAATCTTATCCTTTTTCTCATTTTGTAGTCTTTTCTTTATGGCGTTCTGTTGTATCAAGAACCCTCTCATCACAGCTTTGCTTGCGTCCCAGATTGTTCTTTTTTCCACAGCAGTGTTCAAATTTATCTCAAAGTAGTCCTTTATTGTTTTTTTGGCCTTCTTAATAATCTCCTGATCTCTAAACAAGTTGTCATTCATCTTCCATCTAAAGGAGCCGGTTGGTAATAATGTCATGTCCATTTTCAACGCGTTATGATCGGAGCAGGTCTTTGGGCAGATTTCCACTTTCTTCACCTTAGGAGCCAGACCTCTAGAAATCCATATTTGGTCAATTCTTGTCCAAGTCAGTTGGGCTTCAGAGAAAAATGTTCCTTCTTTCCCCAAGGGGTTCTTTGTCCTCCATATATCAATCCAGTCCATGTTGTCTGTCATTTCGAAAAAGGTCTTTGGTAGTCTGCCATCTTTAGTAACCTTTTGGCTTTGTGACCTATCCATGTTCGTTGAAACGATCCCATTCATATCTCCCATCATGATGATGTTATCATAGTCCAGATAATCCAGCATAATCTCATGCAACTTCTTGTAGAATTCTGATTTCCCTTCATTTGGAGCGTAGATTCCTAATATCAAAATTTTCTCTCCTTGGTGCTGTATTTCAATTGCCAAAATTCTTCCATGTTCATCTTTAAATAGAAATTTTGGTGAGAGGCTCTCCTTTGCATATATCACCACTCCTCTCTTCTTAACTGAATCCGAAGATATAAATTCTTGGCCTAACCTTTTATTTACCAATATTTTTCTGTGGAGCCTAGTCACATGTGTTTCTTGTAGACAGGTAATGTCTAGTTGCTCCTTTTTTAATATGTGAAAGATTTTCTTCCTTTTTTCCGGGCTGTTACAGCCATTTATGTTCCAGCTTAAAAGTTGCAGAGACATCCTGGATGGATCTGTTTAGTTTCCTTGGGATGGTGTTTTGTTCTGTGAGTCTTCAGGGTTCTGAGGTGCAGGTACCTGTGGTGGTTCAGGCCCTGAGGGTAGTTCAAGTCCTTTATGAAGGTCCTCTCCGTAGGTAGTCAAAAACTTATCCCTATCTTCCAAAGTTCTAATTTTAATCTTCTTCCCTCTAAAGGTAAAAGATAATCCTTGGGGAAAGTCCCACCTAAAGATGATTGAGTTCCAAATATTCAGATCTAAGGTCCAACAGCTGTTTAGGAATGTCCTTAAAAATCTCAATTCTTTTGTCCGAAATGTTCAGGGATCTTCCGTAGTGCAGGCCCAAAATCTTGTCCCTTTCCTCCTTTGATCTCAACGTAATCAAACAGTCTCTGGGCTTTTCTCTCTTTGTGAGTCTTCCAAGTCTGAAGGCTGACACAATTTTAAAGTCTTCCTCCTCTAGACCCCAGAACTTGGAGAATTCTTTGGTCAAAAACTCAGCTAGATTACCTTCTTCCACTTCTGGTATCGATCTTATCCTTAAGTTAGTCTCCCTGTTCCGAAGTTCCAACATAGAGAGGTAGGTCTGATGTTCCCCAACCTGCTTGCTGAGCGGCCTTACTTCTTTTTCCAACTCTCCCACTCTTTGGCTGGTCTCTTCGGCCAGTTTCTGATTTTCACCTGCAGCCTCCTTCAGTTGTCCGATTGCTTGTGCATTCTGTGCAACTTGCCCAGATAATTTGTTTAAAGTTTCTGTATTAAGGTCAATTTTCGCAGTTTGTTGGTCAACTTTCCTGTCCAAAGACTCCAATTTCTCAAGAATTCTCTCTAATACAGAACCAGATCCTCCTGAGGCCATCTCTTCTAGTTGTAATTCCTCAGTTTCTCCCTCCCCTGCCTGTGACAGGGAGGTAGCTTTTTCCTCCGAGGGCAGAGTAGGCACAGATGATCTGCGTGTTTGTGAGGCTGCAGTTAAGGTTGTCAGAGTTGTTTGTCTAGTTCTTAATCCCTTTCTTTTTGCGCCACTCATTCCAAAGTTATCTAGCAGTCAAGGTCAAGCTGAGTTGTTCCCATGAGAAAGCTACGGCCCAGGTGGTAACAGTCAAACAGAGGGCCGGGAAATAGAAAGTAAAACAATGTTTTTGTTATAAATCCTCAATCCTCTAGGGGGAGCATAAAATGTCCTAAGAAGAAGAGTCCATTCCAATCATACGAAATCTGAACCAATACTTAGGGATCTTCACAAAAGTAATTTTAGCAGAGTTGGTTTTAGGTTTGCCACAATATTTCAAGTTGTGCTTACTGGAGTTCCATAATGCAAGAACGTAACCATTCTGAACTCCCTCAGACTGTCTCCAAGTTTAAATACAATGTATCCAAATTTGCAGTCTGACAGTTCTACTGCTCAGGCAGTTCTGACACCTGGGCTTCTTATATAAAATTGTAATCCACAAAGAAGAGAATATATAAGTCCTGATAAAAGTCCAAAAATCAGTTGCTTACAGTCTTTAAGGGGATTGAAAGTAATTTCTGCGGGTGCTCAATCTGAGCTGTCAAAAGTTCTCTCTATGCCTCCACTCCTCCTGCTCTTTGCTTTAAAAGTCAATGGCTGCGGAAGACGGACTTCCTTTTCCTCGTCTCTCCGCTTTCAGCTTATTTTCAGTATTTTTAGTCCCAAAATTTAGTAAAGTCCTCAGTTACTCACGGGTTGTTGCGTTTTAGAATCTTGTGTTGCAGGAAGAAAGGTCGGCGCTCACCGGCAACGGCAGCGCGGCTTCGCTCCGCTGAATGCGCATAGACCCACAGCGCCGCTGCCCCCTCTGCGATCCGGAGCCCCTTACGGGGTTCCCTCAACGTTTCGGGGGTTGCTCCTGGCGCCCGCCGGGTCCCGAGACCGCAGGCTTCCGCTGCCTGCGGTTTTCCAGAATGGGTCTCCGCTTCGCCGTAGCGGACGACCCTTTTCCAGCGGAGCTTCCCTCTCCCGGTTAGGAAAGGGCAGCCATTACCGTTCGCGCCGCCTCCGGAAGTCTCGCTCTGCATAAAATTCTCAAACAGCAACTTTTGAATGATAGAAGGAAATGAAGAGTTAGAATAGTTATTTTTCTTTCTTTCTTAATCCTTACAACAGGAGTCAGGGCAGAAGGGGGAGCTGCAGGAGAATTGGAGCAGCTTCGTCAGGGTTTTGAGTCCTCTTTAGAATAATTTAGTTTGATGGTGTTTTTACCAGAGAGAACAAGCTGCCATCCTGCAAAATTAAAAAAAAAAAAAAAAAACCAGTTATACAGTTGGGAGTGCCTGGACCCTGCCTTGAAGAACAGAGGTGAGGATGTGAAAGAGAAGCATGCAGTTGCCATGTTTCTTGGGAAGAGAAGGAAAAATTAATTCACTCCTCTTAAAAGGAATTATTTACTTTGAGGGAAGAGGCAGGAAGTGAGTCATCAGATGGATGGCTTCTTTAATGTGTGCACTGACATTCATGGTTTTACAGTATCCATAACGAGAAAAAGAAAAACTTTCCTATGTCCATGAGTAGTCCAGGAGGAAATGCATTTTTAGACCATTATAACCCTTCTGGGCTTTTGTCAATCTGCTATAACCCTTTCCCTGAGGAGAATTCATTATATTCATTCCAGATTCATTCTCTCAACCTAGATTTCCCAGGAAGGCAGTACAAATTATATTCAAATAGCAATAGATCTGTTCTTGCAATCTGGAGAGTTTTTGATCCCAATAAAATTACACGACCTCCTTTACTTCTACTGTCTTTGTAAGTCTTACATCCAGTGTTTAGGGCAATCCTCCTTTCCCCCCTTGCTGTGTCCATTGCATCCTCTTCGTACTCCCAAGATGAGATCTTTTAAGTGGTTTGAAACTAATTATACACTAGCCCTAGGGGGCGGGGGGAAAGCCACTTGGTGACCTGCTGCGATTAAAAATAAATCAGTTATACAGCTTGGAGTGTCTGGACCTTGCCTTGAAGAACTCTTTGTATGAGTTTCAGTTGGTGCCGCTCAAGGATGTGGAAAAGGTGCTTGGCCAAGATTGTGTGGACACTTGTGTGTTTCATGGCTTATACTACCCAGCAAGGAGGTGACGGGGGTGGGCCAAGGAAATGACGATTGCCGTGTTACAAGAGGGGATGGTTGCAGGCCACCTAACAGGCCACCGGGTGTGGCCGTTCCTGAAGAGAACTTTCCATGGATCTTGAAGATCCAGATCATGACAGACCACTTGCCAATGTTCCCTCTTGGGTGAGCTTCTTAAGCAGGCAATCTGCAGCCAGGCCCAGGCGCTCCAGGATGAGTGATTTTCTGGATCCAGTTCAATGTGGGTTGAGGCACAGTTTAGGCACTGCAATTGTCTTGGTTGGCCTGTATGATTATGCTGGAGGAGAGTGTAACACTGTTGATGCTTGATCTCTCAATAGCTTTTGATACCCTAAATCATGGTATCCACCTGGAACAACTGTCTAAGTTGGGGTGGGCAGCGCTCTTTGCAATACAGATGACATGCGACTCTTTTTCTATGGGAGTGGTGATGCATTGGTGCTTGGCTGCTCTAAAAGACAGGATAAGGGCCAATAAACTAAAATTCAATCCAGATGTTGTGGCAGAGACACTGTTAGTAGGTGACTGCTGTTCCCAGATAAGTAGTGTTTACCCTGTCCTGGATGGGGTTGCTCTCTGCTGACAGCTCATGTTAATAGTTTGTGGGTGCTCTTGGACCCCTTGTGGCCTCCATGGTTTGGGGTGCCTTCTAGCAGGTTCTGTAGATTTTTTAGCATCTTATCGCTGCTTTTGGGGGTTGATCATTTCAGTGGTGATCAGGGGGAAGTGAGGTCCCAAATACTGCATAATCACTTTCAGGGTTTTAGTGGTTAATTGTTTTGCACCTTGCAGGAAGCCATAGGAACATACAAGTGAGCAAAGGCTCAGCGTGAAAGAGCGCCATGCTGGTGCATGTTGCTAAACTCACATCAACCCAACTCCCCTCTTCGCTGACAGGAGAGGAAAGAAACCTCACAGCACCAGCTTGGCATTGCATGCGGACGAGTGTTTGTGGTTTCATTGTCTCCAAACAAGCCATGAGAGGAAGTAAAGGTTTGTTATTGGCTTCCTCCTGTGGTTTGTCTGGAGAGAAACAAATGTGATGCTTTTTCCCCTGTAGTGGTACAACGGGGTGGAAATGAAGTCATACTTTGTAACTATAGTTTACTGTGACGTAGGACTTGTCTCTTGTCTCTTTCGCCTTCCTCTGTTGTTTGTATCTGATCCCTACAGCAGCCTCTACTTTGCTATGCTATTCATGGTCCCAATGCTTTGGAATTTAGCCTACCAATTGTGTTCTAATTTGCTGGTGCTAACTTTATGGTCCATCTAAGCCCTAGTGCTAAGAATTTTCTGACCCTAATTCTGCAAAGACTCAGGGACATTTCATGCATTCATTCTCAGTTTAATATCCTCCAGTCAGAGAAAAGTTACTATGGGGATTGAAATGTGTATTATCACTGTGTGGGGATTTCTGCTATTGCCACAGTACCCCAAAATGGCTGCAGAGTGGCTGAGCCTATGGTTGTCTGTGGATAGTTAGGTGGTTAAAATTGTTGCATGAACCACTTAGCTCACAAGGGTTCTTCTGCATGTAAGCAGCCAATGCCTCCTGCAGTTGCATGGGGATAAATTTGCATGAGCCATCACTTGTGCAGATACACCACTGCTCTTCTTGTAGTTTGGGGAACTGGGAAAACTTCTGCAAAGCTTTAAAGCCACCCTGTGATTAGAGGGGTGCGCCTGGTTGCATGGATGGGAATCTGAGAATTGGCTTGCCTCTAAATATGTCTAGTAAAAGTTGTTCCTTAACAAGTTCAAGAACTGTGAGCAAATATATTCAGATTGCAAATCTGCCTCCAGGAGCAGTGAAAGAATAGAGAAAAGCTTTGGAATCTAGAATTGGGCTTGCATGTTGATGAGCCTGATTCAGTGTGATGAGGATTGATCTCTGGTTTTTCCTGACCCCTGACTCTGAAAACACTGAAACCAGCTCCCCCAAAATCTGCCCCTTACGATTTGTAATTCACACAATGCCGAGGCTTGGAACACATGGTTGGGATAAAACATTTACAGCAGGTCCACGAATGCTTTTAAAGCACTTGTATTAATAAAGTGCTGATAAGATAGCTGATATTCTGCCTTGCAAAAACAAAGATGAACTTATTTACCGTGGTTGTTTGGCATTGTTGCTCAGTTTCCAGAGTCCTAATGAGGTATGTATACTTTTTTGAGGCAGCAAACTAGCTCCAAACCTTCATGTAAAAATATGATACGAAGGGAGCAGCCATGCTTGCTTATTCATGGGTCTACCACATGTTAGGTTTAAAGAGGTAGGAGTGATTTTTTACATCATCAGGGATGTGAAGGTGAGAAGAGCGGAACTCAGCTACTAGCTCCCCATGCTTTGCCCAAGTCCTTACTCTTCACCCCCAGCTCAGCTCACTTCTGGCATAGGAAGAAAAGTACCTGAAACGATGGAGAACAGAGTCTGGATGGGAGTGAGGTGGAGGCCCAGATCTTCTCACCTGCTCTCATTTTGGTGTACAAAGTAGAGCCCCATCTCAGCTTCATACTTGAATGAGAAGTGTCTGCTCTCATCCCACTCAAGTTGGCTTTTGGGACTGCATAACATGCACGAAGCATTTTCCGATGACAAAAATGATGGATTCATTTAAAACCACTAGGTTAAATTTACTTGGAGTTTATGAATAAGCAGATATGAACAGTAGTAGCTTTTCCACCCACTGGCTCTTGTAGGAGAAAATGTTCCCTTCATTGCCTCAACACCCAGCTGTCTGCCCCCAACACCTTGCTGTTTTGAGTAGGTCCAAATGAATTTGGCCAGAGAAATGAATGAATGAATGAATGAATGAATGAATAATACACTTTTGGAAGGAAATCTGTTACATTTTTGGAAAATCCAAGTTTATAAATACACAACACATAAGCATCACTTCTTGTATCCCTGACGACAAAAGGCCTGCTTCATTGAAGGGTTGGATAGGAATTTCCAAGACGGGGAGCTTGTCACATCCTTGCCATCCCTCTTTGATGTGTTGAGTAGTACCAACAGGGCTGCCCCTTAAGCACTAAAGCAAGTTCCACTCCCATCTTCATCACATCTTTTGCTTAACTGAGAGTGGGTGTGGGGTGTGGAATCACAGAGTGAGCAAGACTCAAATCCCCACTTAGCCCTTTTGCTGGCGGGATGGTTTTGGACCAGGCACCATCTCTCACCCCTGTCTGTAGAGGGTGTGGTCAGTGTGGTCCAGTGGCTGGAGAGTTGGACCTGGGTTCAGATTCCCACTGGGCCAGGAAGAATGACTCTGGCTGACCTTAGGGCAGCCACTATCAGTCAACCTACCTCACAGGGTTGTGGCGGGGATTAAATGAGGAAGAGAACTATGGATCCCACCTGGAGCTCCTTGGAAGAAAAGGGGGCGGGATTTAAGTGCAATAAACACATAAATTCATGAAGACATAAATAAATGGAGAGGGAGGACTGTGCACACCACTCTCAGCTAAGGGGAAGGGCAGAATCAAAACAAAGTTTCCCATTCAATGCAATGGGATGTAAAAGTGGTTCTGTTTGGCTTCGCAGTGGTGTGGGTCGGTATCCGCTAGCCTCATGTTCTCCAGATGCTTGGGACTGTCACTCCCATCGGCTCCAGCCAGCACATCTGAAGGGCACCACATTGACCAAGGCAGATTTTTGTGTTGAGAAGGTTCTTTGCATACTTTGCTCTGTCTGCTCTTCATGGCTGGCTTTCCCCCACTTCTCAAATGCTTAGCAGACATTTTGCTATTATGACAAGAGAGAAAACTGCTGTCCCGTTAGCACTCCTCTGCCCTGTCTTATGCCACCTGCTGTTGCCACACAACTTGGCCTGCCTTTGGGTACTCCGGTGGTGCCCTCAAGCCCTCCATCCCTTTTGGCCTGGGCATCCTTGGGCCCTTCCTCACTTGCTTTTGCCAGCTGAAGAGGCGAGGAGGGTGGCACCCTGCGTTTGAGTCACAGCTCTTGCACATCTCCCCTGTCCTGTCCTGGATTCTTCTCATCTAGGCAAATGCCCAGTGCTGGCATAGGCTCAATGGCTGGGCTAATCTCATGGACCAAACCAGAACCCCAAACTGTCAGGTCTTCTTAATGCGTCACTTAAGCATTCACGTATACAGAAAAGTTGGCTTTCTGCAAGTCCTAGCTAAGATCAGTATCTTTTTGTCTGTTTCTTTGGAGGTTTCTGTAGCTGGTCACACTCCCAGACACAGCCTTAAATAGGAATAGAAAACATTTCAAAAAGGTGTGTGTCGGTTAATGTACCACAAGAGCATTGCTAATTACTCTCTAGGTGAAAAATTTCCAGCCCTGCCTACATGCCTCCAGGGGCCCATCCTACTAACCAAACATTGCACTTCTTACTTGTAGCCCCAAAGGCAAACAGAGGGCCGTGTCTATTTCTGGTTGCTCTGAAAGCAAACAGAAACCTATCACACAGCCTGGCAGATCCTGTCCTGCTATAATCCAGTACAAAGGCATTCACTTTGATTCAAACCTCACCAGAAGGTGTTTTTAGACACCACACAAGGGTGTTCTGCTTGGAGTAGAGTTTCTAGAGTGGTTTTGCTTTCACATTGGCTGCATGTGGATGTCATGATAAACAAATCATAGTTTAGTGTGTCACATACCAGCCTGCGCAAGTCTTGGGCTTGTTGCTGTCTCCATACCGTCTCCTCTTCTAGCATGGCTGCGAGAAGTTCAAAAGCTTTAGTTTCCATTTTAAATTAACTGCAGTTTTAGCTAAGATTAACAACAGGATTCAGAGCTTAACTATGGCTTGTTGAAACAAGCCAGCTTCACAACCCATAGTTTGCAGCAGGGTTGTTCTGTTCTACTCTCAACCTTTCTGAATAGTAAAAGCTGTTTGATAGTGAAACTGTCTCCCTCAGGAAGTGGTGGACTCTCCTTCCTTGGAGGTTTTAAAGCGGAGGTTGGACAGCCATCTGTCATGGATGCTTTAGGTGAGATTCCTGCATTGCAGGGGGTTGGGCTAGATGACTCTCAGGGTCTCTTCCAACTCTACAGTTCTATGAAACAAACAAGTTGAGATTTACCACAGGTTAGGCTGACATAGCAAGCCATAGATCAGCATAGGTCCCAGTTTGGCTTGCAAGGCTGTCTTCTCAAAACCCCAAACTATGCCCACGACCTACACCTGGCATCGTATGTGGTGTCAGGTAAGATCCAGTTTCCCATCACTGCCATAATGAAAAGTGAAAGTGAAAGCTTCCAAACATTGCTGCACTAGCAGAGGGGAAGGGAGCAAGAAGGTGCGCCAACCAGAAGCTCCAACCAGCTCCTTCTCAGAATTGGGGGAACTCAGGCCCTGCAGGTGAATCCAGCCTCCCTCCAGGACTCTCTGCCCAACCCTTGGGACTCCCCCCCCCACCTAGAGCCTGCTCCTCCTACTCAAGTGCTTTTGCTTATCTTTAAGGTGACCATTCCTCTTGTTTGCCCTGGTGCTCAAGTGTCTGTAAAGCCCGACTTTTGCATGGTTGGAATGAATCATGCCATGTGAAGGTAAGAGCGCATCCATTGCTCAGCCACTTTTTGGCTCCGGTCACGCCCACTTTTGACTGGCATGTGGCCCCCAGAAGGTCATCCACAAGAGAATGTGGCCCTTGGGTGGAGCAAGGTCCCCCACCCCTGTGATTGTACCTGGTTTATCATGACGCCCCAATGCAGCCACTTTCTGACAGATTGGAGCATTTCTGTTTTCAGCTAAGAAAGAAAAAAAAAATCCATTGAAGTACCGGACATCTATAGGATTGTCACTAACTGTTGGTATACTGCCAGGGAGACAAAGGCCATCAAGCCCCCACACCGTCTCCAGACGATCCATCGATCTCTGATAGAAACGCAGTATCAATCAATTAGTGACACAAGCCTCAGAAATAGCATGCCACATTCCAAGACTAGTGCACGCCCTTTCAGCAGAGTTTCCACAGCGAAAGATGCACCCAGGAGAGCATTATTTACAACTTTATTCAGCGTTGGTCAGAACAAAGAAAAAAACATGACTGCCTGCTTCGATGTCCAGACACACAGAGAGAGCAAAAGCTATATACAAAAACAGAAACATCCTGTGAACAGGAAATACGCAGGCTGTGACACAACAACCTGCTCCCTTCTTAAGGTGGAACGGAAATATCCTAACACTAACAGCTTTGGTTTCTAAAGAATTATGGAAAGTGAAAGGGTGTCAAAACTGCAAGGCAACTTCTTTATAGATTATTTTGTGAGCAGATTTAAGGTACCATCTTAATGGTCCCTTGGAGGATGTCCCAAGAGCCATTGGAATGAGAGGTCTGCCCTTGGATTCCTTCTCCAAGGGATGGTGAAGATGTCCCCCAAGAGCTCTGGGGATGGGGGTGGGGCAGAAAGGGTGTTATGTCAGAGGCGGATTGTAGGGGGTTTGGTTGGATCCATCTGTAATATCAGGATAATAATACTGGTCACCTTTGCAGGGCTACAATTACAGCAAGGAAATATATGAGACGTACTTTGAGTACTGTACTCTGAATCATACAATTATTATTGCTATTATTGCAGCCAAAGCAGTCATGTAGGACAGATTCCCAAGCCTTCTTCAGAGGACATATGCCTGCTTGTACTTTGATGATGTCGCACTATATTTATTTAATGGAAAACCATAATGTTTTTCTGAGTCATGAAGCTGAACGTTGGGTGTGGGTTTCGACAGAGTTCCATAATGGTTTGCCACTAATCTGGACTCTCTGTTCCTAAACAATCACCACTGGAGCCAAATATATGAAATCAGGCAGAGGCAGATTGGGGGGTTCTCTCCATGAGTATGACCACCCAGATTCAGAACTCTCCCTGTACTGCTCTCTCAAAGTCCAAGCCATCGGCTCACCACTTACCCTGAAGCAGTGAGAGAGATACATTCAGTGGCCAGAGGGAAATACTAGTTGTCCCAGCCTTGATAGGTGCATGCTTGTTACTGGTGAGAATTGGAGGATTGTAGAAGGTAAGAGCCAGGAGATTTCCAGTTCAGATCCCACCACTGACCCAATTTCACTAGTCCTTTACCCATCGGCTTGCTGAGGGTTTGGTTGTTAAGAATTACTCAAACAGTATGTGAAATGTTCTGAACCCCTGAAATGTGCTAAGTATTAACTGAATACAAACGTTTGTTGGAGCCTGAACATTTGTTGAACTCCTGTTGAGTTCTGAACCAACTTTTAGGGTAGAATCATCCAACTTCTCTTCTGTGCCTTCTGGCTAGATCTTGAAGCCTTTGTTTTTTGCTCAAAGTTTACTTCCTGTATTCAGGTTCTAAATACTTCTATTATCATTTTTTCAAAGGGAACTGAAAGGCAAGATTGAAAAAGAAAGCACAAAGCGTGAGCTGCTGTCCGGTCAATCCCACCTCAATGAAACCCATTGCATTCACTGCCTGCAGCCCTTCAAGTTCCTGGTGAACAACAAACGCAAATGCTTAGACTGCCAGTTACACACCTGTAAAAATTGTAGCAGCTACAATAAAAAGGAGGAAGGTTGGGTGTGTGATCCTTGCCGTTTATCCAGGTAAGTAGGACAGATTCTTGTTGTTGCTGCTGTTTGTATAGTAGTGGGCCAAAGTAGATGTGAGATGGGGTTCTGTCTGGTACTAGAATTTCTCACAGGTTTCAGTGTTTAGCCACCTAGCTCTACAAAGAACACCCAAAATGATTTTATTTTCATTTTTTATTCCTTTGCGTGAACCTTCTGCAAGTTCCACTTAATACTCCAGTATATCAGAACAGGATTGAACTGGTGTTGGAGGGTTGGGCAGGTGAGCGGTTGCAATAGGGAGGTGCTGCGTTGCCATTTGACTTTTCTGTTTTCAAAAATGGGTGAAATGGTCATTGTTTCATAAAGGGAAGTTCATAAAAGAGAGTTCCCGGGGCTTCCCCGGGAGACGCCTCTCACATGACACCTACTACTCGTCTCCCGTGATTTTCATTCCTACAGTTTCATTTTTATCTCATCCTTTACCTAGACAGCTCAGGGTAGCTGCACACACCTCTCTTCTTCCCCTAGCCCTGCGGGATAAGTTAGGCCTAGAGACAGGGATTGCTCCAAGGTTAAAGTCCGGCATGTAAGATGCTCTCTTAGCAATTCATTTCACTTCTGCTTTGCTCAATCCCCAGCATCAATTCCCTCAAGCTTCAGGCACTCATCTGCCAGCAATGTGACTTGAGGATGCTTTCTTTAGTTTTCATAACAGGCCTTTATATTTGGGTATTTTTCCCCATTACAATGGTGTGAGGGGAAGCACAGAAGGACACCTGCTGATCCTACCCAGTCCCTCACATCACCTTATAGCATGAGCTCCTATAGTAGGCTACCCAAGTGAAAACGTTCATGGAAGGAGGTGGAGCACTTGCAGCCAACTAGTGCAGTAGAAGAATGTGTTGTTGCCAAGCACCAATCTTTTCTATCTCTCATTCCACAAACTTGGTTGCTGAATTCCCTGCTTCCCTCCGAATGTTTTATCCCCAGGCTTGTGTTACCTATGCAGGACACTACTGGTGCCTAGAATAAGGAGCTGGGCCAGCCATGTTCCCCAACAGCCACTCATTGAGCACAGACAACTGAAGAGGAGCCCCTGGACATGAACAGCTGCTCCTGCCAGGGAGGAGTCGATATGGGGATGGAGAGGCCAGGGCTAATCTGGCTCCATGGCAATGGAAATGTTACCTTTTTGTGTGTTTTGTGTTTGTGTGGTGCAGTCAAAACGGCACTAAAGTCAACAGGTGTGTTTTAATTGATTGAAGGTTTGGGATCATACCTGTGTACATAATCCTTTTTTTGTCTTCTCCTACTGGACAGGATTGTGAAGACTGGATCTGTGGAATGGTATTATGAGCATGTGAAATCTCGTTTTAAGCGGTTTGGAAGTGCTAAGGTGATGCGGTCGCTCTACGGAAGGATGACACATGGACAGAAAATGAATCCTACCTTGCTTGGTATGGGCAGGGGTCGGGGGGGGGGTCCTCTCAGTATCTTTCTATACAGCACTCTGAAGGTTCCACAGAATAGTAAAGGTAAAGGGACCCCTGACCGTTAGGTCCAGTCGCAGACGACTCTGGGGTTGTGGCGCTCATCTCGCTTTATTGGCCGAGGGAGCCGGTGTACAGCTTCTGGGTCATGTGGCCAGCATGACTAAGCCGCTTCTAGCGAACCAGAGCAGTGCACGGAAACACCGTTTACCTTTACACCGGAGCAGTACCTATTTATCTACTTGCACTTTGATGTGCTTTCGAACTGCTAGATTGGCAGGAGCAGGGACCGAGCAGCGGGAGCTCACCCCATCGCGGGGATTTGAACCACCGACCTTCTGATCGGCAAGCCCAAGAGGTTCTGTGGTTTAGACTGGGTACCAAATTAACTGTCACCACAAATCACAATAATTACATCTGAGTAGCCACAGTCTGTTCCCACACATTTGGAGTGAGTGACGTGGCTCCAAAGTTAGAGAGTGTGGTTTCTCAGCTGGCTTGAATCCCAGCACCTTTGCTTTTAGAAATTAATCACCACTGGTGAGCGGTTTGGAAAAAGTGAATTGCAATGAGCTGTTTGCCCTTTCACTTAATGCTAAAATTAGGGGCACTCACTTGGAAGTTAACTGCAGTTGATTTAAAATTTATCCAGCAACAATTTTTGAAGGCAGAACCATTTGTTACAGTTCCTGGTAGCAACCAATCTAGTGTTTAGGGGTGTCGTTAACATTAACTATTGAGAGATCGATGGCAAATCTTCCTGGAGCATCTGCAGGTGGTCTCTGTTGAAGAAAGTCAAAGGAGGCTCTTTAGGAGCTCTGCAGGTATCAGGTTCCCCACAGGGAACAAGATGCATAAGACTGGCTGAGCTGCCATCTGTGAAAACACAAAAATTGGTGATTGCCCAGATCTGTTTTAATTTTGCAGGCCAAGTAAAACAAAATGTCCAAATAAGACATTATAGAAACAAGGCTGGAGATGAACAAAATAATGGTAGTAACAACAACCACTTCTACTTCTACTACTATTTCAAGCAATTGTTGTCAGGTTGTGTACACACTCATCTCTCTGCAGTTTTCAAGTGAACAGTCTTTGCATGTTTTTGTTTGCTTCTAAAAGTCATGAAGGATGGGAACAATTGTACCAAAGAAATGAATGTGTACCATCACCTGCCAGCGAGTGTAGTATAAAATCCCCTTCCATGAAGCTGATGTTCACCATTTTAGGGGAAACGTAATTGGCGCAGCAACCATTACATGCATAAATGGCAATTCACGGACTGAATTATTTGGGGAAATGAACCAAAGGGTTGAGACCCACTAATTCCCATTGCTGTGATGCAGGTCCAGATTGCCCGAACCCTGGATGAAACTGCAATTTGCCAAAATTTAAAGAAATGAGAGGTCTGATGACAGATATTTGCCACCTTGCCTCATTTGGCCCTCAGCTGTGAGGGAGATACTTCAGAACACACTTATTGTTGGCATCCGTCTGTCTCAGGAGACAATGGAAGAAATGCAAACTAAACAGGTCTCTCTGGGCTCACCCCCACTTTTGCTTCTCCCTTCCTTTCTAGGCACAGGTCTGAGTGGTTTTTGGTTTGTCCCACCACTTTCCCCAGGAAAAGCTCACTGTTGAACCAGAACATCAATCTGCAAAAAAACCCAATTGACTTTGGTTCTGATTTAGCGGTGGCACAAGCAGAAGTGTGGAAAGCTTTCTTTGACTGACTGTCCTCCAGGCCTGCCTTCTTAAGAAATAGCCAGTGAGCCAGTGTTGCATCTTTAAGGCTGGACATTTCATCCTTAGGTCTTGTGCAAGAAAAGTGAAACCTGATCCCGATGCGTTATTCTGCTCATGTGGAAGTTTGTGCAGCCTCTTGCTTAAGCAGAATCGCTATAAGAATCGCTATAGGCCCTACCTTTTTAGCACTGTGTGGCTGCCTTGTGAAAGACTGCTAATGGTTATTTTCCTTCTGCTTAGAATTCTTTGAACCCAGTCCAATAGATCTGCTCTGCAGCTGGAACATAATGACTTGCTGCTGGCTTTCCTGGGACACATTGACCTCCAGGGTTCATTCCAGTGAAGCATTCTCTAATATGGCCAAAGCTTTCTGATGGCTGAAACATTTGCTTCCGGCTATGAAGCCTTGTTTTGTCTATTTGTCTCGCTATCTTCCTTTTCTTTCTGTCAAATACTGATGCAGTAGGCTAGCCCATTGGGAGCCACTGTGTAATGAAGACCTCACAGTTTGTGTTACCAAACGCATCACTGGAACCTATATTGTCTATGTACTTAGGTAGACTCCTTGCTTATCCAAGAACTCTAAAGCAAATTAGAATAAAATGTGGAAAATATAATGAACATTATTGAAAGTAATATAAAAAATAATAATTCTGGAAACCTACAAACTTAACAATAATGATATGTTTAAGAGAATCTCAGATTCTTTCTCTCATGCTTGTTAATTCCCCCACCCTTATTAGATCTGTAAAAGTTTAATGTCTGAAACTGAAATCCAAGGCACTCTTAACTTTGGAGCACATCTTAACCCAGTGGGACTTAACTTTGGAATACATGCACATTATCAGGCCTGAAAGTGCGTGCATGTGTGTGCATATTGCATTTTGTTTCTATTGCTCATACCTGCTGAATTGTACCTGGCCAATAGATGGCAGTCTTGGGCAGTCTTGCAGGTTTGCCATGTGAAAGCAAGCTGCCATTTACAACACACTCCATGGGAAGTGACATTTGGAAAGCTCTGGCTCATTAAGGAAGAAGGTGTTTCTATGGGTCTTCCTTGTTTTCAGCATGGGATCTTTGGGGAAATTTGTATCCCTGTTCACTTTTAAAATGACAGCAGATTAGTTTTATACAAAATCATGCCAAGGATGGGGTCATTTACATTAGATCCTCCTTCATTTGACTGATGGGATCATTAATAAGCAGAGGTCAATATGGTTAACAGAGCACCCTCTGATTCTGGCATGCTGACAGAGTGACAGCAGAATCCTCTACAAAGCAAACCAGGGAAATCCACGCTGCTCTGTTGCCCCTTGGATATGGGTCTGATGCAAAAGTTGGTAATAACATATCAGGTGCATTATATTGTACTCATACAAATGGCTTCATGCAGGGCTGAAATTACCACCCTCAGTTCTCCATGCTATTTTGGCATGGGCTGCATTTCTAGCCTGATGCTGATGTCCTGGTGCCATAGCATCAACCCAGGACCAGGGGAGCCCCATGCTGTTGCAGGGTGGGGAGATGCCTTTCTCATGTTCCACATTTTGGCACTGTGGTGACCCCAGTTATTATTCCACCACATCTTTGTAAGTGTTTGCTAGCAGACCGGGTTATAGGAAAATCCTACAGAGATATAAATATATCTATCCTGTATACATATTACATGTCTCAGTGGATGTTGATTTAAGTGGAAATCAGGCACAAGTAACTGTTTCCTAACAGGAATTGCCGACTTAAACCTGAATTATCCCTACCAATGGTAGCTCCTCTCAAAGCCAATACAGCATTTTCTCAGGAACTAACTTGTATGTGACCACAAGCTTGTTGGTTTTCAGTCTAAGCTGGGGCTCCAGGCTGATAATAGATCTATTTTTAATTGTCTTTACATGCTCAAAGGGATAATTATTCAGCCCTACATCAGACTTACTGCAAAATATGTTTTAAAAGTATTTATGTTGCATTTTCTTTTTATTCTAGGTCTTCATGACAGAGTTTATAGCTTGCCAGACATCAACAGTAAGTGGCTTAAAACAAACAAGCAAACCTATACACCCTGCCCCACCAAGAGATGTCAGGATTGAACCTGGAACCTACTGCAGGCAAAACAGATATTCTGCCATTGAGCTATGGTCTGTCAAGGACAGAGGAAGGGGACTAAATTGGCTTTGGCATCCCCATAACATGGGAACAGCAAACATTCAGGCCACAATCTGAGCCACTTACCGTATTTTTCGCTCCATAAGATGCACCTAGTTTTTAGAGGAGGAAAACAAGAAAAAAATATTCTGAACAAAACAGTGGATGTATGATTTTTTTGTGGTTCATGCTGTGGCCACAGACATGTAATCTGATGGTGAATTTGGGGTGACTCAATGCAAAAATCCTGAGGATCCATGTGGATCCGTGCTTTGTAACCACGTTTTTGCACCATTGCGGCCCCACGCAACAGGGGGTGCGTGATTTTTTTGGTGCAGACTGTAGCCATGGACATGCTGTGTGATCTAGGGGTGAATTTGGGGTGACCCAATGTAAAAATCCTGAGGATCCATGGGCTTTTACCTCCCCCTCTCCCAGGCAGCCTCCACCAGCATCCCATATCTCTCCTCCGATCCCACCGATCAGCTGTTTCCTTTCAGCACTCCCTTCCCGCTTGTTTGCCTTAGTGTCTTTTCCTTAGCTGCAGCAGTTTTTTGCTCCTCCTTTTCTTCTAATTTCTCTCCTTATTGCTTTAGTCTTCCTGTTTTCCCCCTTTGCAAGTTTGCTCCCCCCCTCCCAGGCAGCCTCCTTTATCTCTAGCATCCCTTATCTCTCTCCCCGATCAGCAAACGATCAGCAGCTTTGTTTCAACACCCACTTCCCTCTTTCATAAAAAAAGAAAAGAAAAGTGCATGATCTGCTTTTTGCCCCTGGGCAATTTGGCTCCAGGGACCATGCATTCGCTCCATAAGGCGCACAGACATTTCCCCTTACTTTTTAGGAAGAAAAAAGTGCGTCTTATGGAGCGAAAAATACGGTACTTGGAAGTGAGCTCCATTGAACTTACTTCTGAGTGAAATGCCTAGGATTGAAAAAAATGCTGTGCATTCAAAAAATCTATAATAGCAATGATCAGAAATGAGGATAAGGTGGTCTTAGGCTGAGTCAGACCACTGGTGCCTCCTTCAATATGCAACCCTTTTCCAAAATCTCAGAAGCTTTCCCTCATCTTTGGAGGAGAGCCATAGCTTAGCTGTAAGCGCATCTGCTTTGCATGCAGACAATCCCAGGTTCAGGGCCAAGCAGCTCCTGGGCTGGCAGAGAGGCCTTCTCAAATGTTGAGCTGCTGCCATGGCTAGACCAATGGTCTGACTCTGTATAAGGCAATTTCCTATATTCCTGTGTCTTTCCTGCTAATACCCTTTCTAGTGGAGATGGCTGACACATTCTGAATGTAAAGCATGCATTCTCCTGCTAAGCTACAGCCACTTCCTGAGTGGACCTCACATGCCTGATTTGACCGACCATCTCTTTGCTGCCCAGGTGACTGCCACTTCTACAGTGGGAATGAGGACAGTGAGGAGGGAGAGGCAGAAGATGCGATCGATGGTGGAGAAGCAGAGTGCTATGCGAGGGTAAGGGCACCTGGGAATGGACTTTCTTCCATGTTAGCACTGGGAGCTCATTTATATATCACGCTGGGCCTTCTTGAATGAAGATATTACTCCTTTTTCTCTGGGAAAAGGTGATCTTTCTGCTTTTGATTTCTGATATAAATCTCATTTCCTGTGGAGTCATTTATTGGAGCCCTCGTGCCTCAAGCCGGTTTCTGGGTGATGTTGTCTCATTTCTGTGCTCACAGGCTCTAGGAAGAATCTAAATTATACCTCTGCATCCACTGAAAATGTAAAAAAAAAGGAAACCCACCATTTTGCCCTTCTATAACCATTTGTATGGAGTGTGCAAAAGCTGTTGAACAAATGACCGAGTGTTAGCCAATAAAAGTTGAATGATCTTGAGTCATGGACCTAGGCATGAGCCCAGTAGGATAGCCTCACCCATATAAATGATTTATTTTAGCAAGAATTGTTATTTAGGTTAGGAAAAAATTCTCACTGAAATCTTAAATCCTCAGATTCAGATCTTTAACTTCAGCTTTGGCATTTCAGTATATGTACAGTGGTACCTCGGGTTACATACGCTTCAGGTTACATACACTTCAGGTTACAGACTCCGCTAACCCAGAAATAGTGCTTCAGGTTAAGAACTTTGCTTCCGGATGAGAACAGAAATCGTGCAGCGGCAGTACAGCAGCAGCGGGAGGCCCCATTAGCTAAAGTGGTGCTTCAGGTTAAGAACAGTTTCAGGTTAAGAATGGACCTCCGGAACGAATTAAGTACTTAACCCGAGGTATCACTGTATAGGGAAATCAACATTTGAATAAATTCCAAATTCAGAGTGCAGAATCCTGGATCGGAATGTTTTTGTTTGAACTTATTTCTGCCCTTTTGGGGGAAGTAAATTGTTTTCAAAGGAGTGTTTGCATGTTTTCTATATAAATCTATAAGGAATAGCTCTCAGCTGCCCCTGTTCCTTATTGACCTGAAAAGCATCCCATTAGGGGAGAACAGCAGGGCTGGACTTGAACTCTGGCATAGAACTAGGAAACTGTGAGGAAAACCCCCTGCAGAGCACTGCGTGGAAAGTAGCAAGATGGTTACCAACCTTTCCAAGAGACCTGTGAAAATATTTCACTATCAACTGTATTTACAATGGACTCTGGTTTCTTAAACTCTCTGTGCTTTCTAAGATGCGCAAGACCAAGCGCCTGCTGTCTGTCCATCCCTTTGATTTTGAAATGGACTCGGAATATTCTTCTCAATCTCGCCGGCAGTCTGAGCAGCTCTCTCCTGGGAATGAAGGTCTTCAGGTATTACGGTGGCGGCCATGCCTTCCTGCTTGCTTGCATCATCCCTGGCACCTCAGAATTGCTCCCCTCCCTCATTCTTCTCATTTTCTTGACCTTTGCTGGCCCAGCTTGTTGTATAAGCATTTTCGTCTGCCCTGTGAAATGTATTAGTGAAAGCTACAGGTTGGAAATAGGCTAGAAAGTGAGAGAGCAGATTCAGATGTCAGGAGGCTTTTGTTTGTTGTCACTTTCTGACTGTAGCATCAAGCAGTGAGTTGCAAATGTGACTCAGCCTTCAGTGATGGAGCACCACAGATTATCACTTCCATCACACACACACACACACACACACACACACACACGAGTTTAAATTTTTCCCATGGGGAATTCTTTGAAACACAACGGCAGTAAAACATCAGGTATTACATAGAAAGTCCTATTCATGCTTTTGGTAAGCTGTTTAGGGTCTCCTTATGTTAACTCAAGCACAACACTTCAGTGTAGACTGTTCACGCATTTAACAGCCACCCAACTTTGAGACTGGGATGCGGGTGGCGCTGTGGGTTAAACCACAGAGCCTAGGACTTGCAGATCAGAAGGTCGGTGGTTCAAATCCCTGCAACAGGGTGAGCTCCCATTACTCCTGCCAACCTAGCAGTTTGAAAGTACGTCAAAGTGCAAGTAGATAAATAGGTACCACTCCAGCGGGAAGGTAAATGGTGTTTCCGTGCACTGCTCTGGTTCGCCAGAAGAGGCTTAGTCAAGCTGGCCATATGACCCGGAAGCTGTACGCCAGCTCCCTCAGCCAATAAAGTGAGATGAGCGCCACAACCCCAGAGTTGGTCACGACTCGACCTAATGGCCAGGGGTCCCTTTACCTTTACCTTTACCTTTGAGACATGAAGTGGGAATTACTATTTTTCCTCTTGGCAGCTACCAGACTGACTGTGGCTGCACATTAGAAACCTCCTCCTCCTCCTCTGCAAGCCCTCTCAGAGTTTCCCACTCACCATCGTGATTTGGGGTGTGTGCATGCAAAAAAAGATCATTTCAATCAGGTGTGGTATCAATTCGCCACATATATAACCAACACTGAGGAAGTGCCCCTCCTCCAGACACTTACCTGTCAATGAGAGATCAAACTGCCTCCTTGTCGACGCTGATGGGCACTGTTTCTTCTTAGAGCTTTGCAGGATTTCCCAGTGCCAAGGAAGACCCCTCCCAGAGGGAATCAATGATTGCCGAAGCTGACCTGGCGGCAACATTCCGCCACCTCCTGCAGGAGCAGGGGCAGCACCTGCCGGCCCCCGAACAGGAGTTCAGCACCGAAGTTCGGCTGACCGTCAACTCACAGCCTAAAAGCCTCGAGAGAACTCCCAAGGCGGGTAGGTTCTCCTGTAGCCAAACACCTGAGGAAATGCCTTCTCAGCACTGTTTATTTTAAGAAGAGCTAAAATATTAAAAGTACAGTGGTGCCTCGCAAGACGAAATTAATTCGTTCTGCGAGTCTCTTCGTCTTGCGGTTTTTTCGTCTTGCGAAGCACCCCTATTAGCGGCTTAGCGGCTTAGCACTATTAGCGGCTTAGCGCTATTAGCGGCTATTAGCGGCTTAGCGGCTTAAAAAAAGGGGGGAAAGGGGAAAAACTCCAAGACGTTTTCGTCTTGCGAAGCAAGCCCATAGGGAAATTTGTCTTGCGAAGCGCCTCGAAAAACGGAAAACCCTTTCGTCTAGTGAGTTTTTCATCTTGCGAGGCATTCGTCTTGCGGGGCACCACTGTACAGCCTTTTGTAGATTTCTGTCCTTTAGAGTGAATCTAATTTACATGCAAAAATCACGTGTCTCAGAGGATACAGAGGATGACCAGGCATATCGCTAGCAAATGGTTGCAGAACAACATGGATCTTTCTTGCCGAATCTTTCCTGCCAAAGTGGAACAAATACCACACTAATATGTTATTAAAAATGAGCCCTGCTGCAATGGACTATGTGAACTTCTTTTGAATTTTCAGATCATTGCTGTAGTTATGATTTATTCTCATTTACATAAATACATTTGACTAGAAGACCAGGAGGAACATAGTTCTCCAAGAATCAAACATGATTTCTGTAATGATACTTAGCAGCAGCAAACCCTCAGTGCCACCCTGCCAAAATGGTGGAAAAAAACAAAAGAACCCCCGCCCTGCCAATATTATATATAATCAATATATATAATCAATATATTAAAATAAAAAGGAAAGATGTTACACTAAAGCCTCTTTCTGAAGACACTTCAGATATTACTTGAAATTATCAATTAGAGTGAGAGAAACAAATTTGTATTATTTGTGTGTTTACACTGGGGAGGGGGTCTTTTTATTTTTAAAATTAAAATATTATTTTTAAAATTGAATTTTGAAATGGTTATACTGTTGCTGTGAACCATTCCTCCGCTGTGCTAGCAGCCACTGAGCTTGGCGAAGAAGAGGGAGGTGTCAGGGCCACAAGGCCTGGGATAAGTTGGTGGCCCCCAGGATAAAGGACAAGCCACGCATCCCAGGCCAAAACTGCCCCTGTGCTGTCCGTACTTCAGGCTGTGGGGAACTACATGATGAAATATTCCCTTCATGAAAAGAAATTCCTAAACTGATATGACAAGAGCAGCTTCCTTTTGGGTAGCGTGCATCATGTTTCCTATGCACAGGAGCTGTTTAATTTACATCATTCCTCCTAATAGCAAAAGTGGCTGGTTAAGAGTCTGACAGTCTGCAAGTGAAATGGGACATCCCCAAAATAAGGGTGTGGCACCCAAACACTTGGGGGAGAACTTCTCCCTAAATTAAAATGTTAATAATAAGTTTAAAATAATGGAAGAAGAAGAAGCAAACCACCAAGCCCATCCTAAGAAGGATGAACCAGTGTGGTGTAGTGATTAAGAGCAGTGGACTCGTAATCTGGTGAACCGGGTTCGATTCCCTGCTCCTCCACATGCAGCTGCTGGGTGACCTTGGGCCAGTCACACTTCTCTAAAGTCTCTCAGCCTCACTCACCTCACAGAGTGTTTGTTTTGGGGGAGGAAGGAAAAGGACAATGTTAGTTGCTTTGAGATGCCTTCGGGTAGTGATAAAGCGGGATATCAAATCCAAACTCCTCCTCCTCCTCCTCTTCTTCTTCTTCTTCCTCTTTTTCGAGTTTCCTGGCATGTATGTAAGCTTGAGTAGTATTTTGTTTTGCAGAGGGGAGAGGAAGCAATGACAGACGGAGTGATACTTGGAGTATAAATTGTAGGGGAATTGGTAAGCCCCTGATAGTTTATACACTAAGTACAGTGGTACCTCTGGTTGCGAACGGGATCCGTTCCGGAGGCCCATTCGCAACCTGAGCAGAATGCAACCTGCGTCTGTGCAGGTCGTGATTCGCCGCATGTGCGTGACGTCATTTTGAGCATCTGCGCATGCGTGAGCGGCGAAACCTGGAAGTAACCCGTTCTGTTACTTCTGGGTCACCACAGGATGCAACCTGAAAAGATTTAACCTGAAGCAAACGTAACAAGAGGTATGACTGTATCCTGGAAGGGGGTTAGGATTGTGGGGATGGTAGCTGTGAAGTGAAAGAACTCCAGTTCCTGCATTTCCCTTTCCCACTCTCCCCACGGCTGAAATGGTGAATTCTAGCAAACCAGCTCCAAGCCTGACCCCAAGCCCAGTTGGAAGAGACCTCAGGTCCTCCCCCCCTCTCCCCCTCATGGTTTCAGGCTGGCTAGAACTTTGAGGCTGCCACACCAGCAATTGTTGCAGGTCTATAAACTGTACACACACACACACCCCTCATGTGGCAGTGCATTCAATTCAGTCTTCCGGTCATAAATGGTACAGACAAGACAAGTTGGCCCACACAATAAGCTCTTGATCTGGAGTGGATTTCTAGAAGGGCAATTGGAATGAATTCATTGCACAGACACTCCAAAAGCATAAGCCCAAGCCATCGCCAACAGCCTACAGTTCTGGCAGATGGAAGACCGTCTTTCTTGGCACTTGGGGATGGCACGTTGATTTACGCCTTTCGGCAAGGTGCAGAATGCCATGCAGCAGGACGCAGATAGATCTTCCTAGGCTCACATTGCCCATCAGAGGTTTGCATTTTAAGTGAACTAATTGTAAAATTGTCTATGGAAATGGATCCCAGTCCAGTTACTCTCAGAAGGTTTTGTTGTGCCGCAGGGTTCAGTGCTTTACAGTTACTATAAATACCTGGAAAATGTGATTATTGGAAACTAAATTATCCCTAATGTGGTTTCTCTTAACAAGGTAACAAAACGGAAAAGTGCATGGTGCAGAGATTAGACACCTGCAGCCTCTCAAATGCTGCTCAGTGTGTTCCTCATTTGTTGGTTAGGTAATGCTGCTCAGAGTTCAAAGGCCGGCAACAAACCAGGGCTGAGCTACTGTGGAAAATACGGGGACAAAACTCCAGAACTGGCGACAAGAGCCTTCCCCTTGTAGTCGCAGAGGATCTAAGCAAACTTGAGTGTGATGTATTTGGAGAATTTTGCATAGGGCAGCGGGAGTTTCTGTGAGCCTGGTCTTCTACCTCTTAGCATGGGGCGTTGGGAAGCAATGAGTGGAGAGGAGTCATTGCCCAGTGGGTGGACTGCGTGCTTCGCAGCATAGTGGGGTTTATCTAAGCACTGTTTCCCCAATAAACATTACCCTCCCTCCCAATCCAAAAAGTGGCTTTTTGCTCCACGAGAGAAAACTTTGGGGTACATGTAACTTTCTCTTAATAGGTCAAATTGCCAAAGGAGGTAGGAAAGCACAGGGACAGGGTTAAGCCTCTCAGCACTCTTGCAAACTTTTAAAGAAATAGATAATCTGATCACATATCTCTTTCATCTAGTTTGCCCCTAAAATAATGACCACACTTTTCACATATTTTGATTTTTCTGGGTTGAAAACTGGCAAGCAACAAGCACCTGGCTATAGAAATATTCTATTCCTTGCAATTAATTTGCTTCCAGCTTTTGATTTGTTTAGGGAAGTTTTTAATGTGCGATGTTTTATTGTGCTTTTAAATCTGTTGGGAGCCACCCAGAGAGGCTGGGAAAACCCAGCCAGATGGGCGGGGTATAAATTATTATTATTATTATTATTATTATTATTATTATTATTATTATTATTTCCCCTGTTTTTGTAAACATATCTGAGGCCAAAGTGAATAAATTGAAACTTCTTCCAGAAAGTTTCAGAAATTAGTAATCTCGCTCAGATTGCCCTGAAACACGAGATTTGAGTTTTGAGTCTATTGCTCTGAATCCCAGCCTTCTTCTGTTCCCAAAGGCCGTCCCTGGAATGAGCAGCATCCATCCCAGTACTCAGCTGATCTGGACACTTCCGAGGAAGACATGGAGGGAGTGCAGAAGACCCTTGTCTATCAGACCCACCACACAAAACGCAGGAGCCGAGCCTCATCCCAGGAGAACATCAATCCACCTGGAAATCAGGTAAATAAGGAATTGGACACCGTCCTTCGTAGCGTCTGCCCCTGAAGTAAGGCAGGAGCTGGGGTTTAGGGGTGACTCTTGGCTCAGAGTAAGAATCTATGTCCAGGAGCAAACTAGAGACTAAAGTTGATTGATGCAGAGAGAACACAAGACTGCAAGAGTCAAATGCCTGCAAAACAAAATGTTTTTATATTTTTCCTGTTCAAGGTTTCAGAGAAAGCATGCTGCAAAACAAGGAAAAACTTACTTCCCTTCCTCTTTGATGAGTCTAAACAGACATGAAATTATAGGCTGTAGCGCTATCCCATTCACCCACTGTTAATCTTGTGGCATTTTATGTTCATTAATTGGTTGAATTTTGGTTTCAAGGCATGTGCTTTAAATGCATAGGATTCCATGGATTTCCTTTGGAGCACAAAACAGAACAACCTCTGTTGATGAGTTGTAAAGTGCTTGAAGTCTTACCTGCAGGATCAATGCTGCTTTATCCATCTCTGAAAAGCTGCAAGCAGAAATGTAGTACCACTTTTAATGAAACTTTTTATTGGCTTTTTAAAGCCTTTCTATCTCATTCCAGAACAACTGGAAGGAGAAATAGTTTAAGAAAAAATACATTGATTAAAAAACAACAACAACCAAAACTATGGCTATACAATTTGGGTGAAATAGGTTTTTACCCCATCTATCCAAAAATAGTTTGGTAAGATTAAAAAGGAATTACTTTCACTGGTTTTCCAGACCAGTAGATTCATTGGTCTTTTGTAAAAAAAAAAATTAAAAAAATTACAAGCCTCCTCCCTGTTCCCCTTTAAGTTTTGAGTAAAAGGGATTTTGACAGGTGAGTGGCCCTTCCCATTTATCAAATTTGGCCCATGAAGCAGTTCCTGGTAAGGATCTGACCCATTGTCAGGGTCCTTGTGTGGATGGATGGGGTGAACTGCAGAACCCCAATTCATTTACACTCCCGCAACTGAGAGCGTTGAAAGTGCCTACCCGGGTCCTTTAATTATTTGTCTGCAAGTCACATGAGACGCCAGATTCTCTCCTCCAAGAACATTTCCCCTTGAATCCAACTGTTTATAGCTGAAGTTATTGGAGGCCGTGAATTTTTAATTATTTTTCCAGTTTACAACCAAGCAATTCAATTCATTCAGACATTCAAATCTCAATGAAAGTTTTACTTAAGACTCAGTTCTGTTTCACACTGTGAAAACTTGAGACCAGTTCCAGCATAGCGTCTTATTCATTAGTTTGATTGCACATTAAATGTGTACATCTTAATGCTTATCCACAATTGCTTCCAAGTTCTGAACTGGAATCTGGAGTTCAGAAAAGCCATGAAGACATCTGGGGCTTTAAGACCAGTGTGAACTGAATTCTGGAGCCAAGGACCAGGGAAAGTACCTCACATCTCCAACAGTTAACATTATACCCGTGGGAGTTGTCTTGACTATGGTGGGATTAATCCACTGCCAATTTGCCATGGTCCCAATCCTGATCCCCTTTGCTATTTAGAGCTGGTGGGTTACCTTTTTTGGCCTGAGTGCTTGAAGCAACTGGATGCATAAGAACCTGACTCCTTTTGGAACAAAACATTGTCCAGACCCACAAATATTATTCAAAGCTTTACTAACCAGAGCTTCTTCAAAACAGGTGCAAAAAACATGGAAGATACAGCTAGGTAAAGGTAAAGGTACCCCTGCCCGTACGGGCCAGTCTTGACAGACTCTGGGGTTGTGCGCCCATCTCACTTAAGAGGCCGGGGGCCAGCGCTGTCCGGAGACACTTCCGGGTCACGTGGCCAGCGTGACATCGCTGCTCTGGCGAGCCAGAGCCGCACACGGAAACGCCGTTTACCTTCCCGCTGGTAAGCGGTCCCTATTTATCTACTTGCACCCGGAGGTGCTTTCGAACTGCTAGGTTGGCAGGCGCTGGGACCGAGCAGCGGGAGCGCACCCCGCCGCAGGGATTCGAACCGCCGACCTTTCGATCGGCAAGTCCTAGGCGCTGAGGCTTTAACCCACAGCGCCACCTGCGTCCCATAAGATACAGCTACATAATACCATAAGACATACGCCCGTCCAAGGCATAGGTTCATCTTCTTAGAAATAAAATAACTTATAACCAGAGTTGACAAACATAGCTCTCTGTCACACACATAGGTTCCATTAGCCTGAGCTCCTGTTACACTTCCCTCTCCCAAGGAGCCTGGAAACAAAGAAAAACTCTTCCAAGATGGCGAATTTGCAATTGAATGCCTTCATCAAAGTTAAACCCTCAGTTAATTATCAACTAGTTAGAGCTCAGAGAGCTCTCAGGATGCAGCCATGGCAAATCTCCAGTGTTAGCAAGGTGCATTCAGATATTCTCAATTTCAGAGTCAATTAAGCCATTGTACTTACACCTACTCACAACTCTCTCTCTCTCCGCCCCCCCCCCCCAGCCCTCCATCTTCAGCTGCTCTGGCAGCAATTCCCTCTCCCTGCTCAACTGATGAGGGAGATGTTCCCCAGCTGGCCTCTGGGCTTTCTCTGCCCGCCATACTGACACGTCTACTTTATTTTTTCATTTTTGCCACCACCAGCAAAATCAGGGAGGTCCTTGGCTGGGCCAGACCCTTGGCTCAGGTTTAGCCACCTCAGATTTAGAGAGCATTGGGATGGGGAGATTCACAGAAGTTGGGGCTGTGTTTTGCCCTGTTCAGCTATATTTTCATCTGTGAAGCACAGATGTTATGGCCTACTTTTGCTTCTACTTTCCTGGAAATAAGCAGCAACATGTTGTCCCAGAACTAGTTCTCACAGTCTAATGTGAGAATGCTAAGTAACTAATACCGAGGAACAGGCCCTTCCATCTTTGTTACTTTTCTTACTGAGAAACACACTGCATTTTATCTTTCCTCTAACAATTCGGCTCTTTTCTTTTGGCGTCATTGATTTTTACAGACATTCCCACCTTTTGAAAGCCATCAATTTCACAGCCTTTTATGGTTTTCTGTTGGCTGCCAATGGCTTCCCCCATGCTAGGCATCTTGAAACTGATCTCACCAGGGCTCTTGGATCAGGGACAAATCTTGGAGTGGGGCATCTAAACATCAAGAACTCTCTCTTCAGTGCTTCCTCCAAGTGTCCAAATCACAGCAGAGCTCGGTCACAGTGACTTGTCACTTGCTAGTCTGACTGATGCAACTGAGTTGTTATTTTTCTCTGTAAAATGAGATTTATTATCTCTTTACCCAAGACCCTTGAGCTACTCGGGAAAACACATGCTGATTCTGCAAAAAGTTAATTATACTCAGATACAGTAAGCATTTAGTGTTTGTAACAAAAAAAAAATGAGCAAATTAAAGCTACTTCTATTCCATAACTCTTAGATCTTCTCTTGTCTGAATTTGTTTTATCAAAGTAGCTACTATATGGTGGTCCTCTATAATCAGTAATCTCAGTTACTGAAAAGCTCATTTTGTACTTTTGTATATCTCAATTAGAGTGTTTCGCTATGAAAAGAGCAAATAGTCTTTCACAATGGACATTCCCCATATACCAGGATTCATGTCTGTACCTTCTCGCAACTTCACTTTCCAGCAATGACAACTCGAAACATTTTTCAATCCAGAGCAGACACTAGCCAGCTTCTTGTCTGCTTTAGATTAGACTCCCACAGTTGACCTGGATTTGAAGTATGGAAAGGGTTCTTGCATTCTCTAGAATAATCGCCACCAGCACCACCTCAAATACAAATTCTGGCCATGACCCAGAAAAGCGTGCAGTTATTTCTTCCTGTTCAAGCCACCCACCCACCATGCCATGTGGAAAACTCCTTTTGGAAAGGATGAGACATTTGAAAGGGACTTGTGCCCTGAGCCAGGCTTCCCCAGTGCTTGGATTTGCCTAAAAAGAGGTAGTTGGGTCTGAATTACTGACATTATAGCCAAAGCTGTTATTAGTTTGGGTTTAACAACAGAAACACACACAATTCTTCAAGAAACTACAGCAGGAATTCACAATGTGCAAATGCAAGGCATGTAAACAAATTTCATTTTCACAGAATCATAGAATTGGAATGCAGGAATAGGCAGCGGTCCCATGCAGGGATCGAACCTGCAACCTTGGTGTTATCAGCACCACCCTCTAACCAGCTGAGCTATCCAGGCTGAACTTAACTTGGTGTTATTTTTGTCATATATATTGTTAGCCTTTAAACAGGACACATCTTAAGAGGAATGTTTTTGGCATTAGCGTTGCCCTGAGATATTAAGATCCTTAGCACTGAGATTGTTTTAGCAGAGAGGATACAGCCTCATTTATACAGATATAGCACATGTGTCAGAAATGCCGTGCTTTAGTTCCAAATGTTTGTAGTCTGCTTTCGTCATGAACTCGTTAAGCCTCACAATTGGGATTTATTAGGAAAGAGCCAAGCTTTCTTTAGCTGTAGAGATTCAAATACTGAGGTCTAATGAATTGTGCTGAGCTAAGGGGGTAATCTAATTATCCTAGCTACCTAAATGGCTTAGTCTTGGCCATGATATAAGAGATAAGGTGAGTGTAACCCTATTATTCCTGCCGTGTTCACAGTCGGGGGCAAATTCTGCGCTCTGGAGAGCCGTGCAATCCCTTTGACCTATGGGAGGATTTAAGTGGAAGCAGAACACAAGAGCTGGTCTAAGCATGGTTTCAATTAGAGCCAACTCCAGAACAGAATTTCATTCCTACAGGAAATTCCACTGTGTTTGAAATTTTGTTTCTGCTCCAAGGGAAAAATAGAATATCAGACTCAAAGTTCTGAGGTGTTTCAGTGTAGACAACAAAAATTGATCTGATTTTCTGTCATTGCTCACAGGGGACGTACATTTTGTTTTGTTGTCCGGCAAAATTTTGATATACTTTAAAATTTAAACAGCAGTAGGAGAAACAGCCTTACTTTAGATTGCCTCAACAAATATTTGCCAAACTTAAATTTTAACTAACCAACCTTCTCAGGCATTGCTTAAACAACCCTCAGATAGGCCCTTAAAACTAGGAAATTTTAAATAAATTTGTTAGGGTGGTTATAGCCACCTCCACATGATACTGAATCCCCTGCAGCCTCTTCCTCCCAGTCTGCTCGGGGGGGGGGGACTGAGGTGCAGGTGGAGGGACAGTCACCAAAAATGGCCTCCCCCCCCCCTTCCACTGATGGATGCACTTGGGCTTTCAATCCCTGGAGACTTTTAAGCACAGCTTGGCTGGCCACCTGTCCTGGACGCTTTAGCTGAGATTCCTGCATTGGTGGGGGTTGGACAACAGGACCCTCGTGGTCCCTTCCAACTCAAAGATTCTAGGATTCTGTGAAGGGACACCAACCAGATACCAACCTTAGCCTTTGCAACAGAAGACTTTTTGCTATATTTGCTGCGACGGACTCACATGGCAGACTCTGGAATTTGACAGTTTTATCCTGCTTATTACGCAGCTCCCTGGCATAGCCCTTGAAGTGGTTTGCAACAGCTTTCAAACAATAAACTGCAATGCATTCTAACAATGCAAACAGCCATTACCTGAATCACAACACATTCGTGCAAAAAACATTTAGCAGCGACATCCACCCTCTGAAGGAGTAGCTGGTAACGAAAGCTAAACAATGATAAAGCCAGCTATCTCTTGTGTAATCACAGCAAAACAGCGAGAGGTGCCTCTCCTGCAGATCTCAATGCACAGGCAAGCAGGTTTAGGCATTAAGATGCTAGGAGATGCTTACAGGGGTGGCAACTTGATTAAAATGGGGGGGGCAGGTAAGCCCCGCTCCACATAATTGATCACAATACATGGTGCATGCACACCATTTGAATGGCAGTGCCCATCAACTTGGGATGTGTCCCTCTCAACTATTTTACTGGGGGGCAAAGGGACCTCGGCCCCTAGCAGTTGGCTTCTGCACCTCAGAATTGCATGAGGAGCTTCCAACAAAATGTTGCCGCATGAAGTGCTCAGGTGCTTCGGTCCTGCTGACCAGTCAATTGTTTTTCAGATATACTCAGTGTCATTTTTGCTCTCCTTGGTTCCTTACCCCCCCCCACCTCCCACCCCACAGCAGTCAAACAGCATTCTGTCCTCAGTCATCTCATTTGATGGGTCCCCCCCCCCACAAGCTTTCTTTCTGAAAATTTACGCAAACCTTGGGTTTTCCCCAAACTACCTATACCTGCCACTTGTTTGTGGGTGCGGCCCTTTTGGCTACCTAAGAATGGGCTCTCAGAGCAGGAGTCCACTAGCGTTATGTGCCAGGAAATGACCTATCCAGACAATGCATCATTTGTCTCATCTCTCCTTCGCATCCCTGTGTGTCTCTTCCTCTGTCCTTTCCCAGGATACACCATTCCTTTTCGTCTCCCAACTGGTTTCCCATTTTCCTTCCTCTCAGCAATTCAGCATTCAGAGAGATGGAGCTGGGTGTGCCAACAGCCCTCACAAACCCGCAACGCTCCCTCTTGCACCACGTGAACCTCAGGGGATGCGGCCTCGGTGTGCATGAGGAGGGCTGTGTGAATGACCCTTATATGAACAGGGAAAAGGACCATGTATTTGGAGGAAAGCTGGGATAGGAATGAAGGAAGGGAAGCACTTCTCATAAGCTCATTTGTTTTGATTCAAAACTGAAAAGGGGCTTTTAAAAATTAGTGGCTAAACCTAGGTGAATAGAATATTCTGACACGAGCTGAACTACAGAGGAGTTTCAGCCCCATGACTGTCATTTCCCCACAGCAGATGGAGGAGGAACCGGCCCATCCCAAAAGATCCCCACCAGCATGGACCACCCATTCCCTCTGCCACCCCTCCCCTCATCTCCTCTCCCAACCCACAAGGGGAGATGTCTCTGGTCTTCATTCAGCCCCGGAAAGGGCTTAGAGAAATTACAGCCAGCAAATCCTAAACTGGAACCATGGCAGAGAGAACTCATCTTTCTGATGCCCTTTAATCTGCCACAAATTCTCTTGTGCTAGACTTTACAAAGTATTTGTTTCTCTGGTTTTCCATCTGAGAGGTTGCCAGCTTCATCTGGTTAATTTGTCAAAAGATTTGATCAATGTTGTGCTTGCTTCTAGCTGGACTCGGTTGCTGAAAACTCACTTCAAAATTTCATGAAACATTGCCAGGCTGCATATTAAGATCCATTAGAAAATATTTTCAATTAAGGATATGGATTACAGCATTACTTTGACCCTAGCCAATTTTACAATCATCTTTCCCAGTGTGCTTCCATCTGCTATGCAGATCCATATGGTAAAAATTATTCATGAGGGAATTAATAAAAAATGAGGCAATTAATCACAAAAGCATAAGAGGCCCTACTATAAAAGCACTCAGGGTGTCTATTGTCCCATTATTATTATTATTATTATTATTATTATTATTATTATTAATATACTGCCCTACACCCACAGGTCCCAGGTATCGAATAATAATAAATACATAACAATATATACATCATTGAATAATAATATATACATTATTTTAGTTATAAATAAAAAGAAATACATAGGCAGCAGTAAATGTGCCCTTCAAGCATTTTTAATCAATGCAAATGGCAAAGTGTGGGCAAAGAGGGCAAACAGCCTTGGCCCAGTATACCTGAAGCAGCGTCTCCACCCCCATCGTCCAGCCCGGACACTGAGGTCCAGCGCCGAGGGCCTTCTGGCGGTTCCCTCCCTGCGAGAAGTGAGGTTACAGGGGACCAGGCAGAGGGCCTTCTCAGTAGTGGTGCCCTCCCTGTGGAACACCCTCCCACCAGATGTCAAAGAGAACAACAACTACCAGAATTTTAGGCGACATCTGAAGGCAGCCCTATTTAGGGAAGCTTTTTAATGTTTAAAGACTATTGTATTTTAATATTCTGTTGAAAGCCGCCCAGAGTGGCTGGGGAAACTCAGCCAGATGGGTGGGGTATAAATAATAATTTATTTATTTATTTATTTATTAGTTGGATGCCGAAGAGAGCAGTGAGGCATCTGGGCAAACAGATTTGGTGGAGGAAGACTCACGGTTGGGCTGCAACCACAATACGCCACCCCTTACTCATTTCATTTTTAAAAAGCAAAGCAACAGAAACAGAACGAAAGAGAAGGAGAATTATGTTTCCTCAGGAGTTAGACAAGGCATTGGCACATAAGTATGAATTATCAATTACATTGATGACACTAATAATAATAAGAAGAACCCTTCATACAAGTATCCCAGAGCGGCTTACAATACTGTATAAAAACACAGAAAGATATAACATGGTGTTATTTGCTGTCTGCTTGAGCCCCAGGCCAACAGAGGAAGTTCCCCTCACAGGGGGCAGCTCCCTCTTTTGTCTCCTGTCCCCCCATCTTGAGAAGGAGAGACCTGCATTCAAACTTCATATAAAACTCAAACTTTGGAAGTTATTGGGAAAGGCAGTTTAAACTTGCACAATCTGGACATTCCTCCCTTCCCACTTAACAAATAAAAAACTTTATTGTTCACCTTCCAATGGAACAAGTCCAAGTCCTTGTTATTCCTTCATTCTCCCCTTAAGCCCCCCTTTTAGGCATTATGCATGAAAGTCTGTAGTAATGAAAGATGCAGTTCTTCCACAGCTGGACTGGCGCTATGTAAGCATTGTTTTCATGGTGATCCTGGGAAGAATATGTTAGCACAAAATGGTCGTAATCTGATATAGCAAACTTCAATGTATATTTTCACCAAAATTGCTACTACTCTCCTGCTCTTAAAACCACTGTCCCAGAATTTTTGTTGTTAAATAAAATGCTAATGTCCTGATCCACCAACTGCACATTGCTCCTCTGTAGCAGAGATGTTAGGGAAAGCAAAGGGGTGGGGAGGACATTGAGAAATGAAATAAAGCATATGGAAGCCACAAACTATAGAACAGCTTTCTCCTTTACCACATGTGCCTTGATTGGGGTAACAGATTTGTAGTTTTGGGGAACTTGAGTATCGAACCCTTGTGTGAAAAGCCTGAAAAAGATTACCTATAAATAATCTGGCATTGTTGAGTCCAGTAATTTCCACTGCACATTTACGGTGTGAAGAAATTTATATTATTCACTTCATTTATCTTCGCAAAAACCTTTTTCCCATTTAGCTCCCAAAAGGGGAGCAAGTTAAAGTATACAAGTTTATAACTGACCTGGAACTTAAATCAAGGCCTCCCAGTCTCAGTTCATATGGACAGTCTGCAAGTGCAAAAAAACAGGAAAAATAACTCACATTTATCATCTTAAAAAACAAACTCATTTGGGTTATTCTGGTAATATTACAAGGCTTGTCTTGCTATTTTTTAATGGATTGAAATTAGCTGTGCTGCTGTTTTTGCTTTTGTTTTATTGCAGTGGCTGGGACTGCAGATCTGCTGATTTCTCCATCTGGGGGCAAAGGTGGCAGAAGCTATTCTGTACTTTCTCTTTAGCTGCTAAGAAAACTATGGTGGTGGGCTCTATCCTATGCTGTCATCTTTCCTTTCTCAGATTCTTGACCTGAACAAACGCATGTCAGCTGTCGAGCGCATGCTGAACCGTCTTGAGGAGAAGATCCTGGTTCACCCAGATGAGGTAAACTCAGGAAAGAGGACTCCCCCCCCCCCCGAGGTTGTCCATCCTATTATATCATACAGGGAGTGTTTTGGATATTGTGGCCGTCAGAGAAGACTAGCATTCACTTCCTTTTGGGGAAGAATGGGTGAATAGTTCATCTCCTTCTTCCTCCATTTGTCTGGTCCTCACACACCTCACTGTGGTCCATGTCAACCATCCATTGGCAAAATGGAAAAATAAGATCAGAAAACCCAGAAAACATTAGTTTCCCATCCTGAGAAAGCACCATCTTGGAAGCTGGTCACCTCATTCAGAATTCATCATGGAGCGCTCTCCTTTCCAAGAACTCGCCCTGACACAACAAATACCAGCACTGACCAAATAATGCATTCAGCTGAAAACACTAACTATGTGAATATTGTTGCAAACAGTGCTATTTTTCTAGAAAAAGAGGTGCTGGAACTCTCTATGAACACCTCCCTTATTCTTTTAGAATGGCAAAGGTGCTGGAACTCTGTTCCAGTGAGTTGTGGCTGGGGAATAAGCCCTGGGTGTAACAGGTTTCCTCACCCACTTAGGCCTGCTGCGTATGGTGCACAGACAGGTTGGTTGCTGCCAAATACTAATCTCATGCGCTGGGTACTTCAAACCTTTAGAACAGGTGAGCAATTAAAGGCATGCAATGGCCATGTCATGTGGAGTGAGAACTACCTTGGAGATGTTGTGCGTGACAGAGCCAGCACCAAGAAGGCTGCAGCTGCTACAAGTGTAACTTTTCTCTGTGCTTTTAATAGGTGTTTGACACTGTTTTTTGTTAGTGATTTTTTTCAACAGCAGCTATGCTGCCCATTTAATGTACAAGTGGAAGACAACCCCTATTTTATGTCTCCACATTGAAACTACCATACTTAATGGGCAGGTGGCATGGTGTGATGGTTCTTCATTTCCACACCACCGAGCTAAATGTTCAGTGAAGGCAAAAAGCTGGACTTTCTTTTCTTCCTTCCTTCCTTCCTTCCTTCCTTCCTTCCTTCCTTCCTTCCTTCTTTCTTTTCTGCAAAAGGGAAACGTGTGAGCCCAATGAGCATGCTCGGACTGGCTGTCATTGCATTCACGTAACAAGAGAGCTCACTCTGTGGTGGCTATGCCACATAGTCATGTATTTATGAAGGCCAGAAAAAGTCCTTGGTCTCTGCAGATTAGAATTTATCAACATAGGAAAACTTTTCTGCAACGTGGCTCAGGTTGCAAAACTTTCCATAGATAGGAGTTTGTAAATATAGGGGGGAATTGCTGTTTGAAATGATGAGTGTGGGTTAGGCCTTGTTTCCAGGCTTTACAGCTCATCATTTTCACCTTGTGATGCTTACTAAAGAGGCTGCCACTGACTCCGTGGCAGGGTGGGTGAGAACAAATAAATGTAAGTTCAGAACTTGCCATGGGAAATCAGGTGGGTGGGCAGGCAAGGCATGGGGCTTGGACAGGGACAAAAGCTCTCCAAGGCAGACTGGCTGGGGCAGGGATGCATGGAGGTGGACAGGTGGACAAGCGAGCAAGCGCCAACCTGACACCTAGGGGCACCCTCAGCTGGGCAGCCAAGCTGCTTACTTGCCTGTCTAGTCAGACTCAGCAGGGAAAGCAATAGAACCCCCAGGTTCAGGGACAGTCTACCTCTGAACACTAGGCAGGGCACCATGTTCTTGTTCTGCTCAAGTGGGAAAAAGTCTTGGGTTGGTCCTGAGGCACAATAAAGCATGAACTGGATGGCTGAAGTAAACTGAGTATTGCTGGTCTGTCTGTCTGTTTGTTTGTTGCTAGCCTCCAGCTCCTGAGTCCCCTACTGATCCTAGCATAGAAGAGAAGGAACTGAGGAGGAAACTAGAAGAGCTGGCAAGAAACATCAGTGACAAAGCTGTTTCTTCTGATGAAGAAGAGGAGGAGAAGGAGGGCAGAATGAAGCAGGAAGGGTCCATACCAGAAATAAGCTCGTCTAGCGATGACCCGCCTACTGATGCCAAGAAGGTATGGTCTTCCTTGGATTTGGCTTTCTTTTCCTTCTGCTTGTTATATTTTATGGAAAGCAGTTTCATGCATCTAAGCTAACCTGCCTTCTGGTATGATCAGCCTAACTCATCTAACTAGTTGCTGTAACGCAGGTCTTGGGGTGGATTCGAACCGCCTAATTGTGCATCTTGCAGGTGATGATTGCAATCTCCGCTGAAATTATCCATATGATTGCATGGTGATGATGATTCTGCAAGGGGGGTAGATGATATTCATAATCACCATGTGGGCAATAAGGTTTTGTAAATCCACCCTTAAGTTCTACTAACAAATAACACTTAGGGTCACACAAGATGTGGCATTGGGAGATTTATGAACATATCTCATAGTGTTTGGATAGCAGTCATGGGGGTCTATGGCCCTGGGGTATTTGCATTTAATCTTTCCCTCCACTGAATTTCCCCAGTTTTTGTCCCATTGGGGCAAGCCAGGCAGGTACCATGTGGGGCAGAGGCAGCAGCTTTGAGGGAGGGCCCTAGTTTCATGATTAGAACAGAATGAAGGAAGAGGGTTTGTTTGATTTTATTTAATTTATGTATTCACTGAATTTATATCCCACCCTTCCTCCTTGGGGTACCCCACTGATCACTGGATCCTGTGCAATGCCCTCTGTAGCAAAAAGACAGATCTAGGGTACACAGCATGTTTTGGGTGTGTGATGCATTGAGACAACTCCATGGTTGTCCTGGTGGCCACGAAGTCTTGAGTTGGCCCAGACGAGGCATCAGCATGGATGTCCCTCAGAACAAATGCCCTGGGGTTCTCCAACACTGCGCTGAAGACCACCTCTGCCTGCTCAGCCAGCTGGGTGAACTGAACACCAAGATCCCTGTTCTGTCTCTGCTTCCCAACATCCAAATACAAACCCTCATGCCAAGCTCCCAGATGGACTGGCCTCCTGGTGAGAATGGTGGGGGTTTTATGGATCACTGCCATGCTCCCCCCTTGCTCCTCCAAAATTGACTGGTGCTGCACTGAATATCCAGGTGGGCAAAGCTGGGTAAGGTCACCCACCCACCCTGAGCTCACCCAGCTAGGTCTCTGTCATGCACACCAGATCAGCCACTTCATCCACGATCAGATCTGTTCTATTGCGGACTGAGCTGGCATTAAGTAACAGCACCACTAGATGGGAGAGCGGACCAACATGGCTACTCCAGTCTCTGTTGGGGGCTGAGCAAGGGCAGCAAGTGTCAAGTGTCTCCACTCTTCTATGGCAATATTGCCTACACCCCATTCTATACCTCACCGTCTCCAAGACCCTAATAACAGCAGTCCCCTGAACTCCCTCTGATCCAGGCAGATGGTGCTGTTACTGGTTCCCCCCTCTCCCCCAGGACTCCTGCTCAGTCCTGCAACAGGAGAGCTCAAAAGTGCATTACCATCCACCAAGCATCCAGCAGATGTATCCATGAATGGGTTCCATGCTCCAGGGGTGTCCATTTTCACTGCCTCAGTTCCATGATATCTTGCCATTAGCTGCCACCAATCCTCTGGTGGCCGTGGCAGTGGCTGGTGGGGCACCACCCCACGGGATTCGGCCACCCGAGGCGGCTGCTTTAGTCTGCTCTCACCAGGTCACTATCCCTCAGAACTCCCTCTCTCACCCAAGAGGCTGACTTAAGTGCAAAGAAACCATTCTGGTGGTTCCTGGCAATCACTCCGGAATCACATCCATTGTCCTGTGTTGCAGCCCCACTTGGATCCAGGGCCTCCCCAGAACTGCTATTCCACTTTGAAATACCAAGTGGAATCTCTGATCGCTGGAATCCTAACAATACTTACTGTGAGCGAAGCCCCATTTGAAACCCGCAGGACTGACCTTTGAAGAACAACTGGCTGTTTACAAAATGGTTCATGCAGATCCTCACTCCATGCATGTTACATATATTGTGTTTCAAGCAAACCGTTAAACTGAATGTCAGCCTGTTATTCTCAGGCATTTGCATGTCGGAGCTCAAGGGTTCTCCAACTTCCCATGACTACATATGAGTAAAACAACTAAGAATCTAATCTTAAACACATCTAATAAATCTATCAAACTCTGCAGGACTTCCTTCTGAGTAAATGTGCTCTATAAATTTTCAGCTTTGCCAGATCCATTAGCCTAGGCAGGAATGTTATTCTTCTTAAACTGAAAAGCCTTTGCCAAACAAATGGTTTTTGCCATTGCTAAAACACTGCTCTAAGCCATTACTATCTCCATGCAGTGATTAATGAGGCATTTCCGTCTCTGATTCCAAGAGTCTATGGACCCGTATTGATAGTTTTGGCCAATATGTGTCTGGTTGTAACACATGAAGGACAAGGAAAGATTCAAGTGTAATTTTAAAATGGAGGAGTGTGTGTCTGGCATCTTTGTGAGCACCTTTCCTTTTGAGGGGCTACATTAACACAAAATGCAAAAAGTTGCATTCCTTTGAGTTTCTAATGGCTTCTTTGTCAATCCTGCCCTGTTTGATTGTTTCCGAGTCTCATTCTGCCCCTCTGAATGGACAGTCATAGCACTGATCTTGAGCCAGGCTCTCTATATCACTCTGTGAAAGGCGACTTTCATCTTCATCTAAGAGCAGGAGCCTTTTTCTCATGAGATCTTTCATGTTGTTCATCTGCAGCTTGTGGGGTTGGGCTAAAGGATTTTCAAAAATGTAGATACTCGGAAGAGAAAATGATGAGATGCTAGTGAGAGGGGTAATTAGTAGATATTTGAGATAGGTTAGTGCCTCTTACAAACACACAAACATCCAATTCAGAAATTGCTCAGATGAACAGAAGTATTTTTTCTTTGTATCTGAACTTAAATTAAAATTAGTGTTTTGAACATCTGAAATATCCCTCATTATCCTCCCCTCCCAGGCACTCATTGCTGCATTTCAAAGACACAGCAGTATTTTCTACCACCTGGAACAGGAGTTGAGCTGCCCTGGGCACCCAGTTCCAAAGTCTCTGCCCAAGTCTAGCATTGCCAACAAGCCCAGATCGAATCTGGCCAGAAAAAAAAAAGACTCTGGGGAATGGAAATCTGATCCAGATGAATCCCCAGGAGCCATAATTCCAAACCTGCCAGCAGATTCCAATATATTCTGTAATTTGACAGTGACTCTGTTCAATATTAATTCAACATAAAAAAATCATAAGGTACAACCCCACATCAAATTTGCACATCTTTAATTGGAATAATAGAATCCCCTCCAGAAGATGGTGGACGTAGTTCCTAGAGCGCCCCTTCTTAAACATGCCAAGGTGGGTGCAGCATTCATGCTCTCCTTCCTTGGCAGTGTTCAGGATGATGCTGAAGTCTGTACCAGGCAGTTTCGTCTTGCTAGAGGGCCCAGCAGCGTCATGTTGAGATCTCTGGAGATTCTTGCAGAGAGCTGAGCAGGGTAGCATACAAAATAAATTCTGAAAAATCATCGGCTTGTAAGGCTTTCTTAATTTATTCATACTTCTACTAGTTTACTTACATTGCATGTTTTGTTTCGTTGCACTTTCACAAATGAAAGTGAAAAGACAACATTTTTGCAATACTGAATGACAAACGCAAGCAGTGACTTTGTTGGCAGTCATTAAACACCCAGAAGCAATTAACCTGCTCTTTACAATTTCTTGGCCATTGTAATATCAGGTACAGATTTCACTGAGTTTCACATGTATATAGCCATTGTTATACGTGATCATTCGTCTCCTACAGAGACCCTGCACACTGCAGTAACAAGCTGGACTTCAAGATCTGGACCAGTGTTTCATTGCATTCATTTCAGACTTCATTACCATCAAAGGCATCTTTTTTTGAATGTGCAGCAGCCACAATCCTGAAATGCACATGCCGTGTGAAGCATTGTCATTCAAAGCTGGGTTTCACTGAGATGGCTCTAAAGACGGACCACTCTAGTCTTTTTATATTCATCCAGACTTACGAAGTGGAAGTATTGCAAAGCTGCTTAGGAAACGTTAGTCAAGCAAAGTACATAAAAACAGTTGTTCAAATAAGAAATGTGCTCATGAATCACTGTTGACAAACTACAAATGAATACATACAAACTTCATAGTCAAATGCCACATCAATACACTGTTGAATGCATCAGATCTTAAAAATATGATTATTTTTTTAATCTGCAAAGATAACATATTTTGGCAAACCCACCGTAATCTATTTGGGGGTTCTCTTGCTTTCCACCTTCACCATTTTTAATGGACACCAATTAAAAGTCCTAATATTCAGTGTTACCTACACTTTTTTTAATTGCTTTCTGTGCATACATTAGTTGTTCAGCAATCGTATATCAAATTAGCACTCATCATGTAGCGCAGACATGCCTGCTGAGATGCTGTTTCTCTTTTTTGCCCTTGGTCCCAACCCTGAGGTTGACCTCAGAAATGGGGGCAGGTCCATGTAGTTTGTGCCCACTAATTGCTATGTACAAGCATCAGCAGGGTTGTTCCTTGGGAAATCCTCATCTCCCAATTTTGCCTTTCTCCAGCCATCCCACAGATATTTAGCTTTAGTTAGCATGTTTAGTATTCTGGGCATCAGCCCTAGTGATTTAGCAAGTTTGGTCAGCCTCTTGCCAACCCCCTCTCCTGCCCCCCCCCCCCCCCCCGTTCATGCTGCCCGTCCATTCTCAAGAAGGAAGTCTTTAGAGATGATGCAGACGTAGGGTTGCCATATTTCAAAAAGTGAAAATCCGGACGCAAAACTCATTGAGCTTTTTTTGGAATATCTCAAAGAAGAAGAAGAAGTTTTTGAGCTATTTTAAAGAAATCTCACCTAAATCTGCACTGTCCGGACATATCAGCTATTTCTGCCTGGACACTGCCAAATTCTGGCTATGTCCAGGAAGTTCTGGATGTATAGCAGCCCTGTGCAGACCTAAATTAGGGAGGCTTTGGGCCAATTTAATCATGCACAATTGAGGTTGCACATCCTTTGTACAGGGCCATGCGATAATGCACATACAATCCTGACAACATTTACATCTCCATCATCCAAACCACATGAAGAGATGTGTCTAAATTAAAACATTAGCATCTGCTCAGTTCAGCCAGCAAATTGCTCATTTGTGGACAGAATCCTTCTCAGAATCCTTTTCAGAGTCTGAACACCAGCCAGCTGAATGAAGAGCACTTGTGAATAGAGCTTTGTTAGGGATCCCAGCAATATCCGAGAGCAGAAGCTGCATGTACAGTCTAATGATCCATCCTTGTAGTAAATGGCACAGGTTTCTAAGACACCTGTAGAGCAACAGGTATCTCAAACAGAAAAGAGAGGCAAAAGGAATCAACCCCTGATTCAAGTTTCATCTTCATATCACATCTTGCTAAACCTGAAACTGAGGTTTCCCTTTGTGCCAGGCAATTAAGAGTGCCTCTGAGATGGGATTTTCATTTCATTTATAAAAGTGAACACTCCTCTTCAAATACTTATGAACATGGTTGAGGCAAGCAAACTCCTGCTCATCTGGATCCTCCTCTTACCTGGATCTTGCAGGCATATGGACCCCCTTCCCCCAGGGCCCTGTCACTTATCTGGGCAGTGAGTGGGTACTCCCAGTGGGCTTGGGACTAGGACTGGCAGTCCCAGAATCCTCTGCACAGAGTCACGTTTTCTGTTAATGGATACTTGGACTGGTAACCCCAATCCCATTCCTGTCAGGAAATGATGCTCTGCCTGGGGAGCAACTCCCTGTTCCCTGACCCAAGGTAAGTTTTGGGTGTAACATTATTGACAGTCTGCCTCCCAAAAGTGAAGATAATAAGAGCCCGGCTGGTCCAGCATTCCACTTCCCACAGTGGCCTCCATGCTAAAGGATGGGGGAAATGTAGACGAAGGGTTTGCTTTCAGAGCTCCATCATTTCCACTGCACACAGGGTGCCTGCAGGCCTTCACCCCCCATCACTCAGCCCTGAACCCTCTGCAGCCCCACTGGAAGGAGGGCAAATGCCCACGCCTGCCGTGCTAGGCGATGTATGGGTGCATCTCCACGGCCAGCCCTGCTTTCTCTTTGGCAAACCCCCTCTCTGTGAGAGAGTCACCCCTTCATAATGGTTGCAGTCTGGTCTTCTCTTGGGAGCACTCCAGGACAATCAGAAAGCTTATGGATACATTTGGACTATGTTCTGTGTGTGGCTGAACTGTGTGCTGTTTCAATTTCAAAAGTACACAATTAAGGAGAAATGTCCAATGTACGGTATCTATGTTGTTTTGCTACCCTGACAGTGAAAACTGCATTATGCACAATGACAAGGACCCCTGGGCAGTAGTAACGCATCATCCAGCTTCATCCTTAAGCGCTGCTGTATATGATGCCTCTGACTGTACTTGATGAGCTCTGTGATATAGTCATTTTGCTGAACTGATATGCTTGGTGGCTGCATTGTTTATAATCTGCCGGATTAAAAAGTGGCAACTCTACTTTCTGGTGTTCCTGTTGGTGTCTGCCCAAGTTGGTGAGGTTGGGGAGGAAAGGGGCTTGAAAGGGACAGATAAAATAGGCTTCACTTGGGGAGGCACGGTCCGCCATGAGCCATGGGGCTGGGCAAAAGCCACTGGGCATGTTTGCCACTCTGGGTGCCTTCCCTGCGGGAAGAGCTGTCTCTCAGTGGCAGAGCACAAGGTCCCGGGTTCCATCTTTGGTATCTCCAAGTCAGGCAAAATCACGTTTTACTGCCTGACGCAAAACAGAAATGGGCTGCCCCTCACGCCATCATTCCCATGCCCCGCTGCTGAAGTCAGCAAGGACTGAGGTGTCCCGCAAGGCATTCTGGCGTCGGGACAAGTGGGTGGGGTGCTGCCTCCTGCACTTCCACTGCCTGAGGCAGGTGCTTCACCTCCCCTCTTGGGCGGGCTGGCTCTGCTCCAGCTCAGCTAAGACTGGGAAGAGCCCTGCTGCAGCTGGTCGGTGCAGTCAGTGTTGAGGCAGATAGAGCAATGGGCTGACACAGGGCAGCTCCCTTTGGGGAAATAGTAGGGGCAGCCTGTCCTACTTCGCCACCTGAGGTGAAATGAGAAGGTGCCACTGTTGCTGCTTCATTTTCTGGGGTCACACAGCCGGCAGTGGCTGTTCCCCGAAGCTGCCACCACGCAATGCTGGTAGTAGCAGGAGCGGGGGGGGGGAGCACGTGTGGAGTGGTGCCCCCAAGGGTTTCCACCGCCCAAGGTGGCTGCTTCCATCTGCCTCGTGGGCCAGCCGGCCCTGGAAACATGAGCTTTGTTAGATAGGCAGAGTCTCATGGGCTAATGACCTGTGGAACTCAAGATGGCTACAGAAACATTGTTTAATGAGAGAGACCACTTTTTACCTGGGGGTGGGATGGGGACAGCACAGTGGAGCCCTCCGGTGAGTAAGTAATCCTTCACAATGCTACTTGAAATTCAGAAGTGACATTCCGAATATGAATATGATAGTGGCTTCAGTACTGAATTCAAGGCAGCAGAGATGACTTACCTTGCCCTGGGTTTCCTAAATCTGAAATCATCTTAATTTGAATATTTTTTGACTGGGGGTGGGGTGCTCATATTCCTCAGTTCTAAACTCAGTTCAGCACGAAGCTTGCAGTGCAATCACTGAAATGTCCATTTAATATGCAGATGGTGCATGTAGAAAGTCAAGATTTGAATGCTGTGGCAACATGCTGAATATGTATTTCAAATGTGTGAATTCACATGGTATAAATCCTATTTCCCCACCCCTTTGCAGTCCTCCATCTCCATAAGGATCTGGTTTCCTCTCAGCCCACCTGGCATTGTCCTCAGCAGAAAAGAGAAGTTGCCCCTCATAAAAATTCTTCCCATTGGGCACAGATGCTCCTCAGCATGAAGAGGTTCTCGTGTCTCTAATGGGAGCTCTTCACTTGCATACTGAGGTGCTGCCTTTGTCGCAGCTGCCTTGAGTGAAGCATTATCCCTATCAAAGCATTACGTGGACAGTTCCTCTTGCAGCTAAGAGGCCTGCGGGGACAATGAGGACCCTTTAATTAAAGATCGACATACGTTCCCACTCCTTGCCTGTCTGCTCTTGCCTCTCATTCCCCCATTTCCACTGCACAGCACAGGGGTTAAAACGCCTCTCTTTGGCTGAGCATAGAGGTTGCAGAGGTCACTAGCTAAGGCTTTGTGTGGCATCACAGCCCAAGCGCTTAAGAGCCATTAACGCCCAAGAAAGAGCCCTGCATGACTCATTGGAGGGATAAAGGCAATAGGAAGAGGGCTCTGTTCTTCGATCTTGAGAAAGAGGTAGGAGGAGTTGCCTCTAACCTATCAAGGACTTGAAAGAAACCTATGAGTCGGATGTGTGTCTTAGGCGGATAAATGAAATAAGGCTGTTTAGTCTGTGCACAAATAATGGACGGGAGTTTTGTCTTTTACCTTATAAATATGTAAATGGGGATTATAAACTAGGAAAGGATCACATGAAGGTGCCAGGAGTTATAGCCATACCGGTTTGCTGGCCACTAATATCTGCTGAAACTGGTGGCAATATGAAGAGGTGTGGGGGGGGGAATTCCATAGAGTAATGCAAGCAGAAAAGGTGACTGTCTAGTGTAGTGCCATATTTTGCATCCCAAATTTCAATCTCACCTCAGCCAGGAATTTTCTGTGTGACCAGCACCAGACCTACCATTGGGCAGAGTGAAGGGGCTCTTGTGTGGCTGAGGGGAGAGGAGCGTTCAGAGTTCCCCCAGCCACTCTTCCTGCCGGGTCCCCCTCTAAGCTAGCCTCCAGGTGAAGTGGAAGATGCCTGGCCCATCACCAGTCCCGGAATAAGATTCAGCTCCCAGCCTGGTCAACTTCTGTGGCCCTGCATGGGCGAGTGAGGCAGCTGCTGTTAACCAGAAGGCTGATGTTCTGAGCCCATGCAGAAACAGGTTTCCTGCATTGCAGGGGCTTGGACTAGATGACCCTACAATTCTATGGTTCTCTAAGTGATTTACAGAAATGTAATCAGGAGGATGCTGATGAGTGCAAAATGTAAAGTTGCACATGCTCACAAGCCATGCCACCTGGGCTGCCCTGGGTCCTCTAGGAGCAAAATGGCTTGGGCTGACCCTTTGGCTCCCCTAAGAGACTCAACATGCAGAAGAGTGCTGGAAACAACTTCTGATGGGTTGCTTCAGTGTCCTTGCGAAGGGAGAGCCCTGCTAAATCCACCCAAAACCACACAGTGGCTGTCAGTCACAAAGATATGCCACCTCACTCTCCTGCCCCTCATCCTGAACATAGGTTTCCTTCCATAGGGGGCTTGCAAGAGGTCCATGAATGTCTAAGTTGGCCTGGCGGGGACATAAAAAGAGCCACACTTTCAAAGCTCATCGTGTTCTGAAGCTTCAGAGGTAGCCTGTGTTCGTTCACAGATAGGAAAGCTGAGGATATGTGGAGGCAAGTGGAGGCACTCGCTCAGCAGGCAGCAGGTCCCCAGGGAGCTCCTTGTGCAGCACAGCTCCCCACACTGTCCCTTCTGCACTTTCCAGCAGCTCCATCAAGAAACTCAGCAATCTTTCACTTTCTTTCTGTCTCTGCCCTTTCAAAGTCCCAGGCTGCTGTTTTTCACATACACAACCTGCAGAGTCATCTGCTCAGACCCCACTCCTGCAGATGAATTTCCCAGTCAAAGATCTTCTAGGATCGCTAATAAGCACTAAGAAGTTTTGCCAGCTCCCTGACTGCTCATTCACCATGATCAAGCCAGCCAAGTCTTGCAAAAAGCAAAGGGCTACATTTAGGGCTGTAGTGCACATTATGTGAAAATGGGTGCTTGGCTACTGGATTGATTTTTTTCTTTCAAAACAACAGCTTCAGGTAGATGGGTTTGACACACACACCATGGTCATACCAAAAATCACCAGTCTTATAGCTGCAATTTAACCAATGTCATCCTCCTTGTCAAAGCTTAAGGGCGGGGGGTCATTGGGACCAAGCTGCAGAGAACAGTGTTAAATGCCCCCCCAGCTGCTGTGTTAAAAAGAAAACACACACACAATCCTCCCTACCACAAACACACAAATCCTACTGAGTTCAAAGCAACCAGGCCAAAGTGTTGCTGCTTCTTTGGCAATCCCTCACAGCCGAGTAAGATTGTCTTCCATGAACACAGTCTTAACAGTGAGTCCGTAAGTGACTGTGGAGGCCAATTCTGGATCCACATGTCCTTCCACAAGGGGGACATAGGTTTCTGTGCAGGAGTTGATCACGGCGAGGGTTTGCCAAGTGTGCCTTCCTCTCTTCCATCCTGAGTTTGAGCGTCTTCAAAGTCCATGACTGTTTTCCAATTGGAGTGCTCGCAGGCCAGTGTTTCCCACTTTAATTGTGTTTTATGACCGCTAGGTGGATGGTAATGGTAATCCAGTCATGGAAAAAGGGAGGCGGACTATGTTTAGGGCACCTTTTCAGGGTGAGCAGAGTGGATCCTAAAAAGGGCTGCTCAGTCATGGATACAGCTGCCGAGCTGCTCAACTGCCTTGTTCCTTGAGTCAGAGCGACTGAATCTGTATCCACTACCCATGTGCTGGTTCATGACTAGGGGCTTCCAGATTTCACAGTCCTGACCCCATTACCATTTGCCGATTACCATGGGACTTTGTTGGGTTTGGGTTTGAGATGGGTTTTTAGAAGATGCCTGTGTGTTAATTTGTTTTGTGTGGGTAGATCAGTGCACACTGACCAAGGCACAGTCTTCGCAGTAAGGCTCTATTCCGATGGCCTGAGTAAATCACAACGGCCAGTAGTTTCTTATCTGCTGCAGCCTTCATCCGCCTTCATAGCCATTGTAACATACCTCTTGTTATCATCTGCCTGCTCTGCCATTGAGGACTTCTTGGATCATTCTTTGTCTAGCTCCTCCCCTTTGACCTTACTGCCTTGGGTGACCCTGCTGGGAGTACGAGATTCCCGATGGCTTCACTCACAAGGGTTATAGGAATGTGCAAGCCCACTCACCACAGCAAGGTGATGATCCAGCGAGTGAGAGGCCAAAGTGCACCCATTTGCTGGCCCATAAGGTATTGGAAACCATGTACAGTCATACCTTGGCTCCCAAACACCACAAACCTGGAAGAGGGTTTTCCAGTTTGCGAACGTTTTTCAGAATCCGAACGTTCAACATGGCTTCTGATCAAGTGCAGGAAACTCCTGCAGCCAATTGGAAGCCATGTCTTGGTTTTTGAACCATTTTGGGAGTCAAATGGACTCCTGAAACATTAAATTCGAGAACCAAGGTATGACTATATATGAAACTATCTTCCATGGGATCTTTGTGAGAAGCAGAAACAAAGGATCTTCATGTCATTAGCAGGGCTCACTGGTCAGGCACAGCTAATCCAGGGCTTTGGTGGGTTGTAAAGTACACCTTTGACGGTGTCATTCATTCATTCATTCATTCATTTTTATTATGATCAATAGACCAGAACCAGCAATAAATTTGAGCTGCAAGCAGTAAGGATATTGACTTGAAACTGAGGGGGAAAGAAATAAATACAACTTAAATCTTAAGCAATAAGTAGATAGCAACAAATAAATCCCATGGAGAAATAAATAGATAGATAAAAAGCTATAAGGACATGTAAATAGAATATTATGGGCTGTAATAAAATACAGCATTTAAAATAGTTGGCATGAAGGCACACACACACACCCAGTCACACTGCCATCTCGCTAAGAAGAAAACCTTCAAACCATCTGCTGTTTTATCACCCTCTCTGCCAATGCTAAAGACTTTGCCACTACCAAAAGGAGAGAAAACCTTATATGGTAAATTGTTGGTCTGCCAGGTAAGGGACCCATCAGGTGACTAAGCAGGTGTCTGAAATGCCAGAACAGAAGTTGCAAAGCAAACAGGGGCCTATGTGGCACAGTTGCCACCTTCTGTAGCTGCCCGGGCACTGGCTGCCCCTCCGCTTGGAGGCTCAGTGTCATCGCCATGGCCCAGAGCCACTGATAAACCTCCCTATTATTCGGTTCAGTTCCCTTCTCCAGTTGTCTGAGCTAGTGACCGTGTCTTGTAACCATGAATTTCATGGATTAACACCACCTCACATGAAATGACTTTTTATTTTGTCTCTCTGGAATTTGCTCCTAATCAAATTAATTAGACGATCCTAAGTCACATCAAAGTGCAAGTAGATAAATAGGTACCGTACCGCTCTGGCGGGAAGGTAAATGGTGTTTCTGTGCGCTGCTCTGGCTCACCAGAAGCGGCTTAGTCATGCTGGCCACATGACCCGGAAGCTGTACGCCGGCTCCCTCGGCCAATAAAGCGAGATGAACGCCGCAACCCCAGAGTCATTTGCGACTGGACTTAACGGTCAGGGGTCCCTTTACCTTTACCTTTTTAAGTTCCAATATGAGAGGAAGAAAATAATTTGTCCGTCCACTTTTTCCACATTCTGCCTACATTGATAAACCTCTATCCTCTCCCTCCCCTGTTGTTGTTGTTTAGTCATTTAGTCGTGTCCGACTCTTCGTGACCCCATGGACCAGAGCACGCCAGGCACTTCTGTCTTCCACTGCCTCCTGCAGTTTGGTCAAACTCATGCTGGTAGCTTCAAGAACACTATCCAGCCATCTCATCCTCTGCCATCCTTTCTCCTTGTGCCCTCCATCTTTCCCAACATCAGGGTCTTTTCCAGGGAGTCTTCTCTTCTCATGAGGTGACCAAAGTATTGGATCTGTCCTTCCAGTGAGCATTCAGGGCTGATTTCCTTAATAATGAATAGGTTTGATCTTCTTGCAGTCCATGGGACTCTCAAGAGTCTCCTCCAGCATCATAATTCAAAAGCATCAATTCTTTGGCAATCAGCCCCTAGTCATCTTCTTTTGTAACCCCAAGCCCCAAATTCTTAAGCCTTTTGTCACAAGCAAGATACGTTGACCCCTTGATCATTTGGGCTTCACTGTTTCCAGCTCTGTTATAGCCCTGCCTAGATAGGGCTTACGGGAGTGTAGACATTAGTCCAAATGTGGGAGATAATATTTTAAAAATCTGTATCTGGAAGGTGACTTAATATTGTTGGCTCCAGGTGTTTGTTTCTGCGGGAAAAGCATCTGGGCTAGAGAAGAGGCCAAGAGACCGAGGCCATGGCACCTATCACAGCACAACCACTGACTCGGAGCTCTCTGAACTTGAAGACAAAGTGGCCTTTGCAGTGGCGCAAGTGCAGCACACAGAGAGTGAGGTAATCCTTGGTTTTGGGAAGTCAAAAACTTTCAAAAACAAAAGCAGAAAATTACCGTATTTTTCGCCCTATAGGATGCACCTTTTCCCCTCCAAAAATGGAGGGGAAATGTGTGTGCGTCCTATGGGACGAATGCAGGCTTTCGCTGAAGCCTGGAGAGCGAGAGGTTTCAAGAAGCTATCTGCAAGCCTTGCAAGCCCGGCGGGAGTTCCCGCAGGCTCACAAGGCTTGTGGGCAGCAGCCTGCAGCCCGAAGCACGGCGCACCCTCCGGAGGGCGCCCCATGCTTCGCGCAGGTGTCTGCAAGCCTTGCGAGCCCAGCGGGAGTTGCCGCTGGGCTCGCAAGGCTTGCGGATAGCAGCCTGTTCTGGGGGCTGGGGACGGGGGAATCTTGGGCTTCCCCCGCCCCAGCCCCACGGCTGGGGGGGAATAATTTTTTTTTATTCATTTCCCCCCAAAAAACGAGATGTGTCCTATGGGCCGGTGCGCCCTATAGGGCGAAAAATACGGTAATCATTATTATTTGTAAATATAGATCACCCTTCCCTCCTGAAGGAGCTCAGAGTTGTGTACAACATAAAAAAATCTGATAAAACATCCACAATTCAGTGAGAATTTACAATATATGATGCTCCCAAATGTTGCCAGTCAGCCTACTTTTGTTGTAGCGGGTCTCCAAGTGTTGATAAGTTCTTAGCCCAAATCAGACTTAACTAGTCCCTTTGACACTTGAAACACCCTTACGGGATGATTCAAGAGGATAAAGGGGTGGTGGAAAAGTAATAATTGGTTCTAATAAAAATGTAGTCTCTTCCTGTCATGTCTTACTACTGCTAGCACATGACCTCCATGTTACTGCTATGGAATCAGAGTGAAACCCATAAAAACGCATTGAATGAAGCACACTTTTGAGAATGTCTGGTGTTTTATGTCCTGCTTACCTGGACCATAACTACCTTCACTGGGAAATGACATGGGCTCTTTGCTCTCAAGGTATCCGATATAGAATCTCGAATAGCTGCTCTTAGTGCTGCTGGCCTGACTGTTAAACCAGTGGAAAAGTCTAAGAAGAAATCAAGCACCCAGGTGAGTAGACTAGAGTTTTGCAAAGAATGGGAATACTTATTCATGAACTCTGGAAGGAGACCTTTTGGTAAATGTAGTTCAGTTTAAAACAGGTTGGAGACCATTAGTATTGCAGTAATAAATAAAATTCAGCTGCAGTAATGAAATGGTACACTAGCATTTCCCCAAGGCTAAATGTGGAAGTGGCCAGGGACTGAGCTTAGAGTCATGGAAGGCTTTCCATAAATGGGTTTCAGTGAAGAAAACACTTTGCCTGTGGACAACACTTTGTTGATTTCTAGGGTTGTGATTCTAAGCATACTTCCTGGCAGTAGGTCTGACTGCACTTGGTGGGATTTCAGAACAGGCATGTTCAGTATTATGCTTCACACCTGAGTTCTTAATCATTTCATTTATATAGCTCTTTATAGGGCAACATAAGCAAAAAAAATGGGTCCCTGCCCTGATGAGTTCACACTTCAGCTTTAGAGAGGTTTCGGAAGGAAGGAAAGAGCAGAGAAGGAGAGACATATGCCATTACGTGGACTTAGGCTTTGTTTCCGTTGGGGATAAGGACCAAGGAGTTAAGTCAAGGATATCTTAGTTAAGATGCATTTTGCATTAGTGCTTGCATTGGTCTGAGAAATGTTCTGGGAGGAAGCTACAGGCATAAAGGTAAAGGTAAAGGTACCCCTGCCCGTACGGGCCAGTCTTGACAGACTCTGGGGTTGGTGCGCCCATCTCACTCAAGAGGCCGGGGGCCAGCGCTGTCCAGAGACACTTCCGGGTCATGTGACCAGCATGACAAAGCTGCATCTGGCGAGCCAGTGCAGCACACGGAAACGCCGTTTACCTTCCCGCCAGTAAGCGGTCCCTATTTATCTACTTGCACCCAGGGGTGCTTTCGAACTGCTAGGTTGGCAGTTATACTATAGGCATAAGAGGCAGCAAAAGAGAATGGGTGGAGAAAGCAGGGTTTTGGACAAAAGTAAAAGCAATTGCTATGAAGTAAACTTTTAACAAATATTAACAACAATACTAATAATACTAATACGTACTACTGTTTGGTGGTTACAGCTCTTATCCACAGCACTGTGAATATTATGTAGGAATCAGAATTTGCTGAAGTTTAATCACCAAAGGACATAAGCCAAAGGCCCATGTAGTCCAGCCTCATGTTTTCACAGTGACCAGCCAGATAGCCATGGGAAGCCTGCAAGACGGACACCAGCACAACAGCGCCCTCCCTGCTTGCAATCCCTGAATTCAAATGCAGGCTGCCTCTGACGCTGGAGACAGAGCAGAGCCATCATGGCCAGTCGCCCCTTGGCTACAAGAGTAGCCCCAGACTCTGCATGCAAGCCCCACACACCAGGGCATACTCTAGGAACAGTCTCACTCCTTTTGCGACATTATATAGATACCTCATTTTAGTTTGGCTTTGCACATAGCAGGTGGAGGTGCACAAGCCAGAAGCCAGGTACTCTCTGAACAGGACACCAGCCAGAGGCTGGGGCTGAGGAAGCAGAAAAGGGAGGGGTGAGACATCTTGACGTAACCTGCCAGTTTCTAGTTGAGGTGTGCTTGTTGGTCTGTTTTTTGCTGTACAGCAAAGCAGAGCAATATGTTTCATTTCTTCCATCCCCAAGGTGTTTATCCTTCAGCCTCCCAGGAACTCTTATAGTTCTCTAGAAGATCAGAGTCCAGACACTCCTGTCGCAGCATCAGCCGGTGACTTCAAAGTGAGTGCACGTGCCTTACTGAGAGGCAAGCAAGACCAGAATCTGTTAGCAATTTTCTGGCCAAGAGATAAAACTGTGTTAGGGACCACCATGGGGATTAAACAGTGCAAACTGAATAAAACTGAAAAAGAGACAATACGGGATTATGCTCGGAACAGAACATTGGCATGCGGCTTTGAACCTCTCTCTGTTTGTGTTTTTGTAGGGCGGTCCAAGGGCTTCCCTGACTCTCTTAAAAACAACAATGACAACAATGTGTAGCTGCTTACTGTTGGTCATTGAAATCCTTTGACTATATAGTCCTGGAACCAGCCATGCCTTTCAGCATGCCACCCATTCCTGGGTTTGTGTATGGCGAAAAAGATGGCTGCCCCCAGTAGAGTGTCCCTTACAATGGCCTTGTAAGGAGGGAAAGGTGGCTGTGACTCTAGCAGCCAGAATTTTTTTTAAAGTAAAAAGGAGCCAGGACAGCCCTCATATCATAAGTGCCTTCGATTTTTTGATTTTTTTTAAAAAGGGTGTAGATTTAATTTTTAAAATATTTTTCAGAATTTATTTTTTCAAAAAAAAAAATTGCCTAAAATATCACAACGGTTGTTTGCTGGAATGGATATACAAGGGGCCATATTAAGAGCACCCCACCCATCCCCATCATCCTTTGCATAAATATTAAACAGGATAAAAATACAGAACCAAGATACAGTGGTGCCTCGCAAAACGAAATTAATTCGTTCTGCAAGTTTTTTCTTCTTGCAAGTTTTTCGTCTTGCGAAGCACAGTTTCCCATAGGAATGCATTGAAAATCAATTAATGCGTTCCTATGGAGACCGCTTGCTAGGCTGGCGGTGCGGAGAAGGGCTTTTCTCCCCACCGCAAGTCTTCAGGACATGTACGGGAACAGAGGGGAAGGCGCGCAGCGCTTCTCCTCTGTTCCCGGGGCTTGCGGTGGGAGGAGGGTTTTTCCTCCCCACCGCCAACATTCAGAACAGCATTCTGAAAGTTGGCGGTGGGAAGGAAAACCCTCCTCCCACCGCAAGTCTTCAGGACAGCCATCCGAAGGCTGGCGCGGGGAGAAGGTCTCTCCGCCCCACCGCCAGCCTTCGGAGCAGCCATCCGAAAGCTGGCGGCGGGAGGAGGTCTCTCCGCCCCACCACCAGCCTTCGGAGGAGGTCCGAGGACAGTGGGGAAGACGCGCTGCGCTTCCCCGCTGTCCCAGAGATTTCCCTATGGGCTTTCATCTTGCGAAGGAAGCCCATACGGAAATTCGTTTTGCGAAGCGCCTCCAAAACGGAAAACCCTTTCGTCTAGCGGGTTTTCCGTCTTGCGAGGCGTTCGTCTTGCGGGGCACCACTGTAAAAGTATAACTACACAATATGTAGGACTGCCGAATGCCTTAAAAAGGTGCAGGACTGCAGGACTGGCCCCTTTCCCCTTGGAGTGCCTTATATGTAAGGGTGGGTGTGCTTATGCATGGGGTGGGGGTGTTTGTGTATACCCCCCCATGAAAGAATAGCTGGACATTCCTACCACTCAAACTGTATCCCAGGAACCTCAAAGCAGAAACCTGCCCTTTCCTTAACTATGGAATGCGAGTCCCAAGGTCTTAGCAGTACTTCTGTTGGTCTCTTGACACCCAACATTATAAAACTGCAAACAGAACTAGGCTGAACGTAGTTAGGATCCACCATCCCATAGAGGTGAGGGGGTGGGGAGGAGAGAAGAATAGGTTGCTTAACATTCCTAACATCTCTAACTGTGCTTACACACCATAATATAAATGTTAGGGTGGGATGGGCATGACCGTCCATCAGGTGTGAATGAAGTTTCAGAAAAGCTGTGCTTAAGCTAAGGTAGAAGAGCCACGATTAATGCTGATCCACACACTGGCTTGTTTGCACTCTAATTAAGTTTGTACTCCTTTTAGGTAATGTCTATGCCACATGTGTTGAGGAGAAAATTCAACACTTCACTCGAAACTGCAAGTAAGACTTGTGCTTATTTATGTACGAAGTAGAGGGAAATGCTTAGTGGTTTGGAGAGGGAGAGTTTTTGCAGTAAGCCTGGAAATCCCCTGCTTAGGAACGGCTGTCCAAAGTATAGCTAGAGTTCAGTTATTGTCTGTTGGGGGTCTCTGAAGTTGTGGACCCTGATCTGTCCCCATACAAAGAAATGTTCTGAGCACCTAAGAAAACCACAAAATCTCTCTCTGAAAGTTACAGGATTGTCTGATAATATAAAACACAAGACAGCTTTAAAAGTATTATAACTTTCAAAATCAATCAATTTTCTTGAGAAATTTTAAATTGCTCACAATGAACTAAGAAAAAAAAGAAAAACATAAAATCGTCAGATTTACAAATTCTTGGTCTGACTTCAAACATTCTACCTTTCAGATTTCATTCTCAAATGGGCTTATACTGACTTGCAGCCAAGTAAAATTTAAAGTCTTGAGTAGGCTAGGAATGAAACGTTGATCTCCAACATAGTTCAAATTGACTCCTCCTCCAGCAACCGGACCTCCTCTTTCTTCTCCTCTTACAACCTTCCAGGTTGTGCAAATCTGCTCCAGAGGAAGGGGAAATCCCACAGTATGAGGGGAAGTTTGTTCCACTCCTAGACAGATCCAGTTAAGTGTCACCCAAAGCATTTATTTGCTGCCATAGCAAGAATAAATGTAGAAATCCAAGTAGCTAAATAATGAACACTTGTACCAGCCCTCTGGTACCACGTTTCAAGTTGCTGATTTAAACAGCTGCAGCAAAATCTTTCCCTCTCCATTTGCAGAATAGTTCAACTGTTTCATACTTCAGACCCAAAGACTTCAAACTACTTCATGTTCAGGTGTTTACTTCTTAAAATATACATGCAGAATCCATGGAAACGAGGTCCCAATCATTGCCCGTGCAAATATGCTGGCACAAGTTCTATATTTGGGCACCATTGATGCCCAAGGCGAGGAATATGTGCCAAGGGCAGAAAGATAAACTGGTTGTCTTTTCACTCTACTTATGCAGATAGAGTGAAAATACAATTAAAGGAAAGTCAAAGGAGAGTAGCCTAATCACTCACAGTTTTCAGACTGGAAGGGGAAAGGAGCCATATCTTCCTGGCCCTCTCTCTCGGGGGTCGATGATGTACCAAGTAGCTGAGGGAAATATGCAGATAGGAGAAATTGGAAACAGACAGTAGTAAATTGGAAGATTATTTTGGAAGAGATTCATAGGCCCAGTCTGGGCTAGCAAGCAAAAATATTACGCCACTCACTTTGAGTCATCCATAGTACACTGAAATCTTATCCTGCTGTTTTATTTACATGTGCCAGATTCACCCTGCAGCAGACATAGGCATGCTTTTTTTAAAAAAAAAAAAAGATGGAACTATGCAAATTTGGCCAGGGCAGTTTTTGAAGTCCTATCTCTGTGCCCATGTGCAGCGCAGACTAGTGGAATGATTACTGGACCGTGTCTTGAAAAGTGTGGGTTCAGTGTAACTGACTAGAGTGTTGGGCTTAAAACAAGTCAATCTGGGATTAAATTCCCACTTAGCCATGGAGCCACAAGAGGTGACAGACCTTCTCTCAGCCAGACCTCCCTCAAAGTGGGGGGTGGGTAAGTCATCATTGTCCATGAAAGGGGAATGAAGTCTTTTCTCACTGGACTAGTCTGAGATTTGAAGTGTTGCTATGTCCTCTGAATCTTAGAAATAGCCACTTATAAACGGGTTCAGCTGTTTCCTTCATTAGGTTTCACAGACAATTAGATTTGATCCATAGTCATTTACACCCGGTCATGAGAGAATGTAAAATGTTAACCACGTTGAGTGGTACTTTGGCCTGGTATAAATAACTTCATGCGGTATAAATTGCTATATAAATGTGTCCTGAAATGCTGCCAGCAAGATACATTTTGTACCCATGTTGTGTCATTCCCCACACCCTGAAATGCCAGCCAGCTCCAAGCTGCAGAAACCAAGTCATCTGTGTCCGTCTCTAGCTTGTGCCTGAACTCACTGTGCTCAAAAAAATATTAAGAGCTGATGCATTGAGCTACGAATTGGGGAGTCCTTGCTTCACATCTTACCTCTGCCATGAACCGAGGTGGCCTTAGGAAAGAGACTCAGCCTCCCCCCTCCCCAATATGGCAGGGGTCATTCTCACATCACAGAACTGTTCCAAAGATGACAGCAAGATAATGCTTATTAACTGCTTGGCAGCACTGTGCACAGGCTACATGTTAAAATGTTTCTCATTTTTCCAGGCTTAAGTTCAGTTCTCCTCATTTCCACACCAGTTTGCAGTTTATTTATTTTTAAGTCCTTGTGAAAATTCATCAGTATTTTAATTTTCAGATTTCTCCTTCTATTACATATTTTTGTGTGCCACTTTACCTAGCATGCACACTTTTTGCAAAGCAATTTCCCTAATATTTTGCATGTTATTTTCTAAAATATGCATGATTATGCACACCATGTCCCAGTAGGTGCATTTTTTTCACATTACTTGGCTGGAGAAATGGAAGATTCAGAGAAGTGCAAACTTCAAAAGATGGCTGTGCTTCTGTTCCAATCCATTCCATTCACTTGCTTTTGGGGAAAGTGCAAATTTGGTACTTTCCCTTTTAAATGTGGACTGAATCAGACTTCTCACTCCCCCTCCCCCGACTCCCTGTGACTGAATACACTATGAATCACTCAGTCAGCAAAACTTCTGAATGATGGAGATGTGGAAAAAGCCATCTGACCTGTATGGCTCATAGATAGGCCTCCTGTTTTCCAACACCTCAAAGGCTTCCTCTCCAAGCAGATGGTTCTAGAAAAAGTAAAACAGTCAGTTGCAATGTCCTAACAAACACCTCTGCCTTCCATTTTTCAAGACAATGCTGAATCATTTGCTCGGAACTCCAATTACAGAGGATCTTTGACACAGCGAAATCCAAATGGAAGAAGCAGGAAAGCAGATCACATCTTTGCGGCAAGTATTCAGAATCCAGCTCATTGCCCTTCTGTAAGCTGAAAGGTAGTAGACTAGCCAGGGACAGCAGAGAGGAGTTAGTGCAGGCCACCCCATATCGAGATGCAGAAGGAAAACGGAGTTTTGTTTCTTGATCAGAGGTTATAAGTATGTAGGCAATTCAAAATGGGAGAGGTACAATCTTTCATGGGTCCAGCTCCTGTTAATACGAGAACATGCATATCCTTGAATTATGCAAAACTCCTTATCAGACATTAGACAGAATGAAAAGCAGAATGATTAGAAATTTCACAAAATGAAAGTACCATGCCTTTCGGTGACAGCCATATAATTGCCCAAACGTTTTGTCCTTGACATGTGTGCATTGTTGGGTTCTGCTTTAACCCTTTAACTGTCTTAGTATGGTTCCTTACATTGCCTTGGGGTGCTTCCAACACAAGAAAGATAGCATTGTGGATATCTTTTTTGCTATAACTTTATTAGTGGTAGAACCCTGTTCGGTGAAAAGAGTGCACTACAGGCGACTCTCCATTTAGGTGGGGTTACATTCCAGTCTCTGTGCACATCAGTGAAATTGCATAAAATGGAGAATCGCCTGTATCAGCTCAGCAGTCGCACGGCGAAGAAGTTTCCCCTGATGTCAGCTGTGCAAGCCCCTCTGTCCCTCTGGACTCACGTGAACCGAAGGGACGACAGGGCCTGCACAGCTAACCAGAACAGCTTACCACCCTGTTTTGTCCCTGCTCACTGAGTATCTCTGAAACGACCACCTTCACACCCTGCAAACAGTGAGATGGGGAATGTGGGTGAGCAATTTTGGCCTATCCTCATTGATACCAGAAGGGTTCTCATCAATGTTTTGATACTTTACAGAAGCCTGTGATGACCCATCGCTCTTGAACAGAATGAAGTCTTCTAAGACCTCAACTCAAGATTTCATCCCCTCATTCTATTTTCTTTCTTTCCTTCTTTCCATCTGTTCACCTGCAGTGCTAGATCTACACATTTTCCTTCAGGGGGCAAAAGCCTACACTGCTCCCTCCCTTTGCCTGAGTCAGGAAACAGGAAAGAAGCAGGTTGGAAAATAATTCTCTGGGCAACATCCCTTTGAAATTTGGTTCCTACAGTCATTGCAACAGCACGCAGAGCCCAACTTAGTAAAAGGGATTTCTGTTCTAGGATTGACTTAATTACCTGCCCACATCTATTGAATAGGACTTGTAGCTAAAATGTTTTTTCTTCATGCACTGCTAAAGTATGCGTCCATATTCTGGTCATTTGGGCTGGTGAATTAAAGTTATGTCATGCAGGTTTCAGTGCTCAGGATTTCACAGTGCCCTGCAGTAATCAGGAGAATACGGAACCAGAAGGCAGAATGCTGGGCTTTCATCCTTAGCTGCCTTTCAGTATCAGATGCTAGAGAATCCCCAGAACAGCACGCAGAGGAGGAGAGGGGGAGCATTCTGTCTGGCAAGTCAAAGTGCTGCTCTGATGGAACGTTTGATCGCCTTAGTGCAACATGGGATTCTTCCCAAAGTGTCCTGTGGTTCCTTGAAGACTAACAAATTTACTATGGCATCATAAATGAACTAGAGCCCATTTGGAGCCCCATGGCAACGCAGGGCACAAGGAGAGCCTTGCTAGACCAGACCATTTCCCACAGTGGCCAACCAGATGCTCATGGGAAGTCCACCAAAGAGAGCAGGAGCAGCACAGTCCTCTGACCCTCTTCTTCCCCAGTGACTTACACCAGAAATACATAGGTTTTTGTCAGCTTTCAAGGTTCACAGAACTCTTTGTTGGTTTTGGCATGCCAACGTCTTGCGGCTCTGCCTCGTTCTGGAATATATTAGGGCCCTGGTGCTTAGCCAGGAGTGTGGGCCATGGTTGCACAGGCATTAATCAGAGAGGCTTTCTGCTCAAATTTCTCCATGCAAGGCATCTGCCTCTTCAGAGTTGCAGAAATGGTCTGTGCATTTAAAAAAAGTTATGGGGTGGGGGAGGGAGAGATGAGAAACTAAAATGGCAGGAAGTAAAATGGCAGAAACAGTGGCAGAACCATGGCTGAGTGGAAGGTCAGGACTTTTCAAGGTCTGGTCCCTGGCACCTCATAGACAATACTGGGCAGAGCAGAGGCAGAGATGCTTGTATGATCATGCCATTCCTTCCATGTTATAGTAACATGTGTCTTTGCAGAGCTTTAGGTGGATGAAGAGCAGGCTTATGAGTAGCAGAGCTTAAATGAGATATGAAAAGAATCCCCTATTCCATATGCTCTAGCAGAGGAATGCAAAAAATTTTCTCCTATTTCTGATAAGCACATTAGGTAGAGGCTCAAGGAAGGACATCTGAATTGCTGTTGAAGGTCAAACATTACGATAGGCAGATACGCTCACAGCTGCAGACCTGACTTCTTCCCTCTGCAAGTTGTCATGATAAATAAGTGATAGGATAGTTAGCTTTCAAGCCTGATTTCAGTTTACTTCTGAGTTGTATAGAATTGTACTGTCTTCTTCAGGTATCCTTTGAATCCTCCTCAGGATAAATCAAATGTTATGACAAACTTGCAAATTTATCCCCAAAGAAATTGGTACCATGAGCCAAATGGCACAATTATGTTTCGCCCTCACACAGTCCATCTGGAGTTTCTGTTAAAGCGCACGGGAGGAAATTCCACATTCGATTCATTTCCATTTTTATTTCTTTACTGAAAGCCAAACTTTTTTTTTTTACACAACCATAAAGTGTCATCCTGAATGTCCAGGATTTTTATGGCACCACGCCTATGTGACTGGCACTCAGACACATGGAGATACAGGAATGCAATTTTTACCACACACTGCGAGGTATACAAAGGACGCTTAAAATGTGTGCACCTGCCTCCTTTGCTTGTAAAGCTTTGCCCTATGAACAAACCACAGAAAGGGCCAAAGGCTCCTGCTAAGACAGCTCACTGCATCGCTGGCCGGAATCCTCTTATGCTAGGAAGCATTTCCCCCTTGCAGCAGCACCCTGAAATGTGTCTCATTTGCTATCAGCCTTTTAAGTGTCCCACATCCCCTCCAGTGATGTCCATTAGTTTCATGATGCAATCAAAGGCAGAAGTGCGTGCTGCCTTTAGTTCCACAGTTCTTTTTCCCAGGGCTATTTTTATCAGATAACGTAGCTGTTGCGCAAAGGACCAGTGGAAGGCGGGGGCAGCAATGACCACCCCCAACCGAAGGCGCCTCACAACTGCTTTACCCATTTAAAGAGAAGCCCTCGGGACAAAAGTTGTAAAGAACATCGCCTCATGTCTCCTTTTGGCCTAAGATAAAATATAGTCATTCTGCTCATCTAAGCCATTGGCCTCTATCCATGTATCTATCATATGTATATGCTAAATCATACAATAAACACTGGCATTGTGTTCCTATTAAGCAATGTTTCCTCCAGTATCTTTTTTTCCTTCCTGATTTCTGGAGGGAGATGGGGAGGGGAGGGCACTTCATGCCTTCCAGCTCACACTTACGCCTTAACCAGCTAGTGCTAATAATGTCTTATTAGTTTTATACACCAAAACCTGCATATATATATATATATATATATATATATATTAATAAAGGAAAGAAAGTTTTGACGCCAAAGTGGAAAATGAAGAAATCAGCTAGTGAGAAATATAGCACACCATCCCTTTATATTTCCATCTTGCTTACCACATGGGAGGAAATTATTTCAGGTAGCAGACTGAATACTGTCCAAATCTGATTTGTGAGATTTTGAACCACAGAAGGTTTGTTGTCAAGCACAGGTCTTTTAAGCAAGGTAATATAATACTTTATGTTCTTGAATGGAAAGGCTTGATAGTTTATCAGCGCACAAAAGAGGCATTTTGTCGTAGGTTAATTAATAACAGCATGTAGAACAGATGGAGTTTTCAGGCCAGCCTACAATGCTATGTAATTCCTAGCATTTCAAAATGGGATGGTGTAAAGAGGCTAGGGACTCCCTGAAAAGCCAAGGCTGCATGGGCTGTGCCTTTAAAAGAGTTGTTGCTTCATTACAATTCTTTGCTTGTGTTTGGATGATCTGGCATTCCAAGGATGTCTCAGAGAAGATTGGTGCAGTGGGATAAAATGGAGATTCTGCCTTATCTCCTGGAAGTGAACCATATCCAGTCATTTCAGGACTTGTCTAAGTTTCTGCACATATTTGCTGGAATGTCACTAGAAAATCCTTCCAAGAAAAAACTCAAAGCAGGGACAGGGCCTTAATGGAGGAAGAGGCTCCTCAGAAGCCCTCAGGAGGACTGGGTGAGTTGCATCTGTAAAGTAAAGACACATTAGAGGGGGCTGGGCACCCACACACTTGATAGGCATCGCCAGCATATTTTTTTCTGGGGGTACTCAAGGGTACACAATACTTGCACTCCCCCCCCCCCATGTTAAAAGTGTGAAACTTACTGTAACAACTTCATGGTTACTGGCACCTTTTTATCTTCTTTTTTAAAAAGCACTGGGCATTGAAGAGTTTTGACTTGATATCCCGCCTTTCACTCCCCTTCAGGAGTCTCAAAGTGGCTCACATTCTCCTTTCCCTTCCTCCCCCACAACAAACACTCTGTGAGGTGAGTGGGGCTGAGAGACTTCAGAGAAGTATGACTAGCCCAAGGTCACCCAGCAGCTGCATGTGGAGGAGCGGAGACGCGAACCCAGTTCACCAGATTACGAGTCCACCGCTCTTAACCACTACACCACACTGGCTCCTTGCCATTCAAATGGTGCGCATGTGCCATATCTTGTGATCAATTACGGTATGTGGGGAAGGGCTTACCTGCCCCCCCCCCATATTTTATTCAAGTTGACACCCCTGGAGCCATTGGCAGCTAGGGCTGGCAATCTTAAGTTCAGTTCTTTGCATTTCCACAGCAATTCATGATTTTCTCTCTTTTTAAAAAAAGGCCTTGAGAAAATTCATCAGGATTTCTGTACAAATTTATCCTCCAACACATTGCTTTGTATTTTTCATATGCAATTTCCCCTATTGTGCACATTTTGTAAAGCAGTTTCTTCATACAAGCATATTTTTGTATGTTGCCTCCACTGATATGTGCATTTTTACAGTGGTGGACTCTGGGCTCTCGGAATTCAATGGTGCCGCCATGTGCAATGCTAGAATTCAGCTTCGCTGCCTCTTGGGCTCCTTTCTACAGCATTGTAGGGGCTCCCTCTGCAAAGCGGCGCTCAGTGTGGCCAAGCTGGTTACACTACCCTAAAACTGCCTCTGATTTTTGTGCACAACATATACATTTTTGCCCTCATAACTTGACTAGAGAATTCCACTGCAAAATCTGGAGAAGGGTAACTGTGTTTTGGTTTAATTCCTCACCCCCGCTCCAAAGTGCAAACTAGGCAGGTTCACTTTTAAATGCAAATTGAATCCAGTTTCTCCTCCACCCCTATAGACAGCTCTTGTGGCTGCTTTGCCTGACCCCCAATACCATGGCTTTCCAGGCCAACTCAGTCTTGCTCCTAGCTGCTCTGGGTAGGGATAAATAAAAGTACCTTTAGTGCCTTTCAAACCAATCTTTGGAAAATCAGATGCTGCTTTTAGATAAAACAGTATATTTTGAAATGCCTTGGTTAGTTAATTCCGGTATGTTGGCACATACATTGCCTGTCCAATCCTTGACACATTACCCTTTTATCTAAAAGTCCCGTGTGGGAAACTCGCTATTTGCTTGAAGTCCAGAAGAAGGCCTTCATTACTGGGCAGGGAATATTATGTTTCCTAGTTACAGCTGCAACCCGCTAGAGAGAGAATAGCTTGATGTACTGTTTGCTCCAGACAACAACCTAAACATTAGCATATGGTTATGGTAAACATCCCTGCAGTTCTCTGTGCCCAAAGAGGCCCCCACTGCAACACAGCTAATACAAAACACAAACACCACAAATCCTAAAAACCTAACTTTCATGTCTTATGTAGTACTAAAAACTAAACACGACAGACCTTGGCAATCAAAATCTAAAGTATCCTGAAACCACAAAACACAACATTGCAAATAGTGGGGAGTTTGTCCAAATGAATCCCAATCATGCAACTATAACAAAAATGCCACTGAAGTATAATTTATGGCTATGAAGCAAGCTTCCCAGCATTCCCAGACTTCCCTGTGCAAAACTTGGATTTGGAGACACCATCAGGTCTCTCAGTTTTCACTGAGACAATTCTGGTGCCAGAGATCAGGCTAGTCCAGCTCCCCTCCTGTCCTAGGTATCGTAGCAGCCACAGGTTTAGATTACAGACTAGTGTTCCTTAACCATTTAAACTACGTGTTGTTCTCATCATCTGTCAGCCATCAAAATAAAAGATGCAATATAAATACACTTTTCATTCATACAGCACAAAAACTTACAGCCTGAGGTGAATAATTCTCCACTCCCCAGAATGTTATTCCCTTTGGGCCAGAATTAAACAGGGATAGGGTAAATTTGTGCTTCTACTCCAGTAAGTTTTTGCAGAACCAGGAATAAATCCATTGTGTGCCACCAAAACTCTGGAAACCCACGATTCCATAGTGAACACACACACATACGCCCTGTAGGTGCACAAGCAACTACAGTACCAGGCCAGATAGGAATGGCTGCTTGCATCTTTATATAAGAGGCAAAGACAGGCAGGATGCAAGCAGTGTGTGGTTTGCAGTGCTGTGCACCCCATGGCTGAAGATCAGCCCAGAAGAAGAATGGAGAAAAGATGGCCTCCCCCTCTTCTGATCTCTTTCAGTGCATGCACTGAAATGTAATGGACCATGCTCATGGTTTCCATTGTATCCATGAGGACAGAAGGAAGGAACGGGGGGGGGGGGGAGCTTTGAACATTTGCATTTTAATCTTGGAGTACTGATTTTTAGGCTGCAGTCGTATAAAATGTAATATAGTGCTGTACACATACACATTCTCACCTGGGAGAAAGTCTCCTTGAACACCAGAGTAGGCATACATAGGATTGCCCTGTTAATAACCAAATATGCATTTTAGGTTATTAGAGTACTATACAAAAGCTGAATTCTCAGGTGCAATATAATACGAAGAAGGACCCATCTTTTGCAGCCCATAACGTAAGTTGTTATGGGATGATGGGAGGATTATGCTGAGATGCCTTGTTCCAGTCCTGATGATGTCACAGGCAGCCATACATAGACAAAGGGACAGCATAAAAAGGAATAGCGCGACCACCGGCTCTCACCGCGTCACTCACTGAAAAGAGAGCAGAGCAGTGCCACTCTCCGTCACTCTAGGGAAAAAGTAAGTATTCCTCTTCAGTTCTGCTTTTCATTGCCTGTTTCAGATAAAAGTCGGGATGAGCGAGACTAAATAGAAGGCATGCTTTGTGTGGCACCTGTAGCCTCATCAAATAAATTTGGGGAGCGGTCTGAGTAAAATGGCTTTCCATCCCATGCCCACCGTGAGCATTTTCTAACTTTGCTGCTTTGTTGTGTGTATGTGGGCTTGTAATTTCATTTTAAAGTGATAATGGTTTGCTAGGGTAATAAAAACCAAAGGGGTTTCTAGCTAGATCTTCTAACAGCTTACTTTTATTTTCTGAAACCAAAGCTCAGGTATCCCCTTTTGGAGATAAACTAGTGCTGCTCCCAGTAAAACAAAAGAAATAGTAGGTGGTGCTGTTCAATAATTTAGGATTTTTAAGATTTTCAAGAATAAAATTGTCACTGCAATTATTTTAGGTATATACCCTAAGAGATTGACATAAATGACAATCCACTGGGAGGCAATTATTATGCCAGATTCCAGGTTGGGAAAGCAGCAACTGACCCAAAGCCAATGTGTGAGTTCCATGTCTAAGCTGTGGTTTGATTCAACCTTATTTCCATTTAGGCTTGCTGGTTTTCAGAATGAACAGTTTGCAATGTATTTTGCAGCCAATAAATACAACAGCATGGTTGCTTTTGGCGAGAAGCCTTTAAAGGTCAGGCTATAATGTGAGGGTGAACAGGAAATGTGCCAAAACGCATCAGGACTTGGGGAAAGATGCCCCTAGTTCAGCAGGTGTGGTCAGCACATAGGAAAGAAGTTTCCAGACCCAGGAGAGGACCCCTGCGCAACAAGTATGATGCTTAGAAATGGTAGAAAGCGTTGTGCTTTCTGCTGGGTCAAGGCTGCACACAGATCAGTTTTCACAGACCCGACTCACTGTGCTTCCCTGCAACTGAAATCTGCAGAGTGGCTCACAATTCCAATCAAATGTTAGCTGAAATGTCTTACCAGTTTAATCTGTATGATAAGTGCTGGGCATTTTTGAAAATTTGGCTACAGTTATCCTGACTACAGTCCCGCAAAACAAATGCATATACATGTGTATATGCAAGAGAAGAGCTGCACACACGCAGCCGGAAGTGCCTTTGAACTTTCTGCCTCAGTTTTCTGCACAGCTGAACAGGCAAGCAAACTTTAAACTGAAAAGAGGCCGGCCCATTCATCGAGGTGCTGGAGCCATTGCAGTAGAAGTTTCAGAAGCATCTCCAGCTCTGCACAGAGTTCTCCCCTTGCACTTCCATGCCATGCTGTAGGACTGCAGCTCTAGCTATGAGCCAGGGCACGTCTGTTTTCTTTCTTTCGCCAACAAAGGATTCAGGTAGAGACATAGCAAGAAAAATTGCAGACACCCTGAGAGTTAAAACAATTCTGGTTCCTTTCCAAAACACAAATTTACCTTAAGTTCTTTTACTTAAGGACTGCTAGAGAATGATGGCAGTTGTTCTTCCATAGGTGAAAAACAACTTTTATTAGCTAACAGGCTAATGTAGAGTGAAGGTTAAAATGTCCACATTTTGAAATAGTACTAAATAGGAAATATTGAAAGTAATCAAGGAGCACCCTGATCCAAATATGTGCGTGTGCACACTGCAGCTGCCCCTTTCCTTTGCCTGTGTCACAACTATGATGTTACATGTGCACATGAGGACTTCATTCACATAGGAGACCTTTCATGGTTACGCCTCCCGAATCTTCCTCAAAGTTACCTGTCGGCACCAGAAGGTGACGCTTGATGGGATTTGCTTGTGCTGTATGTTGTTGTCTTCTCCCCTCAGCTACTACTTCCCCACCCTCCAGATGTTCTGGAAAGCTAAGGTCCTTTGTGGAGGCATTTGTCTCCGTTGTGTGTGTGTGTGTGTGTGTGTGTGTGTGTGTGTAACTCTCTTCTTCTGCTGAGGCTTCCCACCTAACAACTTGAGAGCTTCTGATCCTTATAGGACCAAGTAAATCATTTACTTATTTTCATTTTATCGTACTTACTCTCCAAAGAGCACCAGGCAGAGCCAGGGACTGGCTCAAGATAAAGCTTTGCCTGAGAGGGATTTCAACATAGGATAGGGCTTCCCACTTTAAACATGTGATGGACTGGGATGTGTAGAGTCGATTTCAGCTTCTGCTGGAGAATAGACAGACTTCTGGGTGATGCCTTTTTTAAAAGAGAGAGCGAGCCCATATTCTTCCTGGATGTCTTGATCAGGTATTGTCTCAATCAGATATGTATGGATAGACAAGGACATTCATTTTCATTCACATTCTCCCTCCCCAACCCCAACCCCCCCCCCCTCTCTCAGAGAGGATTTAGGCCTAAAAAGCACCAAATCATGGAAAAAGTAGAAAATTTCTTTTTAAAAAATACTCTGTATGAGCAGAGTGCACTGCATTGTCAGAGACCCAGACTGCATGAGGAATGCTACTCAAATTCAAGCTCAGGGATGGTGAGGGACTGAGGACAACCTGCTCATGAAGACTTGAGGACGGGACTTGCAGGTGCTCACTTTGAGCCTTTGCATGTTCAGGCAAATACCTGAATACAGCTGAATACCTTTCCCTTCCCTTCCCTTCCTCTTTCCTTTTCACATCCCCCACTAATAGTTCTTGAAATGAAAGTTTCAAACCTGTTGTGCATGTTGTAGAGTTTTGTGTTACTGCTGTCGCTCATCCTGAAGCGCACTTTTGAAGGGCACTTTCCTTGCCTGAAACTGATAGACCTTTCCCTTGTGACTGCAGTTGGGGCCTGAGCTTCACCAGGTTCTCCTTACGAGTCACAGAACCTTTGAAGAAGGAAAAGGAAACAGACATGAGGCTCTTCATCATCTGCCTCTTGTGCTTGCTGATGGACTGCCTGCTGCTGCCTGACGCCGAATGCCGAATCCTTGAGCGATCCATGGAAGTCAGAAGTAAGTTCTTGGGGACTGTACGGGGTAGAAGACAAAACTTTTAAAAGCAGCTGTGCTGAAGAGACTCTTTCTGAGGAAGCTGTTTATCACTGTAGCACTGGGAAATGGCCAGTGTCCTCTGCAGTGAGTTAAGGGACGTGGCAACCACTGATAACTGGATGAGCAGCTAGACCCGAGTGATGGTTGTGCAGCACAATCATCAAACTAGATGAAGTGGAATGTGAACTTTCATAAAGGAGTTCAGCTCAGGATAGGGTTTGCTGATCTGTAACATGCACTTGTGATGAGTCTTGAGGGACTTTGGGAGACAGGAGAAGGGAGCGCCTACAGAAGGTGGAGGGAACCTTTGGCCCTCCAACTAGAGGTGGGACATTTTTGGAAGTTTTGAAGCCAGGAGAGAAAAACATTCCACTTTCCTGTGTCTCCCCACCCCCCAGGAAAAGTGGAAATTATTGGTTGGTTTTTCTAATAGCATTCCGTATGCATCGAAAGTCACTTTGCTACATGGTGTCCTTCCTTGTGTGATTCTCTTTCACTCCATTATTCCTGCCACTGCCACTCCTAGCGCACAACCCGCAGGCGTATTAGGCAGCTGTGAAATTAGACAGGTAGAAAAAATGCCACCAGCTCAACAAGGGTAGTCTTGCAAAAAAGCTTTGCTGGTGTTGAAAAGCTCACATTGCCTCCCCCCCAACAAGTGTGCCAATGCTTTAGAATATGGCAGAGCAATGCCAGGTATTCCGGTGCAGGAGTGGGAGGACTTTTCTTTTTCCTAGGCTCTCAATACCACCTGGGCTTTGCCTTCCAGATCCAGACATTGATCCTTCCTGGTACACGGGGCGAGGGATCCGACCTGTGGGACGGTTTGGCAGAAGGAGAGCAGCTGGAGAGAATGCCCAGAAAAGTGACCACTGGCCCCAGCAAGCCTGCTTCCCCATAGGAGACAGCGATGAGCAGCTGCAAGATGAATGATGCCTCAGAAGTGAACGATCTCCCATCCCGACAAGAAAGAACCTCGCAATCTCTCCAGAGGCCAAATAAAAAATGTTGGACTTTTTGCCCTGTCTCTTTTATGTCTCATGCCAGAGGAGTAGAGTTCAAGAGCAGGGTTTGGCTGAAGAATTTCCTTAGACTATATCTCTCTACGCCCTCACATTGTATTCCTTTTACTGTCAAATTCATTTTCAGATTTCTTGCACTAGTAAAGGCTGTCCCTTTTGTGAACGACTTTAATGTGTTGCAGAACAACTATCCTTAAACTCCACTCCAAAGCACCCATTTGTTGATGATACAAGTTTTTGTTTCATTTACTTGCTTTTATAGTACCAGAGGTGTACATTCTTGGGACTTAAAAAATGTAAGAGAACAGCTCCCTGCTACCAGGCTCTTATAGCCCAAAATTTAATACAACAGAGTTAACAGAGTAAGGGACGGGGAAGGAGAGTCAGTTGTAAATAAGGAATTAATATGAATTTCTTTTAAATACATACAGACATTGACCAGTTAAGACCCAGTCAATATCCACACCATCCTGACCTTAACAGGACACCAAATCTAATATATTCCAAACTGAGCATTGAACCAGACATCATTAGAAACAGTTTCCACAAAGCTCCAATTTGCTCACAGAAAGAAGGTCTGTGTATGGATGTTCAATGCGTAACAAGGGTGTGGTCTGCCCCAGGTGCCCCCACTGAGGGGAGTGACAAAATGGTGGGTGGCACTCACCACAGTGCCTACAGCACGCCCGAGCCACGTGTCTCAGGCGCCCGCAGGCTCCACAATGTCCGCTCACTGCCTCCCTCCAGCTGCAGGGCAGCTAGGCCCCGGCCCATGCGGCACGTCCCGTCCCTATGGGCACTGCGTGCCCCATCCCTATGGGTGTGGCTTGCCCCGCCCCTGGGTGCACCGCCCCAGCTGCCCAAGAGGCTTCCTCCACCGCTGCAAGGCTCCCCATTTTCAAATTTCATGGAGTCTTCAACACTACCTCTAAAATCAGAAAGGTAGACTGCCGAGCATCGGGGTGGGTGGTCCCCTCTCCTAACTCAAGAACCCAACACTACCGGCAAACACTCAAGTTTGGTGGACTGTTGGACAGGAACCCGAGCGTGGAGGTTTAATCTTGACCAATCATGGCAGCACCCGTTCTTCCCACCCATCAAGTTGATGCTGCACCAAGAAAGCCTATCAGCAAGGCTGAGAGAAGATCAACCCACCCCCAAAGCCACATCTCTGTCATGCAAGTCAGACTGGCATCCTCATCTGGGATTAAGCGGCAGAAGGCAATGGTTTTACTATTCACCAACACTGAAGGGAAATATTTGCAAGCTTGACAAATTAGAATAACAGAACCATAGAATTGTAGAATTTGAAGGGACTCCAAGGGTGACAGGTGGCCATCCAAACTTTTGTTAAAAACCTCCAAGGAAAGAGAGCTCACCACCTCTCATGGAAGTCTGTTCCACTGTCAAACAGCTCTTCCTGTCAGAATGTTCTTCCTGATATTTAGTCAGAATATCCTTTCTTATAATGAAGCTACTGGTTCAGGTCCCCCCCCCCTCCAGAGCAGGAGTAAACAAGCTTGATCCATCTTCCATGTGGCAGCCCTTTAGATATTGAAAGATAACTATCTTATTTCTTGCGTGCCCAGGCACCCCCCCCCCCCCGTAAATAATGAGACCTGTTGTATTTGGGTGAAATCAGGCCACACCTTTATTGACTAGAGGTGTAGGAGGTTTGGCATTGGCACTGGGTAGAACCCCACCCCTTCTAGCCCATCTGCTGGTAGGACTTGCACCTGGGGAGTGCTGTGACCTAGCCCCCACCAGGGCATCTGGACAGAACCATCCCTTTAATAGGATAAGCCATTTTCTGCAGGGGCAGGCAGAGACAACAACCTCTTCTCTAACCAAGACTACGCCTATCCAATGCCTAAACCACCACTCAAGCAAATGCTCACTGCCAAACCGCTCACATCTGAAGCCAAAATCTTATGCCTCCCACCCGTAAGTCATTTCACACTCCAGACATGTGCACCCATCCTGCTGGAATAAGGCCTCTCAGTTGAAAGCGATACCAGGGCACTGAATCACCCAGCTGCCCAGCAGCAGCACCTTGTGTTTTATGGCTCAATTCCCTTTCTTCCTTGCCTTGTTCATGCCTGCCGGCTCAGGGATATTGCCCCTCTGATCACGCCAACACAACTCTCCAGTAGCTTAGATCCAAGCAGCAGCCCTTTGAGATGTAATCAAGTTTAGAGTGATGTGTGTTGGGGCAAACCATCCTAATTTGACATATATGCTCAAGGGATGTGAACTGGCGGTAGCTGACCAGGAATGTGACCCTGGCCCACTTCACTTGTGCTACCGTGGTGTAGCCTTATTGGACTTTACCAATTGGTAGGGTGAGCGTTGCTCCCGGACAGGAGGAATGAAGCCAAATGACACTGAAGGTTGGTTCAGAGAAAGAGTTTATTTTGCTCTCTGGATAGCAGAAGGCACTTGCGTGATCAGCTCACAGCAAGTCCAAAGAAACGAGAAATTTCATGCAGTATATATATTCTCCAGGCACCCTCTCCCCCTTCCCCAGGAATCCAGCCACATCAGCTTGTACATGCAGGTTGACATCACAGATGTTCCTGCTCCGGTACTCTTAACCATAAAAGGGTTTTCCTTCCTGTAATCCTGACCATAAAAGGCTATTCCTGTTCCTATGCTCTTATCTTGGAGCAAGAGGTCACCAACTCCAAGAACACACTCTGGCGCTGTTCCCGGACTAGGTCTGTGCGTCAGAGTGTGGTAAGATAAGACTCAGACATGTCATCCCTACACCACTGGAACAGCCAAGGTCATCCATTGCCGTGACTGATAAAGGAGAGAGCTTTGTTTATACAGCTGTGTTCTTGTTGTGCATTTGCTCAACAGCTCAAGTTAATGCATTTTAGAAATGCTCCCTTGGAGAAAGAAGAAAAGAGGGGTTGGGATCCCGTTTCAAACTGACTACACAGAAACCAATTCCTTCAGTGGGAAGCAGGAGACTAGACAGGATAGACCGCTACTTTGGTCTGATCTGGCAGGGATCTTCTCCTATTCTTATGAAATGACACAATGCTATTTTTTCCTCTTCTGTTTATTCTCTTTATTACATTTGGATACCAAAGAAAAACTATACTATTGAAAGCTTTTACAAATAATTTGGAAATGTGTGTTGTTTTTATGATGTTAGCTGCTCTGAGCCCGGCCTCAGCCAGGGAGGGCGGGATACAAATAAAATTTTATTACAGTGGTACCTTGGGTTACAGACGCTTCAGGTTACAGACTCCGCTAACCCAGAAATAGTACCTCAGGTTAAGAACTGATGAGAACAGAAATTAGCTAAAGTTAAGGTTAAGGTTAAGAACAGTTTCAGGTTAAGAACAGTTTCAGGTTAAGAACGGACCTCCAGAACAAATTAGGTTCTTAACCCGAGGTACCACTGTATTATTATTATTATTATTATTATTATTATTATTATTATTATTATTAAAACTTTTTAATGTCTTCTCACTGTAAAAAGGAATGAGGTAGGCACATAAAGCAGAGCAAATCCTCCGGCTTGGAGGAGCAGGCTTCCATTTTTTACTGCAGCAGCAACCCCAGCCACACAGAACAACTAATCTCAAATGGCTTGGCAGCATTTCGTTTGGGGAAAACTTGTTTCTCGCAGATCAACACGTGATTTCTTCCATTGTGTTGATTGAAATGTCTTCTCTCTCTCTTGTTCTTGTTTTAACAATTCGTGAGCTTTGTGAGGAAGGGAGAAATGGTTATTTTTCTGTGAAATATAAAATTTACAGCCTTAATTAACAGTGCAAGTTTTTACTTATCTGCTTGCATGGAATAACAATTGTCCATGTGCAGCTGTTTCCTCCACCACATGACCAGTTGGTGAGCCTGAACCTGTTTCTGGGTTTCAGAAAGAGTAATGTGATGTCTCTGACTCTTGAAGATCAAACAGTGGCCTTCAGATGCCCCCTGCCCTTTAAAGGCTAGAAGCGGCAGCTAGAATGGTCATGGAGTTGATGGCCAAATAATAGATCATTGGCCCAGTTTGCAAGACACAGTAAACCATAGTTAAGAACAAAACTTGGGTTCCATAGGTGGCCTTTTGGGAGAGAAACAAACCAGGTGGATGGCATGAGAGGCTAGACTATTGCATTTACCAACAAGGCAGCAGCAGCAGCAGCAGCAGCAGGACCTGGGAGAATGGGAGTGACTGCAGTTTCATCCCTGCGCATCAGCATGCTGCTCAACCACCTAAAACAAACTGGGTGATTGTTTTGCAAACGCGGCTATTATTCTGGAGCAATGATGTTAAACGGTGTGGACATAGAAAGTGGCTTTTCTCATCTATGCAAGAGTCATTTTACAGCCTCCAGCTCCACCTGCTACAATTGTTTCTTACCACTCTTATATGTTGAAGAGAAAGCAGGTGATGTGCTTTGATGGCTGAAGCAGACATAAGATAAAGTGAGAACGTGGAACAATTTCTACAGTTGTGCTCTCAGATCACCTTCAGAAGCACTCTGTCTTGCATGCAAGCAAACTGAGCACGGGCTCAAGGCCTTTAGTCTTTCCCTCATCCAGCAGGCAGCAGCAACAGGAACCAAGGATGGAAGAGTCAAGGCTGAACACCATTCTCAACTACACAACTTTCAGAAGACATCTGAAGGCAGCCCAGTATTGGGAAGTTTTTTATGTTTGACATTTTATTACGTTCCCAGCCTGCACTCAGTTCTCACCTGTGGCTCCTAGAAGCTGTCAGGAGGCAACAGTGACCACATCCCAGGAAATGGCTCCAACAGGACAGCTAAACCAGGTGAGGGCAACCAATAGGTCTCAAACCCTTATTGAGTTAGGGACTTGTCTATCCCCTGCATGCAAAGACACGCTCTGGTGGATGGAGAGGACGAGACCAAGCGTGGGTCTAATGGTCAAGAGGGTACTTTCTGCACATTCTGTAGAGGGAAGTGAGGGGTAGATGGGACCTGTCAACCTGGGAAGGTAGCCCATCTAGGAGAAGGAAAACTCCAACCTCTGCTGCCTTATGGGATATCTTCAGGAGAAGAAAAGGCTAAATAGCAAACCCTACACAAATCCAGACTGGAGTCACTAAGATGGTTGGATGGTGCCTTGTACGCCTCTTTCTGACAACTCCTGCAGCCAAGTTGCTCCCAAACATCTTGCTCTGCTTTCCTTTGGACCCCATCAGCGAGGCCAAGACAGGGGTCTTGTCATCTAGGCAGCCCAGGACCTCTAGGCACACGGCCCAAACTTGTGCCCCAGGAGGTCACTTCAGTGCTGCTAACACAGCAGTTTTGACAACACCCCCCAAGATGCACTCCATTGTCTCTTGAGACATATGGACGCCAACAACGAAACAAGATTAGTACTTGAAAATGAAACAGATTTTACGTTGGGTATTCAATCATGAGAGAAGCAGAAGAGCATAAATCAGAAGGCAGGCAAAATTTTGAGAGACAAGAGAGCACCTTTTGTTAAATGTTAACTGTGTAAATTAACTTACCCAGAGACACGAAGAGTTCTGTCACTTGGTAATTAGATTTTGCAGAGGTTTCCATGTACTGCAGGTTCTTGGTTTGTGCAAAATCCTTTGCCTCCTGGAGAAACAACATATCTATGATTTCAAGGAAGTAGACTGTGTGTGTGTGTGTGTGTGTGTGTGTGTGTGTGTGTATACAGATATATAGATTCTTATATAATCCTATAACACACCCTCTACGCAACTCAAGGTGAGTTTCTTTCTTATTTATTTATTTATTTATTTATTTGCCTTCTTGAGTTAAGCGAGAGTGGTGGTTTATGTGTTTATTATTAAAAGGCACAAATTTGACCTGGAGAGCCAAATGAATCCCACCAACCATCTATGATTCCTGCATTGCAGCAGGTTGGACTAGATGATCCTCGTAACCCTTCCAACTCTGCAATTCTACGATTCTGTGATGGGCTGCCACATACATGAGAAACTCCAAAACAGCTATGTGAGACTGAGTGTTTCAGCAGATGAATGAGAATACAGTCGTACCTCGGGTTGCATATGCTTCAGGTTACAGACTCCGCTAACCCAGAAATATTACCTCGGGTTAAGAACTTTGCTTCAGGATGAGAACAGAAATCGTGCAGCGGCAGCAGGAGGCCCCATTAGCTAAAGTGGTGCTTCAGGTTAAGAACAGTTTCAGGTTAAGAATGGACCTCCGGAACGAATTAAGTTCTTAGCCCGAGGTACCACTGTATATGTATGAGAGGGAGAAGGGGAGAAGGCCTACGTTTGTAAAAGTCATTGGCCTAAATACAAGAATAACGTCTACCTGTAATGTGACCTCCCGTTCAGCAGAAAGGTCCAGTTTATTGCCAACCAAAGCTATAATTATTTCATCAGGAAGGAATTCTTTCTCCAGTTCTGCCAGCCACACTTTTGCTTTCTCCAAACTTTCCTGAAAAGACAACTTATATGTAAATAACTGATATACAAGCAATAATGGAGCTATAATTTCTTAAGAGAAATTAGGTTCTGTATTAGTGTGCAAAATGTGTCATGTGCAACCAAACAACATTTAAAAAATGTGCTTAGTAATGAAGGATGGGGTTATACTCCCTCTGAAGGAGCAGCTATGTAGCTTGGGGGTCCTCCTGAATCCTTTGCTGTTGCTTGAGGCTCAGGTGACCTCGGTGGCACTGAGTGCCTTCCATCAGCTTCAGCTGGTGGCCCAGCTACGCCCCTATCTGGACAGGGATAGCCTAACTACTGTTGTCTATGCTCTGGTAACTCCAAGGTTAGATTACTGCGTCATGCGGAGGGCAGCCCTTGAAGACTGTTCAGAAACTCCAGCTAGTGCAGAATTCAACGGCCAGGTTGCTCACCAGGGCAAGAAGGTTTGGTCAACTGCACTGGCTGCCAGTTAGCTTCTGGGCCCAATTCAAAGTGCTGGGTTTGACCTATAAAGCCTTAAACAGCTCACAGCTGCAATTCCTCAAGGGCAGTCTCTCCCCATATAAACTGACCTGGACTTTGCAATCATCATCTGGGGCCTTTCGTTGTGTGCCTCCCCCATAAGAGGTCCAGAAGATGGCAACACAGGAATGGGCCTTCTCTAGAGTGGCTCCCCATTTGTGGAATGCTCTCCCCAGGCTATGATTCTATGAACAGTTCCATACTGCTAGCAGCCTCTTCCATACATCTCCACAAGTTAACGGGCTATTTGAGACAAAGTTTTGGTAATGAAAGCTGTTCATTTAGAGAGGGCTCCTGGAACAGAACTGAAGGGCAAAGACCATCAGAGGCCACAGCCTTACTTTGCATAAAAATTCACAATTCTCCACAATGTCATCATATTCAGCAAGTTTGACATCCTTCATTTTAAGATGTTTTCTTTGTCAGTAACACTTTCGTGTCTGATTCATACATTATTGTGTGTGACAACATCAGCCTGGTTAACTTTTCTAGGAGATTTTGATTTACGCTGCTTTGATATTGTGATTGTTCCAACATGCTCCCAAATTGTCCTGGTTTAAGCCACTTTTAAAAAGGTTTTCCAGGACTTGAAGGTACAAAAATGCACCAGAGCAACCTTTTCATACAAATATAGAAAAATATGACAACTTCTCCTTGAAAAATAAAGCACCAGTTGGAAATTATGCCAAATTACACATTCAGAAATGGTGAAATGGGAAAAGGGAAGAGGGAAGGGAAGGCCTACGCAGAGCATTCCTGCCTTACCTTCCTCGTTATATCATAAACCAGAACAGCAGCATTCGCTGCTCTGTAATAGAGATGGCAGACACTATGGTACTTCTCTTGGCCTGCAGTGTCCCAGATCTCAAGCTTAATTGTGGTGTTATCCAAACTTAGAACCTGCGTGAAGAAGGAACCTAAAAGCAAAAGAGAAATGAATCGCTTTCCAGTAGAAGCTGCAGACACAATGGAGATTAGATTTTTGTTAACTAGCTGGCCTTACTGGCCGTAAACCAAACCATGGCTTTGCACAAATGCACAAGTGTGAGGGCTCTAAGAAAAGAGATCACAGCTGCTGTGTTCCTTCCCGGGTCCTCCCACTGCTGAACTGCCACGAGCAAAGTCTCGCTTGGCTTGAGATGTTGTCTGAGCCCAGACTCTTGGCTTGTTTTGCTCCAGACAAACCGTGCAGAGTAAACCTAAGAACAACCTTCGGTTACTAGACCAGTTATTGTTTGGCTGGAGTGAGACAAGCTGCAAGCCCAGGGTTGAATGACATGCTAAGCCAAAACATGGTTTAATGGAGGGAGGAGGGAGGAGGGCAGCAACGGCCAGGGCCCTGCCCACTGGCATGAGTGCCCTAGACCAAGGCTTGGCTCAGGGCATCTTGCTAACCAAGCCTCTTAGAACATTTGATCAGCCTATATAGATATGACTTTTTATAAGTCAACCGCTTAGCCAATTAATAAATACAACAACAATCTTTATTACAGTCCAGAGACCCAACAAGTCGTTACAAAGCAATACACAATTCATACAGCCTACCTCCAGGTTAAACAAGCATTTTGTTCAGAATATAGGGATCATTGGTTCTGGCAACCACCAATAAAAACTTTGCCACTGCTAATGTTCTAGCATTAGTCCGGTCTTCCAATAGGAACCTGACATAGTGATTTTCCCGGGAAAGTTACCAGCAAGGGTAGTATCAGTTCAGCCCTGGTTTGCTCATATTTTGCACAGTGCAACAAAATATTTTATGGAAATATGTTTTAATAAATAAAATAATAAATATGTTTTAATAAATAAAGCTATAAATAAAGTCATAAAACTATCAGTGTGTGAGAGAGAGAGTGCAGGGATTGCCTCTTTCAGGATGAGAACTGCTTCAGCCATGTGTACATCAATGGAAAACAATGTTCAGGTCTATTGTTTTTTTCTCATATCCAAATAAATGTGATCAACTGATTTGCACTTCTATCAACTTCCAGACTCACAAAGCAGCTTCAGTAATGTTCTATATTAATCTTTTCCTACTCAAAAGTCAAAATATGGAACTTTGATGTGCAAGTAAGGTTCTGCACCTGCCCAGGCATTGCTTTCTTTTAAAATAACAAGGTGTGCCGTGCTGGGTGGGGAGCCTTCTTGGTGCCGGCCAGATGCAGAGGGCCCTGTCCACTGGCCAGTCGTCAGGGATGATGGGAATTGCATGTAGTCCATCTGGAAGGCACCAGGTTGGGGAAGCCATCCCTGTTAAAAATGAAGTGGTAATAGACTATGCATCCATTCAGATTACAGGTGACTTTAATTGTACAACATGCCACCTGTCACCTGCATTCCCAAGGTGCACAAGAGTGCAGAAATCATTGCGAAGTGCTGGAAGACACAAGATCTACCCACTCTGGAAGAATGGCAGATGAAGGTGATAGACTATATGGGACTAGCAGAAATGACTGGCAGAATCCGAGACCAGGGAAAAGAGTCGGTGGAAGAAGATGGGAAGAAATTCAAGGACTATCTACAGAAACATTGTAAAATTAATGAATGTTAGAATGATGTTGGACAGAAATTAAGTGGTTCCCAGCTGTAATGTTTAAGAGAATATAAAAAAAAGGTTGAGAAATAAGTTATAATTAATGGTGAGGATTTGCTGAGCTAACAACTTGAATTGGAATACAAAAAGGGGAGGCGTGAGGAGGTCTGGGAAATAAGTTAAAAGAAAATAAGCAATTGAAATTTTATGTGTTTTTAATTGTTTTTAGTTTTGTATTTTTGTACTTTTGTTATTTTTTGTTATTTTTTGTTTTTGTACTATTTTTGAAAATGCTAATAAATATTCTTTTTTTTTAAAAAAAGAAATCAATTGTTATATCAGTATATCAACCCATCATATAGCTGAGAACCAAAGTCACTATAATGTTGCCCTTCTCAATGCATGAGTCTGTTCAGTGCTTCTGGCACTGCTGTTTCCCATTCCTGCACATAAGCCACTTTCCCAAGTCTCCTTCCTCAACAGCCCTACCTAGTTTGTTGCTTCCTTGCACATAAAATCCCAGAGTTGTGAAGTTGGAAGTGATCGTGAGTATCATCTAGTTCAACCCCCTGCAATGCTTCCCTCAGCCTCTGTCTATCACTTCTTTAACCCTGAACTATTTTGAAAGCATGTGAACTCTGCCACAATCACTTCCACATCCACTTCATTTCCTGGCAATTGGCTGATAAATACTGGGAAGGGCAACTCTGGGCCCCTCTCAATGTCCTCATGATGCTTTGCAGGGAGGGGGCCCACGTGGTCCCACTTTCAAAATTGCTTGTGTATGTGACATTAACATATGAGAGTGCTGGAGGTGAAATAGTTAAACAGGTTGCCCAATCAGAACCCAGGGGGTGGAGTCAGAGGGACTATAAAACCAGCTCTGGGAGGGGCGAAGGGGAGAATTTGGCTGCTTGGAGTGGGAGTGAATTGGGATAGAGTCTGTGGGTAGGTGGAGTTAGTGTAGCGAAATAAGCCGAGTCATGAACAGTTAGGAGCTAGGAAGACAAGTAAATATCTGAGAGGTGGTTTAGTGAGTGAGAGCAGGTAGCGGAAGTTATAGGTCTGGATAGGCACCCCATGATTGTAATTGACCGATACCATTTATGAAACCATACGCTTCTTAAACTGCAATAAATAAACAGAAGTTTATGTTCCAATTTAACCCTGACTGGACTCAGTATTGTACCAGGTAGGGCCTGGGTGGTGGCAGCGAGAAATAAAGTGGTGGCACAGGGAACAATAGACGGTGAAACGTCTAGGGACCCCGTGTGATCGCCACAGCTTCTACAAATACACAGACACACCAAGAGGTTCTTCTGTGTCTTCTGGCCACGTTCTTCACCTCCTCATCTGCTGCACTTCAGCAGCTGGGGGGGTGGATAGATGTCAATTAGCCATGCCCCCCCCATCACATGATGATGTTCAAGTTGTGCACTGTGTTGCTTTTATCACTGGGGGTCACTCTGTCACTACAGTTGTAAGGAAAGAGATAGTGCTCCATCCCTCTAGGGTGTTCTGTGCATGGTTGCCATGGAGACAATATTTCATAATAAAAATAGCTGAGGCTCTGCCAAAGCAGTTCCTCAGCCAAATGTTCGTGACTTGCATCCTTGGCCTTATTCTGAGTAATTTGTAGCATGTCGGCTAATGCAAAAGGCAGGGCACCTTCGGCCAGCGTTGGGGTCCTACTCAGCACCATTCACTTACAGCCCACAGTAGGCAGAGAATCCCGGAAGTCCTTCTTCACATAACGATAGGCTAGGCTTGACTTTCCTACAGCCGTGCTTCCCAGAAGAACCACTTTGAAAATGTAAGAATCTTTTAGGGAGGGGACATAAAGGTAGGGAGTGGCCTCCTTGTTCTGCACCCTTCTCTGAGCCATGTCCTGGAGAGGAAAAGGAAAAGGAAAGGGAATGATTTGGCAGCAACAGAGGCTCTGGAACTGAGAGAAAGAGGAGATGAAGCCTCACAACTATGCGGCAGTAAATGGAACACTTTGCCGTTGGATAATGACATTTCTCAACCTTTGCACCAAGTACAGTGGTACCTCGGGTTAAGAACTTAATTCGTTCTGGAGGTCTGTTCTTAACCTGAAACTGTTCTTAACCTGAGGTACCACTTTAGCTAATGGGACCTCCCACTGCTGCCGCTGTGCGATTTCTGTTCTCATCCTGAAGCAAAGTTCTTAACCCGAGGAACTATTTCTGGGTTATCGGAGTCTGTAACCTGAAGCATCTGTAACCTGAAGCGTCTGTAACCTGAGGTACCACTGTAGTTTCTTTCAGGTGTATTTTTTGCCTCTGAAGAATGCATTATCAAAATGCATGGAGTTTTTTATATTCCACAATTAAGTTTTCCACATGTGGGCACACATCACACCTCTTTGTTCTGAGTGTTGGCATGCAACCAAGGAAACGGGGGCAACTGGCAGGCCCCCAGCTGGCTTCAGCCCACCGGACGGTGTGCCGGGCAATCTTGAGTCCTTGGTGCAGCATCTGCGACCTGAGCTTCAGAACCTAGGGCACGCTACTCTGCAGAATAAAAGCTACACAACAGAAGTGGCTACTCTGCAGAGTAAACGCTACACAACAGAAGTGGCTGTGTGAGCATATTTACAAGCAGTTTATTCAGGCCGAAAGGGAACATGTCTGATCTCCTTCATGTCCAAAGCAAGACAGCTAAAGCAAAAGCTATACACAAATGGAAGTTCCCAGCAAGCTGTGCTGGAGTGTAAACAGACATGTGACACGCAACAATCCACACGTCTGTTCTTAAGGTGGAATGGAATATCCCAACACTGAGAGGCACCATGAGGATGGAGTAAAGAAAAGGCCTATTCATGCAACCGATGACATTAAGTATCTCCTGATCAAATAACATAATGATCCAAAGTATGGTGTTACTTTTAAAATGCCATGTAAACTATGATTTCCGCAAATACATTTTTATCTTACTTTTTGATCAATATGATTTTCTTCCTGGAGTTCATGCACAGCTTCCTTGCCTCTCATGCCTACTTGGCTGAATAAAGTACACCCTCCCCCCGTTATGTTCCACCTTGGTTTGGGGACTCTTTCATTGAGTGCCTATTTACTTGCCTGTTCAAAGCACTTAGATAGTGACAGCTGCTAAAGTAAGTGTTATCAAGTTGAGGGGGTGCTAGTGTCCTTGTACCACTGCCAACAGTGTGTGACGTCAGATGAGCCCACAGCATCAGTGCCACTATCTCAACTGCTTGCCTTGCTGTCCTTGTGGAAGAAAATACCTCTGACCTGGACAGAGTGAAGCATCTCTTGAGGAAGCTGAGAGACTTGAGTGGGGACCCAGGGACTAGAGAATGGGTTGGGGAGGGGGAATGTCCACAGATCACAGGGCAAGAATAGAAGAAGCAAAAAACTGACATGGCTCTGAAAAGCTGCTAAATCTCAGCGGCTACAATGGAGAGGCAGATGGTGGCAGCTGCTACTGAAGGGGAATCACGTTTTTCTGGGATATCACACTTATTCCCAAATGCTGCAAATAACAGCACAGGTTATTCTTTTCACTTGTGCCCGGCCACTGTTCAGTCCTCCCCCCCTCCCCCCCGCTTTTGTGAGTGGCTGAGTGAAGGTGACAATAAGGGTCTCTTTCTTCAGCTTCAACAAGTTCACCTGAAGGATCACTTTTCTCACATATGCCCACTCACTGCTTCAGACTGCAGAAATAGTCCCTTTTCAAGAGCCACATACTGTTAATTCCACACTTGAAAGTAATCGAACCTTCAGCATGAAGCCGTTCACCTTCCTGCCACAGCAGTACCTATTTATCTACTCGCGCTGGTGTGCTTTCGAACTGCTTGGTTGGCAGGAGCTGGGACAGAGCAACGGGAGCTCACCCCGTTGCAGGGATTCAAATCACCAACCTTCCAATCGGCAAGCCCAAGAGGCTCAGTAGATTAGACCACAGCGCTACCTGCGTCCCTCTTTAATGCACCTGAACTTGGCCACCTCCACTCCACTTCAGCATTTGGACACATGCCTTTACAGGATGGTGCAGAAGAAATAAAAGGACAATTTTATCATACAAAGTACTACTTTTTTTTTTTTAAGGAATTGTTCAATCTCCATTCCGAATGCTTCAGAGGGTCACTTCTCCTGGAGCTTAAGCTAGCCTCCAAGTTTGCAACACAGCAATACTTAATAGGATGTAATCTTGCTGAAATTTGAGTCTGAGAAGTAGGAGGTCCAGCACCAGCACTTGGCACCCCAGGAATCCAGGAGGGCCCACCTCCCATGGTGCCTCCAAGCCACTATTTTAATTTCCTCAATGCTCAGAGTGGCACTATGCTGTGGGAAATTAAAATAGCAGCTCCCCAGTATGACTGATGTGCTGTTGTCACTGCCAGGTGACTGAGGGGGCCCCGTCAATATAAGGAGGGGGTCCCTCAGAGAATGAACAACTTCCATCCTGCTGGGGTGTGCACATCATAGTGAGCTCATCATTCTCTTTCCATCGAGATGAAGCAATCGTTCCTTCTCTTCCTGCCCACATATTCAAACATTTCTTAGAAACATTCTGCAATTATAATTCCTGGGAACTTTGCGTAGTCCACACAACTCAGCAGTGGACCTCAGCAGAGGTTGAGCCAAAAAAGTTGAGGCTATTGCTACAGGTCTGAGGTGAAGAGACTGGTAGTGTAATAGAGGTCTTGGGGCTGAGGAAATCCACCCGTTCAGAAGGTAAGGAGAGCCTTGCTGGAGGTGCCATCATGAGTCCTCTTTCTTCTGCTTCTGCTCATCCAGCTCCCAAGAGGAAGGACCACCAAGTCTACTTTTCTGCTGGGTCTTCCCCTTTCAGCAATCCCCTCAGCTACAACTGAGAAGAGAGGAGCTAGCCTAAAAGCAGGATGGAGGGGAAGGCCTGGAGAACATGACCCAAGAAGCAACTGCAGTCTGGGACACCTCAGTGGCATCCCAGCACTGGAGGAGAGAGCACCAGAAGCAAAGCAAGAGAGTAAGGAAAGGTAGCTCTGGGCCCATTGCATGTAGGCAGCTGGGGAAGCCTGGGAGGAGCACAACCTGTTGCACTGCCAGGATTGCAATCCTGCACAAGCCACACAACTTGCCAACATACAACAATGACAGGGAAGTGGGAGGCATTATTTATCCCAGGCTAACCCTGGGCCAATCCCCAAAGTGGTAAAACTGCCCTATTTAGTAACAATACTGCTTAGCATTTATTACATGTTTGAAGCATATATCTTTTTACAAGCTTTAAAAAGGACCGTGATTGCATTGCCTCCCATACTGCAAACAGGAAGTTGGGCTAACTGAGTTCAGGTCAGAGGGGAGATTTAAGCGAGAACTTCCTGAACTGTAGCTGAGAGGGCTGTCCAGTGGGATCCTTGCACAACAGACCCACTACCCCACCCCCCAAAAAAGGTTTTGTGATAAAGAAAGTGACAGGAAAATGCACAATAAAGTGCAAGACACTTCCTTGATGCGATGTCCTCTAACCTCCCCACAACAAATGCAAATGAATGCTCAGGACACAACCAACATCATCTAATCTCCCTGCAAACAAATCAGGATGAATTATTAATGAACAGGTTACCAAGAAGGGCCCTTAGTCTTTAGCTGTTTGATCCTATGGCTATTTATTTGCCCAAAAGGAAATGTTATTGAATTTAGTGGAACGGCAGTCCTTAGGAGTGCTACCCCAGATACAAATCAGCTAGATGAGATTGTAGTTTGGAGCACCTTTGGTTGTGGAAATGCTGTCCCATGTAGTAGTAGAATAACTATTTCTAATGTCTTTAATGGCTAAAGCTAATGCCTGACAGAAATTATCCACACTGGAAGCAAAATGGTTCCTCTTGCAAATTCACCGTGCAAGTCCGTATGGAGCCTGATTATCCCTTGCATTTTCCTGCTATTTTTCTAAATGATACAAGACCCATTTTACGTGAGGACTAATCTAACCAGTTTCTCTTTTAGCTGAACATTCACCCACCTCTCATCCAGGCTGTCCATATCAAAGCAAACAAACCATTCTGGTAGCTGCATGTCACAAGTTATATATTAGCAAGTCCCGTTCCTCTCATGGGTCACTGAGTAAGCGTTTTGCTGAGTTTCTTCTATCTTGGTGCTTCTCTCTGAAGATCTTACCTTTCCAGATGTTCCTGCTGTGTTCTCTCCTTTTCAAGATTTCTGCTCATTTACTTGGGGGTGCTGAGGTGGGAGAACGGGGAGCCTCGGCAGTGGCACAGCAAAAGCAAGACTCCTCCAGTCGGGGAAGGGCTCTTGTACTTTCCCAGTCGCCTGCTGCTTTTATCAGCAAGCTGACCCAGAGTTTAAGGTCCACTGATTTCCCTCTTGGACAGTCACCTTCAGAATTGCACTATAAAGAATGCAGAGCCATAAAACCTGATGATCCAGGTGAGTTGCAGTTGGCAGGGGGTGTTTCTCACAGGGTGGAGCCCTGCGCAACTCCATGAACCTCAAGGCAAAGCCTCTGCCTGATACCTGTTCCCAACTATTTCCCACAACTGATTTATAGACCACTTCCTGTTTGGGTTTTCCTTTTTTTAAAAAAAACTGCAAACACTAGAAATCCAGGGGATTAACCAGAACTACCTATTTATTTCATAGAATCATAGAGTTGGAAGAGACCACAAGGGCCATCGAGTCCAACCCCCTGCCAAGCAGGAAACACCATCAGAGCACTCCTGACATATTGTTGTCAAGCCTCTGCTTAAAAACCTCCAAAGAAGGAGACTCCACCACACTCCTTGGCAGCAAATTCCACTGTCGAACAGCTCTTACTGTCAGGAAGTTCTTCCTAATGTTTAGGTGGAATCTTCTTTCTTGTAGTTTGGATCCATTGCTCCGTGTCCGCTTCTCTGGAGCAGCAGAAAACAACCTTTCTCCCTCCTCTATGTGACATCCTTTTATATATTTGAACATGGCTATCATATCACCCCTTAACCTCCTCTTCTCCAGGCTAAACATGCCCAGCTCCCTTAGCCGTTCCTCATAAGGCATCGTTTCCAGGCCTTTGACCATTTTGGTTGCCCTCCTCTGGACACGTTCCAGTTTGTCCGTGTCCTTCTTGAACTGTGGTGCCCAGAACTGGACACAGTACTCCAGGTGAGGTCTGACCAGAGCAGAATACAGTGGCACTATTACTTCCCTTGATCTAGATGCTATACTCCTATTGATGCAGCCCAGAATTGCATTGACTTTTTTAGCTGCTGTGTCACACTGTTGGCTCATGTCAAGTTTGTGGTCAACCAAGACTCCTAGATCCTTTTCACATGTACTGCTCTCAAGCCAGGTGTCACCCATCTTGTATTTGTGCCTCTCATTTTTTTTGCCCAAGTGCAATACTTTACATTTCTCCCTGTTAAAATTCATCTTGTTTATTTTAAAAACAAAGAGAGTACCCTCATCATATTATCATACCACAACGTGGTGTTATGGGTCTTTGCAGTGACGTTGTAAGGGAGTTGATCCCAGACCCTAAATAAGCACACGAAAAGGCTTCCATGTGTTTTTGATTAAGCCTAGCTTTGTGTACCATTCAAGACCAGAGCACCTTTTATCTAGCTCCTCACCGTCTGATCTTACCTGGGCTACAGCCAGCCATTCCCCATGGCCTCCTCCTCCTGCAAGGAATGAGTCATTCTTGCTGTCTGCTGAAAGTGTTATGTTAGAAGCCACTTTCTGCAGCTGTGTCAGTCCACTGAGTGACAGAGTCTTGTGGCATCTTCAGAAATAACAAATGTTATGTGCAAGTTGTGATGGCGCCACTGTAAGACTCCACAAGACCCTTTGTTGATTATGAACCAAGTTTTGCCAAAACTTTTACCTGCCTAGTTTGTTCTAAAAGTCTTCAAGAAAACTTTTGATAATGCACATCAGATAGAAAAAAGGCAAGAAATGACATTCCAACTAAACATTAGGAAGAGCTTTCTGACGATAACAGCTGTCTGACAGTGGAACAAACTACCTTGGACAGCAGCAAACCTTCTTCATTGGGTTTTTTTTTAATTAAAAAAAGGTTGGCTGTCCATCTGTCATGGATGCTGTGATCCCTGCATTGCAGGAGTGGGACTAGATGTCCCTTGGGGTCCCTTCCAACTCCCCAGTTTTATGTCTCAGTGAAAGACAGTGAACATCCAATGGTCACCAGTCTCATGTATTGCACTCTCATTCTGCCTTAGCCGCTTGTTGCATGAAGAACAGGAAGGAAAATGCATTTCTACAATCCTAGGAGCCAACTCCTAGGGCCTGAGGTCCCTTTGACTTTCCCCAATAAAATATTTGAGGGGGCCACTCCCCAAGTTGACGGATATTGTCATTCAACTGAGGTGTGCGCACACCCTCATGTGATCAATTATCTGGGGGCAGGCCTTCATCTGCCCTACCCCCAATATTTTAGTCAAGTTGCCCCCCTGTCTACAATGGTCATTTCCAATCAAATACAAGCTCAAAAGCTAGCTTGAAAAAGCTGCTATCTTTTAAAAACAGCAACAGAAAATGCCAAATAGCAAAAGCTCTGGCAGATTGTTTTCGGATTGCAAAGAAAAGCCCCAGGTCCATCTCCTCAGCCCAGACACACTTGGCTTATCACTAATCTTGTTTCTTTCTCACTGAATGTATGGTTTTCCCAGCCTCCTTCTCCAGAATCTGTTCTGCTGTTAGCATGCAATCTGCAGCCTTGTGTAAAAACAGCACCTGAAGTTAGAGGCAAGGATTCTCCGGATCTTGTTTTGCGTAGTTTCATTGTGGTTTTCTTTTGTGGTGTCTTGTGATCCTGTCCTTTTGTGCCATTCCTCTGTTTATCAGAAGCCATATGTCTCATCCCACGGCTGAGTGTTGGGAGAGGGCGATTTGTCTATGGAATGAAATCTGTGGTGTGCATTTTAATTTCTTCCCTCTGTGCTGAATACTAATTCCCATGATGTCACACAAATGACATTGAGCGGTGCTAGGAGGCAGCCCGGCCTGTCTGTGCCAAGCTGCAGTTGCCTTTCCCAGCTACACCACAGCTGCACTCCCTCCTCCCCTGAAGGAATGACCTATATTTGGAGCTTTGAATTTTTGTCCTCTTCTGGAGCCAACTGCAGCCTGAGCAGAAGGAAGAATCGCAGAAAAGTGGCATTTCCTTCTCCTTTCAGTGGAGATCTTGGAGAAATGACACAATGCGCACAATCGTGGCATGCTGTGGTGTTGCAACATGTGCCCCACTATTACCCATTTCAAAATGACAGGTGCCATGAGGGGAAGATCTACAGAAGCTGCTTCTCGTGTTTTGTTTTAAAAAAATAATATTTATTGAGATTTCAAAAAATTACGAATAATAAAGAAAAAGAGAACAGAAAAACAGAAAAGTAAAAACAATTAAAAAAAACAAGTCAATCTTTCCATGTCTTATCTTTCATTTGCTTGTTTCCTTGACCTCCTCACACCTCCCTTTTTTGTATTCTAGTTCAATTAGCTATTTCAGCAAATCCTTTCCATCTTTGTTTTTATCTTAATAATTTATCTTAATATATTGTAACTTTACATTCTCACCCATTAACAATCCATTTTTACTTAATCCTTTATAACGTTACTGCTAAAACCACATACCTTCATTCCAGCATCCTTCTAACATTCCTTAATTTTACAATGTTTCTGTAAATATTCTTTAAATTTCTTCCAATCTTCTTCTACCGACTCTTCTCCCTGGTCTCAGATTCTGCCAGTCATTTCCACCAGTTCTATGTAGTCCATCACCTTCATCTGCCTTCTCGTGTTTGTTTTTAATACTACAGCAGATCTTGCATGGGGAGTCCACCATTCGTCCACTGGGTACTTTCTTTTGTGCCGACAGTGTGTAGCATGATGAATTTCAGAAATGGACGTGCTCAGATTATAAATTAGCTGAAAGCCAATTCAAGTCACATGGCAACTGTGCTGGGTTCTGGATTCTCACCTCTTGACCACCCAGTTGGTTTTTACTGCAAGCCTGGTAAACTGAGCTCTGGATTTCAAGGGCTTTATCAAGGCTGTAGTATCAAGGACCCCATGGGCGAATCCTGACCCACTAGCCTCCGTGTTTGCTCTGCCATCTAAGCAAGTGCTCTCTTGGATGGCGACATTGACTCAGAGCCTCCTGCCTTTTCCCGGTGGGTTCTTTGGATCTCGGGCCCAGCCTGGCTTTGACTGAAAATCTGCTTCTGGCTCATTTTGACTGATAACCCTCTCTGGAGAGCCAGCGTGGTGTAGTGGTTAAGAGAGGTGGACTCGTAATCTGGGGAATCGGGTTCGCTTCCCCGCTCCTCCACATGCAGCTGCTGGGTGACCTTGGGCTAGTCACACTTCTCTGAAGTCTCTCAGCCTCACTCACCTCACAGAGTGCTTGTTGTGGGGGAGGAAGGGAAAGGAGAATGTTAGCCGTTTTGAGACT